>NW_027125223.1:0-610666 GCF_033026475.1 Channa argus
CTTTGCCACATTTATCTTCTTCTTAGCAAGTTTAATGCATTCTGCTTCTCCAACGTTTTTATGCAGCTTACGGCCACACCGCTCTCTAAGCGCCCGATCTCGGCAGCCAAATAGAGCCGGGCCTGGTTAGTACTTGGTAGGAAGACTGCCTGGGAATAAAAGGTGCTGTAAGCTTTTTTGCTTGGGTTTACGGGCAGCACAAGCTGGTGTTACTGCCTATTTATTCATAGAAATTGTTCTATATTTTCATCAAATTTTGTTCTTTCATTGCTGTTTTGCTACATTATTGGTTTGTCAACCATCGTGCTTCATTACTAGTAGACCATGTTACGGTCCTGGCCATATGTGTTGTTTTTATTTTGTTGTTCTTATAGGTGCCCTGCCTGATTGGCCGGATTGAGGGGCAGTACAGGAAGCTGATTGGTCCATCCTACACTTCCTGGAGTTTTAAAAGTACAGTTCCCAACAGCTAGCGAGGCTCTTTCTGGCAGCAGCACCTGTTTGCTGTTCTTGGTTTCCAAACCTTATTTAGCATTTTTGAATTGTTAGGTTTTGTGCCGTGGTTTTGTTTATAAATTGTATATTTTTGTAAATAGTATTAAATCTGTAGGGGTGAACAGCCATTTTCTTTTGATTGTTTTCTCTTGTTTTCACATTAGGGAGTTAGGGTTAGCGACTGTCTTTTGGTTTGTTTATTTCTATCAGGCTAGCTAGCACTTTCTGTGGGAAATGGCTTATTTTGTTTATTATGTTGGCCTTGGTTCGCCCTGAGTTGTAGTGTCATGTTTTGTTTGACACTTTCTTTCGTTTAAAATAAATATCATTCTGTTGGAACATCTCGAT
This sequence comes from Channa argus, assembly GCF_033026475.1. Classification (NCBI taxonomy): domain Eukaryota; kingdom Metazoa; phylum Chordata; class Actinopteri; order Anabantiformes; family Channidae; genus Channa; species Channa argus. The sequence goes on from NW_027125223.1 coordinate 844, forward strand.
CCTGGATTTTGGTTTGGGGATTGGAGAGGGAACATGCTAATTTATCTTTGTATGTTTCAGCCTGACCCCCTGGACAGGGGGGTCTACTTTGTACTTTGCCACATTTATCTTCTTCTTAGCAAGTTTCATGCATTCTGCTTCTCCAACGTTTTTAAGAGCTGTTGATGATGTCAAATGCAGCTTACGGCCACACCGCTCTCTAAGCGCCCGATCTCGTCCGATCTCGGCAGCCAAATAGAGCCGGGCCTGGTTAGTACTTGGTAGGAAGACCGCCTGGGAATACCAGGTGCTGTAAGCTTTTTTGCTTGGGTTTACGGGCAGCACAAGCTGGTGTTACTGCATATTTATTCATAGAAATTGTTCTATATTTTCATCAAATTTTGTTCTTTCATTGCTGTTTTGCTACTTTATTGGTTTGTCAACCATCGTGCTTCATTACTAGTAGACCATGTTACGGTCCTGGCCATATGTGTTGTTTTTATTTTGTTGTTCTTATAGGTGCCCTGCCTGATTGGCCGGATTGGGGGGCAGTACAGGAAGCTGATTGGTCCATCCTACACTTCCTGGAGTTTTAAAAGTACGGTTCCCAACAGCTAGCGAGGCTCTTTCTGGCAGCAGCACCTGTTTGCTGTTTTTGGTTCCCAAACCTGGTTGCAGACAGAGGTGTGGTTTCTCTCTAGAGCGAGCAGTGACGGACCCGCGCATGAGCCTGTTTTGGCGGGCTTTTTCAGTTTGCTTGTGTTTTTTGTCGTAATTTAACTAAATAGTATAGAGATTTCGATTTTGTTTATGTTACTAATCCCCCCGGCGGATTTGCTCCGTTCGGGGGCGCTTTCATTTTGCCTTTTTCTTTTTTATTTTATTTTGGTTTTGTTTTTTTGCCGAGTGTTACTCGATTCGCCAAGCTACGTAAAATGGAGAATGGCGGAGAAAGACGAGGTAAATTGACGGAGGACGCTGTGAAAATTGTGGCTCCTACCATGAGATGTCGGGGGGAAACGGCAATGCCAGCCGAAATAGAGTACGGAGCGGGAGGAAGCAAACGCCAGGCCGTGGAGCAGGGAGAGAAGAGAAATGGCGGGCAAGTTCCGGGCTTGTCAATGCAGAGGATTACTTCAGCAAAGAGGACGGGGAAAGGAGTGGATTTGGTCGGAGAGCAGCGGCAGAATAGGTTGGAGATTGATGGCATTTGTGTGGATGGAAAACATCAGGAGGAACGGGCGAGGATGCAGACGGAGATGAGCGGAAGACGGGAGACAATGAGAGAAAAAAGGTACGAAAAAGATTTGACTGTATTGGCAGAGGTGGTTGGTGAAGAGAAGGTGAAAACGATGGAACTGTTACGAGCAATACGTGATGTGTGTGGAGGCATAGTTGCGCTGCGTGAGACCGGATCGAATAAATATGAGGTGACGGTAAAAAGTGAAGCTGGAAAGAAAAGGCTACTGGATGGATTTAAAGTTGGTAAAGCGGTGGTAATGGTAAAAACATTAGCAATTGATGAACTGGTGGTGTCTTTTTTGAATTTGCCGGCGTATATAACGGACGAGGAAATTATGGAAAAACTGGACGTGTGGGGAGTGAGAGCGATCTCGCCTATTAAAAGGAGGATGTGGCCCGGGACTGATGTGGCGGACGGTACAAGATATATGAAGGTAAAGTTTAATGAAACTGTGCAGTCACTGCCCTACTCAGCGAAATTCATGACAGCTAATGGTCCGGAGTATTTTAGAGTAATTCACAATAATCAAGTGAAAGTTTGTCGGATGTGCTTACAGCCGGGACACATCGTGAGGGACTTTCCGGATTTCACCTGTTTTAAATGTAATAAACAGGGACATTATGCACGTGAGTGTGATGCCAGGATGCACAGATGTATGGAATGTCATAGCTCCACAGAGGAATGTCAATGTAAAAATATAGATGAAGGGAATGGGGAGGGTAGCAGGGAATCCATCTCCGAGGATGACAGGAGTGAGGTTAGACCTGTAGAGGAGCCAGAGCTGAATATGGGCAGCGAGAGTGAACAGGAGGATGAGGTGGTGTTGGAGACGCAGGGCGGTGACCTGCCTGTGCGGGAGGAACATGGGAGTGAAAGAGAGGATGTGTTGGGATCTAGTATGGATCAAGTGCTGGCAGAGTGGAGCGGGGATAGGGCGGGTCACCCTGAAGGGGGTTGGCTGAGCCCATCTTGGCTCGCTTCACAGAAGGTCCCCTCTCATAATGGAATACCACCCGCCCCTAGAGAGGAAGACTCGGATGCTGCCCTGCTGGCTCCCCAGGCTGACAGTATAGAGTCAGATTCGGAGATGGATGTTCAGCAGATAAAGCAGGTTAGAAAACGTCCACAGCAAGAGAAATCAGGGAGGAGTGAGGGAGGGAATAGAGGCAAAGGGAAAAAACAGCTTAGGAAATGACCTTTTTAATCGGTGTTTACTTGATAATGCTGCTTCAATCGCAAAATTTAAACGGGTTAACAAATATTGGGAAAATAGAGCAACTCTGTGGAGAAATGGCATGCGACATCTTGTGTGTCCAGGAATGTAGGTGGTCCATGGACAAAATAGACACTATAAAATCTTTTTGGAGAGGGGAGCTCTTTTACTCCCTCTCCTCAAACAAAACTGCTGGAGTGGCAATTTTTGTAAAGCCGGGTGTGTGTGAGAGTATTGTGGAGATTTTTAAGGATGGACAGGGTAGACTAATTGTTATTGATATAATACATTATAATAAAAAATATAGAATTCTGAATTTGTACGGTCCGAACAGTGAACCTGAAAGGAGAGGTTTCTTTGAGCGCTGCAAAAGGTGGACAGATGATCGCTCGGTAGTGATAGGAGATTGGAATGTTGCTCTGACTAAGGCGGACGTAGGAGTTAATAATAAATTTAAACAAGACATTAGTAGATCGGCTGTTTTTGTATGGATGGATGAGTGTGATTTGATAGATGCGTGGAGAGTGCTGAACCCCGGCACCCGGGCGTATTCGCGCAGGCAAGTGGTATTGGGCAGGCTAAAGCAATCCAGGATTGACCTGTGTTTGTTGGCGTCGAGTTTGGTGCAAGAATTAAATGAGTGTAAATATTGTTTTTGTTCCTGGAGTGATCATGCCTGTTTAAAGGTGACTCTAGGGGAGGGTGGTATGCAAAGGAATGGGGGCCTGTGGTGTTTTAACACTTCCCTCCTTGAAGATCAAGTTTTTAAAGATAAAATGAAGTCTTTTCTCTCTGCTCTATGTGATGAGAGTGATTATGTCGTGGATATCATTGAGTGGTGGGAGCGCACCAAATTTAAAATTAAAAAGCGTTGTATCGCTCTGAGCAGAGAGAAGAGGCTGAGGGAAAAGACAGAGGAGGCTGAGCTGAGACATCATCTAAAAGAGGAGCTTGAGCTTATTGAGGCTGAGTGTGACCGTCCCTTGGATGTCTATCTTGGATTGAGGGAGCAGCTGAGACGGTTAGATGAGAGAAAATGCAGAGGCGCAATGATCCGCAGTAAAGCACAACACATGTTGAAAGGGGAGCGCTGTACTGCTTTTTTTCTAGGTTTGGAAAAAAGGAAACAGGCAAAAACATACATACCAGAAATAAAAGACCTTGATGGAAACACACATACTGATATAGTGGATATTTTACAAGCAATACAAGACTACTACGCTAATTTGTTTAGCAAACAACATATTAAAAAAGCACAAATGGGCACAGTATTAGGAAAAATTGGCTGCTCCCTCAGTCACGAGGATGCGGCTCTGTGTGATGGTGACATTCAGATTGAAGAAGTGAGAGCAGCGATTGGAAGCCTTAATACATCTAAAAGCCCGGGTGTGGATGGTCTCTCAGCTGAGTTTTACCAACATTTCAGCAACATACTGGCCCCCGTCCTCTGCAGGCTATACTCTGCCATGCAGGAGGAGAACAGGTGCGCGGAGTCTTTTTTAAGGGGTGTGATCACTCTAGTTTATAAAAACAAAGGCGCCAGAGATGACCTGGCAAATTATAGGCCAATTAGTCTGCTCAATACTGACTATAAGATCCTCGCTAAGGTGCTAGGGTTCAGGCTTAAGGGAGTGATTGGCTCGATAGTTGGGCCTACCCAGACTTACAGCATTCCGGGGAGGGATATCGCTGACTGCATTTTGTCAACAAAATTCTCATTGGAGAATTTAATGGCTACAGGAGGTATATACCTTAATGTAGATCTAGAGAAGGCATTTGACAGAGTGAGTCACGATTTTCTCTTCGAGTGTCTGGGGGTTTTTGGGTTCGGCCCAACTTTTCGAGGGTGGATGAAGTTACTGTACAGCCGAGCTACTAGTGTCGTGAAGTGCAATGGCTTCGTGACAGATCCCGTCCCCTTAGAAAGATCAGTGAGACAGGGGTGCCCCCTATCAGCTATGCTCTATGCAATAGTGGCAGAACCTCTAGCACAGTCAATTATATCTGACTCTCAAATAATTGGGATCACGTCGCCCAGAGGAACTGATTTCAAAATAGCACAATATGCAGATGATATTAACATCATGGTCAGGGATGGGGATAGTTTGCGAAGGGTTTTGCAACATCTAGATGCATATGAGCAAGCTGCGGGAGCACGGGTAAATAAGGACAAATCGAGTTTGATCCTGGGGCCTGGTACTGTTCTTGGGGAGGAAGGCCAGCATTTTAAAAGGGGCGGGCCTGAGGTTAAAGTACTTGGTGTATATTTGGGCTCACAACCAGAAGACAGCAGTCGTAGATCCTGGGAAGAGCAGGTTGCGGGGTGTAGATCAAGGCTCGCACTGTGGAGAATGAGGGGATTAGGTTTAAAAGGGAAAATCACTGTAATAAATGCAGTAATTGTGCCGAGACTTGTCTACACCATGCAGGTTTGTCACCTGCCGAGTGATGTACTGGTACGCCTGAGCAGCGCTATTGAGGATTTTCTATGGAAGGGGAGAGCAATGAAAATTGCACATAAGACACTGGTCGGGCCGTACAAAAAGGGGGGACTCAAACTGTGTAATTTAAAAGCAAAATTGAAGTCATTAAGAATAAAACTGTTTAAGAAAATGCTGAGCCAGAAAACTAAAAACATATGGGAGGATTATTTGTATGATGATGTACTGAAAAGAGGTATGTGCGGCTTTTACAATCTATGTAGCGTCACACTCGGCCGGCCTATTGTGGGAACATGTCCACTCTTCCAGGAGGCGGCTGAGGCATGGGTGGAAATCCTGCCCCAGTTGGAGTGTGTAATTACATCAAAACAAAGTGTGTTAAACCAGCCCATCTTTGGGAACCCCTGCCTCAGCGGCCGAGAGGGATGTAAGGCCGGTCGGGGCATCTTGACTTAGGCGCTACATCAGATTAAAGATGTTTTAGACCAGACAGGGGCTCCTAGCCCTCTTGCGGTATTTAGTAAAATTAGGATGAAAGGGTTTAATATAAAAAAGGCTAGAGTTGTTCGATTTTGTGATGATTTATTAGAGCGAATGCCGCAAGAGTGGAAAGAGTGGTTGTCGGAAGTGGATGAGGATCGGGTGGAGGACGACGAGCTGGATTTTGCTCTGACCTGTGACGTCAAAAACAGAAAACTGCAAGATTTACAATCAAAATTTTGGTATAGGGTTTTAATTAACAAAATATTCCAAGAACCTACAGCAAACACTGCATGGTCTCATCTCTTTCTTACCCGTCCCGTCTCTGAAATTTGGTCAAATATACACAGTAAGTGGCTTCCCCCTGCAATAGCAAACTCAAACTTCCTGCTGCGTCACAGAAGGGTGCTGGTTTCTGTCGTCCTTCACCAGATAAGTAAAAGCACGTATGCGAGAACCTGTCCGGTCTGTAGGGTGGAAGATGAAGATTTTAACCACTTTATGCTATACTGTACAGTCACACGGGATTTCAGGGACTGGGTTAAAACGTTGTTAATCAATAAGTGTAAACTGCCTAAGTTAGAAGGGGAAGCATGGGACTGGGTGTGGTGCTTTGGGAAACAAAAAGGTGATAAAAGATGTAATGTTGGTTTAATCAATTTTTTATTGAGTGTAGCACGTCATGTGTTGTATGTTGGTAGAAATTATGCTTTGTATGGGGGGAAAAGGACAAACAGGGTGGGTTTTTTTCAAAATATGGTGACACATTACATGAGAATTCTGTTTTCAGTGGATGAGGATGAGTTTATAGCTAGGTGGGGGGCAAGGAATGATTTATGTGAGCTGGATGGGGAGGGTAGATTGCACTTCGATTTTGGGTGAATTTATTTAACCTTGTAGTATATGGGCGTATATATTTAAGAATGTATGTGTGTATGTAGGTGTATGTATATATGTATATATATGTGTGTATGTATATATATGTATGTATACATGTATATATGTGCATACAAATATGTGGAAAAAAGGGGAAGAGGCTTGCTTTGCTTTAATTTGTTTGATTTACTGTTAAAAAGACGAATGAATTTACTCTTTTTCTTTATGTTTCTCTGTATATAGTTAATTTTTATTTTGTAAAGTGTATTTTTGATAATAAAAAGATAAAAAAAAAAAAAAAAAAAAAAAAAAAAAAAAAATAAGCGCCCGATCTCGTCCGATCTCGGCAGCCAAATAGAGCCGGGCCTGGTTAGTACTTGGTAGGAAGACCGCCTGGGAATACCAGGTGCTGTAAGCTTTTTTGCTTTTGTTTACGGGCAGCACAAGCTGGTGTTACTGCCTATTTATTCATAGAAATTGTTCTATATTTTCATCAAATTTTGTTCTTTCATTGCTGTTTTGCTACTTTATTGGTTTGCCAACCATCGTGCTTCATTACTAGTAGACCATGTTACGGTCCTGGCCATATGTGTTGTTTTTATTTTCTCGTTCTTATAGGTGCCCTCCCTGATTGGCCGGATTGAGGGGCAGTACAGGAAGCTGATTGGTCCATCCTACACTTCCTGGAGTTTTAAAAGTACGGTTCCCAACAGCTAGCGAGGCTCTTTCTGGCATCAGCACCTGTTTGCTGTTCTTGGTTTCCAAATCTTATTTAGCATTTTTGAATTGTTAGGTTTTGTGCCGTGGTTTTGTTTATAAATTGTATATTTTGTAAATAGTATTAAATCTGTAGGGGTGGACTGCCATTTTCTTTTGATTGTTTTCTCTTGTTTTCACATTAGGGAGTTAGGGTTAGCGACTGTCTTTTGGTTTGTTTATTTCTATCAGGCTAGCTAGCGCTTTCTGTGGGAAATGGCTTATTTTGTTTATTATGTTGGCCTTGGTTCGCCCTGAGTTGTAGTGTCATGTTTTGTTTGACACTTTCTTTCGTTTAAAATAAATATCATTCTGTTGGAACATCTCGATCCTGGATTTTGGTTTGGGGATCGGAGAGGGAACATGCTAATTTATCTTTGTATGTTGCACCCTGAGCCCCTAGACAGGGGCGTAACAGACCAGTACAGTTATAGTACTTTGTACTTTGCCACATTTATCTTCTTCTTAGCAAGTGTCATGCATTCTGCTTCTCCAGCGTTTTTAAGAGCTGTTGATGATGTCAAATGCAGCTTACGGCCACACCGCTCTTTAAGCGCCCGATCTCGTCCGATCTCGGCAGCCAAATAGGGCCGGGCCTGGTTAGTACTTGGTAGGAAGACCGCCTGGGAATACCAGGTGCTGTAAGCTTTTTTGCTTGGGTTTACGGGCAGCACAAGCTGGTGTTACTGCCTATTTATTCATAGAAATTGTTCTATATTTTCATCAAATTTTGTTCTTTCATTGCTGTTTTGCTACTTTATTGGTTTGCCAACCATCGTGCTTCATTACTAGTAGACCATGTTACGGTCCTGGCCATATGTGTTGTTTTTATTTTCTTGTTCTTATAGGTGCCCTGCCTTATTGGCCGGATTGGGGGGCAGTACAGGAAGCTGATTGGTCCATCCTACACTTACTGGAGTTTTAAAAGTACGGTTCCCAACAGCTAGCGAGGCTCTTTCTGGCATCAGCACCTGTTTGCTGTTCTTGGTTTCTAAACCTTATTCAGCATTTTTGAATTGTTAGGTTTTGTGCCGTGGTTTTGTTTATAAATTGTATATTTTGTAAATAGTATTAAATCTGTAGGGGTGAACTGCCATTTTCTTTGGACTGTTTTCACATTAGGGAGTTAGGGTTAGCGACTGTCTTTTGGTTTGTTTATTTCTATCAGGCTAGCTAGCACTTTCTGTGGGAAATGGCTTATTTTGTTTATTATGTTGGCCTTGGTTCGCCCTGAGTTGTAGTGTCATGTTTTGTTTGACACTTTCTTTCGTTTAAAATAAATATCATTCTGTTGGAACATCTCGATCCTGGATTTTGGTTTGGGGATCGGAGAGGGAACATGCTAATTTATCTTTGTATGTTGCACCCTGAGCCCCTAGACAGGGGCGTAACAGACCAGTACAGTTATAGTACTTTGTACTTTGCCACATTTATCTTCTTCTTAGCAAGTGTCATGCATTCTGCTTCTCCAGCGTTTTTAAGAGCTGTTGATGATGTCAAATGCAGCTTACGGCCACACCGCTCTTTAAGCGCCCGATCTCGTCCGATCTCGGCAGCCAAATAGGGCCGGGCCTGGTTAGTACTTGGTAGGAAGACCGCCTGGGAATACCAGGTGCTGTAAGCTTTTTTGCTTGGGTTTACGGGCAGCACAAGCTGGTGTTACTGCCTATTTATTCATAGAAATTGTTCTATATTTTCATCAAATTTTGTTCTTTCATTGCTGTTTTGCTACTTTATTGGTTTGCCAACCATCGTGCTTCATTACTAGTAGACCATGTTACGGTCCTGGCCATATGTGTTGTTTTTATTTTCTTGTTCTTATAGGTGCCCTGCCTGATTGGCCGGATTTGGGGGAAGTACAGGAAGCTGATTGGTCCATCCTACACTTCCTGGAGTTTTAAAAGTACGGTTCCCAACAGCTAGCGAGGCTCTTTCTGGCATCAGCACCTGTTTGCTGTTCTTGGTTTCCAAACCTTATTTAGCATTTTTGAATTGTTAGGTTTTGTGCCGTGGTTTTGTTTATAAATTGTATATTTTGTAAATAGTATTAAATCTGTAGGGGTGAACTGCCATTTTCTTTGGACTGTTTTCACATTAGGGAGTTAGGGTTAGCGACTGTCTTTTGGTTTGTTTATTTCTATCAGGCTAGCTAGCGCTTTCTGTGGGAAATGGCTTATTTTGTTTATTATGTTGGCCTTGGTTCGCCCTGAGTTGTAGTGTCATGTTTTGTTTGACACTTTCTTTCGTTTAAAATAAATATCATTCTGTTGGAACATCTCAATCCTGGATTTTGGTTTGAGGATCGGAGAGGGAACATGCAAATTTATCTTTGTATGTTTCACCCTGACCCCCTAGACAGGGGCGTAACAGACCAGTACAGTTATAGTACTTTGTACTTTGCCACATTTATCTTCTTCTTAGCAAGTGTCATGCATTCTGCTTCTCCAGCGTTTTTAAGAGCTGTTGATGATGTCAAATGCAGCTTACGGCCACACCGCTCTCTGAGCGCCCGATCTCGTCCGATCTCGGCAGCCAAATAGGGCCGGGCCTGGTTAGTACTTGGTAGGAAGACCGCCTGGGAATACCAGGTGCTGTAAGCTTTTTTGCTTGGGTTTACGGGCAGCACAAGCTGGTGTTACTGCCTATTTATTCATAGAAATTGTCCTATATTTTCATCAAATTTTGTTCTTTCATTGCTGTTTTGCTACTTTATTGGTTTGCCAACCATCGTGCTTCATTACTAGTAGACCATGTTACGGTCCTGGCCATATGTGTTGTTTTTATTTTCTTGTTCTTATAGGTGCCCTGCCTGATTGGCCGGATTTGGGGGCAGTACAGGAAGCTGATTGGTCCATCCTACACTTCCTGGAGTTTTAAAAGTACGGTTCCCAACAGCTAGCGAGGCTCTTTCTGGCATCAGCACCTGTTTGCTGTACTTGGTTTCCAAATCTTATGTAGCATTTTTGAATTGTTAGGTTTTGTGCCGTGGTTTTGTTTATAAATTGTATATTTTGTAAATAGTATTAAATCTGTAGGGGTGAACTGCCATTTTCTTTGGACTGTTTTCACATTAGGGAGTTAGGGTTAGCGACTGTCTTTTGGTTTGTTTATTTCTATCAGGCTAGCTAGCGCTTTCTGTGGGAAATGGCTTATTTTGTTTATTATGTTGGCCTTGGTTCGCCCTGAGTTGTAGTGTCATGTTTTGTTTGACACTTTCTTTCGTTTAAAATAAATATCATTCTGTTGGAACATCTCGATCCTGGATTTTGGTTTGGGGATCGGAGAGGGAACATGCTAATTTATCTTTGTATGTTGCACCCTGAGCCCCTAGACAGGGGCGTAACCGACCAGTACAGTTTTAGTACTTTGTACTTTGCCACATTTATCTTCTTCTTAGCAAGTGTCATGCATTCTGCTTCTCCAGCGTTTTTAAGAGCTGTTGATGATGTCAAATGCAGCTTACGGCCACACCGCTCTTTAAGCGCCCGATCTCGTCCGATCTCGGCAGCCAAATAGGGCCGGGCCTGGTTAGTACTTGGTAGGAAGACCGCCTGGGAATACCAGGTGCTGTAAGCTTTTTTGCTTGGGTTTACGGGCAGCACAAGCTGGTGTTACTGCCTATTTATTCATAGAAATTGTTCTATATTTTCATCAAATTTTGTTCTTTCATTGCTGTTTTGCTACTTTATTGGTTTGCCAACCATCGTGCTTCATTACTAGTAGACCATGTTACGGTCCTGGCCATATGTGTTGTTTTTATTTTCTTGTTCTTATAGGTGCCCTGCATGATTGGCCGGATTTGGGGGAAGTACAGGAAGCTGATTGGTCCATCCTACACTTCCTGGAGTTTTAAAAGTACGGTTCCCAACAGCTAGCGAGGCTCTTTCTGGCATCAGCTCCTGTTTGCTGTTCTTGGTTTCCAAACCTTATTTAGCATTTTTGAATTGTTAGGTTTTGTGCCGTGGTTTTGTTTATAAATTGTATATTTTGTAAATAGTATTAAATCTGTAGGGGTGAACTGCCATTTTCTTTGGACTGTTTTCACATTAGGGAGTTAGGGTTAGCGACTGTCTTTTGGTTTGTTTATTTCTATCAGGCTAGCTAGCGCTTTCTGTGGGAAATGGCTTATTTTGTTTATTATGTTGGCCTTGGTTCGCCCTGAGTTGTAGTGTCATGTTTTGTTTGACACTTTCTTTCGTTTAAAATAAATATCATTCTGTTGGAACATCTCAATCCTGGATTTTGGTTTGAGGATCGGAGAGGGAACATGCAAATTTATCTTTGTATGTTTCACCCTGACCCCCTAGACAGGGGCGTAACAGACCAGTACAGTTATAGTACTTTGTACTTTGCCACATTTATCTTCTTCTTAGCAAGTGTCATGCATTCTGCTTCTCCAGCGTTTTTAAGAGCTGTTGATGATGTCAAATGCAGCTTACGGCCACACCGCTCTCTAAGCGCCCGATCTCGTCCGATCTCGGCAGCCAAATAGAGCCGGGCCTGGTTAGTACTTGGTAGGAAGACTGCCTGGGAATACCAGGTGCTGTAAGCTTTTTTGCTTGGGTTTACGGGCAGCACAAGCTGGTGTTACTGCCTATTTATTCATAGAAATTGTTCTATATTTTCATCAAATTTTGTTCTTTCATTGCTGTTTTGCTACTTTATTGGTTTGCCAACCATCGTGCTTCATTACTAGTAGACCATGTTACGGTCCTGGCCATATGTGTTGTTTTTATTTTCTTGTTCTTATAGGTGCCCTGCCTGATTGGCCGGATTTGGGGGAAGTACAGGAAGCTGATTGGTCCATCCCACACTTCCTGGAGTTTTAAAAGTACAGTTCCCAACAGCTAGCGAGGCTCTTTCTGGCATCAGCACCTGTTTGCTGTTCTTGGTTTCCAAACCTTATTTAGCATTTTTGAATTGTTAGGTTTTGTGCCGTGGTTTTGTTTATAAATTGTATATTTTGTAAATAGTATTAAATCTGTAGGGGTGAACTGCCATTTTCTTTGGACTGTTTTCACATTAGGGAGTTAGGGTTAGCGACTGTCTTTTGGTTTGTTTATTTCTATCAGGCTAGCTAGCGCTTTCTGTGGGAAATGGCTTATTTTGTTTATTATGTTGGCCTTGGTTCGCCCTGAGTTGTAGTGTCATGTTTTGTTTGACACTTTCTTTCGTTTAAAATAAATATCATTCTGTTGGAACATCTTAATCCTGGATTTTGGTTTGAGGATCGGAGAGGGAACATGCAAATTTATCTTTGTATGTTTCACCCTGACCCCCTAGACAGGGGCGTAACAGACCAGTACAGTTATAGTACTTTGTACTTTGCCACATTTATCTTCTTCTTAGCAAGTGTCATGCATTCTGCTTCTCCAGCATTTTTAAGAGCTGTTGATGATGTCAAATGCAGCTTACGGCCACACCGCTCTCTAAGCGCCCGATCTCGTCCGATCTCGGCAGCCAAATAGAGCCGGGCCTGGTTAGTACTTGGTAGGAAGACCGCCTGGGAATACCAGGTGCTGTAAGCTTTTTTGCTTGGGTTTACGGGCAGCACAAGCTGGTGTTACTGCCTATTTAGTCATAGAAATTGTCCTATATTTTCATCAAATTTTGTTCTTTCATTGCTGTTTTGCTACTTTATTGGTTTGCCAACCATCGTGCTTCATTACTAGTAGACCATGTTACGGTCCTGGCCATATGTGTTGTTTTTATTTTCTTTTTCTTATAGGTGCCCTGCCTGATTGGCCGGATTTGGGGGCAGTACAGGAAGCTGATTGGTCCATCCTACACTTCCTGGAGTTTTAAAAGTATGGTTCCCAACAGCTAGCGAGGCTTTTTCTGGCATCAGCACCTGTTTGCTGTTCTTGGTTTCCAAATCTTATTTAGCATTTTTGAATTGTTAGGTTTTGTGCCGTGGTTTTGTTTATAAATTGTATATTTTGTAAATAGTATTAAATCTGTAGGGGTGGACTGCCATTTTCTTTTGATTGTTTTCTCTTGTTTTCACATTAGGGAGTTAGGGTTAGCGACTGTCTTTTGGTTTGTTTATTTCTATCAGGCTAGCTAGCGCTTTCTGTGGGAAATGGCTTATTTTGTTTATTATGTTGGCCTTGGTTCGCCCTGAGTTGTAGTGTCATGTTTTGTTTGACACTTTCTTTCGTTTAAAATAAATATCATTCTGTTGGAACATCTCAATCCTGGATTTTGGTTTGAGGATCGGAGAGGGAACATGCAAATTTATCTTTGTATGTTTCACCCTGACCCCCTAGACAGGGGCGTAACAGACCAGTACAGTTATAGTACTTTGTACTTTGCCACATTTATCTTCTTCTTAGCAAGTGTCATGCATTCTGCTTCTCCAGCGTTTTTAAGAGCTGTTGATGATGTCAAATGCAGCTTACGGCCACACCGCTCTCTGAGCGCCCGATCTCGTCCGATCTCGGCAGCCAAATAGGGCCGGGCCTGGTTAGTACTTGGTAGGAAGACCGCCTGGGAATACCAGGTGCTGTAAGCTTTTTTGCTTGGGTTTACGGGCAGCACAAGCTGGTGTTACTGCCTATTTATTCATAGAAATTGTTCTATATTTTCATCAAATTTTGTTCTTTCATTGCTGTTTTGCAACTTTATTGGTTTGTCAACCATCGTGCTTCTTTACTACTAGACCGGTACCGTTTTAGTACTTTGCCACATGTATCTTCTTCTTAGCGAATGTCATGCATTCTGCTTCTCCAGCGTTTTTAGGAGCTGTTGATGATATCAAATGCAGCTTACGGCCACACTGCTCTCGAAGCGCCCGATCTCGTCCGATCTCGGCAGCCAAATAGGGCCGGGCCTTGTTCGTACTTGGTAGGAAGACCGCCTGGGAATACCAGGTGCTGTAAGCTTTTTTGCTTGGGTTTACGGGCAGCACAAGCTGGTGTTACTGCCTATTTATTCATAGAAATTGTTCTATATTTTCATCAAATTTTGTTCTTTCATTGCGGTTTTGCTACTTTATTGGTTTTTCAACCATCGTGCTTCATTACTAGTAGACCATGTTACGGTCCTGGCCATATGTGTTGTTTTTATTTTGTTGTTCTTATAGGTGCCCTGCCTGATTGGCCGGATTGGGGGGCAGTACAGGAAGCTGATTGGTCCATCCTACACTTCCTGGAGTTTTAAAAGTACGGTTCCCAACAGCTAGCGAGGCTCTTTCTGGCAGCAGCACCTGTTTGCTGTTCTTGGTTTCCAAACCTTATTTAGCATTTTTGAATTGTTAGGTTTTGTGCCGTGGTTTTGTTTATAAATTGTATATTTTGTAAATAGTATTAGATCTGTAGGGGTGAACTGCCATTTTCTTTGGACTGTTTTCACATTAGGGAGTTAGGGTTAGCGACTGTCTTTTGGTTTGTTTATTTCTATCAGGCTAGCTAGCACTTTCTGTGGGAAATGGCTTATTTTGTTTATTATGTTGGCCTTGGTTCGCCCTGAGTTGTAGTGTCATGTTTTGTTTGACACTTTCTTTCGTTTAAAATAAATATCATTCTGTTGGAACATCTCGATCCTGGATTTTGGTTTGGGGATCGGAGAGGGAACATGCTAATTTATCTTTGTATGTTGCACCCTGAGCCCCTAGACAGGGGCGTAACCGACCAGTACAGTTATAGTACTTTGTACTTTGCCACATTTATCTTCTTCTTAGCAAGTGTCATGCATTCTGCTTCTCCAGCGTTTTTAAGAGCTGTTGATGATGTCAAATGCAGCTTACGGCCACACCGCTCTTTAAGCGCCCGATCTCGTCCGATCTCGGCAGCCAAATAGGGCCGGGCCTGGTTAGTACTTGGTAGGAAGACCGCCTGGGAATACCAGGTGCTGTAAGCTTTTTTGCTTGGGTTTACGGGCAGCACAAGCTGGTGTTACTGCCTATTTATTCATAGAAATTGTTCTATATTTTCATCAAATTTTGTTCTTTCATTGCTGTTTTGCTACTTTATTGGTTTGCCAACCATCGTGCTTCATTACTAGTAGACCATGTTACGGTCCTGGCCATATGTGTTGTTTTTATTTTCTTGTTCTTATAGGTGCCCTGCATGATTGGCCGGATTTGGGGGAAGTACAGGAAGCTGATTGGTCCATCCTACACTTCCTGGAGTTTTAAAAGTACGGTTCCCAACAGCTAGCGAGGCTCTTTCTGGCATCAGCACCTGTTTGCTGTTCTTGGTTTCCAAACCTTATTTAGCATTTTTGAATTGTTAGGTTTTGTGCCGTGGTTTTGTTTATAAATTGTATATTTTGTAAATAGTATTAAATCTGTAGGGGTGAACTGCCATTTTCTTTGGACTGTTTTCACATTAGGGAGTTAGGGTTAGCGACTGTCTTTTGGTTTGTTTATTTCTATCAGGCTAGCTAGCGCTTTCTGTGGGAAATGGCTTATTTTGTTTATTATGTTGGCCTTGGTTCGCCCTGAGTTGTAGTGTCATGTTTTGTTTGACACTTTCTTTCGTTTAAAATAAATATCATTCTGTTGGAACATCTCAATCCTGGATTTTGGTTTGAGGATCGGAGAGGGAACATGCAAATTTATCTTTGTATGTTTCACCCTGAGCCCCTAGACAGGGGCGTAACAGACCAGTACAGTTATAGTACTTTGTACTTTGCCACATTTATCTTCTTCTTAGCAAGTGTCATGCATTCTGCTTCTCCAGCGTTTTTAAGAGCTGTTGATGATGTCAAATGCAGCTTACGGCCACACCGCTCTCTAAGCGCCCGATCTCGTCCGATCTCGGCAGCCAAATAGAGCCGGGCCTGGTTAGTACTTGGTAGGAAGACCGCCTGGGAATACCAGGTGCTGTAAGCTTTTTTGCTTGGGTTTACGGGCAGCACAAGCTGGTGTTACTGCCTATTTATTCATAGAAATTGTTCTATATTTTCATCAAATTTTGTTCTTTCATTGCTGTTTTGCTACTTTATTGGTTTGCCAACCATCGTGCTTCATTACTAGTAGACCATGTTACGGTCCTGGCCATATGTGTTGTTTTTATTTTCTTGTTCTTATAGGTGCCCTGCCTGATTGGCCGGATTTGGGGGAAGTACAGGAAGCTGATTGGTCCATCCTACACTTCCTGGAGTTTTAAAAGTACAGTTCCCAACAGCTAGCGAGGCTCTTTCTGGCATCAGCACCTGTTTGCTGTTCTTGGTTTCCAAACCTTATTTAGCATTTTTGAATTGTTAGGTTTTGTGCCGTGGTTTTGTTTATAAATTGTATATTTTGTAAATAGTATTAAATCTGTAGGGGTGAACTGCCATTTTCTTTGGACTGTTTTCACATTAGGGAGTTAGGGTTAGCGACTGTCTTTTGGTTTGTTTATTTCTATCAGGCTAGCTAGCGCTTTCTGTGGGAAATGGCTTATTTTGTTTATTATGTTGGCCTTGGTTCGCCCTGAGTTGTAGTGTCATGTTTTGTTTGACACTTTCTTTCGTTTAAAATAAATATCATTCTGTTGGAACATCTCAATCCTGGATTTTGGTTTGAGGATCGGAGAGGGAACATGCAAATTTATCTTTGTATGTTTCACCCTGACCCCCTAGACAGGGGCGTAACAGACCAGTACAGTTATAGTACTTTGTACTTTGCCACATTTATCTTCTTCTTAGCAAGTGTCATGCATTCTGCTTCTCCAGCGTTTTTAAGAGCTGTTGATGATGTCAAATGCAGCTTACGGCCACACCGCTCTCTGAGCGCCCGATCTCGTCCGATCTCGGCAGCCAAATAGGGCCGGGCCTGGTTAGTACTTGGTAGGAAGACCGCCTGGGAATACCAGGTGCTGTAAGCTTTTTTGCTTGGGTTTACGGGCAGCACAAGCTGGTGTTACTGCCTATTTATTCATAGAAATTGTTCTATATTTTCATCAAATTTTGTTCTTTCATTGCTGTTTTGCTACTTTATTGGTTTGCCAACCATCGTGCTTCATTACTAGTAGACCATGTTACGGTCCTGGCCATATGTGTTGTTTTTATTTTCTTGTTCTTATAGGTGCCCTGCCTGATTGGCCGGATTTGGGGGAAGTACAGGAAGCTGATTGGGCCATCCTACACTTCCTGGAGTTTTAAAAGTACGGTTCCCAACAGCTAGCGAGGCTCTTTCTGGCATCAGCACCTGTTTGCTGTTCTTGGTTTCCAAACCTTATTTAGCATTTTTGAATTGTTAGGTTTTGTGCCGTGGTTTTGTTTATAAATTGTATATTTTGTAAATAGTATTAAATCTGTAGGGGTGAACTGCCATTTTCTTTGGACTGTTTTCACATTAGGGAGTTAGGGTTAGCGACTGTCTTTTGGTTTGTTTATTTCTATCAGGCTAGCTAGCGCTTTCTGTGGGAAATGGCTTATTTTGTTTATTATGTTGGCCTTGGTTCGCCCTGAGTTGTAGTGTCATGTTTTGTTTGACACTTTCTTTCGTTTAAAATAAATATCATTCTGTTGGAACATCTCAATCCTGGATTTTGGTTTGAGGATCGGAGAGGGAACATGCAAATTTATCTTTGTATGTTTCACCCTGACCCCCTAGACAGGGGCGTAACAGACCAGTACAGTTATAGTACTTTGTACTTTGCCACATTTATCTTCTTCTTAGCAAGTGTCATGCATTCTGCTTCTCCAGCGTTTTTAAGAGCTGTTGATGATGTCAAATGCAGCTTACGGCCACACCGCTCTCTGAGCGCCCGATCTCGTCCGATCTCGGCAGCCAAATAGAGCCGGGCCTGGTGAGTACTTGGTAGGAAGACCGCCTGGGAATACCAGGTGCTGTAAGCTTTTTTGCTTGGGTTTACGGGCAGCACAAGCTGGTGTTACTGCCTATTTATTCATAGAAATTGTTCTATATTTTCATCAAATTTTGTTCTTTCATTGCTGTTTTGCTACTTTATTGGTTTGCCAACCATCGTGCTTCATTACTAGTAGACCATGTTACGGTCCTGGCCATATGTGTTGTTTTTATTTTCTTGTTCTTATAGGTGCCCTGCCTGATTGGCCGGATTTGGGGGAAGTACAGGAAGCTGATTGGTCCATCCTACACTTCCTGGAGTTTTAAAAGTACGGTTCCCAACAGCTAGCGAGGCTCTTTCTGGCATCAGCACCTGTTTGCTGTTCTTGGTTTCCAAACCTTATTTAGCATTTTTGAATTGTTAGGTTTTGTGCCGTGGTTTTGTTTATAAATTGTATATTTTGTAAATAGTATTAAATCTGTAGGGGTGAACTGCCATTTTCTTTGGACTGTTTTCACATTAGGGAGTTAGGGTTAGCGACTGTCTTTTGGTTTGTTTATTTCTATCAGGCTAGCTAGCGCTTTCTGTGGGAAATGGCTTATTTTGTTTATTATGTTGGCCTTGGTTCGCCCTGAGTTGTAGTGTCATGTTTTGTTTGACACTTTCTTTCGTTTAAAATAAATATCATTCTGTTGGAACATCTCAATCCTGGATTTTGGTTTGAGGATCGGAGAGGGAACATGCAAATTTATCTTTGTATGTTTCACCCTGACCCCCTAGACAGGGGCGTAACAGACCAGTACAGTTATAGTACTTTGTACTTTGCCACATTTATCTTCTTCTTAGCAAGTGTCATGCATTCTGCTTCTCCAGCGTTTTTAAGAGCTGTTGATGATGTCAAATGCAGCTTACGGCCACACCGCTCTCTAAGCGCCCGATCTCGTCCGATCTCGGCAGCCAAATAGAGCCGGGCCTGGTTAGTACTTGGTAGGAAGACCGCCTGGGAATACCAGGTGCTGTAAGCTTTTTTGCTTGGGTTTACGGGCAGCACAAGCTGGTTTTACTGCCTATTTATTCATAGAAATTGTTCTATATTTTCATCAAATTTTGTTCTTTCATTGCTGTTTTGCTACTTTATTGGTTTGCCAACCATCGTGCTTCATTACTAGTAGACCATGTTACGGTCCTGGCCATATGTGTTGTTTTTATTTTCTTGTTCTTATAGGTGCCCTGCCTGATTGGCCGGATTTGGGGGAAGTACAGGAAGCTGATTGGTCCATCCTACACTTCCTGGAGTTTTAAAAGTACGGTTCCCAACAGCTAGCGAGGCTCTTTCTGGCATCAGCACCTGTTTGCTGTTCTTGGTTTCCAAACCTTATTTAGCATTTTTGAATTGTTAGGTTTTGTGCCGTGGTTTTGTTTATAAATTGTATATTTTGTAAATAGTATTAAATCTGTAGGGGTGAACTGCCATTTTCTTTGGACTGTTTTCACATTAGGGAGTTAGGGTTAGCGACTGTCTTTTGGTTTGTTTATTTCTATCAGGCTAGCTAGCACTTTCTGTGGGAAATGGCTTATTTTGTTTATTATGTTGGCCTTGGTTCGCCCTGAGTTGTAGTGTCATGTTTTGATTGACACTTTCTTTCGTTTAAAATAAATATCATTCTGTTGGAACATCTCGATCCTGGATTTTGGTTTGGGGATCGGAGAGGGAACATGCTAATTTATCTTTGTATGTTGCACCCTGAGCCCCTAGACAGGGGCGTAACCGACCAGTACAGTTATAGTACTTTGTACTTTGCCACATTTATCTTCTTCTTAGCAAGTGTCATGCATTCTGCTTCTCCAGCGTTTTTAAGAGCTGTTGATGATGTCAAATGCAGCTTACGGCCACACCGCTCTCTGAGCGCCCGATCTCGTCCGATCTCGGCAGCCAAATAGGGCCGGGCCTGGTTAGTACTTGGTAGGAAGACCGCCTGGGAATACCAGGTGCTGTAAGCTTTTTTGCTTGGGTTTACGGGCAGCACAAGCTGGTGTTACTGCCTATTTATTCATAGAAATTGTCCTATATTTTCATCAAATTTTGTTCTTTCATTGCTGTTTTGCTACTTTATTGGTTTGCCAACCATCGTGCTTCATTACTAGTAGACCATGTTACGGTCCTGGCCATATGTGTTGTTTTTATTTTCTTGTTCTTATAGGTGCCCTGCCTGATTGGCCGGATTTGGGGGCAGTACAGGAAGCTGATTGGTCCATCCTACACTTCCTGGAGTTTTAAAAGTACGGTTCCCAACAGCTAGCGAGGCTCTTTCTGGCATCAGCACCTGTTTGCTGTTCTTGGGTTCCAAATCTTATTTAGCATTTTTGAATTGTTAGGTTTTGTGCCGTGGTTTTGTTTATAAATTGTATATTTTGTAAATAGTATTAAATCTGTAGGGGTGAACTGCCATTTTCTTTGGACTGTTTTCACATTAGGGAGTTAGGGTTAGCGACTGTCTTTTGGTTTGTTTATTTCTATCAGGCTAGCTAGCACTTTCTGTGGGAAATGGCTTATTTTGTTTATTATGTTGGCCTTGGTTCGCCCTGAGTTGTAGTGTCATGTTTTGTTTGACACTTTCTTTCGTTTAAAATAAATATCATTCTGTTGGAACATCTCGATCCTGGATTTTGGTTTGGGGATCGGAGAGGGAACATGCTAATTTATCTTTGTATGTTGCACCCTGAGCCCCTAGACAGGGGCGTAACAGACCAGTACAGTTAAAGTACTTTGTACTTTGCCACATTTATCTTCTTCTTAGCAAGTGTCATGCATTCTGCTTCTCCAGCGTTTTTAAGAGCTGTTGATGATGTCAAATGCAGCTTACGGCCACACCGCTCTCTGAGCGCCCGATCTCGTCCGATCTCGGCAGCCAAATAGGGCCGGGCCTGGTTAGTACTTGGTAGGAAGACCGCCTGGGAATACCAGGTGCTGTAAGCTTTTTTGCTTGGGTTTACGGGCAGCACAAGCTGGTGTTACTGCCTATTTATTCATAGAAATTGTCCTATATTTTCATCAAATTTTGTTCTTTCATTGCTGTTTTGCTACTTTATTGGTTTGCCAACCATCGTGCTTCAATACTAGTAGACCATGTTACGGTCCTGGCCATATGTGTTGTTTTTATTTTCTTGTTCTTATAGGTGCCCTGCCTGATTGGCCGGATTTGGGGGCAGTACAGGAAGCTGATTGGTCCATTTTACACTTCCTGGAGTTTTAAAAGTACGGTTCCCAACAGCTAGCGAGGCTCTTTCTGGCATCAGCACCTGTTTGCTGTTCTTGGTTTCCAAACCTTATTTAGCATTTTTGAATTGTTAGGTTTTGTGCCGTGGTTTTGTTTATAAATTGTATATTTTGTAAATAGTATTAAATCTGTAGGGGTGAACTGCCATTTTCTTTGGACTGTTTTCACATTAGGGAGTTAGGGTTAGCGACTGTCTTTTGGTTTGTTTATTTCTATCAGGCTAGCTAGCGCTTTCTGTGGGAAATGGCTTATTTTGTTTATTATGTTGGCCTTGGTTCGCCCTGAGTTGTAGTGTCATGTTTTGTTTGACACTTTCTTTCGTTTAAAATAAATATCATTCTGTTGGAACATCTCGATCCTGGATTTTGGTTTGGGGATCGGAGAGGGAACATGCTAATTTATCTTTGTATGTTGCACCCTGAGCCCCTAGACAGGGGCGTAACAGACCAGTACAGTTATAGTACTTTGTACTTTGCCACATTTATCTTCTTCTTAGCAAGTGTCATGCATTCTGCTTCTCCAGCGTTTTTAAGAGCTGTTGATGATGTCAAATGCAGCTTACGGCCACACCGCTCTCTGAGCGCCCCATCTCGTCCGATCTCGGCAGCCAAATAGGGCAGGGCCTGGTTAGTACTTGGTAGGAAGACCGCCTGGGAATACCAGGTGCTGTAAGCTTTTTTGCTTGGGTTTACGGGCAGCACAAGCTGGTGTTACTGCCTATTTATTCATAGAAATTGTTCTATATTTTCATCAAATTTTGTTCTTTCATTGCTGTTTTGCTACTTTATTGGTTTGCCAACCATCGTGCTTCATTACTAGTAGACCATGTTACGGTCCTGGCCATATGTGTTGTTTTTATTTTCTTGTTCTTATAGGTGCCCTGCCTGATTGGCCGGATTTGGGGGAAGTACAGGAAGCTGATTGGTCCATCCTACACTTCCTGGAGTTTTAAAAGTACGGTTCCCAACAGCTAGCGAGGCTCTTTCTGGCATCAGCACCTGTTTGCTGTTCTTGGTTTCCAAACCTTATTTAGCATTTTTGAATTGTTAGGTTTTGTGCCGTGGTTTTGTTTATAAATTGTATATTTTGTAAATAGTATTAAATCTGTAGGGGTGAACTGCCATTTTCTTTGGACTGTTTTCACATTAGGGAGTTAGGGTTAGCGACTGTCTTTTGGTTTGTTTATTTCTATCAGGCTAGCTAGCGCTTTCTGTGGGAAATGGCTTATTTTGTTTATTATGTTGGCCTTGGTTCGCCCTGAGTTGTAGTGTCATGTTTTGTTTGACACTTTCTTTCGTTTAAAATAAATATCATTCTGTTGGAACATCTCAATCCTGGATTTTGGTTTGAGGATCGGAGAGGGAACATGCAAATTTATCTTTGTATGTTTCACCCTGACCCCCTAGACAGGGGCGTAACAGACCAGTACAGTTATAGTACTTTGTACTTTGCCACATTTATCTTCTTCTTAGCAAGTGTCATGCATTCTGCTTCTCCAGCGTTTTTAAGAGCTGTTGATGATGTCAAATGCAGCTTACGGCCACACCGCTCTTTAAGCGCCCGATCTCGTCCGATCTCGGCAGCCAAATAGGGCCGGGCCTGGTTAGTACTTGGTAGGAAGACCGCCTGGGAATACCAGGTGCTGTAAGCTTTTTTGCTTGGGTTTACGGGCAGCACAAGCTGGTGTTACTGCCTATTTATTCATAGAAATTGTTCTATATTTTCATCAAATTTTGTTCTTTCATTGCTGTTTTGCTACTTTAATGGTTTGCCAACCATCGTGCTTCATTACTAGTAGACCATGTTACGGTCCTGGCCATATGTGTTGTTTTTATTTTCTTGTTCTTATAGGTGCCCTGCCTGATTGGCCGGATTTGGGGGAAGTACAGGAAGCTGATTGGTCCATGCTACACTTCCTGGAGTTTTAAAAGTACGGTTCCCAACAGCTAGCGAGGCTCTTTCTGGCAGTAGCACCTGTTTGCTGTTCTTGGTTTCCAAATCTTATTTAGCATTTTTGAATTGTTAGGTTTTGTGCCGTGGTTTTGTTTATAAATTGTATATTTTGTAAATAGTATTAAATCTGTAGGGGTGGACTGCCATTTTCTTTTGATTGTTTTCTTTTGTTTTCACATTAGGGAGTTAGGGTTAGCGACTGTCTTTTGGTTTGTTTATTTCTATCATGCTAGCTAGCACTTTCTGTGGGAAATGGATTATTTTGTTTATTATGTTGGCCTTGGTTCGCCCTGAGTTGTAGTGTCATGTTTTGTTTGACACTTTCTTTTGTTTAAAATAAATATCATTCTGTTGGAACATCTCAATCCTGGATTTTGGTTTGAGGATCGGAGAGGGAACATGCAAATTTATCTTTGTATGTTTCACCCTGACCCCCTAGACAGGGGCGTAACAGACCAGTACAGTTATAGTACTTTGTACTTTGCCACATTTATCTTCTTCTTAGCAAGTGTCATGCATTCTGCTTCTCCAGCGTTTTTAAGAGCTGTTGATGATGTCAAATGCAGCTTACGGCCACACCGCTCTCTAAGCGCCCGATCTCGTCCGATCTCGGCAGCCAAATAGAGCCGGGCCTGGTTAGTACTTGGTAGGAAGACCGCCTGGGAATACCAGGTGCTGTAAGCTTTTTTGCTTGGGTTTACGGGCAGCACAAGCTGGTGTTACTGCCTATTAATTCATAGAAATTGTTCTATATTTTCATCAAATTTTGTTCTTTCATTGCTGTTTTGCTACTTTATTGGTTTGCCAACCATCGTGCTTCATTACTAGTAGACCATGTTACGGTCCTGGCCATATGTGTTGTTTTTATTTTCTTGTTCTTATAGGTGCCCTGCCTGATTGGCCGGATTTGGGGGCAGTACAGGAAGCTGATTGGTCAATCCTACACTTCCTGGAGTTTTAAAAGTACGGTTCCCAACAGCTAGCGAGGCTCTTTCTGGCATCAGCACCTGTTTGCTGTTCTTGGTTTCCAAATCTTATTTAGCATTTTTGAATTGTTAGGTTTTGTGCCGTGGTTTTGTTTATAAATTGTATATTTTGTAAATAGTATTAAATCTGTAGGGGTGGACTGCCATTTTCTTTTGATTGTTTTCTCTTGTTTTCACATTAGGGAGTTAGGGTTAGCGACTGTCTTTTGGTTTGTTTATTTCTATCAGGCTAGCTAGCGCTTTCTGTGGGAAATGGCTTATTTTGTTTATTATGTTGGCCTTGGTTCGCCCTGAGTTGTAGTGTCATGTTTTGTTTGACACTTTCTTTCGTTTAAAATAAATATCATTCTGTTGGAACATCTCGATCCTGGATTTTGGTTTGGGGATCGGAGAGGGAACATGCTAATTTATCTTTGTATGTTGCACCCTGAGCCCCTAGACAGGGGCGTAACAGACCAGTACAGTTATAGTACTTTGTACTTTGCCACATTTATCTTCTTCTTAGCAAGTGTCATGCATTCTGCTTCTCCAGCGTTTTTAAGAGCTGTTGATGATGTCAAATGCAGCTTACGGCCACACCGCTCTTTAAGCGCCCGATCTCGTCCGATCTCGGCAGCCAAATAGGGCCGGGCCTGGTTAGTACTTGGTAGGAAGACCGCCTGGGAATACCAGGTGCTGTAAGCTTTTTTGCTTGGGTTTACGGGCAGCACAAGCTGGTGTTACTGCCTATTTATTCATAGAAATTGTTCTATATTTTCATCAAATTTTGTTCTTTCATTGCTGTTTTGCTACTTTATTGGTTTGCCAACCATCGTGCTTCATTACTAGTAGACCATGTTACGGTCCTGGCCATATGTGTTGTTTTTATTTTCTTGTTCTTATAGGTGCCCTGCCTGATTGGCCGGATTTGGGGGCAGTACAGGAAGCTGATTGGTCAATCCTACACTTCCTGGAGTTTTAAAAGTACGGTTCCCAACAGCTAGCGAGGCTCTTTCTGGCATCAGCACCTGTTTGCTGTTCTTGGTTTCCAAATCTTATTTAGCATTTTTGAATTGTTAGGTTTTGTGCCGTGGTTTTGTTTATAAATTGTATATTTTGTAAATAGTATTAAATCTGTAGGGGTGGACTGCCATTTTCTTTTGATTGTTTTCTCTTGTTTTCACATTAGGGAGTTAGGGTTAGCGACTGTCTTTTGGTTTGTTTATTTCTATCAGGCTAGCTAGCGCTTTCTGTGGGAAATGGCTTATTTTGTTTATTATGTTGGCCTTGGTTCGCCCTGAGTTGTAGTGTCATGTTTTGTTTGACACTTTCTTTCGTTTAAAATAAATATCATTCTGTTGGAACATCTCGATCCTGGATTTTGGTTTGGGGATCGGAGAGGGAACATGCTAATTTATCTTTGTATGTTGCACCCTGAGCCCCTAGACAGGGGCGTAACAGACCAGTACAGTTATAGTACTTTGTACTTTGCCACATTTATCTTCTTCTTAGCAAGTGTCATGCATTCTGCTTCTCCAGCGTTTTTAAGAGCTGTTGATGATGTCAAATGCAGCTTACGGCCACACCGCTCTTTAAGCGCCCGATCTCGTCCGATCTCGGCAGCCAAATAGGGCCGGGCCTGGTTAGTACTTGGTAGGAAGACCGCCTGGGAATACCAGGTGCTGTAAGCTTTTTTGCTTGGGTTTACGGGCAGCACAAGCTGGTGTTACTGCCTATTTATTCATAGAAATTGTTCTATATTTTCATCAAATTTTGTTCTTTCATTGCTGTTTTGCTACTTTATTGGTTTGCCAACCATCGTGCTTCATTACTAGTAGACCATGTTACGGTCCTGGCCATATGTGTTGTTTTTATTTTCTTGTTCTTATAGGTGCCCTGCCTGATTGGCCGGATTGGGGGGCAGTACAGGAAGCTGATTGGTCCATCCTACACTTACTGGAGTTTTAAAAGTACGGTTCCCAACAGCTAGCGAGGCTCTTTCTGGCATCAGCACCTGTTTGCTGTTCTTGGTTTCTAAACCTTATTCAGCATTTTTGAATTGTTAGGTTTTGTGCCGTGGTTTTGTTTATAAATTGTATATTTTGTAAATAGTATTAAATCTGTAGGGGTGAACTGCCATTTTCTTTGGACTGTTTTCACATTAGGGAGTTAGGGTTAGCGACTGTCTTTTGGTTTGTTTATTTCTATCAGGCTAGCTAGCACTTTCTGTGGGAAATGGCTTATTTTGTTTATCATGTTGGCCTTGGTTCGCCCTGAGTTGTAGTGTCATGTTTTGTTTGACACTTTCTTTCGTTTAAAATAAATATCATTCTGTTGGAACATCTCAATCCTGGATTTTGGTTTGAGGATCGGAGAGGGAACATGCAAATTTATCTTTGTATGTTTCACCCTGACCCCCTAGACAGGGGCGTAACAGACCAGTACAGTTATAGTACTTTGTACTTTGCCACATTTATCTTCTTCTTAGCAAGTGTCATGCATTCTGCTTCTCCAGCGTTTTTAAGAGCTGTTGATGATGTCAAATGCAGCTTACGGCCACACCGCTCTCTAAGCGCCCGATCTCGTCCGATCTCGGCAGCCAAATAGAGCCGGGCCTGGTTAGTACTTGGTAGGAAGACCGCCTGGGAATACCAGGTGCTGTAAGCTTTTTTGCTTGGGTTTACGGGCAGCACAAGCTGGTGTTACTGCCTATTTATTCATAGAAATTGTTCTATATTTTCATCAAATTTTGTTCTTTTATTGCTGTTTTGCTACTTTATTGGTTTGCCAACCATCGTGCTTCATTACTAGTAGACCATGTTACGGTCCTGGCCATATGTGTTGTTTTTATTTTCTTGTTCTTATAGGTGCCCTGCCTGATTGGCCGGATTTGGGGGAAGTACAGGAAGCTGATTGGTCCATCCTACACTTCCTGGAGTTTTAAAAGTACGGTTCCCAACAGCTAGCGAGGCTCTTTCTGGCATCAGCACCTGTTTGCTGTTCTTGGTTTCCAAACCTTATTTAGCATTTTTGAATTGTTAGGTTTTGTGCCGTGGTTTTGTTTATAAATTGTATATTTTGTAAATAGTATTAAATCTGTAGGGGTGAACTGCCATTTTCTTTGGACTGTTTTCACATTAGGGAGTTAGGGTTAGCGACTGTCTTTTGGTTTGTTTATTTCTATCAGGCTAGCTAGCACTTTCTGTGGGAAATGGCTTATTTTGTTTATTATGTTGGCCTTGGTTCGCCCTGAGTTGTAGTGTCATGTTTTGTTTGACACGTTCTTTCTTTTAAAATAAATATCATTCTGTTGGAACATCTCGATCCTGGATTTTGGTTTGGGGATCGGAGAGGGAACATGCTAATTTATCTTTGTATGTTGCACCCTGAGCCCCTAGACAGGGGCGTAACCGACCAGTACAGTTATAGTACTTTGTACTTTGCCACATTTATCTTCTTCTTAGCAAGTGTCATGCATTCTGCTTCTCCAGCGTTTTTAAGAGCTGTTGATGATGTCAAATGCAGCTTACGGCCACACCGCTCTCTGAGCGCCCGATCTCGTCCGATCTCGGCAGCCAAATAGGGCCGGGCCTGGTTAGTACTTGGTAGGAAGACCGCCTGGGAATACCAGGTGCTGTAAGCTTTTTTGCTTGGGTTTACGGGCAGCACAAGCTGGTGTTACTGCCTATTTATTCATAGAAATTGTCCTATATTTTCATCAAATTTTGTTCTTTCATTGCTGTTTTGCTACTTTATTGGTTTGCCAACCATCGTGCTTCATTACTAGTAGACCATGTTACGGTCCTGGCCATATGTGTTGTTTTTATTTTCTTGTTCTTATAGGTGCCCTGCCTGATTGGCCGGATTTGGGGGCAGTACAGGAAGCTGATTGGTCCATCCTACACTTCCTGGAGTTTTAAAAGTACGGTTCCCAACAGCTAGCGAGGCTCTTTCTGTCATCAGCACCTGTTTGCTGTACTTGGTTTCCAAATCTTATGTAGCATTTTTGAATTGTTAGGTTTTGTGCCGTGGTTTTGTTTATAAATTGTATATTTTGTAAATAGTATTAAATCTGTAGGGGTGAACTGCCATTTTCTTTGGACTGTTTTCACATTAGGGAGTTAGGGTTAGCGACTGTCTTTTGGTTTGTTTATTTCTATCAGGCTAGCTAGCACTTTCTGTGGGAAATGGCTTATTTTGTTTATTATGTTGGCCTTGGTTCGCCCTGAGTTGTAGTGTCATGTTTTGTTTGACACTTTCTTTCGTTTAAAATAAATATCATTCTGTTGGAACATCTCGATCCTGGATTTTGGTTTGGGGATCGGAGAGGGAACATGCTAATTTATCTTTGTATGTTGCACCCTGAGCCCCTAGACAGGGGCGTAACAGACCAGTACAGTTATAGTACTTTGTACTTTGCCACATTTATCTTCTTCTTAGCAAGTGTCATGCATTCTGCTTCTCCAGCGTTTTTAAGAGCTGTTGATGATGTCAAATGCAGCTTACGGCCACACCGCTCTTTAAGCGCCTGATCTCGTCCGATCTCGGCAGCCAAATAGGGCCGGGCCTGGTTAGTACTTGGTAGGAAGACCGCCTGGGAATACCAGGTGCTGTAAGGTTTTTGCTTGGGTTTACGGGCAGCACAAGCTGGTGTTACTGCCTATTTATTCATAGAAATTGTTCTATATTTTCATCAAATTTTGTTCTTTCATTGCTGTTTTGCTACTTTATTGGTTTGCCAACCATCGTGCTTCATTACTAGTAGACCATGTTACGGTCCTGGCCATATGTGTTGTTTTTATTTTCTTGTTCTTATAGGTGCCCTGCCTGATTGGCCGGATTTGGGGGAAGTACAGGAAGCTGATTGGTCCATCCTACACTTCCTGGAGTTTTAAAAGTACGGTTCCCAACAGCTAGCGAGGCTCTTTCTGGCATCAGCACCTGTTTGCTGTTCTTGGTTTCCAAACCTTATTTAGCATTTTTGAATTGTTAGGTTTTGTGCCGTGGTTTTGTTTATAAATTGTATATTTTGTAAATAGTATTAAATCTGTAGGGGTGAACTGCCATTTTCTTTGGACTGTTTTCACATTAGGGAGTTAGGGTTAGCGACTGTCTTTTGGTTTGTTTATTTCTATCAGGCTAGCTAGCGCTTTCTGTGGGAAATGGCTTATTTTGTTTATTATGTTGGCCTTGGTTCGCCCTGAGTTGTAGTGTCATGTTTTGTTTGACACTTTCTTTCGTTTAAAATAAATATCATTCTGTTGGAACATCTTAATCCTGGATTTTGGTTTGAGGATCGGAGAGGGAACATGCAAATTTATCTTTGTATGTTTCACCCTGACCCCCTAGACAGGGGCGTAACAGACCAGTACAGTTATAGTACTTTGTACTTTGCCACATTTATCTTCTTCTTAGCAAGTGTCATGCATTCTGCTTCTCCAGCATTTTTAAGAGCTGTTGATGATGTCAAATGCAGCTTACGGCCACACCGCTCTCTAAGCGCCCGATCTCGTCCGATCTCGGCAGCCAAATAGAGCCGGGCCTGGTTAGTACTTGGTAGGAAGACCGCCTGGGAATACCAGGTGCTGTAAGCTTTTTTGCTTGGGTTTACGGGCAGCACAAGCTGGTGTTACTGCCTATTTAGTCATAGAAATTGTCCTATATTTTCATCAAATTTTGTTCTTTCATTGCTGTTTTGCTACTTTATTGGTTTGCCAACCATCGTGCTTCATTACTAGTAGACCATGTTACGGTCCTGGCCATATGTGTTGTTTTTATTTTCTTTTTCTTATAGGTGCCCTGCCTGATTGGCCGGATTTGGGGGCAGTACAGGAAGCTGATTGGTCCATCCTACACTTCCTGGAGTTTTAAAAGTATGGTTCCCAACAGCTAGCGAGGCTTTTTCTGGCATCAGCACCTGTTTGCTGTTCTTGGTTTCCAAATCTTATTTAGCATTTTTGAATTGTTAGGTTTTGTGCCGTGGTTTTGTTTATAAATTGTATATTTTGTAAATAGTATTAAATCTGTAGGGGTGGACTGCCATTTTCTTTTGATTGTTTTCTCTTGTTTTCACATTAGGGAGTTAGGGTTAGCGACTGTCTTTTGGTTTGTTTATTTCTATCAGGCTAGCTAGCGCTTTCTGTGGGAAATGGCTTATTTTGTTTATTATGTTGGCCTTGGTTCGCCCTGAGTTGTAGTGTCATGTTTTGTTTGACACTTTCTTTCGTTTAAAATAAATATCATTCTGTTGGAACATCTCAATCCTGGATTTTGGTTTGAGGATCGGAGAGGGAACATGCAAATTTATCTTTGTATGTTTCACCCTGACCCCCTAGACAGGGGCGTAACAGACCAGTACAGTTATAGTACTTTGTACTTTGCCACATTTATCTTCTTCTTAGCAAGTGTCATGCATTCTGCTTCTCCAGCGTTTTTAAGAGCTGTTGATGATGTCAAATGCAGCTTACGGCCACACCGCTCTCTGAGCGCCCGATCTCGTCCGATCTCGGCAGCCAAATAGGGCCGGGCCTGGTTAGTACTTGGTAGGAAGACCGCCTGGGAATACCAGGTGCTGTAAGCTTTTTTGCTTGGGTTTACGGGCAGCACAAGCTGGTGTTACTGCCTATTTATTCATAGAAATTGTTCTATATTTTCATCAAATTTTGTTCTTTCATTGCTGTTTTGCAACTTTATTGGTTTGTCAACCATCGTGCTTCTTTACTACTAGACCGGTACCGTTTTAGTACTTTGCCACATGTATCTTCTTCTTAGCGAATGTCATGCATTCTGCTTCTCCAGCGTTTTTAGGAGCTGTTGATGATATCAAATGCAGCTTACGGCCACACTGCTCTCGAAGCGCCCGATCTCGTCCGATCTCGGCAGCCAAATAGGGCCGGGCCTTGTTCGTACTTGGTAGGAAGACCGCCTGGGAATACCAGGTGCTGTAAGCTTTTTTGCTTGGGTTTACGGGCAGCACAAGCTGGTGTTACTGCCTATTTATTCATAGAAATTGTTCTATATTTTCATCAAATTTTGTTCTTTCATTGCGGTTTTGCTACTTTATTGGTTTTTCAACCATCGTGCTTCATTACTAGTAGACCATGTTACGGTCCTGGCCATATGTGTTGTTTTTATTTTGTTGTTCTTATAGGTGCCCTGCCTGATTGGCCGGATTGGGGGGCAGTACAGGAAGCTGATTGGTCCATCCTACACTTCCTGGAGTTTTAAAAGTACGGTTCCCAACAGCTAGCGAGGCTCTTTCTGGCAGCAGCACCTGTTTGCTGTTCTTGGTTTCCAAACCTTATTTAGCATTTTTGAATTGTTAGGTTTTGTGCCGTGGTTTTGTTTATAAATTGTATATTTTGTAAATAGTATTAGATCTGTAGGGGTGAACTGCCATTTTCTTTTGATTGTTTTCTCTTGTTTTCACAATAGGGAGTTAGGGTTAGCGACTGTTTTTTGGATTGTTTATTTCTATCAGGCTAGCTAGCACTTTCTGTGGGAAATGGCTTATTTTGTTTATTATGTTGGCCTTGGTTCGCCCTGAGTTGTAGTGTCATGTTTTGTTTGACACTTTCTTTCGTTTAAAATAAATATCATTCTGTTGGAACATCTCAATCCTGGATTTTGGTTTGGGGATCAGAGAGGGAACATGCTAATTTATCTTTGTATGTTGCACCCTGACCCCCTAGACAGGGGCGTAACAGACCAGTACAGTTATAGTACTTTGTACTTTGCCACATTTATCTTCTTCTTAGCGAGTGTCATGCATTCTGCTTCTCCAGCATTTTTAGGAGCTGTTGATGATATCAAATGCAGCTTACGGCCACACTGCTCTCGAAGCGCCCGATCTCGTCCGATCTCGGCAGCCAAATAGAGCCGGGCCTGGTTAGTACTTGGTAGGAAGACCGCCTGGGAATACCAGGTGCTGTAAGCTTTTTTGCTTGGGTTTACGGGCAGCACAAGCTGGTGTTACTGCCTATTTATTCATAGAAATTGTTCTATATTTTCATCAAATTTGTTCTTTCATTGCGGTTTTGCTACTTTATTGGTTTGTCAACCATCGTGCTTCATTACTAGTAGACCATGTTACGGTCCTGGCCATATGTGTTGTTTTTATTTTGTTGTTCTTATAGGTGCCCTGCCTGATTGGCCGGATTGGGGGGCAGTACAGGAAGCTGATTGGTCCATCCTACACTTCCTGGAGTTTTAAAAGAACGGTTCCCAACAGCTAGCGAGGTCTTTCTGGCAGCAGCACCTGTTTGCTGTTCTTGGTTTCCAAACCTTATTTAGCATTTTTGAATTGTTAGGTTTTGTGCCGTGGTTTTGTTTATAAATTGTATATTTTGTAAATAGTATTGGATCTGTAGGGGTGAATTGCCATTTTCTTTTGATTGTTTTCTCTTGTTTTCACAATAGGGAGTTAGGGTTAGCGACTGTCTTTTGGTTTGTTTATTTCTATCAGGCTAGCTAGCACTTTCTGTGGGAAATGGCTTATTTTGTTTATTATGTTGGCCTTGGTTCGCCCTGAGTTGTAGTGTCATGTTTTGTTTGACACTTTCTTTCGTTTAAAATAAATATCATTCTGTTGGAACATCTCGATCCTGGATTTTGGTTTGGGGATCGGAGAGGGAACATGCTAATTTATCTTTGTATGTTGCACCCTGAGCCCCTAGACAGGGGCGTAACAGACCAGTACAGTTATAGTACTTTGTACTTTGCCACATTTATCTTCTTCTTAGCAAGTGTCATGCATTCTGCTTCTCCAGCGTTTTTAAGAGCTGTTGATGATGTCAAATGCAGCTTACGGCCACACCGCTCTTTAAGCGCCCGATCTCGTCCGATCTCGGCAGCCAAATAGGGCCGGGCCTGGTTAGTACTTGGTAGGAAGACCGCCTGGGAATACCAGGTGCTGTAAGCTTTTTTGCTTGGGTTTACGGGCAGCACAAGCTGGTGTTACTGCCTATTTATTCATAGAAATTGTTCTATATTTTCATCAAATTTTGTTCTTTCATTGCTGTTTTGCTACTTTATTGGTTTGCCAACCATAGTGCTTCATTACTAGTAGACCATGTTACGGTCCTGGCCATATGTGTTGTTTTTATTTTCTTGTTCTTATAGGTGCCCTGCCTGATTGGCCGGATTTGGGGGAAGTACAGGAAGCTGATTGGTCCATCCTACACTTCCTGGAGTTTTAAAAGTACGGTTCCCAACAGCTAGCGAGGCTCTTTCTGGCATCAGCACCTGTTTGCTGTTCTTGGTTTCCAAACCTTATTTAGCATTTTTGAATTGTTAGGTTTTGTGCCGTGGTTTTGTTTATAAATTGTATATTTTGTAAATAGTATTAAATCTGTAGGGGTGAACTGCCATTTTCTTTGGACTGTTTTCACATTAGGGAGTTAGGGTTAGCGACTGTCTTTTGGTTTGTTTATTTCTATCAGGCTAGCTAGCGCTTTCTGTGGGAAATGGCTTATTTTGTTTATTATGTTGGCCTTGGTTCGCCCTGAGTTGTAGTGTCATGTTTTGTTTGACACTTTCTTTCGTTTAAAATAAATATCATTCTGTTGGAACATCTCGATCCTGGATTTTGGTTTGGGGATCGGAGAGGGAACATGCTAATTTATCTTTGTATGTTGCACCCTGAGCCCCTAGACAGGGGCGTAACAGACCAGTACAGTTATAGTACTTTGTACTTTGCCACATTTATCTTCTTCTTAGCAAGTGTCATGCATTCTGCTTCTCCAGCGTTTTTAAGAGCTGTTGATGATGTCAAATGCAGCTTACGGCCACACCGCTCTTTAAGCGCCCGATCTCGTCCGATCTCGGCAGCCAAATAGGGCCGGGCCTGGTTAGTACTTGGTAGGAAGACCGCCTGGGAATACCAGGTGCTGTAAGCTTTTTTGCTTGGGTTTACGGGCAGCACAAGCTGGTGTTACTGCCTATTTATTCATAGAAATTGTTCTATATTTTCATCAAATTTTGTTCTTTCATTGCTGTTTTGCTACTTTATTGGTTTGCCAACCATCGTGCTTCATTACTAGTAGACCATGTTACGGTCCTGGCCATATGTGTTGTTTTTATTTTCTTGTTCTTATAGGTGCCCTGCCTGATTGGCCGGATTGGGGGGCAGTACAGGAAGCTGATTGGTCCATCCTACACTTACTGGAGTTTTAAAAGTACGGTTCCCAACAGCTAGCGAGGCTCTTTCTGGCATCAGCACCTGTTTGCTGTTCTTGGTTTCCAAACCTTATTTAGCATTTTTGAATTGTTAGGTTTTGTGCCGTGGTTTTGTTTATAAATTGTATATTTTGTAAATAGTATTAAATCTGTAGGGGTGAACTGCCATTTTCTTTGGACTGTTTTCACATTAGGGAGTTAGGGTTAGCGACTGTCTTTTGGTTTGTTTATTTCTATCAGGCTAGCTAGCGCTTTCTGTGGGAAATGGCTTATTTTGTTTATTATGTTGGCCTTGGTTCGCCCTGAGTTGTAGTGTCATGTTTTGTTTGACACTTTCTTTCGTTTAAAACAAATATCATTCTGTTGGAACATCTCAATCCTGGATTTTGGTTTGAGGATCGGAGAGGGAACATGCAAATTTATCTTTGTATGTTTCACCCTGACCCCCTAGACAGGGGCGTAACAGACCAGTACAGTTATAGTACTTTGTACTTTGCCACATTTATCTTCTTCTTAGCAAGTGTCATGCATTCTGCTTCTCCAGCGTTTTTAAGAGCTGTTGATGATGTCAAATGCAGCTTACGGCCACACCGCTCTCTAAGCGCCCGATCTCGTCCGATCTCGGCAGCCAAATAGAGCCGGGCCTGGTTAGTACTTGGTAGGAAGACCGCCTGGGAATACCAGGTGCTGTAAGCTTTTTTGCTTGGGTTTACGGGCAGCACAAGCTGGTGTTACTGCCTATTTATTCATAGAAATTGTTCTATATTTTCATCAAATTTTGTTCTTTTATTGCTGTTTTGCTACTTTATTGGTTTGCCAACCATCGTGCTTCATTACTAGTAGACCATGTTACGGTCCTGGCCATATGTGTTGTTTTTATTTTCTTGTTCTTATAGGTGCCCTGCCTGATTGGCCGGATTTGGGGGAAGTACAGGAAGCTGATTGGTCCATCCTACACTTCCTGGAGTTTTAAAAGTACGGTTCCCAACAGCTAGCGAGGCTCTTTCTGGCATCAGCACCTGTTTGCTGTTCTTGGTTTCCAAACCTTATTTAGCATTTTTGAATTGTTAGGTTTTGTGCCGTGGTTTTGTTTATAAATTGTATATTTTGTAAATAGTATTAAATCTGTAGGGGTGAACTGCCATTTTCTTTGGACTGTTTTCACATTAGGGAGTTAGGGTTAGCGACTGTCTTTTGGTTTGTTTATTTCTATCAGGCTAGCTAGCACTTTCTGTGGGAAATGGCTTATTTTGTTTATTATGTTGGCCTTGGTTCGCCCTGAGTTGTAGTGTCATGTTTTGTTTGACACGTTCTTTCTTTTAAAATAAATATCATTCTGTTGGAACATCTCGATCCTGGATTTTGGTTTGGGGATCGGAGAGGGAACATGCTAATTTATCTTTGTATGTTGCACCCTGAGCCCCTAGACAGGGGCGTAACCGACCAGTACAGTTATAGTACTTTGTACTTTGCCACATTTATCTTCTTCTTAGCAAGTGTCATGCATTCTGCTTCTCCAGCGTTTTTAAGAGCTGTTGATGATGTCAAATGCAGCTTACGGCCACACCGCTCTCTGAGCGCCCGATCTCGTCCGATCTCGGCAGCCAAATAGGGCCGGGCCTGGTTAGTACTTGGTAGGAAGACCGCCTGGGAATACCAGGTGCTGTAAGCTTTTTTGCTTGGGTTTACGGGCAGCACAAGCTGGTGTTACTGCCTATTTATTCATAGAAATTGTCCTATATTTTCATCAAATTTTGTTCTTTCATTGCTGTTTTGCTACTTTATTGGTTTGCCAACCATCGTGCTTCATTACTAGTAGACCATGTTACGGTCCTGGCCATATGTGTTGTTTTTATTTTCTTGTTCTTATAGGTGCCCTGCCTGATTGGCCGGATTTGGGGGCAGTACAGGAAGCTGATTGGTCCATCCTACACTTCCTGGAGTTTTAAAAGTACGGTTCCCAACAGCTAGCGAGGCTCTTTCTGTCATCAGCACCTGTTTGCTGTACTTGGTTTCCAAATCTTATGTAGCATTTTTGAATTGTTAGGTTTTGTGCCGTGGTTTTGTTTATAAATTGTATATTTTGTAAATAGTATTAAATCTGTAGGGGTGAACTGCCATTTTCTTTGGACTGTTTTCACATTAGGGAGTTAGGGTTAGCGACTGTCTTTTGGTTTGTTTATTTCTATCAGGCTAGCTAGCACTTTCTGTGGGAAATGGCTTATTTTGTTTATTATGTTGGCCTTGGTTCGCCCTGAGTTGTAGTGTCATGTTTTGTTTGACACTTTCTTTCGTTTAAAATAAATATCATTCTGTTGGAACATCTCGATCCTGGATTTTGGTTTGGGGATCGGAGAGGGAACATGCTAATTTATCTTTGTATGTTGCACCCTGAGCCCCTAGACAGGGGCGTAACCGACCAGTACAGTTATAGTACTTTGTACTTTGCCACATTTATCTTCTTCTTAGCAAGTGTCATGCATTCTGCTTCTCCAGCGTTTTTAAGAGCTGTTGATGATGTCAAATGCAGCTTACGGCCACACCGCTCTTTAAGCGCCCGATCTCGTCCGATCTCGGCAGCCAAATAGGGCCGGGCCTGGTTAGTACTTGGTAGGAAGACCGCCTGGGAATACCAGGTGCTGTAAGCTTTTTTGCTTGGGTTTACGGGCAGCACAAGCTGGTGTTACTGCCTATTTATTCATAGAAATTGTTCTATATTTTCATCAAATTTTGTTCTTTCATTGCTGTTTTGCTACTTTATTGGTTTGCCAACCATCGTGCTTCATTACTAGTAGACCATGTTACGGTCCTGGCCATATGTGTTGTTTTTATTTTCTTGTTCTTATAGGTGCCCTGCCTGATTGGCCGGATTTGGGGGAAGTACAGGAAGCTGATTGGTCCATCCTACACTTCCTGGAGTTTTAAAAGTACGGTTCCCAACAGCTAGCGAGGCTCTTTCTGGCATCAGCACCTGTTTGCTGTTCTTGGTTTCCAAACCTTATTTAGCATTTTTGAATTGTTAGGTTTTGTGCCGTGGTTTTGTTTATAAATTGTATATTTTGTAAATAGTATTAAATCTGTAGGGGTGAACTGCCATTTTCTTTGGACTGTTTTCACATTAGGGAGTTAGGGTTAGCGACTGTCTTTTGGTTTGTTTATTTCTATCAGGCTAGCTAGCGCTTTCTGTGGGAAATGGCTTATTTTGTTTATTATGTTGGCCTTGGTTCGCCCTGAGTTGTAGTGTCATGTTTTGTTTGACACTTTCTTTCGTTTAAAATAAATATCATTCTGTTGGAACATCTCAATCCTGGATTTTGGTTTGAGGATCGGAGAGGGAACATGCAAATTTATCTTTGTATGTTTCACCCTGACCCCCTAGACAGGGGCGTAACAGACCAGTACAGTTATAGTACTTTGTACTTTGCCACATTTATCTTCTTCTTAGCAAGTGTCATGCATTCTGCTTCTCCAGCGTTTTTAAGAGCTGTTGATGATGTCAAATGTAGCTTACGGCCACACCGCTCTCTAAGCGCCCGATCTCGTCCGATCTCGGCAGCCAAATAGAGCCGGGCCTGGTTAGTACTTGGTAGGAAGACCGCCTGGGAATACCAGGTGCTGTAAGCTTTTTTGCTTGGGTTTACGGGCAGCACAAGCTGGTGTTACTGCCTATTTATTCATAGAAATTGTTCTATATTTTCATCAAATTTTGTTCTTTCATTGCTGTTTTGCTAATTTATTGGTTTGCCAACCATCGTGCTTCATTACTAGTAGACCATGTTACGGTCCTGGCCATATGTGTTGTTTTTATTTTCTTGTTCTTATAGGTGCCCTGCCTGATTGGCCGGATTTGGGGGAAGTACAGGAAGCTGATTGGTCCATCCTACACTTCCTGGAGTTTTAAAAGTACAGTTCCCAACAGCTAGCGAGGCTCTTTCTGGCATCAGCACCTGTTTGCTGTTCTTGGTTTCCAAACCTTATTTAGCAGTTTTGAATTGTTAGGTTTTGTGCCGTGGTTTTGTTTATAAATTGTATATTTTGTAAATAGTATTAAATCTGTAGGGGTGAACTGCCATTTTCTTTGGACTGTTTTCACATTAGGGAGTTAGGGTTAGCGACTGTCTTTTGGTTTGTTTATTTCTATCAGGCTAGCTAGCGCTTTCTGTGGGAAATGGCTTATTTTGTTTATTATGTTGGCCTTGGTTCGCCCTGAGTTGTAGTGTCATGTTTTGTTTGACACTTTCTTTCGTTTAAAATAAATATCATTCTGTTGGAACATCTCAATCCTGGATTTTGGTTTGAGGATCGGAGAGGGAACATGCAAATTTATCTTTGTATGTTTCACCCTGACCCCCTAGACAGGGGCGTAACAGACCAGTACAGTTATAGTACTTTGTACTTTGCCACATTTATCTTCTTCTTAGCAAGTGTCATGCATTCTGCTTCTCCAGCATTTTTAAGAGCTGTTGATGATGTCAAATGCAGCTTACGGCCACACCGCTCTCTAAGCGCCCGATCTCGTCCGATCTCGGCAGCCAAATAGAGCCGGGCCTGGTTAGTACTTGGTAGGAAGACCGCCTGGGAATACCAGGTGCTGTAAGCTTTTTTGCTTGGGTTTACGGGCAGCACAAGCTGGTGTTACTGCCTATTTATTCATAGAAATTGTTCTATATTTTCATCAAATTTTGTTCTTTCATTGCTGTTTTGCTACTTTATTGGTTTGCCAACCATCGTGCTTCATTACTAGTAGACCATGTTACGGTCCTGGCCATATGTGTTGTTTTTATTTTCTTGTTCTTATAGGTGCCCTGCCTGATTGGCCGGATTTGGGGGAAGTACAGGAAGCTGATTGGTCCATCCTACACTTCCTGGAGTTTTAAAAGTACGGTTCCCAACAGCTAGCGAGGCTCTTTCTGGCATCAGCACCTGTTTGCTGTTCTTGGTTTCCAAACCTTATTTAGCATTTTTGAATTGTTAGGTTTTGTGCCGTGGTTTTGTTTATAAATTGTATATTTTGTAAATAGTATTAAATCTGTAGGGGTGGACTGCCATTTTCTTTTGATTGTTTTCTCTTGTTTTCACATTAGGGAGTTAGGGTTAGCGACTGTCTTTTGGTTTGTTTATTTCTATCAGGCTAGCTAGCACTTTCTGTGGGAAATGGCTTATTTTGTTTATTATGTTGGCCTTGGTTCGCCCTGAGTTGTAGTGTCATGTTTTGTTTGACACTTTTTTTCGTTTAAAATAAATATCATTCTGTTGGAACATCTCGATCCTGGATTTTGGTTTGGGAATCAGAGAGGGAACATGCTAATTTATCTTTGTATGTTGCACCCTTACCCCCTAGACAGGGGCGTAACAGACCAGTACAGTTATAGTACTTTGTACTTTGCCACATTTATCTTCTTCTTAGCAAGTGTCATGCATTTTGCTTCTCCAGGGTTTTTAAGAGCTGTTGATGATGTCAAATGCAGCTTACGGCCACACCGCTCTCTAAGCGCCCGATCTCGTCCGATCTCGACAGCCAAATAGAGCCGGGCCTGGTTAGTACTTGGTAGGAAGACCGCCTGGGAATACCAGGTGCTGTAAGCTTTTTTGCTTGGGTTTACGGGCAGCACAAGCTGGTGTTACTGCCCATTTATTCATAGAAATTGTTCTATATTTTCATCAAATTTTGTTCTTTCATTGCTGTTTTTCTACTTTATTGGTTTGTCAACCATCGTGCTTCATTACTAGTAGACCATGTTACGGTCCTGGCCATATGTGTTGTTTTTATTTTGTTGTTCTTATAGGTGCCCTGCCTGATTGGCCGGATTGGGGGGCAGTACAGGAAGCTGATTGGTCCATCCTACACTTCCTGGAGTTTTAAAAGTACGGTTCCCAACAGCTAGCGAGGCTCTTTCTGGCAGCAGCACCTGTTTGCTGTTCTTGGTTTCCAAACCTTATTTAGCATTTTTGAATTGTTAGGTTGTGTGCCGTGGTTTTGTTTATAAATTGTATATTTTGTAAATAGTATTAGATCTGTAGGGGTGAACTGCCATTTTCTTTGGACTGTTTTCACATTTGGGAGTTAGGGTTAGCGACTGTCTTTTGGATTGTTTATTTCTATCGGGCTAGCTAGCACTTTCTGTGGGAAATGGCTTATTTTGTTTATTATGTTGGCCTTGGTTCGCCCTGAGTTGTAGTGTCATGTTTTGTTTGACACTTTCTTTCGTTTAAAATAAATATCATTCTGTTGGAACATCTCGATCCTGGATTTTGGTTTGGGGATCAGAGAGGGAACATGCTAATTTACCTTTGTATGTTGCACCCTGACCCCCTAGACAGGGGCGTAACAGACCAGTACAGTTATAGTACTTTGTACTTTGCCACATTTATCTTCTTCTTAGCAAGTGTCATGCATTCTGCTTCTCCAGCGTTTTTAAGAGCTGTTGATGATGTCAAATGCAGCTTTTGGCCACACCGCTGTCTAAGCGCCCGATCTCGTCCGATCTCGGCAGCTAAATAGAGCCGGGCCTGGTTAGTACTTGGTAGGAAGACCGCCTGGGAATACCAGGTGCTGTAAGCTTTTTTGCTTGGGTTTACGGGCAGCACAAGCTGGTGTTACTGCCTATTTATTCATAGAAATTGTTCTATATTTTCATCAAATTTTGTTATTTCATTGCTGTTTTGCTACTTTATTGGTTTGTCAACCATCATGCTTCTTTACTACTAGACCAGTACCGTTTTAGTACTTTGCCACATTTATCTTCTTCTTAGCGAGTGTCATGCATTCTGCTTCTCCAGCGTTTTTAGGAGCTGTTGATGATGTCAAATGCAGCTTACGGCCACACCGCTCTCTAAGCGCCCGATCTCGTCCGATCTCGGCAGCCAAATAAGGCCGGGCCTAGTTAGTACTTGGTTCGAAGACCGCCTGGGAATACCAGGTGCTGTAAGCTTTTTTGCTTGGGTTTACGGGCAGCACAAGCTGGTGTTACTGCCTATTTATTCATAGAAATTGTTCCATATTTTCATCAAATTTTGTTCTTTCATTGCTATTTTGATACTTTATTGGTTTGTCAACCATCGTGCTTCATTACTAGTAGACCATGTTACGGTCCTGGCCATATGTGTTTTTTTTTTTTTGTTGTTCTTATAGGTGCCCTGCCTGATTGGCCGGATTGGGGGGCAGTACAGGAAGCTGATTGGTCCATGCTACACTTCCTGGAGTTTTAAAAGTATGGTTCCCAACAGCTAGCGAGGCTCTTTCTGGCAACAGCACCTGTTTGCTGTTCTTGGTTTCCAAACCTTATTTTGCATTTTTGAATTGTTAGGTTTTGTGCCGTGGTTTTGTCTATAAATTGTATATTTTGTAAATAGTATTAAATCTGTAGGGGTGAACTGCCATTTTCTTTGGACAGTTTTCACATTAGGGAGTTAGGGTTAGCGACTGTCTTTTGGTTTGTTTATTTCTATCAGGCTAGCTAGCACTTTCTGTGGGAAATGGCTTAATTTGTTTATTATGTTGGCCTTGGTTCGCCCTGAGTTGTAGTGTCATGTTTTGTTTGACACTTTCTTTCGTTTAAAATAAATATCATTCTGTTGGAACATCTCGATCTTGGATTTTGGTTTGGGGATCG
Source organism: Channa argus (assembly GCF_033026475.1). Taxonomy (NCBI): domain Eukaryota; kingdom Metazoa; phylum Chordata; class Actinopteri; order Anabantiformes; family Channidae; genus Channa; species Channa argus. The sequence goes on from NW_027125223.1 coordinate 42,556, forward strand.
GAGAGGGAACATGCTAATTTATCTTTGTATGTTGCACCCTGACCCCCTAGACAGGGGCGTAACAGACCAGTACAGTTATAGTACTTTGTACTTTGCCACATTTATCTTCTTCTTAGCAAGTTTCATGCATTCTGCTTCTCCAGCGTTTTTAAGAGCTGTTGATGATGTCAAATGCAGCTTACGGCCACACCGCTCTATAAGCGCCCGATCTCGTCCGATCTCGGCAGCCAAATAGGGCCGGGCCTGGTTAGTACTTGGTAGGAAGACCGCGTGGGAATACCAGGTGCTGTAAGCTTTTTTGCTTGGGTTTACGGGCAGCACAAGCTGGTGTTACTGCCTATTTATTCATAGAAATTGTTCTATATTTTCATCAAATTTTGTTCTTTCATTACTGTTTTGCTACTTTATTGGTTTGTCAACCATCGTGCTTCATTACTAGTAGACCATGTTACGGTCCTGGCCATATGTGTTGTTTTTATTTTGTTGTTCTTATAGGTGCCCTGCCTGATTGGCCGGATTGGGGGGCAGTACAGGAAGCTGATTGGTCCATCCTACACTTCCTGGAGTTTTAAAAGTACGGTTCCCAACAGCTAGCGAGGCTCTTTCTGGCAGCAGCACCTGTTTGCTGTTTTTGGTTCCCAAACCTGGTTGCAGACAGAGGTGTGGTTTCTCTCTAGAGCGAGCAGTGACGGACCCGCGCATGAGCCTGTTTTGGCGGGCTTTTTCAGTTTGCTTGTGTTTTTTGTCGTAATTTAACTAAATAGTATAGAGATTTCGATTTTGTTTATGTTACTAATCCCCCCGGCGGATTTGCTCCGTTCGGGGGCGCTTTCATTTTGCCTTTTTCTTTTTTATTTTATTTTGGTTTTGTTTTTTTGCCGAGTGTTACTCGATTCGCCAAGCTACGTAAAATGGAGAATGGCGGAGAAAGACGAGGTAAATTGACGGAGGACGCTGTGAAAATTGTGGCTCCTACCATGAGATGTCGGGGGGAAACGGCAATGCCAGCCGAAATAGAGTACGGAGCGGGAGGAAGCAAACGCCAGGCCGTGGAGCAGGGAGAGAAGAGAAATGGCGGGCAAGTTCCGGGCTTGTCAATGCAGAGGATTACTTCAGCAAAGAGGACGGGGAAAGGAGTGGATTTGGTCGGAGAGCAGCGGCAGAATAGGTTGGAGATTGATGGCATTTGTGTGGATGGAAAACATCAGGAGGAACGGGCGAGGATGCAGACGGAGATGAGCGGAAGACGGGAGACAATGAGAGAAAAAAGGTACGAAAAAGATTTGACTGTATTGGCAGAGGTGGTTGGTGAAGAGAAGGTGAAAACGATGGAACTGTTACGAGCAATACGTGATGTGTGTGGAGGCATAGTTGCGCTGCGTGAGACCGGATCGAATAAATATGAGGTGACGGTAAAAAGTGAAGCTGGAAAGAAAAGGCTACTGGATGGATTTAAAGTTGGTAAAGCGGTGGTAATGGTAAAAACATTAGCAATTGATGAACTGGTGGTGTCTTTTTTGAATTTGCCGGCGTATATAACGGACGAGGAAATTATGGAAAAACTGGACGTGTGGGGAGTGAGAGCGATCTCGCCTATTAAAAGGAGGATGTGGCCCGGGACTGATGTGGCGGACGGTACAAGATATATGAAGGTAAAGTTTAATGAAACTGTGCAGTCACTGCCCTACTCAGCGAAATTCATGACAGCTAATGGTCCGGAGTATTTTAGAGTAATTCACAATAATCAAGTGAAAGTTTGTCGGATGTGCTTACAGCCGGGACACATCGTGAGGGACTGTCCGGATTTCACCTGTTTTAAATGTAATAAACAGGGACATTATGCACGTGAGTGTGATGCCAGGATGCACAGATGTATGGAATGTCATAGCTCCACAGAGGAATGTCAATGTAAAAATATAGATGAAGGGAATGGGGAGGGTAGCAGGGAATCCATCTCCGAGGATGACAGGAGTGAGGTTAGACCTGTAGAGGAGCCAGAGCTGAATATGGGCAGCGAGAGTGAACAGGAGGATGAGGTGGTGTTGGAGACGCAGGGCGGTGACCTGCCTGTGCGGGAGGAACATGGGAGTGAAAGAGAGGATGTGTTGGGATCTAGTATGGATCAAGTGCTGGCAGAGTGGAGCGGGGATAGGGCGGGTCACCCTGAAGGGGGTTGGCTGAGCCCATCTTGGCTCGCTTCACAGAAGGTCCCCTCTCATAATGGAATACCACCCGCCCCTAGAGAGGAAGACTCGGATGCTGCCCTGCTGGCTCCCCAGGCTGACAGTATAGAGTCAGATTCGGAGATGGATGTTCAGCAGATAAAGCAGGTTAGAAAACGTCCACAGCAAGAGAAATCAGGGAGGAGTGAGGGAGGGAATAGAGGCAAAGGGAAAAAACAGCTTAGGAAATGACCTTTTTAATCGGTGTTTACTTGATAATGCTGCTTCAATCGCAAAATTTAAACGGGTTAACAAATATTGGGAAAATAGAGCAACTCTGTGGAGAAATGGCATGCGACATCTTGTGTGTCCAGGAATGTAGGTGGTCCATGGACAAAATAGACACTATAAAATCTTTTTGGAGAGGGGAGCTCTTTTACTCCCTCTCCTCAAACAAAACTGCTGGAGTGGCAATTTTTGTAAAGCCGGGTGTGTGTGAGAGTATTGTGGAGATTTTTAAGGATGGACAGGGTAGACTAATTGTTATTGATATAATACATTATAATAAAAAATATAGAATTCTGAATTTGTACGGTCCGAACAGTGAACCTGAAAGGAGAGGTTTCTTTGAGCGCTGCAAAAGGTGGACAGATGATCGCTCGGTAGTGATAGGAGATTGGAATGTTGCTCTGACTAAGGCGGACGTAGGAGTTAATAATAAATTTAAACAAGACATTAGTAGATCGGCTGTTTTTGTATGGATGGATGAGTGTGATTTGATAGATGCGTGGAGAGTGCTGAACCCCGGCACCCGGGCGTATTCGCGCAGGCAAGTGGTATTGGGCAGGCTAAAGCAATCCAGGATTGACCTGTGTTTGTTGGCGTCGAGTTTGGTGCAAGAATTAAATGAGTGTAAATATTGTTTTTGTTCCTGGAGTGATCATGCCTGTTTAAAGGTGACTCTAGGGGAGGGTGGTATGCAAAGGAATGGGGGCCTGTGGTGTTTTAACACTTCCCTCCTTGAAGATCAAGTTTTTAAAGATAAAATGAAGTCTTTTCTCTCTGCTCTATGTGATGAGAGTGATTATGTCGTGGATATCATTGAGTGGTGGGAGCGCACCAAATTTAAAATTAAAAAGCGTTGTATCGCTCTGAGCAGAGAGAAGAGGCTGAGGGAAAAGACAGAGGAGGCTGAGCTGAGACATCATCTAAAAGAGGAGCTTGAGCTTATTGAGGCTGAGTGTGACCGTCCCTTGGATGTCTATCTTGGATTGAGGGAGCAGCTGAGACGGTTAGATGAGAGAAAATGCAGAGGCGCAATGATCCGCAGTAAAGCACAACACATGTTGAAAGGGGAGCGCTGTACTGCTTTTTTTCTAGGTTTGGAAAAAAGGAAACAGGCAAAAACATACATACCAGAAATAAAAGACCTTGATGGAAACACACATACTGATATAGTGGATATTTTACAAGCAATACAAGACTACTACGCTAATTTGTTTAGCAAACAACATATTAAAAAAGCACAAATGGGCACAGTATTAGGAAAAATTGGCTGCTCCCTCAGTCACGAGGATGCGGCTCTGTGTGATGGTGACATTCAGATTGAAGAAGTGAGAGCAGCGATTGGAAGCCTTAATACATCTAAAAGCCCGGGTGTGGATGGTCTCTCAGCTGAGTTTTACCAACATTTCAGCAACATACTGGCCCCCGTCCTCTGCAGGCTATACTCTGCCATGCAGGAGGAGAACAGGTGCGCGGAGTCTTTTTTAAGGGGTGTGATCACTCTAGTTTATAAAAACAAAGGCGCCAGAGATGACCTGGCAAATTATAGGCCAATTAGTCTGCTCAATACTGACTATAAGATCCTCGCTAAGGTGCTAGGGTTCAGGCTTAAGGGAGTGATTGGCTCGATAGTTGGGCCTACCCAGACTTACAGCATTCCGGGGAGGGATATCGCTGACTGCATTTTGTCAACAAAATTCTCATTGGAGAATTTAATGGCTACAGGAGGTATATACCTTAATGTAGATCTAGAGAAGGCATTTGACAGAGTGAGTCACGATTTTCTCTTCGAGTGTCTGGGGGTTTTTGGGTTCGGCCCAACTTTTCGAGGGTGGATGAAGTTACTGTACAGCCGAGCTACTAGTGTCGTGAAGTGCAATGGCTTCGTGACAGATCCCGTCCCCTTAGAAAGATCAGTGAGACAGGGGTGCCCCCTATCAGCTATGCTCTATGCAATAGTGGCAGAACCTCTAGCACAGTCAATTATATCTGACTCTCAAATAATTGGGATCACGTCGCCCAGAGGAACTGATTTCAAAATAGCACAATATGCAGATGATATTAACATCATGGTCAGGGATGGGGATAGTTTGCGAAGGGTTTTGCAACATCTAGATGCATATGAGCAAGCTGCGGGAGCACGGGTAAATAAGGACAAATCGAGTTTGATCCTGGGGCCTGGTACTGTTCTTGGGGAGGAAGGCCAGCATTTTAAAAGGGGCGGGCCTGAGGTTAAAGTACTTGGTGTATATTTGGGCTCACAACCAGAAGACAGCAGTCGTAGATCCTGGGAAGAGCAGGTTGCGGGGTGTAGATCAAGGCTCGCACTGTGGAGAATGAGGGGATTAGGTTTAAAAGGGAAAATCACTGTAATAAATGCAGTAATTGTGCCGAGACTTGTCTACACCATGCAGGTTTGTCACCTGCCGAGTGATGTACTGGTACGCCTGAGCAGCGCTATTGAGGATTTTCTATGGAAGGGGAGAGCAATGAAAATTGCACATAAGACACTGGTCGGGCCGTACAAAAAGGGGGGACTCAAACTGTGTAATTTAAAAGCAAAATTGAAGTCATTAAGAATAAAACTGTTTAAGAAAATGCTGAGCCAGAAAACTAAAAACATATGGGAGGATTATTTGTATGATGATGTACTGAAAAGAGGTATGTGCGGCTTTTACAATCTATGTAGCGTCACACTCGGCCGGCCTATTGTGGGAACATGTCCACTCTTCCAGGAGGCGGCTGAGGCATGGGTGGAAATCCTGCCCCAGTTGGAGTGTGTAATTACATCAAAACAAAGTGTGTTAAACCAGCCCATCTTTGGGAACCCCTGCCTCAGCGGCCGAGAGGGATGTAAGGCCGGTCGGGGCATCTTGACTGAGGCGCTACATCAGATTAAAGATGTTTTAGACCAGACAGGGGCTCCTAGCCCTCTTGCGGTATTTAGTAAAATTAGGATGAAAGGGTTTAATATAAAAAAGGCTAGAGTTGTTCGATTTTGTGATGATTTATTAGAGCGAATGCCGCAAGAGTGGAAAGAGTGGTTGTCGGAAGTGGATGAGGATCGGGTGGAGGACGACGAGCTGGATTTTGCTCTGACCTGTGACGTCAAAAACAGAAAACTGCAAGATTTACAATCAAAATTTTGGTATAGGGTTTTAATTAACAAAATATTCCAAGAACCTACAGCAAACACTGCATGGTCTCATCTCTTTCTTACCCGTCCCGTCTCTGAAATTTGGTCAAATATACACAGTAAGTGGCTTCCCCCTGCAATAGCAAACTCAAACTTCCTGCTGCGTCACAGAAGGGTGCTGGTTTCTGTCGTCCTTCACCAGATAAGTAAAAGCACGTATGCGAGAACCTGTCCGGTCTGTAGGGTGGAAGATGAAGATTTTAACCACTTTATGCTATACTGTACAGTCACACGGGATTTCAGGGACTGGGTTAAAACGTTGTTAATCAATAAGTGTAAACTGCCTAAGTTAGAAGGGGAAGCATGGGACTGGGTGTGGTGCTTTGGGAAACAAAAAGGTGATAAAAGATGTAATGTTGGTTTAATCAATTTTTTATTGAGTGTAGCACGTCATGTGTTGTATGTTGGTAGAAATTATGCTTTGTATGGGGGGAAAAGGACAAACAGGGTGGGTTTTTTTCAAAATATGGTGACACATTACATGAGAATTCTGTTTTCAGTGGATGAGGATGAGTTTATAGCTAGGTGGGGGGCAAGGAATGATTTATGTGAGCTGGATGGGGAGGGTAGATTGCACTTCGATTTTGGGTGAATTTATTTAACCTTGTAGTATATGGGCGTATATATTTAAGAATGTATGTGTGTATGTAGGTGTATGTATATATGTATATATATGTGTGTATGTATATATATGTATGTATACATGTATATATGTGCATACAAATATGTGGAAAAAAGGGGAAGAGGCTTGCTTTGCTTTAATTTGTTTGATTTACTGTTAAAAAGACGAATGAATTTACTCTTTTTCTTTATGTTTCTCTGTATATAGTTAATTTTTATTTTGTAAAGTGTATTTTTGATAATAAAAAGATAAAAAAAAAAAAAAAAAAAAAAAAAAAAAAAAAAATAAGCGCCCGATCTCGTCCGATCTCGGCAGCCAAATAGAGCCGGGCCTGGTTAGTACTTGGTAGGAAGACCGCCTGGGAATACCAGGTGCTGTAAGCTTTTTTGCTTGGGTTTACGGGCAGCACAAGCTGGTGTTACTGCCTATTTATTCATAGAAATTGTTCTATATTTTCATCAAATTTTGTTCTTTCATTACTGTTTTGCTACTTTATTGGTTTGTCAACCATCGTGCTTCATTACTAGTAGACCATGTTACGGTCCTGGCCATATGTGTTGTTTTTGATTTGTTGTTCTTATAGGTGCCCTGCCTGATTGGCCGGATTGAGGGGCAGTACAGGAAGCTGATTGGTCCATCCTACACTTCCTGGATTTTTAAAAGTACGGTTCCCAACAGCTAGCGAGGCTCTTTCTGGCAGCAGCACCTGTTTGCTGTTCTTGGTTTCCAAACCTTATTTAGCATTTTTGAATTGTTAGGTTTTGTGCCGTGGTTTTGTTTATAAATTGTATATTTTGTAAATAGTATTAAATCTGTAGGGGTGAACAGCTTTTTTCTTTGGACTGTTTTCACATTAGGGAGTTAGGGTTAGCGACTGTCTTTTGGTTTGTTTATTTCTATCAGGCTAGCTAGCACTTTCTGTGGAAAATGGCTTATTTTGTTTATTATGTTGGCCTTGGTTCGCCCTGAGTTGTAGTGTCATGTTTTGTTTGAGACTTTCTTTCGTTTAAAATAAATATCATTCTGTTGGAACATCTCGATCCTGGATTTTGGTTTGGGGATTGGAGAGGGAACATGCTAATTTATCTTTGTATGTTGCACCCTGACCCCCTGGACAGGGGCGTAACAGACCAGTACAGTTATAGTACTTTGTACTTTGCCACATTTATCTTCTTCTTAGCAAGTTTCATGCATTCTGCTTCTCCAACGTTTTTAAGAGCTGTTGATGATGTCAAATGCAGCTTACGGCCACACCGCTCTCTAAGCGCCCGATCTCGTCCGATCTCGGCAGCCAAATGGAGTCGGGCCTGGTTAGTACTTGGTAGGAAGACCGCGTGGGAATACCAGGTGCTGTAAGCTTTTTTGCTTGGGTTTACGGGCAGCACAAGCTGGTGTTACTGCCTATTTATTCATAGAAATTGTTCTATATTTTCATCAAATTTTGTTCTTTCATTACTGTTTTGCTACTTTATTGGTTTGTCAACCATCGTGCTTCATTACTAGTAGACCATGTTACGGTCCTGGCCATATGTGTTGTTTTTATTTTCTTGTTCTTATAGGTGCCCTGCCTGATTGGCCGGATTGGGGGGCAGTACAGGAAGCTGATTGGTCCATCTTACACTTCCTGGAGTTTTAAAAGTACGGTTCCCAACAGCTAGCGAGGCTCTTTCTGGCAGCAGCACCTGTTTGCTGTTCTTGGTTTCCAAACTTTATTTAGCATTTTTGAATTGTTAGGTTTTATGCCGTGGTTTTGTTTATAAATTGTATATTTTGTAAATAGTATTAAATCTGTAGGGGTGAACTGCCATTTTCTTTGGATTGTTTTCACATTTGGGAGTTAGGGTTAGCGACTGTCTTTTGGTTTGTTTATTTCTATCAGGCTAGCTAGCACTTTCTGTGGGAAATGGCTTATTTTGTTTATTATGTTGGCCTTGGTTCGCCCTGAGTTGTAGTGTCATGTTTTGTTTGACACTTTCTTTCGTTTAAAATAAATATCATTCTGTTGGAACATCTCGATACTGGAGTTTGGTTTGGGGATCGGAGAGGGAACATGCTAATTTATCTTTGTATGTTGCACCCTGACCCCCTGGACAGGGGCGTAACAGACCAGTACAGTTATAGTACTTTGTACTTTGCCACATTTATCTTCTTCTTAGCAAGTGTCATGCATTCTGCTTCTCCAGCGTTTTTAAGAGCTGTTGATGATGTCAAATGCAGCTTACGGCCACACCGCTCTCTAAGCGCCCGATCTCGTCCGATCTCGGCAGCCAAATAGAGCCGGGCCTGGTTAGTACTTGGTAGGAAGACCGCGTGGGAATACCAGGTGCTGTAAGCTTTCTTGCTTGGGTTTACGGGCAGCACAAGCTGGTGTTACTGCCTATTTATTCATAGAAATTGTTCTATATTTTCATCAAATTTTGTTCTTTCATTGCTGTTTTGCTACTTTATTGGTTTCTCAACCATCGTGCTTCATTACTAGTAGACCATGTTAAATAAATTGTATATTTTGTAAATAGTATTAAATCTGTAGGGGTGAACTGCCATTTTCTTGGACTGTTTTCACATTAGGGAGTAAGGGTTAGCGACTGTCTTTTGGTTTGTTTATTTCTATCAGGCTAGCTAGCACTTTCTATGGGAAATGGCTTATTTTGTTTATTATGTTGGCCTTGGTTCGCCCTGAGTTGTAGTGTCATGTTTTGTTTGACACTTTCTTTCGTTTAAAATAAATATCATTCTGTTGGAACATCTCGATCCTGGATTTTGGTTTGGGGATCGGAGAGGGAACATGCTAATTTATCTTTGTATGTTGCACCCTGACCCCCTGGACAGGGGCGTAACAGACCAGTACAGTTATAGTACTTTGTACTTTGCCACATTTATCTTCTTCTTAGCAAGTTTCATGCATTCTGCTTCTCCAACGTTTTTATGCAGCTTACGGCCACACCGCTCTCTAAGCGCCCGATCTCGGCAGCCAAATAGAGCCGGGCCTGGTTAGTACTTGGTAGGAAGACCGCCTGGGAATACCAGGTGCTGTAAACTTTTTTGCTTGGGTTTACGGACAGCACAAGCTGGTGTTACTGCCTATTTATTCATAGAAATTGTTCTATATTTTCATCAAATTTTGTTCTTTCATTGCTGTTTTGCTGCTTTATTGGTTTGTCAACCATCGTGCTTCTTTACTACTAGACCGGTACCGTTTTAGTACTTTGCCACATTTATCTTCTTCTTAGCGAGTGTCATGCATTCTGCTTCTCCAGCGTTTTTAGGAGCTGTTGATGATATCAAATGCAGCTTACGGCCACACTGCTCTCGAAGCGCCCGATCTCGTCCGATCTCGGCAGCCAAATAGGGCCGGGCCTTGTTAGTACTTGGTAGGAAGACCGCCTGGGAATACCAGGTGCTGTAAGCTTTTTTGCTTGGGTTTACGGGCAGCACAAGCTGGTGTTACTGCCTATTTATTCATAGAAATTGTTCTATATTTTCATCAAATTTTGTTCTTTCATTGCGGTTTTGCTACTTTATTGGTTTGTCAACCATCGTGCTTCATTACTAGTAGACCATGTTACGGTCCTGGCCATATGTGTTGTTTTTATTTTGTTGTTCTTATAGGTGCCCTGCCTGATTGGCCGGATTGGGGGGCAGTACAGGAAGCTGATTGGTCCATCCTACACTTCCTGGAGTTTTAAAAGTACGGTTCCCAACAGCTAGCGAGGCTCTTTCTGGCATCAGCACCTGTTTGCTGTTCTTGGTTTACCAAACCTTATTTAGCATTTTTGAATTGTTAGGTTTTGTGCCGTGGTTTTGTTTATAAATTGTATATTTTGTAAATAGTATTAAATCTGTAGGGGTGAACTGCCATTTTCTTTGGATTGTTTTCACATTTGGGAGTTAGGGTTAGCGACTGTCTTTTGGTTTGTTTATTTCTATCAGGCTAGCTAGCACTTTCTGTGGGAAATGGCTTATTTTGTTTATTATGTTGGCCTTGGTTCGCCCTGAGTTGTAGTGTCATGTTTTGTTTGACACTTTCTTTCGTTTAAAATAAATATCATTCTGTTGGAACATCTCGATCCTGGATTTTGGTTTGGGGATCGGAGAGGGAACATGCTAATTTATCTTTGTATGTTGCACCCTGACCCCCTGGACAGGGGCGTAACAGACCAGTACAGTTATAGTACTTTGTACTTTGCCACATTTATCTTCTTCTTAGCAAGTTTCATGCATTCTGCTTCTCCAACGTTTTTAAGAGCTGTTGATGATGTCAAATGCAGCTTACGGCCACACCGCTCTCTAAGCGCCCGATCTCGTCCGATCTCGGCAGCCAAATAGAGCCGGGCCTGGTTAGTACTTGGTAGGAAGACCGCGTGGGAATACCAGGTGCTGTAAGCTTTTTTGCTTGGGTTTACGGGCAGCACAAGCTGGTGTTACTGCCTATTTATTCATAGAAATTGTTCTATATTTTCATCAAATTTTGTTCTTTCATTACTGTTTTGCTACTTTATTGGTTTGTCAACCATCGTGCTTCATTACTAGTAGACCATGTTACGGTCCTGGCCATATGTGTTGTTTTTATTTTCTTGTTCTTATAGGTGCCCTGCCTGATTGGCCGGATTGGGGGGCAGTACAGGAAGCTGATTGGTCCATCCTACACTTCCTGGAGTTTTAAAAGTACGGTTCCCAACAGCTAGCGAGGCTCTTTCTGGCAGCAGCACCTGTTTGCTGTTCTTGGTTTCCAAACTTTATTTAGCATTTTTGAATTGTTAGGTTTTATCCTGTGGTTTTGTTTATAAATTGTATATTTTGTAAATAGTATTAAATCTGTAGGGGTGAACTGCCATTTTCTTTGGATTGTTTTCACATTAGGGAGTTAGGGTTAGCGACTGTCTTTTGGTTTGTTTATTTCTATCAGGCTAGCTAGCACTTTCTATGGGAAATGGCTTATTTTGTTTATTATGTTGGCCTTGGTTCGCCCTGAGTTGTAGTGTCATGTTTTGTTTGACACTTTCTTTTGTTTAAAATAAATATCATTCTGTTGGAACATCTCGATCCTGGATTTTGGTTTGGGGATCGGAGAGGGAACATGCTAATTTATCTTTGTATGTTGCACCCTGACCCCCTGGACAGGGGCGTAACAGACCAGTACAGTTATAGTACTTTGTACTTTGCCACATTTATCTTCTTCTTAGCAAGTTTCATGCATTCTGCTTCTCCAACGTTTTTATGCAGCTTACGGCCACACCGCTCTCTAAGCGCCCGATCTCGTCCGATCTCGGCAGCCAAATAGAGCCGGGCCTGGTTAGTACTTGGTAGGAAGACCGCGTGGGAATACCAGGTGCTGTAAGCTTTTTTGCTTGGGTTTACGGGCAGCACAAGCTGGTGTTACTGCCTATTTATTCATAGAAATTGTTCTATATTTTCATCAAATTTTGTTCTTTCATTACTGTTTTGCTACTTTATTGGTTTGTCAACCATCGTGCTTCATTACTAGTAGACCATGTTACGGTCCTGGCCATATGTGTTGTTTTTATTTTCTTGTTCTTATAGGTGCCCTGCCTGATTGGCCGGATTGGGGGGCAGTACAGGAAGCTGATTGGTCCATCCTACACTTCCTGGAGTTTTAAAAGTACGGTTCCCAACAGCTAGCAAGGATCTTTCTGGCAGCAGCACCTGTTTGCTGTTCTTGGTTTCCAAACCTTATTTAGCATTTTTGAATTGTTAGGTTTTGTGCCGTGGTTTTGTTTATAAATTGTATATTTTGTAAATAGTATTAAATCTTTAGGGGTGAACAGCCATTTTCTTTTGATTATTTTCTCTTGTTTTCACATTAGGGAGTTAGGGTTAGCGACTGTCTTTTGGTTTGGTTATTTCTATCAGGCTAGCTAGCACTTTCCCACTTTCTGTGGGAAATGGCTTATTTTGTTTATTATGTTGGCCTTGGTTCGCCCTGAGTTGTAGTGTCATGTTTTGTTTGACACTTTCTTTCGTTTAAAATAAATATCATTCTGTTGGAACATCTCGATCCTGGATTTTGGTTTGGGGATCGGAGAGGGAACATGCTAATTTATCTTTGTATGTTGCACCCTGACCCCCTGGACAGGGGCGTAACAGACCAGTACAGTTATAGTACTTTGTACTTTGCCACATTTATCTTCTTCTTAGCAAGTTTCATGCATTTTGCTTCTCCAACGTTTTTATGCAGCTTACGGCCACACCGCTCTCTAAGCGCCCGATCTCGGCAGCCAAATAGAGCCGGGCCTGGTTAGTACTTGGTAGGAAGACTGCCTGGGAATAAAAGGTGCTGTAAGCTTTTTTGCTTGGGTTTACGGGCAGCACAAGCTGGTGTTACTGCCTATTTATTCATAGAAATTGTTCTATATTTTCATCAAATTTTGTTCTTTCATTGCTGTTTTGCTACATTATTGGTTTGTCAACCATCGTGCTTCATTACTAGTAGACCATGTTACGGTCCTGGCCATATGTGTTGTTTTTATTTTGTTGTTCTTATAGGTGCCCTGCCTGATTGGCCGGATTGAGGGGCAGTACAGGAAGCTGATTGGTCCATCCTACACTTCCTGGAGTTTTAAAAGTACAGTTCCCGACAGCTAGCGAGGCTCTTTCTGGCAGCAGCACCTGTTTGCTGTTCTTGGTTTCCAAACCTTATTTAGCATTTTTGAATTGTTAGGTTTTGTGCCGTGGTTTTGTTTATAAATTGTATATTTTTGTAAATAGTATTAAATCTGTAGGGGTGAACAGCCATTTTCTTTTGATTGTTTTCTCTTGTTTTCACATTAGGGAGTTAGGGTTAGCGACTGTCTTTTGGTTTGTTTATTTCTATCAGGCTAGCTAGCACTTTCTGTGGGAAATGGCTTATTTTGTTTATTATGTTGGCCTTGGTTCGCCCTGAGTTGTAGTGTCATGTTTTGTTTGACACTTTCTTTCGTTTAAAATAAATATCATTCTGTTGGAACATCTCGATCCTGGATTTTGGTTTGGGGATTGGAGAGGGAACATGCTAATTTATCTTTGTATATTGCACCCTGACCCCCTGGACAGGGGCGTAACAGACCAGTACAGTTATAGTACTTTGTACTTTGCCACATTTATCTTCTTCTTAGCAAGTTTCATGCATTCTGCTTCTCCAACGTTTTTAAGAGCTGTTGATGATGTCAAATGCAGCTTACGGCCACACCGCTCTCTAAGCGCCCGATCTCGGCAGCCAAATAGAGCCGGGCCTGGTTAGTACTTGGTAGGAAGACCGCCTGGGAATACCAGGTGCTGTAAACTTTTTTGCTTGGGTTTACGGGCAGCACAAGCTGGTGTTACTGCCTATTTATTCATAGAAATTGTTGTATATTTTCATCAAATTTTGTTCTTTCATTACTGTTTTGCTACTTTATTGGTTTGTCAACCATCGTGCTTCATTACTAGTAGACCATGTTACGGTCCTGGCCATATGTGTTGTTTTTGATTTGTTGTTCTTATAGGTGCCCTGCCTGATTGGCCGGATTGAGGGGCAGTACAGGAAGCTGATTGGTCCATCCTACACTTCCTGGATTTTTAAAAGTACGGTTCCCAACAGGTAGCGAGGCTCTTTCTGGCAGCAGCACCTGTTTGCTGTTCTTGGTTTCCAAACCTTATTTAGCATTTTTGAATTGTTAGGTTTTGTGCCGTGGTTTTGTTTATAAATTGTATATTTTGTAAATAGTATTAAATCTGTAGGGGTGAACAGCCATTTTCTTTGGACTGTTTTCACATTAGGGAGTTAGGGTTAGCGACTGTCTTTTGGATTGTTTATTTCTATCAGGCTAGATAGCACTTTCTGTGGGAAATGGCTTATTTTGTTTATTATGTTGGCCTTGGTTCGCCCTGAGTTGTAGTGTCATGTTTTGTTTGACACTTTCTTTCGTTTAAAATAAATATCATTCTGTTGGAACATCTCGATACTGGAGTTTGGTTTGGGGATCGGAGAGGGAACATGCTAATTTATCTTTGTATGTTGCACCCTGACCCCCTGGACAGGGGCGTAACAGACCAGTACAGTTTTAGTACTTTGTACTTTGCCACATGTATCTTCTTCTTAGCAAGTGTCATGCATTCTGCTTCTCCAGCGTTTTTAAGAGCTGTTGATGATGTCAAATGCAGCTTACGGCCACACCGCTCTCTAAGCGCCCGATCTCGTCCGATCTCGGCAGCCAAATAGAGCCGGGCCTGGTTAGTACTTGGTAGGAAGACCGCCTGGGAATACCAGGTGCTGTAAGCTTTTTTGCTTGGGTTTACGGGCAGCACAAGCTGGTGTTACTGCCTATTTATTCATAGAAATTGTTCTATATTTTCATCAAATTTTGTTCTTTCATTGCTGTTTTGCTACTTTATTGGTTTTCTCAACCATCGTGCTTCATTACTAGTAGACCATGTTAAATAAATTGTATATTTTGTAAATAGTATTAAATCTGTAGGGGTGAACTGCCATTTTCTTGGACTGTTTTCACATTAGGGAGTAAGGGTTAGCGACTGTCTTTTGGTTTGTTTATTTCTATCAGGCTAGCTAGCACTTTCTGTGGGAAATGGCTTATTTTGTTTATTATGTTGGCCTTGGTTCGCCCTGAGTTGTAGTGTCATGTTTTGTTTGACACTTTCTTTCGTTTAAAATAAATATCATTCTGTTGGAACATCTCGACCCTGGATTTTGGTTTGGGGATCGGAGAGGGAACATGCTAATTTATCTTTGTATGTTGCACCCTGACCCCCTAGACAGGGGCGTAACAGACCAGTACAAGTATAGTACTTTGTACTTTGCCACATTTATCTTCTTCTTAGCAAGTGTCATGCATTCTGCTTCTCCAGCGTTTTTAAGAGCTGTTGATGATGTCAAATGCAGCTTACAGCCACACCGCTCTCTAAGCGCCCGATCTCGTCCGATCTCGGCAGCCAAATAGAGCAGGTCCTGGATAGTACTTGGTAGGAAGACCGCCTGGGAATACCAGGTGCTGTAAGCTTTTTTGCTTGGGTTTACGGGCAGCACAAGCTGGTGTTACTGCCTATTTTTTCATAGAAATTGTTCTATATTTTCATCAAATTTTGTTCTTTTATTGCTGTTTTGCTACTTTATTGGTTTGTCAACCATCGTGCTTCATTACTATTAGACCATGTTACGGTCCTGGCCATATGTGTTGTTTTTTTTTTTGTTGTTCTTATAGGTGCCCTGCCTGATTGGCCGGATTGGGGGGCAGTACAGGAAGCTGATTGGTCCATCCTACACTTCCTGGAGTTTTAAAAGTACGGTTCCCAACAGCTAGCGAGGCTCTTTCTGGCAGCAGCACCTGTTTGCTGTTCTTGGTTTCCAAACCTTATTTAGCATTTTTGAATTGTTAGGTTTTGTGCCGTGGTTTTCTTTATAAATTGTATATTTTGTAAATAGTATTAAATCTGTAGGGGTGAACAGCCATTTTCTTTTGATTGTTTTCTCTTGTTTTCACATTAGGGAGTTAGGGTTAGCGACTGTCTTTTGGTTTGTTTATTTCTATCAGGCTAGCTAGCACTTTCTGTGGGAAATGGCTTATTTTGTTTATTATGTTGGCCTTGGTTCGCCCTGAGTTGTAGTGTCATGTTTTGTTTGACACTTTCTTTCGTTTAAAATAAATATCATTCTGTTGGAACATCTCGATCCTGGATTTTGGTTTGGGGATCGGAGAGGGAACATGCTAATTTATCTTTGTATGTTGCACCCTGACCCCCTGGACAGGGGCGTAACAGACCAGTACAGTTATAGTACTTTGTACTTTGCCACATTTATCTTCTTCTTAGCAAGTTTCATGCATTCTGCTTCTCCAACGTTTTTAAGAGCTGTTGATGATGTCAAATGCAGCTTACGGCCACACCGCTCTCTAAGCGCCCGATCTCGTCCGATCTCGGCAGCCAAATAGAGCCGGGCCTGGTTAGTACTTGGTAGGAAGACCGCGTGGGAATACCAGGTGCTGTAAGCTTTTTTGCTTGGGTTTACGGGCAGCACAAGCTGGTGTTACTGCCTATTTATTCATAGAAATTGTTCTATATTTTCATTAAATTTTGTTCTTTCATTACTGTTTTGCTACTTTATTGGTTTGCCAACCATCGTGCTTCATTACTAGTAGACCATGTTACGGTCCTGGCCATATGTGTTGTTTTTATTTTCTTGTTCTTATAGGTGCCCTGCCTGATTGGCCGGATTGGGGGGCAGTACAGGAAGCTGATTGGTCCATCCTACACTTCCTGGAGTTTTAAAAGTACGGTTCCCAACAGCTAGCGAGGCTCTTTCTGGCAGCAGCACCTGTTTGCTGTTCTTGGTTTCCAAACTTTATTTAGCATTTTTGAATTGTTAGGTTTTATGCCGTGGTTTTGTTTATAAATTGTATATTTTGTAAATAGTATTAAATCTGTAGGGGTGAACTGCCATTTTCTTTGGATTGTTTTCACATTAGGGAGTTGGGGTTAGCGACTGTCTTTTGGTTTGTTTATTTCTATCAGGATAGCTAGCACTTTCTGTGGAAAATGGCTTATTTTGTTTATGTTGGCCTTGGTTCGCCCTGAGTTGTAGTGTCATGTTTTGTTTGACACTTTCTTTCGTTTAAAATAAATATCATTCTGTTGGAACATCTCGATCCTGGATTTTGGTTTGGGGATCGGAGAGGGAACATGCTAATTTATCTTTGTATGTTGCACCCTGACCCCCTGGACAGGGGCGTAACAGACCAGTACAGTTATAGTACTTTGTACTTTGCCACATTTATCTTCTTCTTAGCAAGTGTCATGCATTCTGCTTCTCCAGCGTTTTTAAGAGCTGTTGATGATGTCAAATGCAGCTTACGGCCACACCGCTCTCTAAGCGCCCGATCTCGTCCGATCTCGGCAGCCAAATAGAGCCGGGCCTGGTTAGTACTTGGTAGGAAGACCACGTGGGAATACCAGGTGCTGTAAGCTTTTTTGCTTGGGTTTACGGGCAGCACAAGCTGGTGTTACTGCCTATTTATTCATAGAAATTGTTCTATATTTTCATCAAATTTTGTTCTTTCATTACTGTTTTGCTACTTTATTGGTTTGTCAACCATCGTGCTTCATTACTAGTAGACCATGTTACGGTCCTGGCCATATGTTTTTTTTATTTTCTTGTTCTTATAGGTGCCCTGCCTGATTGGCCGGATTGGGGGGCAGTACAGGAAGCTGATTGGTCCATCCTACACTTCCTGGAGTTTTAAAAGTACGGTTCCCAACAGCTAGCGAGGCTCTTTCTGGCAGCAGCACCTGTTTGCTGTTCTTGGTTTCCAAACTTTATTTAGCATTTTTGAATTGTTAGGTTTTATGCCGTGGTTTTGTTTATAAATTGAATATTTTGTAAATAGTATTAAATCTGTAGGGGTGAACAGCCATTTTCTTTTGATTGTTTTCTCTTGTTTTCACATTAGGGAGTTAGGGTTAGCGACTGTCTTTTGGTTTGTTTATTTCTATCAGGCTAGCTAGCACTTTCTATGGGAAATGGCTTATTTTGTTTATTATGTTGGCCTTGGTTCGCCCTGAGTTGTAGTGTCATGTTTTGTTTGACACTTTCTTTCGTTTAAAATAAATATCATTCTGTTGGAACATCTCGATCCTGGATTTTGGTTTGGGGATTGGAGAGGGAACATGCTAATTTATCTTTGTATATTGCACCCTGACCCCCTGGACAGGGGCGTAACAGACCAGTACAGTTATAGTACTTTGTACTTTGCCACATTTATCTTCTTCTTAGCAAGTTTCATGCATTCTGCTTCTCCAACGTTTTTAAGAGCTGTTGATGATGTCAAATGCAGCTTACGGCCACACCGCTCTCTAAGCGCCCGATCTCGTCCGATCTCGGCAGCCAAATAGAGCCGGGCCTGGTTAGTACTTGGTAGGAAGACCGCGTGGGAATACCAGGTGCTGTAAGCTTTTTTGCTTGGGTTTACGGGCAGCACAAGCTGGTGTTACTGCCTATTTATTCATAGAAATTGTTCTATATTTTCGTCAAATTTTGTTCTTTCATTACTGTTTTGCTACTTTATTGGTTTGTCAACCATCGTGCTTCATTACTAGTAGACCATGTTACGGTCCTGGCCATATGTGTTGTTTTTATTTTCTTGTTCTTATAGGTGCCCTGCCTGATTGGCCGGATTGGGGGGCAGTACAGGAAGCTGATTGGTCCATCCTACACTTCCTGGAGTTTTAAAAGTACGGTTCCCAACAGCTAGCGAGGCTCTTTCTGGCAGCAGCACCTGTTTGCTGTTCTTGGTTTCCAAACTTTATTTAGTATTTTTGAATTGTTAGGTTTTATGCCGTAGTTTTGTTTATAAATTGTATATTTTGTAAATAGTATTAAATCTGTAGGGGTGAACTGCCATTTTCTTTGGATTGTTTTCACATTTGGGAGTTAGGGTTAGCGACTGTCTTTTGGTTTGTTTATTTCTATCAGGCTAGCTAGCACTTTCTGTGGGAAATGGCTTATTTTGTTTATTATGTTGGCCTTGGTTCGCCCTGAGTTGTAGTGTCATGTTTTGTTTGACACTTTCTTTCGTTTAAAATAAATATCATTCTGTTGGAACATCTCGATCCTGGATTTTGGTTTGGGGATCGGAGAGGGAACATGCTAATTTATCTTTGTATGTTGCACCCTGACCCCCTGGACAGGGGCGTAACAGACCAGTACAGTTATAGTACTTTGTACTTTGCCACATTTATCTTCTTCTTAGCAAGTTTCATGCATTCTGCTTCTCCAACGTTTTTATGCAGCTTACGGCCACACCGCTCTCTAAGCGCCCGATCTCGTCCGATCTCGGCAGCCAAATAGAGCCGGGCCTGGTTAGTACTTGGTAGGAAGACCTCCTGGGAATACCAGGTGCTGTAAGCTTTTTTGCTTGGGTTTACGGGCAGCACAAGCTGGTGTTACTGCCTATTTATTCATAGAAATTGTTCTATATTTTCATCAAATTTTGTTCTTTCATTGCTGTTTTGCTACTTTATTGGTTTGTCAACCATCGTGCTTCATTACTAGTAGACCATGTTACGGTCCTGGCCATATGTGTTGTTTTTATTTTCTTGTTCTTATAGGTGCCCTGCCTGATTGGCCGGATTGGGGGGCAGTACAGGAAGCTGATTGGTCCATCCTACACTTCCTGGAGTTTTAAAAGTACGGTTCCCAACAGCTAGCGAGGCTCTTTCTGGCAGCAGCACCTGTTTGCTGTTCTTGGTTTCCAAACTTTATTTAGCATTTTTGAATTGTTAGGTTTTATGCCGTAGTTTTGTTTATAAATTGTATATTTTGTAAATAGTATTAAATCTGTAGGGGTGAACTGCCATTTTCTTTGGATTGTTTTCACATTTGGGAGTTAGGGTTAGCGACTGTCTTTTGGTTTGTTTATTTCTATCAGGCTAGCTAGCACTTTCTGTGGGAAATGGCTTATTTTGTTTATTATGTTGGCCTTGGTTCGCCCTGAGTTGTAGTGTCATGTTTTGTTTGACACTTTCTTTCGTTTAAAATAAATATCATTCTGTTGGAACATCTCGATCCTGGATTTTGGTTTGGGGATCGGAGAGGGAACATGCTAATTTATCTTTGTATGTTGCACCCTGACCCCCTGGACAGGGGCGTAACAGACCAGTACAGTTATAGTACTTTGTACTTTGCCACATTTATCTTCTTCTTAGCAAGTTTCATGCATTCTGCTTCTCCAACGTTTTTAAGAGCTGTTGATGATGTCAAATGCAGCTTACGGCCACACCGCTCTCTAAGCGCCCGATCTCGTCCGATCTCGGCAGCCAAATAGAGCCGGGCCTGGTTAGTACTTGGTAGGAAGACCGCGTGGGAATACCAGGTGCTGTAAGCTTTTTTGCTTGGGTTTACGGGCAGCACAAGCTGGTGTTACTGCCTATTTATTCATAGAAATTGTTCTATATTTTCATCAAATTTTGTTCTTTCATTACTGTTTTGCTACTTTATTGGTTTGTCAACCATCGTGCTTCATTACTAGTAGACCATGTTACGGTCCTGGCCATATGTGTTGTTTTTATTTTCTTGTTCTTATAGGTGCCCTGCCTGATTGGCCGGATTGGGGGGCAGTACAGGAAGCTGATTGGTCCATCCTACACTTCCTGGAGTTTTAAAAGTACGGTTCCCAACAGCTAGCGAGGCTCTTTCTGGCAGCAGCACCTGTTTGCTGTTCTTGGTTTCCAAACTTTATTTAGCATTTTTGAATTGTTAGGTTTTATCCTGTGGTTTTGTTTATAAATTGTATATTTTGTAAATAGTATTAAATCTGTAGGGGTGAACTGCCATTTTCTTTGGATTGTTTTCACATTAGGGAGTTAGGGTTAGCGACTGTCTTTTGGTTTGTTTATTTCTATCAGGCTAGCTAGCACTTTCTATGGGAAATGGCTTATTTTGTTTATTATGTTGGCCTTGGTTCGCCCTGAGTTGTAGTGTCATGTTTTGTTTGACACTTTCTTTTGTTTAAAATAAATATCATTCTGTTGGAACATCTCGATCCTGGATTTTGGTTTGGGGATCGGAGAGGGAACATGCTAATTTATCTTTGTATGTTGCACCCTGACCCCCTGGACAGGGGCGTAACAGACCAGTACAGTTATAGTACTTTGTACTTTGCCACATTTATCTTCTTCTTAGCAAGTTTCATGCATTCTGCTTCTCCAACGTTTTTATGCAGCTTACGGCCACACCGCTCTCTAAGCGCCCGATCTCGTCCGATCTCGGCAGCCAAATAGAGCCGGGCCTGGTTAGTACTTGGTAGGATGACCGCGTGGGAATACCAGGTGCTGTAAGCTTTTTTGCTTGGGTTTACGGGCAGCACAAGCTGGTGTTACTGCCTATTTATTCATAGAAATTGTTCTATATTTTCATCAAATTTTGTTCTTTCATTACTGTTTTGCTACTTTATTGGTTTGTCAACCATCGTGCTTCATTACTAGTAGACCATGTTACGGTCCTGGCCATATGTGTTGTTTTTATTTTCTTGTTCTTATAGGTGCCCTGCCTGATTGGCCGGATTGGGGGGCAGTACAGGAAGCTGATTGGTCCATCCTACACTTCCTGGAGTTTTAAAAGTACGGTTCCCAACAGCTAGCAAGGATCTTTCTGGCAGCAGCACCTGTTTGCTGTTCTTGGTTTCCAAACCTTATTTAGCATTTTTGAATTGTTAGGTTTTGTGCCGTGGTTTTGTTTATAAATTGTATATTTTGTAAATAGTATTAAATCTTTAGGGGTGAACAGCCATTTTCTTTTGATTATTTTCTCTTGTTTTCACATTAGGGAGTTAGGGTTAGCGACTGTCTTTTGGTTTGTTTATTTCTATCAGGCTAGCTAGCACTTTCTGTGGGAAATGGCTTATTTTGTTTATTATGTTGGCCTTGGTTCGCCCTGAGTTGTAGTGTCATGTTTTGTTTGACACTTTCTTTCGTTTAAAATAAATATCATTCTGTTGGAACATCTCGATCCTGGATTTTGGTTTGGGGATCGGAGAGGGAACATGCTAATTTATCTTTGTATGTTGCACCCTGACCCCCTGGACAGGGGCGTAACAGACCAGTACAGTTATAGTACTTTGTACTTTGCCACATTTATCTTCTTCTTAGCAAGTGTCATGCATTCTGCTTCTCCAGCGTTTTTAAGAGCTGTTGATGATGTCAAATGCAGCTTACGGCCACACCGCTCTCTAAGCGCCCGATCTCGTCCGATCTCGGCAGCCAAATAGAGCCGGGCCTGGTTTGTACTTGGTAGGAAGACCGCCTGGGAATACCAGGTGCTGTAAGCTTTTTTGCTTGGGTTTACGGGCAGCACAAGCTGGTGTTACTGCCTATTTATTCATAGAAATTGTTCTATATTTTCATCAAATTTTGTTCTTTCATTGCTGTTTTGCTACTTTATTGGTTTCTCAACCATCGTGCTTCATTACTAGTAGACCATGTTAAATAAATTGTATATTTTGTAAATAGTATTAAATCTGTAGGGGTTAACTGCCATTTTCTTGGACTGTTTTCACATTAGGGAGTAAGGGTTAGCGACTGTCTTTTGGTTTGTTTATTTCTATCAGGCTAGCTAGCACTTTCTATGGGAAATGGCTTATTTTGTTTATTATGTTGGCCTTGGTTCGCCCTGAGTTGTAGTGTCATGTTTTGTTTGACACTTTCTTTCGTTTAAAATAAATATCATTCTGTTGGAACATCTCGATCCTGGATTTTGGTTTGGGGATCGGAGAGGGAACATGCTAATTTATCTTTGTATGTTGCACCCTGACCCCCTGGACAGGGGCGTAACAGACCAGTACAGTTATAGTACTTTGTACTTTGCCACATTTATCTTCTTCTTAGCAAGTTTCATGCATTTTGCTTCTCCAACGTTTTTATGCAGCTTACGGCCACACCGCTCTCTAAGCGCCCGATCTCGGCAGCCAAATAGAGCCGGGCCTGGTTAGTACTTGGTAGGAAGACTGCCTGGGAATAAAAGGTGCTGTAAGCTTTTTTGCTTGGGTTTACGGGCAGCACAAGCTGGTGTTACTGCCTATTTATTCATAGAAATTGTTCTATATTTTCATCAAATTTTGTTCTTTCATTGCTGTTTTGCTACATTATTGGTTTGTCAACCATCGTGCTTCATTACTAGTAGACCATGTTACGGTCCTGGCCATATGTGTTGTTTTTATTTTGTTGTTCTTATAGGTGCCCTGCCTGATTGGCCGGATTGAGGGGCAGTACAGGAAGCTGATTGGTCCATCCTACACTTCCTGGAGTTTTAAAAGTACAGTTCCTGACAGCTAGCGAGGCTCTTTCTGGCAGCAGCACCTGTTTGCTGTTCTTGGTTTCCAAACCTTATTTAGCATTTTTGAATTGTTAGGTTTTGTGCCGTGGTTTTGTTTATAAATTGTATATTTTTGTAAATAGTATTAAATCTGTAGGGGTGAACAGCCATTTTCTTTTGATTGTTTTCTCTTGTTTTCACATTAGGGAGTTAGGGTTAGCGACTGTCTTTTGGTTTGTTTATTTCTATCAGGCTAGCTAGCACTTTCTGTGGGAAATGGGTTTTTTTGTTTATTATGTTGGCCTTGGTTCGCCCTGAGTTGTAGTGTCATGTTTTGTTTGACACTTTCTTTCGTTTAAAATAAATATCATTCTGTTGGAACATCTCGATCCTGGATTTTGGTTTGGGGATTGGAGAGGGAACATGCTAATTTATCTTTGTATATTGCACCCTGACCCCCTGGACAGGGGCGTAACAGACCAGTACAGTTATAGTACTTTGTACTTTGCCACATTTATCTTCTTCTTAGCAAGTTTCATGCATTCTGCTTCTCCAACGTTTTTAAGAGCTGTTGATGATGTCAAATGCAGCTTACGGCCACACCGCTCTCTAAGCGCCCGATCTCGTCAGATCTCGGCAGCCAAATAGAGCCGGGCCTGGTTAGTACTTGGTAGGAAGACTGCCTGGGAATAAAAGGTGCTGTAAGCTTTTTTGCTTGGGTTTACGGGCAGCACAAGCTGGTGTTACTGCCTATTTATTCATAGAAATTGTTCTATATTTTCGTCAAATTTTGTTCTTTCATTACTGTTTTGCTACTTTATTGGTTTGTCAACCATCGTGCTTCATTACTAGTAGACCATGTTACGGTCCTGGCCATATGTGTTGTTTTTATTTTCTTGTTCTTATAGGTGCCCTGCCTGATTGGCCGGATTGGGGGGCAGTACAGGAAGCTGATTGGTCCATCCTACACTTCCTGGAGTTTTAAAAGTACGGTTCCCAACAGCTAGCGAGGCTCTTTCTGGCAGCAGCACCTGTTTGCTGTTCTTGGTTTCCAAACTTTATTTAGCATTTTTGAATTGTTAGGTTTTATGCCGTGGTTTTGTTTATAAATTGTATATTTTGTAAATAGTATTAAATCTGTAGGGGTGAACTGCCATTTTCTTTGGATTGTTTTCACATTTGGGAGTTAGGGTTAGCGACTGTCTTTTGGTTTGTTTATTTCTATCAGGCTAGCTAGCACTTTCTGTGGGAAATGGCTTATTTTGTTTATTATGTTGGCCTTGGTTCGCCCTGAGTTGTAGTGTCATGTTTTGTTTGACACTTTCTTTCGTTTAAAATAAATATCATTCTGTTGGAACATCTCGATCCTGGATTTTGGTTTGGGGATCGGAGAGGGAACATGCTAATTTATCTTTGTATGTTGCACCCTGACCCCCTAGACAGGGGCGTAACAGACCAGTACAGTTATAGTACTTTGTACTTTGCCACATTTATCTTCTTCTTAGCAAGTGTCATGCATTCTGCTTCTCCAGCATTTTTAAGAGCTGTTGATGATGTCAAATGCAGCTTACGGCCACACCGCTCTCTAAGCGCCCGATCTCGGCAGCCAAATAGAGCCGGGCCTGGTTAGTACTTGGTAGGAAGACCGCCTGGGAATACCAGGTGCTGTAAACTTTTTTGCTTGGGTTTACGGGCAGCACAAGCTGGTGTTACTGCCTATTTATTCATAGAAATTGTTCTATATTTTCATCAAATTTTGTTCTTTCATTGCTGTTTTGCTACTTTATTGGTTTTTCAACCATCGTGCTTCATTACTAGTAGACCATGTTACGGTCCTGGCCATATGTGTTGTTTTTATTTTCTCGTTCTTATAGGTGCCCTGCCTGATTGGCCGGATTGAGGGGCAGTACAGGAAGCTGATTGGTCCATCCTACACTTCCTGGAGTTTTAAAAGTACGGTTCCCAACAGCTAGCGAGGCTCTTTCTGGCAGTAACACCTGTTTGCTGTTCTTGGTTTCCAAACCTTATTTAGCATTTTTGAATTGTTAGGTTTTGTGCCGTGGTTTTGTTTATAAATTGTATATTTTGTAATTCGTATTAAATCTGTAGGGGTGAACAGCCATTTTCTTTTGATTGTTTTCTCTTGTTTTCACATTAGGGAGTTAGGTTTAGCGACTGTCTTTTGGTTTGTTTATTTCTATCAGGCTAGCTAGCACTTTCTGTGGGAAATGGCTTATTTTGTTTATTATGTTGGCCTTGGTTCGCCCTGAGTTGTAGTGTCATGTTTTGTTTGACACTTTCTTTCGTTTAAAATAAATATCATTCTGTTGGAACATCTCGATCCTGGATTTTGGTTTGGGGATCGGAGAGGGAACATGCTAATTTATCTTTGTATGTTGCACCCTGACCCCCTGGACAGGGGCGTAACAGACCAGTACAGTTATAGTACTTTGTACTTTGCCACATTTATCTTCTTCTTAGCAAGTGTCATGCCTTCTGCTTCTCCAGCGTTTTTAAGAGCTGTTGATGATGTCAAATGCAGCTTACGGCCACACCGCTCTCTAAGCGCCCGATCTCGTCCGATCTCGGCAGCCAAATAGAGCCGGGCCTGGTTAGTACTTGGTAGGAAGACCGCCTGGGAATACCAGGTGCTGTAAGCTTTTTTGCTTGGGTTTACGGGCAGCACAAGCTGGTGTTACTGCCTATTTATTCATAGAAATTGTTCTATATTTTCATCAAATTTTGTTCTTTCATTGCTGTTTTGCTACTTTATTGGTTTGTCAACCATCGTGCTTCATTACTAGTAGACCATGTTACGGTCCTGGCCATATGTGTTGTTTTTATTTTCTCATTCTTATAGGTGCCCTGCCTGATTGGCCGGATTGAGGGGCAGTACAGGAAGCTGATTGGTCCATCCTACACTTCCTGGAGTTTTAAAAGTACGGTTCCCAACAGCTAGCGAGGCTCTTTCTGGCAGCAGCACCTGTTTGCTGTTCTTGGTTTCCAAACCTTATTTAGCATTTTTGAATTCTTAGGTTTTGTGCCGTGGTTTTGTTTATAAATTGTATATTTTGTAATTCGTATTAAATCTGTAGGGGTGAACAGCCATTTTCTTTTGATTGTTTTCTCTTGTTTTCACATTAGGGAGTTAGGGTTAGCGACTGTCTTTTGGTTTGTTTATTTCTATCAGGCTAGCTAGCACTTTCTGTGGGAAATGGCTTATTTTGTTTATTATGTTGGCCTTGGTTCGCCCTGAGTTGTAGTGTCATGTTTTGTTTGACACTTTCTTTCGTTTAAAATAAATATCATTCTGTTGGAACATCTCGATCCTGGATTTTGGTTTGGGGATCGGAGAGGGAACATGCTAATTTATCTTTGTATGTTGCACCCTGACCCCCTGGACAGGGGCGTAACAGACCAGTACAGTTATAGTACTTTGTACTTTGCCACATTTATCTTCTTCTTAGCAAGTGTCATGCATTCTGCTTCTCCAGCGTTTTTAAGAGCTGTTGATGATGTCAAATGCAGCTTACGGCCACACCGCTCTCTAAGCGCCCGATCTCGTCCGATCTCGGCAGCCAAATAGAGCCGGGCCTGGTTAGTACTTGGTAGGAAGACCGCCTGGGAATACCAGGTGCTGTAAGCTTTTTTGCTTGGGTTTACGGGCAGCACAAGCTGGTGTTACTGCCTATTTATTCATAGAAATTGTTCTATATTTTCATCAAATTTTGTTCTTTCATTGCTGTTTTGCTACTTTATTGGTTTTTCAACCATCGTGCTTCATTACTAGTAGACCATGTTACGGTCCTGGCCATATGTGTTGTTTTTGATTTGTTGTTCTTATAGGTGCCCTGCCTGATTGGCCGGATTGGGGGGCAGTACAGGAAGCTGATTGGTCCATCCTACACTTCCTGGAGTTTTAAAAGTACGGTTCCCAACAGCTAGCGAGGCTCTTTCTGGCAGCAGCACCTGTTTGCTGTTCTTGGTTTCCAAACCTTATTTAGCATTTTTGATTTGTTAGGTTTTTTGCCGTGGTTGTGTTTATAAATTGTATATTTTGTAATTCGTATTAAATCTGTAGGGGTGAACAGCCATTTTCTTTTGATTGTTTTCTCTTGTTTTCACATTAGGGAGTTAGGGTTAGCGACTGTCTTTTGGATTGTTTATTTCTATCAGGCTAGCTAGCACTTTCTGTGGGAAATGGCTTATTTTGTTTATTATGTTGGCCTTGGTTCGCCCTGAGTTGTAGTGTCATGTTTTGTTTGACACTTTCTTTCGTTTAAAATAAATATCATTCTGTTGGAACATCTCGATACTGGAGTTTGGTTTGGGGATCGGAGAGGGAACATGCTAATTTATCTTTGTATGTTGCACCCTGACCCCCTGGACAGGGGCGTAACAGACCAGTACAGTTATAGTACTTTGTACTTTGCCACATTTATCTTCTTCTTAGCAAGTGTCATGCATTCTGCTTCTCCAGCGTTTTTAAGAGCTGTTGATGATGTCAAATGCAGCTTACGGCCACACCGCTCTCTAAGCGCCCGATCTCGTCCGATCTCGGCAGCCAAATAGAGCCGGGCCTGGTTAGTACTTGGTAGGAAGACCGCCTGGGAATACCAGGTGCTGTAAGCTTTTTTGCTTGGGTTTACGGGCAGCACAAGCTGGTGTTACTGCCTATTTATTCATAGAAATTGTTCTATATTTTCATCAAATTTTGTTCTTTCATTGCTGTTTTGCTACTTTATTGGTTTTTCAACCATCGTGCTTCATTACTAGTAGACCATGTTACGGTCCTGGCCATATGTGTTGTTTTTATTTTCTCGTTCTTATAGGTGCCCTGCCTGATTGGCCGGATTGAGGGGCAGTACAGGAAGCTGATTGGTCCATCCTACACTTCCTGGAGTTTTAAAAGTACGGTTCCCAACAGCTAGCGAGGCTCTTTCTGGCAGCAGCACCTGTTTGCTGTTCTTGGTTTCCAAACCTTATTTAGCATTTTTGAATTCTTAGGTTTTGTGCCGTGGTTTTGTTTTTAAATTGTATATTTTGTAATTCGTATTAAATCTGTAGGGGTGAACAGCCATTTTCTTTTGATTGTTTTCTCTTGTTTTCACATTAGGGAGTTAGGGTTAGCGACTGTCTTTTGGTTTGTTTATTTCTATCAGGCTAGCTAGCACTTTCTGTGGGAAATGGCTTATTTTGTTTATTATGTTGGCCTTGGTTCGCCCTGAGTTGTAGTGTCATGTTTTGTTTGACACTTTCTTTCGTTTAAAATAAATATCATTCTGTTGGAACATCTCGGTCCTGGATTTTGGTTTGGGGATCGGAGAGGGAACATGCTAATTTATCTTTGTATGTTGCACCCTGACCCCCTGGACAGGGGCGTAACAGACCAGTACAGTTATAGTACTTTGTACTTTGCCACATTTATCTTCTTCTTAGCAAGTGTCATGCATTCTGCTTCTCCAGCGTTTTTAAGAGCTGTTGATGATGTCAAATGCAGCTTACGGCCACACCGCTCTCTAAGCGCCCGATCTCGTCCGATCTCGGCAGCCAAATAGAGCCGGGCCTGGTTAGTACTTGGTAGGAAGACCGCCTGGGAATACCAGGTGCTGTAAGCTTTTTTGCTTGGGTTTACGGGCAGCACAAGCTGGTGTTACTGCCTATTTATTCATAGAAATTGTTCTATATTTTCATCAAATTTTGTTCTTTCATTGCTGTTTTGCTACTTTATTGGTTTTTCAACCATCGTGCTTCAGTACTAGTAGACCATGTTACGGTCCTGGCCATATGTGTTGTTTTTATTTTGTTGTTCTTATAGGTGCCCTGCCTGATTGGCCGGATTGGGGGGCAGTACAGGAAGCTGATTGGTCCATCCTACACTTCCTGGAGTTTTAAAAGTACGGTTCCCAACAGCTAGCGAGGCTCTTTCTGGCAGCAGCACCTGTTTGCTGTTCTTGGTTTCCAAACTTTATTTAGCATTTTTGAATTGTTAGGTTTTATGCCGTGGTTTTGTTTATAAATTGTATATTTTGGAAATAGTATTAAATCTGTAGGGGTGAACTGCCATTTTCTTTGGATTGTTTTCACATTTGGGAGTTAGGGTTAGCGACTGTCTTTTGGTTTGTTTATTTCTATCAGGCTAGCTAGCACTTTCTGTGGGAAATGGCTTATTTTGTTTATTATGTTGGCCTTGGTTCGCCCTGAGTTGTAGTGTCATGTTTTGTTTGACACTTTCTTTCTTTTAAAATAAATATCATTCTGTTGGAACATCTCGATCCTGGATTTTGGTTTGGGGATCGGAGAGGGAACATGCTAATTTATCTTTGTATGTTGCACCCTGACCCCCTGGACAGGGGCGTAACAGACCAGTACAGTTATAGTACTTTGTACTTTGCCACATTTATCTTCTTCTTAGCAAGTGTCATGCATTCTGCTTCTCCAGCGTTTTTAAGAGCTGTTGATGATGTCAAATGCAGCTTACGGCCACACCGCTCTCTAAGCGCCCGATCTCGTCCGATCTCGGCAGCCAAATAGAGCCGGGCCTGGTTAGTACTTGGTAGGAAGACCGCCTGGGAATACCAGGTGCTGTAAGCTTTTTTGCTTGGGTTTACGGGCAGCACAAGCTGGTGTTACTGCCTATTTATTCATAGAAATTGTTCTATATTTTCATCAAATTTTGTTCTTTCATTGCTGTTTTGCTACTTTATTGGTTTTTCAACCATCGTGCTTCATTACTAGTAGACCATGTTACGGTCCTGGCCATATGTGTTGTTTTTATTTTCTCGTTCTTATAGGTGCCCTGCCTGATTGGCCGGATTGAGGGGCAGTACAGGAAGCTGATTGGTCCATCCTACACTTCCTGGAGTTTTAAAAGTACGGTTCCCAACAGCTAGCGAGGCTCTTTCTGGCAGCAGCACCTGTTTGCTGTTCTTGGTTTCCAAACCTTATTTAGCATTTTTGAATTCTTAGGTTTTGTGCCGTGGTTTTGTTTATAAATTGTATATTTTGTAATTCGTATTAAATCTGTAGGGGTGAACAGCCATTTTCTTTTGATTGTTTTCTCTTGTTTTCACATTAGGGAGTTAGGGTTAGCGACTGTCTTTTGGTTTGTTTATTTCTATCAGGCTAGCTAGCACTTTCTGTGGGAAATGGCTTATTTTGTTTATTATGTTGGCCTTGGTTCGCCCTGAGTTGTAGTGTCATGTTTTGTTTGACACTTTCTTTCTTTTAAAATAAATATCATTCTGTTGGAACATCTCGATCCTGGATTTTGGTTTGGGGATCGGAGAGGGAACATGCTAATTTATCTTTGTATGTTGCACCCTGACCCCCTGGACAGGGGCGTAACAGACCAGTACAGTTATAGTACTTTGTACTTTGCCACATTTATCTTCTTCTTAGCAAGTGTCATGCATTCTGCTTCTCCAGCGTTTTTAAGAGCTGTTGATGATGTCAAATGCAGCTTACGGCCACACCGCTCTCTAAGCGCCCGATCTCGTCCGATCTCGGCAGCCAAATAGAGCCGGGCCTGGTTAGTACTTGGTAGGAAGACCGCCTGGGAATACCAGGTGCTGTAAGCTTTTTTGCTTGGGTTTACGGGCAGCACAAGCTGGTGTTACTGCCTATTTATTCATAGAAATTGTTCTATATTTTCATCAAATTTTGTTCTTTCATTGCTGTTTTGCTACTTTATTGGTTTTTCAACCATCGTGCTTCATTACTAGTAGACCATGTTACGGTCCTGGCCATATGTGTTGTTTTTGATTTGTTGTTCTTATAGGTGCCCTGCCTGATTGGCCGGATTGGGGGGCAGTACAGGAAGCTGATTGGTCCATCCTACACTTCCTGGAGTTTTAAAAGTACGGTTCCCAACAGCTAGCGAGGCTCTTTCTGGCAGCAGCACCTGTTTGCTGTTCTTGGTTTCCAAACCTTATTTAGCATTTTTGATTTGTTAGGTTTTTTGCCGTGGTTTTGTTTATAAATTGTATATTTTGTAATTCGTATTAAATCTGTAGGGGTGAACAGCCATTTTCTTTTGATTGTTTTCTCTTGTTTTCACATTAGGGAGTTAGGGTTAGCGACTGTCTTTTGGATTGTTTATTTCTATCAGGCTAGCTAGCAATTTCTGTGGGAAATGGCTTATTTTGTTTATTATGTTGGCCTTGGTTCGCCCTGAGTTGTAGTGTCATGTTTTGTTTGACACTTTCTTTCGTTTAAAATAAATATCATTCTGTTGGAACATCTCGATACTGGAGTTTGGTTTGGGGATCGGAGAGGGAACATGCTAATTTATCTTTGTATGTTGCACCCTGACCCCCTGGACAGGGGCGTAACAGACCAGTACAGTTATAGTACTTTGTACTTTGCCACATTTATCTTCTTCTTAGCAAGTGTCATGCATTCTGCTTCTCCAGCGTTTTTAAGAGCTGTTGATGATGTCAAATGCAGCTTACGGCCACACCGCTCTCTAAGCGCCCGATCTCGTCCGATCTCGGCAGCCAAATAGAGCCGGGCCTGGTTAGTACTTGGTAGGAAGACCGCCTGGGAATACCAGGTGCTGTAAGCTTTTTTGCTTGGGTTTACGGGCAGCACAAGCTGGTGTTACTGCCTATTTATTCATAGAAATTGTTCTATATTTTCATCAAATTTTGTTCTTTCATTGCTGTTTTGCTACTTTATTGGTTTTTCAACCATCGTGCTTCATTACTAGTAGACCATGTTACGGTCCTGGCCATATGTGTTGTTTTTATTTTCTCGTTCTTATAGGTGCCCTGCCTGATTGGCCGGATTGAGGGGCAGTACAGGAAGCTGATTGGTCCATCCTACACTTCCTGGAGTTTTAAAAGTACGGTTCCCAACAGCTAGCGAGGCTCTTTCTGGCAGCAGCACCTGTTTGCTGTTCTTGGTTTCCAAACCTTATTTAGCATTTTTGAATTGTTAGGTTTTATGCCGTGGTTTTGTTTATAAATTGTATATTTTGGAAATAGTATTAAATCTGTAGGGGTGAACTGCCATTTTCTTTGGATTGTTTTCACATTTGGGAGTTAGGGTTAGCGACTGTCTTTTGGTTTGTTTATTTCTATCAGGCTAGCTAGCACTTTCTGTGGGAAATGGCTTATTTTGTTTATTATGTTGGCCTTGGTTCGCCCTGAGTTGTAGTGTCATGTTTGGTTTGACACTTTCTTTCTTTTAAAATAAATATCATTCTGTTGGAACATCTCGATCCTGGATTTTGGTTTGGGGATCGGAGAGGGAACCTGCTAATTTATCTTTGTATGTTCCACCCTGACCCCCTGGACAGGGGCGTAACAGACCAGTACAGTTATAGTACTTTGTACTTTGCCACATTTATCTTCTTCTTAGCAAGTGTCATGCATTCTGCTTCTCCAGCGTTTTTAAGAGCTGTTGATGATGTCAAATGCAGCTTACGGCCACACCGCTCTCTAAGCGCCCGATCTCGTCCGATCTCGGCAGCCAAATAGAGCCGGGCCTGGTTAGTACTTGGTAGGAAGACCGCCTGGGAATACCAGGTGCTGTAAGCTTTTTTGCTTGGGTTTACGGGCAGCACAAGCTGGTGTTACTGCCTATTTATTCATAGAAATTGTTCTATATTTTCATCAAATTTTGTTCTTTCATTGCTGTTTTGCTACTTTATTGGTTTGTCAACCATCGTGCTTCATTACTAGTAGACCATGTTACGGTCCTGGCCATATGTGTTGTTTTTATTTTCTTGTTCTTATAGGTGCCCTGCCTGATTGGCCGGATTGGGGGGCAGTACAGGAAGCTGATTGGTCCATCCTACACTTCCTGGAGTTTTAAAAGTACGGTTCCCAACAGGTAGCGAGGCTCTTTCTGGCAGCAGCACCTGTTTGCTGTTCTTGGTTTCCAAACTTTATTTAGCATTTTTGAATTGTTAGGTTTTATGCCGTGGTTTTGTTTATAAATTGTATATTTTGTAAATAGTATTAAATCTGTAGGGGTGAACTGCCATTTTCTTTGGATTGTTTTCACATTTGGGAGTTAGGGTTAGCGACTGTCTTTTGGTTTGTTTATTTCTATCAGGCTAGCTAGCACTTTCTGTGGGAAATGGCTTATTTTGTTTATTATGTTGGCCTTGGTTCGCCCTGAGTTGTAGTGTCATGTTTTGTTTGACACTTTCTTTCGTTTAAAATAAATATCATTCTGTTGGAACATCTCGATCCTGGATTTTGGTTTGGGGATCGGAGAGGGAACATGCTAATTTATCTTTGTATGTTGCACCCTGACCCCCTGGACAGGGGCGTAACAGACCAGTACAGTTATAGTACTTTGTACTTTGCCACATTTATCTTCTTCTTAGCAAGTGTCATGCATTCTGCTTCTCCAGCGTTTTTAAGAGCTGTTGATGATGTCAAATGCAGCTTACGGCCACACCGCTCTCTAAGCGCCCGATCTCGTCCGATCTCGGCAGCCAAATAGAGCCGGGCCTGGTTAGTACTTGGTAGGAAGACCGACTGGGAATACCAGGTGCTGTAAGCTTTTTTGCTTGGGTTTACGGGCAGCACAAGCTGGTGTTACTGCCTATTTATTCATAGAAATTGTTCTATATTTTCATCAAATTTTGTTCTTTCATTGCTGTTTTGCTACTTTATTGGTTTTTCAACCATCGTGCTTCATTACTAGTAGACCATGTTACGGTCCTGGCCATATGTGTTGTTTTTATTTTCTCGTTCTTATAGGTGCCCTGCCTGATTGGCCGGATTGAGGGGCAGTACAGGAAGCTGATTGGTCCATCCTACACTTCCTGGAGTTTTAAAAGTACGGTTCCCAACAGCTAGCGAGGCTCTTTCTGGCAGTAACACCTGTTTGCTGTTCTTGGTTTCCAAACCTTATTTAGCATTTTTGAATTGTTAGGTTTTGTGCCGTGGTTTTGTTTATAAATTGTATATTTTGTAATTCGTATTAAATCTGTAGGGGTGAACAGCCATTTTCTTTTGATGGTTTTCTCTTGTTTTCACATTAGGGAGTTAGGTTTAGCGACTGTCTTTTGGTTTGTTTATTTCTATCAGGCTAGCTAGCACTTTCTGTGGGAAATGGCTTATTTTGTTTATTATGTTGGCCTTGGTTCGCCCTGAGTTGTAGTGTCATGTTTTGTTTGACACTTTCTTTCGTTTAAAATAAATATCATTCTGTTGGAACATCTCGATCCTGGATTTTGGTTTGGGGATCGGAGAGGGAACATGCTAATTTATCTTTGTATGTTGCACCCTGACCCCCTGGACAGGGGCGTAACAGACCAGTACAGTTATAGTACTTTGTACTTTGCCACATTTATCTTCTTCTTAGCAAGTGTCATGCATTCTGCTTCTCCAGCGTTTTTAAGAGCTGTTGATGATGTCAAATGCAGCTTACGGCCACACCGCTCTCTAAGCGCCCGATCTCGTCCGATCTCGGCAGCCAAATAGAGCCGGGCCTGGTTAGTACTTGGTAGGAAGACCGCCTGGGAATACCAGGTGCTGTAAGCTTTTTTGCTTGGGTTTACGGGCAGCACAAGCTGGTGTTACTGCCTATTTATTCATAGAAATTGTTCTATATTTTCATCAAATTTTGTTCTTTCATTGCTGTTTTGCTACTTTATTGGTTTGTCAACCATCGTGCTTCATTACTAGTAGACCATGTTACGGTCCTGGCCATATGTGTTGTTTTTATTTTGTTGTTCTTATAGGTGCCCTGCCTGATTGGCCGGATTGGGGGGCAGTACAGGAAGCTGATTGGTCCATCCTACACTTCCTGGAGTTTTAAAAGTACGGTTCCCAACAGCTAGCGAGGCTCTTTCTGGCAGCAGCACCTGTTTGCTGTTCTTGGTTTCCAAACTTTATTTAGCATTTTTGAATTGTTAGGTTTTATGCCGTCGTTTTGTTTATAAATTGTATATTTTGGAAATAGTATTAAATCTGTAGGGGTGAACTGCCATTTTCTTTGGATTGTTTTCACATTTGGGAGTTAGGGTTAGCGACTGTCTTTTGGTTTGTTTATTTCTATCAGGCTAGCTAGCACTTTCTGTGGGAAATGGCTTATTTTGTTTATTATTTTGGCCTTGGTTCGCCCTGAGTTGTAGTGTCATGTTTTGTTTGACACTTTCTTTCGTTTAAAATGAATATCATTCTGTTGGAACATCTCGATCCTGGATTTTGGTTTGGGGATCGGAGAGGGAACATGCTAATTTATCTTTGTATGTTGCACCCTGACCCCCTGGACAGGGGCGTAACAGACCAGTACAGTTATAGTACTTTGTACTTTGCCACATTTATCTTCTTCTTAGCAAGTGTCATGCCTTCTGCTTCTCCAGCGTTTTTAAGAGCTGTTGATGATGTCAAATGCAGCTTACGGCCACACCGCTCTCTAAGCGCCCGATCTCGTCCGATCTCGGCAGCCAAATAGAGCCGGGCCTGGTTAGTACTTGGTAGGAAGACCGCCTGGGAATACCAGGTGCTGTAAGCTTTTTTGCTTGGGTTTACGGGCAGCACAAGCTGGTGTTACTGCCTATTTATTCATAGAAATTGTTCTATATTTTCATCAAATTTTGTTCTTTCATTGCTGTTTTGCTACTTTATTGGTTTGTCAACCATCGTGCTTCATTACTAGTAGACCATGTTACGGTCCTGGCCATATGTGTTGTTTTTATTTTCTCATTCTTATAGGTGCCCTGCCTGATTGGCCGGATTGAGGGGCAGTACAGGAAGCTGATTGGTCCATCCTACACTTCCTGGAGTTTTAAAAGTACGGTTCCCAACAGCTAGCGAGGCTCTTTCTGGCAGCAGCACCTGTTTGCTGTTCTTGGTTTCCAAACCTTATTTAGCATTTTTGAATTGTTAGGTTTTGTGCCGTGGTTTTGTTTATAAATTGTATATTTTGTAATTCGTATTAAATCTGTAGGGGTGAACAGCCATTTTCTTTTGATTGTTTTCTCTTGTTTTCACATTAGGGAGTTAGGGTTAGCGACTGTCTTTTGGTTTGTTTATTTCTATCAGGCTAGCTAGCACTTTCTGTGGGAAATGGCTTATTTTGTTTATTATGTTGGCCTTGGTTCGCCCTGAGTTGTAGTGTCATGTTTTGTTTGACACTTTCTTTCGTTTAAAATAAATATCATTCTGTTGGAACATCTCGATCCTGGATTTTGGTTTGGGGATCGGAGAGGGAACATGCTAATTTATCTTTGTATGTTGCACCCTGACCCCCTGGACAGGGGCGTAACAGACCAGTACAGTTATAGTACTTTGTACTTTGCCACATTTATCTTCTTCTTAGCAAGTTTCATGCATTCTGCTTCTCCAACGTTTTTATGCAGCTTACGGCCACACAGCTCTCTAAGCGCCCGATCTCGTCCGATCTCGGCAGCCAAATAGAGCCGGGCCTGGTTAGTACTTGGTAGGAAGACCGCCTGGGAATACCAGGTGCTGTAAGCTTTTTTGCTTGGGTTTACGGGCAGCACAAGCTGGTGTTACTGCCTATTTATTCATAGAAATTGTTCTATATTTTCATCAAATTTTGTTCTTTCATTGCTGTTTTGCTACTTTATTGGTTTGTCAACCATCGTGCTTCATTACTAGTAGACCATGTTACGGTCCTGGCCATATGTGTTGTTTTTATTTTGTTGTTCTTATAGGTGCCCTGCCTGATTGGCCGGATTGGGGGGCAGTACAGGAAGCTGATTGGTCCATCCTACACTTCCTGGAGTTTTAAAAGTACGGTTCCCAACAGCTAGCGAGGCTCTTTCTGGCAGCAGCACCTGTTTGCTGTTCTTGGTTTCCAAACTTTATTTAGCATTTTTGAATTGTTAGGTTTTATGCCGTGGTTTTGTTTATAAATTGTATATTTTGTAAATAGTATTAAATCTGTAGGGGTGAACTGCCATTTTCTTTGGATTGTTTTCACATTAGGGAGTTAGGGTTAGCGACTGTCTTTTGGTTTGTTTATTTCTATCAGGCTAGCTAGCACTTTCTGTGGGAAATGGCTTATTTTGTTTATTATGTTGGCCTTGGTTCGCCCTGAGTTGTAGTGTCATGTTTTGTTTGACACTTTCTTTCGTTTAAAATGAATATCATTCTGTTGGAACATCTCGATCCTGGATTTTGGTTTGGGGATCGGAGAGGGAACA
Organism: Channa argus; assembly: GCF_033026475.1. Taxonomy (NCBI): domain Eukaryota; kingdom Metazoa; phylum Chordata; class Actinopteri; order Anabantiformes; family Channidae; genus Channa; species Channa argus. The sequence continues at coordinate 79,750 of NW_027125223.1, forward strand.
TGCTAATTTATCTTTGTATGTTGCACCCTGACCCCCTGGACAGGGGCGTAACAGACCAGTACAGTTATAGTACTTTGTACTTTGCCACATTTATCTTCTTCTTAGCAAGTGTCATGCATTCTGCTTCTCCAGCGTTTTTAAGAGCTGTTGATGATGTCAAATGCAGCTTACGGCCACACCGCTCTCTAAGCGCCCGATCTCGTCCGATCTCGGCAGCCAAATAGAGCCGGGCCTGGTTAGTACTTGGTAGGAAGACCGCGTGGGAATACCAGGTGCTGTAAGCTTTTTTGCTTGGGTTTACGGGCAGCACAAGCTGGTGTTACTGCCTATTTATTCATAGAAATTATTCTATATTTTCATCAAATTTTGTTCTTTCATTGCTGTTTTGCTACTTTATTGGTTTGTCAACCATCGTGCTTCATTACTAGTAGACCATGTTACGGTCCTGGCCATATGTGTTGTTTTTATTTTCTCGTTCTTATAGGTGCCCTGCCTGATTGGCCGGATTGAGGGGCAGTACAGGAAGCTGATTGGTCCATCCTACACTTCCTGGAGTTTTAAAAGTACGGTTCCCAACAGCTAGCGAGGCTCTTTCTGGCAGCAGCACCTGTTTGCTGTTCTTGGTTTCCAAACCTTATTTAGCATTTTTGAATTCTTAGGTTTTGTGCCGTGGTTTTGTTTATAAATTGTATATTTTGTAATTCGTATTAAATCTGTAGGGGTGAACAGCCATTTTCTTTTGATTGTTTTCTCTTGTTTTCACATTAGGGAGTTAGGGTTAGCGACTGTCTTTTGGTTTGTTTATTTCTATCAGGCTAGCTAGCACTTTCTGTGGGAAATGGCTTATTTTGTTTATTATGTTGGCCTTGGTTCGCCCTGAGTTGTAGTGTCATGTTTTGTTTGACACTTTCTTTCGTTTAAAATAAATATCATTCTGTTGGAACATCTCGATCCTGGATTTTGGTTTGGGGATCGGAGAGGGAACATGCTAATTTATCTTTGTATGTTGCACCCTGACCCCCTGGACAGGGGCGTAACAGACCAGTACAGTTATAGTACTTTGTACTTTGCCACATTTATCTTCGTCTTAGCAAGTTTCATGCATTCTGCTTCTCCAACGTTTTTAAGAGCTGTTGATGATGTCAAATGCAGCTTACGGCCACACCGCTCTCTAAGCGCCCGATCTCGTCCGATCTCGGCAGCCAAATAGAGCCGGGCCTGGTTAGTACTTGGTAGGAAGACCGCGTGGGAATACCAGGTGCTGTAAGCTTTTTTGCTTGGGTTTACGGGCAGCACAAGCTGGTGTTACTGCCTATTTATTCATAGAAATTGTTCTATATTTTCATCAAATTTTGTTCTTTCATTACTGTTTTGCTACTTTATTGGTTTGTCAACCATCGTGCTTCATTACTAGTAGACCATGTTACGGTCCTGGCCATATGTGTTGTTTTTGATATGTTGTTCTTATAGGTGCCCTGCCTGATTGGCCGGATTGAGGGGCAGTACAGGAAGCTGATTGGTCCATCCTACACTTCCTGGAGTTTTAAAAGTACGGTTCCCAACAGCTAGCGAGGCTCTTTCTGGCAGCAGCACCTGTTTGCTGTTCTTGGTTTCCAAACCTTATTTAGCATTTTTGAATTGTTAGGTTTTGTGCCGTGGTTTTGTTTATAAATTGTATATTTTGTAAATAGTATTAAATCTGTAGGGGTGAACAGCCATTTTCTTTGGACTGTTTTCACATTAGGGAGTTAGGGTTAGCGACTGTCTTTTGGTTTGTTTATTTCTATCAGGCTAGCTAGCACTTTCTGTGGGAAATGGCTTATTTTGTTTATTATGTTGGCCTTGGTTCGCCCTGAGTTGTAGTGTCATGTTTTGTTTGACACTTTCTTTCGTTTAAAATAAATATCATTCTGTTGGAACATCTCGATCCTGGATTTTGGTTTGGGGATCGGAGAGGGAACATGCTAATTTATCTTTGTATGTTGCACCCTGACCCCCTGGACAGGGGCGTAACAGACCAGTACAGTTATAATACTTTGTACTTTGCCACATTTGTCTTCTTCTTAGCAAGTGTCATGCATTCTGGTTCTCCAGTGTTTTTAAGAGCTGTTGATGATGTCAAATGCAGCTTACGGCCACACCGCTCTCTAAGCGCCCAATCTCGTCCGATCTCGGCAGCCAAATAGAGCCGGGCCTGGTTAGTACTTGGTAGGAAGACCGCCTGGGAATACCAGGTGTTGTAAGCTTTTTTGCTTGGGTTTACAGGCAGCACAAGCTGGTGTTACTGCCTATTTATTCATAGAAATTGTTCTATATTTTCATCAAATTTTGTTCTTTCATTGCTGTTTTGCTACTTTATTGGTTTTTCAACCATCGTGCTTCATTACTAGTAGACCATGTTACGGTCCTGGCCATATGTGTTGTTTTTATTTTCTCGTTCTTATAGGTGCCCTGCCTGATTGGCCGGATTGAGGGGCAGTACAGGAAGCTGATTGGTCCATCCTACACTTCCTGGAGTTTTAAAAGTACGGTTCCCAACAGCTAGCGAGGCTCTTTCTGGCAGCAGCACCTGTTTGCTGTTCTTGGTTTCCAAACCTTATTTAGCATTTTTGAATTGTTAGGTTTTGTGCCGTGGTTTTGTTTATAAATTGTATATTTTGTAATTCGTATTAAATCTGTAGGGGTGAACAGCCATTTTCTTTTGATTGTTTTCTCTTGTTTTCACATTAGGGAGTTAGGGTTAGCGACTGTCTTTTGGTTTGTTTATTTCTATCAGGCTAGCTAGCACTTTCTGTGGGAAATGGCTTATTTTGTTTATTATGTTGGCCTTGGTTCGCCCTGAGTTGTATTGTCATGTTTTGTTTGACACTTTCTTTCGTTTAAAATAAATATCATTCTGTTGGAACATCTCGGTCCTGGATTTTGGTTTTGGGATCGGAGAGGGAACATGCTAATTTATCTTTGTATGTTGCACCCTGACCCCCTGGACAGGGGCGTAACAGACCAGTACAGTTATAGTACTTTGTACTTTGCCACATTTATCTTCTTCTTAGCAAGTGTCATGCATTCTGCTTCTCCAGCGTTTTTAAGAGCTGTTGATGATGTCAAATGCAGCTTACGGCCACACCGCTCTCTAAGCGCCCGATCTCGTCCGATCTCGGCAGCCAAATAGAGCCGGGCCTGGTTAGTACTTGGTAGGAAGACCGCCTGGGAATACCAGGTGCTGTAAGCTTTTTTGCTTGGGTTTACGGGCAGCACAAGCTGGTGTTACTGCCTATTTATTCATAGAAATTGTTCTATATTTTCATCAAATTTTGTTCTTTCATTGCTGTTTTGCTACTTTATTGGTTTGTCAACCATCGTGCTTCATTACTAGTAGACCATGTTACGGTCCTGGCCATATGTGTTGTTTTTATTTTGTTGTTCTTATAGGTGCCCTGCCTGATTGGCCGGATTGGGGGGCAGTACAGGAAGCTGATTGGTCCATCCTACACTTCCTGGAGTTTTAAAAGTACGGTTCCCAACAGCTAGCGAGGCTCTTTCTGGCAGCAGCACCTGTTTGCTGTTCTTGGTTTCCAAACTTTATTTAGCATTTTTGAATTGTTAGGTTTTATGCCGTGGTTTTGTTTATAAATTGTATATTTTGTAAATAGTATTAAATCTGTAGGGGTGAACTGCCATTTTCTTTGGATTGTTTTCACATTTGGGAGTTAGGGTTAGCGACTGTCTTTTGGTTTGTTTATTTCTATCAGGCTAGCTAGCACTTTCTGTGGGAAATGGCTTATTTTGTTTATTATGTTGGCCTTGGTTCGCCCTGAGTTGTAGTGTCATGTTTTGTTTGACACTTTCTTTCGTTTAAAATGAATATCATTCTGTTGGAACATCTCGATCCTGGATTTTGGTTTGGGGATCGGAGAGGGAACATGCTAATTTATCTTTGTATGTTGCACCCTGACCCCCTGGACAGGGGCGTAACAGACCAGTACAGTTATAGTACTTTGTACTTTGCCACATTTATCTTCTTCTTAGCAAGTGTCATGCATTCTGCTTCTCCAGCGTTTTTAAGAGCTGTTGATGATGTCAAATGCAGCTTACGGCCACACCGCTCTCTAAGCGCCCGATCTCGTCCGATCTCGGCAGCCAAATAGAGCCGGGCCTGGTTAGTACTTGGTAGGAAGACCGCGTGGGAATACCAGGTGCTGTAAGCTTTTTTGCTTGGGTTTACGGGCAGCACAAGCTGGTGTTACTGCCTATTTATTCATAGAAATTATTCTATATTTTCATCAAATTTTGTTCTTTCATTGCTGTTTTGCTACTTTATTGGTTTGTCAACCATCGTGCTTCATTACTAGTAGACCATGTTACGGTCCTGGCCATATGTGTTGTTTTTATTTTCTCGTTCTTATAGGTGCCCTGCCTGATTGGCCGGATTGAGGGGCAGTACAGGAAGCTGATTGGTCCATCCTACACTTCCTGGAGTTTTAAAAGTACGGTTCCCAACAGCTAGCGAGGCTCTTTCTGGCAGCAGCACCTGTTTGCTGTTCTTGGTTTCCAAACCTTATTTAGCATTTTTGAATTCTTAGGTTTTGTGCCGTGGTTTTGTTTATAAATTGTATATTTTGTAATTCGTATTAAATCTGTAGGGGTGAACAGCCATTTTCTTTTGATTGTTTTCTCTTGTTTTCACATTAGGGAGTTAGGGTTAGCGACTGTCTTTTGGTTTGTTTATTTCTATCAGGCTAGCTAGCACTTTCTGTGGGAAATGGCTTATTTTGTTTATTATGTTGGCCTTGGTTCGCCCTGAGTTGTAGTGTCATGTTTTGTTTGACACTTTCTTTCGTTTAAAATAAATATCATTCTGTTGGAACATCTCGATCCTGGATTTTGGTTTGGGGATCGGAGAGGGAACATGCTAATTTATCTTTGTATGTTGCACCCTGACCCCCTGGACAGGGGCGTAACAGACCAGTACAGTTATAGGACTTTGTACTTTGCCACATTTATCTTCGTCTTAGCAAGTTTCATGCATTCTGCTTCTCCAACGTTTTTAAGAGCTGTTGATGATGTCAAATGCAGCTTACGGCCACACCGCTCTCTAAGCGCCCGATCTCGTCCGATCTCGGCAGCCAAATAGAGCCGGGCCTGGTTAGTACTTGGTAGGAAGACCGCGTGGGAATACCAGGTGCTGTAAGCTTTTTTGCTTGGGTTTACGGGCAGCACAAGCTGGTGTTACTGCCTATTTATTCATAGAAATTGTTCTATATTTTCATCAAATTTTGTTCTTTCATTACTGTTTTGCTACTTTATTGGTTTGTCAACCATCGTGCTTCATTACTAGTAGACCATGTTACGGTCCTGGCCATATGTGTTGTTTTTGATATGTTGTTCTTATAGGTGCCCTGCCTGATTGGCCGGATTGAGGGGCAGTACAGGAAGCTGATTGGTCCATCCTACACTTCCTGGAGTTTTAAAAGTACGGTTCCCAACAGCTAGCGAGGCTCTTTCTGGCAGCAGCACCTGTTTGCTGTTCTTGGTTTCCAAACCTTATTTAGCATTTTTGAATTGTTAGGTTTTGTGCCGTGGTTTTGTTTATAAATTGTATATTTTGTAAATAGTATTAAATCTGTAGGGGTGAACAGCCATTTTCTTTGGACTGTTTTCACATTAGGGAGTTAGGGTTAGCGACTGTCTTTTGGTTTGTTTATTTCTATCAGGCTAGCTAGCACTTTCTGTGGGAAATGGCTTATTTTGTTTATTATGTTGGCCTTGGTTCGCCCTGAGTTGTAGTGTCATGTTTTGTTTGACACTTTCTTTCGTTTAAAATAAATATCATTCTGTTGGAACATCTCGATCCTGGATTTTGGTTTGGGGATCGGAGAGGGAACATGCTAATTTATCTTTGTATGTTGCACCCTGACCCCCTGGACAGGGGCGTAACAGACCAGTACAGTTATAATACTTTGTACTTTGCCACATTTGTCTTCTTCTTAGCAAGTGTCATGCATTCTGGTTCTCCAGTGTTTTTAAGAGCTGTTGATGATGTCAAATGCAGCTTACGGCCACACCGCTCTCTAAGCGCCCAATCTCGTCCGATCTCGGCAGCCAAATAGAGCCGGGCCTGGTTAGTACTTGGTAGGAAGACCGCCTGGGAATACCAGGTGTTGTAAGCTTTTTTGCTTGGGTTTACAGGCAGCACAAGCTGGTGTTACTGCCTATTTATTCATAGAAATTGTTCTATATTTTCATCAAATTTTGTTCTTTCATTGCTGTTTTGCTACTTTATTGGTTTTTCAACCATCGTGCTTCATTACTAGTAGACCATGTTACGGTCCTGGCCATATGTGTTGTTTTTATTTTCTCGTTCTTATAGGTGCCCTGCCTGATTGGCCGGATTGAGGGGCAGTACAGGAAGCTGATTGGTCCATCCTACACTTCCTGGAGTTTTAAAAGTACGGTTCCCAACAGCTAGCGAGGCTCTTTCTGGCAGCAGCACCTGTTTGCTGTTCTTGGTTTCCAAACCTTATTTAGCATTTTTGAATTGTTAGGTTTTGTGCCGTGGTTTTGTTTATAAATTGTATATTTTGTAAATAGTATTAAATCTGTAGGGGTGAACAGCCATTTTCTTTTGATTGTTTTTTCTTGTTTTCACATTAGGGAGTTAGGGTTAGCGACTGTCTTTTGGTTTGTTTATTTCTATCAGGCTAGCTAGCACTTTCTGTGGGAAATGGCTTATTTTGTTTATTATGTTGGCCTTGGTTCGCCCTGAGTTGTAGTGTCATGTTTTGTTTGACACTTTCTTTCGTTTAAAATAAATATCATTCTGTTGGAACATCTCGATCCTGGATTTTGGTTTGGGGATCGGAGAGGGAACATGCTAATTTATCTTTGTATGTTGCACCCTGACCCCCTGGACAGGGGCGTAACAGACCAGTGCAGTTATAGTACTTTGTACTTTGCCACATTTATCTTCTTTTTAGCAAGTTTCATGCATTCTGCTTCTCCAACGTTTTTAAGAGCTGTTGATGATGTCAAATGCAGCTTACGGCCACACCGCTCTCTAAGCGCCCGATCTCGTCCGATCTCGGCAGCCAAATAGAGCCGGGCCTGGTTAGTACTTGGTAGGAAGACCGCGTGGGAATACCAGGTGCTGTAAGCTTTTTTGCTTGGGTTTACAGGCAGCACAAGCTGGTGTTACTGCCTATTTATTCATAGAAATTGTTCTATATTTTCATCAAATTTTGTTCTTTCATTGCTGTTTTGCTACTTTATTGGTTTTTCAACCATCGTGCTTCATTACTAGTAGACCATGTTACGGTCCTGGCCATATGTGTTGTTTTTATTTTCTTGTTCTTATAGGTGCCCTGCCTGATTGGCCGGATTGGGGGGCAGTACAGGAAGCTGATTGGTCCATCCTACACTTCCTGGAGTTTCAAAAGTACGGTTCCCAACAGCTAGCGAGGCTCTTTCTGGCAGCAGCACCTGTTTGCTGTTCTTGGTTTCCAAACTTTATTTAGCATTTTTGAATTGTTAGGTTTTATGCCGTGGTTTTGTTTATAAATTGTATATTTTGTAAATAGTATTAAATCTGTAGGGGTGAACAGCCATTTTCTTTTGATTGTTTTCTCTTGTTTTCACATTAGGGAGTTAGGGTTAGCGACTGTGTTTTGGTTTGTTTATTTCTATCAGGCTAGCTAGCACTTTCTGTGGGAAATGGCTTATTTTGTTTATTATGTTGGCCTTGGTTCGCCCTGAGTTGTAGTGTCATGTTTTGTTTGACACTTTCTTTCGTTTAAAATAAATATCATTCTGTTGGAACATCTCGATCCTGGATTTTGGTTTGGGGATCGGAGAGGGAACATGCTAATTTATCTTTGTATGTTGCACCCTGACCCCCTGGACAGGGGCGTAACAGACCAGTACAGTTATAGTACTTTCTACTTTGCCACATTTATCTTCTTCTTAGCAAGTGTCATGCATTCTGCTTCTCCAGCGTTTTTAAGAGCTGTTGATGATGTCAAATGCAGCTTACGGCCACACCGCTCTCTAAGCGCCCGATCTCGTCCGATCTCGGCAGCCAAATAGAGCCGGGCCTGGTTAGTACTTGGTAGGAAGACCGCGTGGGAATACCAGGTGCTGTAAGCTTTTTTGCTTGGGTTTACGGGCAGCACAAGCTGGTGTTACTGCCTATTTATTCATAGAAATTGTTCTATATTTTCATCAAATTTTGTTCTTTCATTACTGTTTTGCTACTTTATTGGTTTGTCAACCATCGTGCTTCATTACTAGTAGACCATGTTACGGTCCTGGCCATATGTGTTGTTTTTGATATGTTGTTCTTATAGGTGCCCTGCCTGATTGGCCGGATTGAGGGGCAGTACAGGAAGCTGATTGGTCCATCCTACACTTCCTGGAGTTTTAAAAGTACGGTTCCCAACAGCTAGCGAGGCTCTTTCTGGCAGCAGCACCTGTTTGCTGTTCTTGGTTTCCAAACCTTATTTAGCATTTTTGAATTGTTAGGTTTTGTGCCGTGGTTTTGTTTATAAATTGTATATTTTGTAAATAGTATTAAATCTGTAGGGGTGAACAGCCATTTTCTTTGGACTGTTTTCACATTAGGGAGTTAGGGTTAGCGACTGTCTTTTGGTTTGTTTATTTCTATCAGGTTAGCTAGCACTTTCTGTGGGAAATGGCTTATTTTGTTTATTATGTTGGCCTTGGTTCGCCCTGAGTTGTAGTGTCATGTTTTGTTTGACACTTTCTTTCGTTTAAAATAAATATCATTCTGTTGGAACATCTCGATCCTGGATTTTGGTTTGGGGATCGGAGAGGGAACATGCTAATTTATCTTTGTATGTTGCACCCTGACCCCCTGGACAGGGGCGTAACAGACCAGTACAGTTATAGTACTTTGTACTTTGCCACATTTGTCTTCTTCTTAGCAAGTGTCATGCATTCTGCTTCTCCAGTGTTTTTAAGAGCTGTTGATGATGTCAAATGCAGCTTACGGCCACACCGCTCTCTAAGCGCCCAATCTCGTCCGATCTCGGCAGCCAAATAGAGCCGGGCCTGGTTAGTACTTGGTAGGAAGACCGCCTGGGAATACCAGGTGTTGTAAGCTTTTTTGCTTGGGTTTACGGGCAGCACAAGCTGGTGTTACTGCCTATTTATTCATAGAAATTGTTCTATATTTTCATCAAATTTTGTTCTTTCATTGCTGTTTTGCTACTTTATTGGTTTTTCAACCATCGTGCTACATTACTAGTAGACCATGTTACGGTCCTGGCCATATGTGTTGTTTTTATTTTCTCGTTCTTATAGGTGCCCTGCCTGATTGGCCGGATTGAGGGGCAGTACAGGAAGCTGATTGGTCCATCCTACACTTCCTGGAGTTTTAAAAGTACGGTTCCCAACAGCTAGCGAGGCTCTTTCTGGCAGTAACACCTGTTTGCTGTTCTTGGTTTCCAAACCTTATTTAGCATTTTTGAATTGTTAGGTTTTGTGCCGTGGTTTTGTTTATAAATTGTATATTTTGTAATTCGTATTAAATCTGTAGGGGTGAACAGCCATTTTCTTTTGATTGTTTTCTCTTGTTTTCACATTAGGGAGTTAGGGTTAGCGACTGTCTTTTGGTTTGTTTATTTCTATCAGGCTAGCTAGCACTTTCTGTGGGAAATGGCTTATTTTGTTTATTATGTTGGCCTTGGTTCGCCCTGAGTTGTAGTGTCATGTTTTGTTTGACACTTTCTTTCGTTTAAAATAAATATCATTCTGTTGGAACATCTCGGTCCTGGATTTTGGTTTGGGGATCGGAGAGGGAACATGCTAATTTATCTTTGTATGTTGCACCCTGACCCCCTGGACAGGGGCGTAACAGACCAGTACAGTTATAGTACTTTGTACTTTGCCACATTTATCTTCTTCTTAGCAAGTGTCATGCATTCTGCTTCTCCAGCGTTTTTAAGAGCTGTTGATGATGTCAAATGCAGCTTACGGCCACACCGCTCTCTAAGCGCCCGATCTCGTCCGATCTCGGCAGCCAAATAGAGCCGGGCCTGGTTTGTACTTGGTAGGAAGACCGCCTGGGAATACCAGGTGCTGTAAGCTTTTTTGCTTGGGTTTACGGGCAGCACAAGCTGGTGTTACTGCCTATTTATTCATAGAAATTGTTCTTTATTTTCATCAAATTTTGTTCTTTCATTGCTGTTTTGCTACTTTATTGGTTTTTCAACCATCGTGCTTCATTACTAGTAGACCATGTTACGGTCCTGGCCATATGTGTTGTTTTTATTTTGTTGTTCTTATAGGTGCCCTGCCTGATTGGCCGGATTGGGGGGCAGTACAGGAAGCTGATTGGTCCATCCTACACTTCCTGGAGTTTTAAAAGTACGGTTCCCAACAGCTAGCGAGGCTCTTTCTGGCAGCAGCACCTGTTTGCTGTTCTTGGTTTCCAAACCTTATTTAGCATTTTTGAATTCTTAGGTTTTGTGCCGTGGTTTTGTTTATAAATTGTATATTTTGTAATTCGTATTAAATCTGTAGGGGTGAACAGCCATTTTCTTTTTATTGTTTTCTCTTGTTTTCACATTAGGGAGTTAGGGTTAGCGACTGTCTTTTGGTTTGTTTATTTCTATCAGGCTAGCTAGCACTTTCTGTGGGAAATGGCTTATTTTGTTTATTATGTTGGCCTTGGTTCGCCCTGAGTTGTAGTGTCATGTTTTGTTTGACACTTTCTTTCTTTTAAAATAAATATCATTCTGTTGGAACATCTCGATACTGGAGTTTGGTTTGGGGATCGGAGAGGGAACATGCTAATTTATCTTTGTATGTTGCACCCTGACCCCCTGGACAGGGGCGTAACAGACCAGTACAGTTATAGTACTTTGTACTTTGCCACATTTATCTTCTTCTTAGCAAGTGTCATGCATTCTGCTTCTCCAGCGTTTTTAAGAGCTGTTGATGATGTCAAATGCAGCTTACGGCCACACCGCTCTCTAAGCGCCCGATCTCGTCCGATCTCGGCAGCCAAATAGAGCCGGGCCTGGTTAGTACTTGGTAGGAAGACCGCCTGGGAATACCAGGTGCTGTAAGCTTTTTTGCTTGGGTTTACGGGCAGCACAAGCTGGTGTTACTGCCTATTTATTCATAGAAATTGTTCTATATTTTCATCAAATTTTGTTCTTTCATTGCTGTTTTGCTACTTTATTGGTTTTTCAACCATCGTGCTTCATTACTAGTAGACCATGTTACGGTCCTGGCCATATGTGTTGTTTTTATTTTCTCGTTCTTATAGGTGCCCTGCCTGATTGGCCGGATTGAGGGGCAGTACAGGAAGCTGATTGGTCCATCCTACACTTCCTGGAGTTTTAAAAGTACGGTTCCCAACAGCTAGCGAGGCTCTTTCTGGCAGCAGCACCTGTTTGCTGTTCTTGGTTTCCAAACCTTATTTAGCATTTTTGAATTCTTAGGTTTTGTGCCGTGGTTTTGTTTTTAAATTGTATATTTTGTAATTCGTATTAAATCTGTAGGGGTGAACAGCCATTTTCTTTTGATTGTTTTCTCTTGTTTTCACATTAGGGAGTTAGGGTTAGCGACTGTCTTTTGGTTTGTTTATTTCTATCAGGCTAGCTAGCACTTTCTGTGGGAAATGGCTTATTTTGTTTATTATGTTGGCCTTGGTTCGCCCTGAGTTGTAGTGTCATGTTTTGTTTGACACTTTCTTTCGTTTAAAATAAATATCATTCTGTTGGAACATCTCGGTCCTGGATTTTGGTTTGGGGATCGGAGAGGGAACATGCTAATTTATCTTTGTATGTTGCACCCTGACCCCCTGGACAGGGGCGTAACAGACCAGTACAGTTATAGTACTTTGTACTTTGCCACATTTATCTTCTTCTTAGCAAGTGTCATGCATTCTGCTTCTCCAGCGTTTTTAAGAGCTGTTGATGATGTCAAATGCAGCTTACGGCCACACCGCTCTCTAAGCGCCCGATCTCGTCCGATCTCGGCAGCCAAATAGAGCCGGGCCTGGTTAGTACTTGGTAGGAAGACCGCCTGGGAATACCAGGTGCTGTAAGCTTTTTTGCTTGGGTTTACGGGCAGCACAAGCTGGTGTTACTGCCTATTTATTCATAGAAATTGTTCTATATTTTCATCAAATTTTGTTCTTTCATTGCTGTTTTGCTACTTTATTGGTTTTTCAACCATCGTGCTTCAGTACTAGTAGACCATGTTACGGTCCTGGCCATATGTGTTGTTTTTATTTTGTTGTTCTTATAGGTGCCCTGCCTGATTGGCCGGATTGGGGGGCAGTACAGGAAGCTGATTGGTCCATCCTACACTTCCTGGAGTTTTAAAAGTACGGTTCCCAACAGCTAGCGAGGCTCTTTCTGGCAGCAGCACCTGTTTGCTGTTCTTGGTTTCCAAACTTTATTTAGCATTTTTGAATTGTTAGGTTTTATGCCGTGGTTTTGTTTATAAATTGTATATTTTGGAAATAGTATTAAATCTGTAGGGGTGAACTGCCATTTTCTTTGGATTGTTTTCACATTTGGGAGTTAGGGTTAGCGACTGTCTTTTGGTTTGTTTATTTCTATCAGGCTAGCTAGCACTTTCTGTGGGAAATGGCTTATTTTGTTTATTATGTTGGCCTTGGTTCGCCCTGAGTTGTAGTGTCATGTTTTGTTTGACACTTTCTTTCTTTTAAAATAAATATCATTCTGTTGGAACATCTCGATCCTGGATTTTGGTTTGGGGATCGGAGAGGGAACATGCTAATTTATCTTTGTATGTTGCACCCTGACCCCCTGGACAGGGGCGTAACAGACCAGTACAGTTATAGTACTTTGTACTTTGCCACATTTATCTTCTTCTTAGCAAGTGTCATGCATTCTGCTTCTCCAGCGTTTTTAAGAGCTGTTGATGATGTCAAATGCAGCTTACGGCCACACCGCTCTCTAAGCGCCCGATCTCGTCCGATCTCGGCAGCCAAATAGAGCCGGGCCTGGTTAGTACTTGGTAGGAAGACCGCCTGGGAATACCAGGTGCTGTAAGCTTTTTTGCTTGGGTTTACGGGCAGCACAAGCTGGTGTTACTGCCTATTTATTCATAGAAATTGTTCTATATTTTCATCAAATTTTGTTCTTTCATTGCTGTTTTGCTACTTTATTGGTTTTTCAACCATCGTGCTTCATTACTAGTAGACCATGTTACGGTCCTGGCCATATGTGTTGTTTTTATTTTCTCGTTCTTATAGGTGCCCTGCCTGATTGGCCGGATTGAGGGGCAGTACAGGAAGCTGATTGGTCCATCCTACACTTCCTGGAGTTTTAAAAGTACGGTTCCCAACAGCTAGCGAGGCTCTTTCTGGCAGCAGCACCTGTTTGCTGTTCTTGGTTTCCAAACCTTATTTAGCATTTTTGAATTCTTAGGTTTTGTGCCGTGGTTTTGTTTATAAATTGTATATTTTGTAATTCGTATTAAATCTGTAGGGGTGAACAGCCATTTTCTTTTGATTGTTTTCTCTTGTTTTCACATTAGGGAGTTAGGGTTAGCGACTGTCTTTTGGTTTGTTTATTTCTATCAGGCTAGCTAGCACTTTCTGTGGGAAATGGCTTATTTTGTTTATTATGTTGGCCTTGGTTCGCCCTGAGTTGTAGTGTCATGTTTTGTTTGACACTTTCTTTCTTTTAAAATAAATATCATTCTGTTGGAACATCTCGATCCTGGATTTTGGTTTGGGGATCGGAGAGGGAACATGCTAATTTATCTTTGTATGTTGCACCCTGACCCCCTGGACAGGGGCGTAACAGACCAGTACAGTTATAGTACTTTGTACTTTGCCACATTTATCTTCTTCTTAGCAAGTGTCATGCATTCTGCTTCTCCAGCGTTTTTAAGAGCTGTTGATGATGTCAAATGCAGCTTACGGCCACACCGCTCTCTAAGCGCCCGATCTCGTCCGATCTCGGCAGCCAAATAGAGCCGGGCCTGGTTAGTACTTGGTAGGAAGACCGCCTGGGAATACCAGGTGCTGTAAGCTTTTTTGCTTGGGTTTACGGGCAGCACAAGCTGGTGTTACTGCCTATTTATTCATAGAAATTGTTCTATATTTTCATCAAATTTTGTTCTTTCATTGCTGTTTTGCTACTTTATTGGTTTTTCAACCATCGTGCTTCATTACTAGTAGACCATGTTACGGTCCTGGCCATATGTGTTGTTTTTATTTTCTCGTTCTTATAGGTGCCCTGCCTGATTGGCCGGATTGAGGGGCAGTACAGGAAGCTGATTGGTCCATCCTACACTTCCTGGAGTTTTAAAAGTACGGTTCCCAACAGCTAGCGAGGCTCTTTCTGGCAGTAACACCTGTTTGCTGTTCTTGGTTTCCAAACCTTATTTAGCATTTTTGAATTGTTAGGTTTTGTGCCGTGGTTTTGTTTATAAATTGTATATTTTGTAATTCGTATTAAATCTGTAGGGGTGAACAGCCATTTTCTTTTGATTGTTTTCTCTTGTTTTCACATTAGGGAGTTAGGTTTAGCGACTGTCTTTTGGTTTGTTTATTTCTATCAGGCTAGCTAGCACTTTCTGTGGGAAATGGCTTATTTTGTTTATTATGTTGGCCTTGGTTCGCCCTGAGTTGTAGTGTCATGTTTTGTTTGACACTTTCTTTCGTTTAAAATAAATATCATTCTGTTGGAACATCTCGATCCTGGATTTTGGTTTGGGTATCGGAGAGGGAACATGCTAATTTATCTTTGTATGTTGCACCCTGACCCCCTGGACAGGGGCGTAACAGACCACTACAGTTATAGTACTTTGTACTTTGCCACATTTATCTTCTTCTTAGCAAGTGTCATGCATTCTGCTTCTCCAGCGTTTTTAAGAGCTGTTGATGATGTCAAATGCAGCTTACGGCCACACCGCTCTCTAAGCGCCCGATCTCGTCCGATCTCGGCAGCCAAATAGAGCCGGGCCTGGTTAGTACTTGGTAGGAAGACCGCCTGGGAATACCAGGTGCTGTAAGCTTTTTTGCTTGGGTTTACGGGCAGCACAAGCTGGTGTTACTGCCTATTTATTCATAGAAATTGTTCTATATTTTCATCAAATTTTGTTCTTTCATTGCTGTTTTGCTACTTTATTGGTTTGTCAACCATCGTGCTTCATTACTAGTAGACCATGTTACGGTCCTGGCCATATGTGTTGTTTTTATTTTGTTGTTCTTATAGGTGCCCTGCCTGATTGGCCGGATTGGGGGGCAGTACAGGAAGCTGATTGGTCCATCCTACACTTCCTGGAGTTTTAAAAGTACGGTTCCCAACAGCTAGCGAGGCTCTTTCTGGCAGCAGCACCTGTTTGCTGTTCTTGGTTTCCAATCTTTATTTAGCATTTTTGAATTGTTAGGTTTTATGCCGTCGTTTTGTTTATAAATTGTATATTTTGTAAATAGTATTAAATCTGTAGGGGTGAACTGCCATTTTCTTTGGATTGTTTTCACATTTGGGAGTTAGGGTTAGCGACTGTCTTTTGGTTTGTTTATTTCTATCAGGCTAGCTAGCACTTTCTGTGGGAAATGGCTTATTTTGTTTATTATGTTGGCCTTGGTTCGCCCTGAGTTGTAGTGTCATGTTTTGTTTGACACTTTCTTTCGTTTAAAATGAATATCATTCTGTTGGAACATCTCGATCCTGGATTTTGGTTTGGGGATCGGAGAGGGAACATGCTAATTTATCTTTGTATGTTGCACCCTGACCCCCTGGACAGGGGCGTAACAGACCAGTACAGTTATAGTACTTTGTACTTTGCCACATTTATCTTCTTCTTAGCAAGTGTCATGCCTTCTGCTTCTCCAGCGTTTTTAAGAGCTGTTGATGATGTCAAATGCAGCTTACGGCCACACCGCTCTCTAAGCGCCCGATCTCGTCCGATCTCGGCAGCCAAATAGAGCCGGGCCTGGTTAGTACTTGGTAGGAAGACCGCCTGGGAATACCAGGTGCTGTAAGCTTTTTTGCTTGGGTTTACGGGCAGCACAAGCTGGTGTTACTGCCTATTTATTCATAGAAATTGTTCTATATTTTCATCAAATTTTGTTCTTTCATTGCTGTTTTGCTACTTTATTGGTTTGTCAACCATCGTGCTTCATTACTAGTAGACCATGTTACGGTCCTGGCCATATGTGTTGTTTTTATTTTCTCATTCTTATAGGTGCCCTGCCTGATTGGCCGGATTGAGGGGCAGTACAGGAAGCTGATTGGTCCATCCTACACTTCCTGGAGTTTTAAAAGTACGGTTCCCAACAGCTAGCGAGGCTCTTTCTGGCAGCAGCACCTGTTTGCTGTTCTTGGTTTCCAAACCTTATTTAGCATTTTTGAATTCTTAGGTTTTGTGCCGTGGTTTTGTTTATAAATTGTATATTTTGTAATTCGTATTAAATCTGTAGGGGTGAACAGCCATTTTCTTTTGATTGTTTTCTCTTGTTTTCACATTAGGGAGTTAGGGTTAGCGACTGTCTTTTGGTTTGTTTATTTCTATCAGGCTAGCTAGCACTTTCTGTGGGAAATGGCTTATTTTGTTTATTATGTTGGCCTTGGTTCGCCCTGAGTTGTAGTGTCATGTTTTGTTTGACACTTTCTTTCGTTTAAAATAAATATCATTCTGTTGGAACATCTCGATCCTGGATTTTGGTTTGGGGATCGGAGAGGGAACATGCTAATTTATCTTTGTATGTTGCACCCTGACCCCCTGGACAGGGGCGTAACAGACCAGTACAGTTATAGTACTTTGTACTTTGCCACATTTATCTTCTTCTTAGCAAGTGTCATGCATTCTGCTTCTCCAGCGTTTTTAAGAGCTGTTGATGATGTCAAATGCAGCTTACGGCCACACCGCTCTCTAAGCGCCCGATCTCGTCCGATCTCGGCAGCCAAATAGAGCCGGGCCTGGTTAGTACTTGGTAGGAAGACCGCCTGGGAATACCAGGTGCTGTAAGCTTTTTTGCTTGGGTTTACGGGCAGCACAAGCTGGTGTTACTGCCTATTTATTCATAGAAATTGTTCTATATTTTCATCAAATTTTGTTCTTTCATTGCTGTTTTGCTACTTTATTGGTTTTTCAACCATCGTGCTTCATTACTAGTAGACCATGTTACGGTCCTGGCCATATGTGTTGTTTTTATTTTCTCGTTCTTATAGGTGCCCTGCCTGATTGGCCGGATTGAGGGGCAGTACAGGAAGCTGATTGGTCCATCCTACACTTCCTGGAGTTTTAAAAGTACGGTTCCCAACAGCTAGCGAGGCTCTTTCTGGCAGCAGCACCTGTTTGCTGTTCTTGGTTTCCAAACCTTATTTAGCATTTTTGAATTGTTAGGTTTTGTGCCGTGGTTTTGTTTATAAATTGTATATTTTGTAATTCGTATTAAATCTGTAGGGGTGAACAGCCATTTTCTTTTGATTGTTTTCTCTTGTTTTCACATTAGGGAGTTAGGGTTAGCGACTGTGTTTTGGTTTGTTTATTTCTATCAGGCTAGCTAGCACTTTCTGTGGGAAATGGCTTATTTTGTTTATTATGTTGGCCTTGGTTCGCCCTGAGTTGTAGTGTCATGTTTTGTTTGACACTTTCTTTCGTTTAAAATAAATATCATTCTGTTGGAACATCTCGATCCTGGATTTTGGTTTGGGGATCGGAGAGGGAACATGCTAATTTATCTTTGTATGTTGCACCCTGACCCCCTGGACAGGGGCGTAACAGACCAGTACAGTTATAGTACTTTGTACTTTGCCACATTTATCTTCGTCTTAGCAAGTTTCATGCATTCTGCTTCTCCAACGTTTTTAAGAGCTGTTGATGATGTCAAATGCAGCTTACGGCCACACCGCTCTCTAAGCGCCCGATCTCGTCCGATCTCGGCAGCCAAATAGAGCCGGGCCTGGTTAGTACTTGGTAGGAAGACCGCGTGGGAATACCAGGTGCTGTAAGCTTTTTTGCTTGGGTTTACGGGCAGCACAAGCTGGTGTTACTGCCTATTTATTCATAGAAATTGTTCTATATTTTCATCAAATTTTGTTCTTTCATTACTGTTTTGCTACTTTATTGGTTTGTCAACCATCGTGCTTCATTACTAGTAGACCATGTTACGGTCCTGGCCATATGTGTTGTTTTTGATATGTTGTTCTTATAGGTGCCCTGCCTGATTGGCCGGATTGAGGGGCAGTACAGGAAGCTGATTGGTCCATCCTACACTTCCTGGAGTTTTAAAAGTACGGTTCCCAACAGCTAGCGAGGCTCTTTCTGGCAGCAGCACCTGTTTGCTGTTCTTGGTTTCCAAACCTTATTTAGCATTTTTGAATTGTTAGGTTTTGTGCCGTGGTTTTGTTTATAAATTGTATATTTTGTAAATAGTATTAAATCTGTAGGGGTGAACAGCCATTTTCTTTGGACTGTTTTCACATTAGGGAGTTAGGGTTAGCGACTGTCTTTTGGTTTGTTTATTTCTATCAGGCTAGCTAGCACTTTCTGTGGGAAATGGCTTATTTTGTTTATTATGTTGGCCTTGGTTCGCCCTGAGTTGTAGTGTCATGTTTTGTTTGACACTTTCTTTCGTTTAAAATAAATATCATTCTGTTGGAACATCTCGGTCCTGGATTTTGGTTTGGGGATCGGAGAGGGAACATGCTAATTTATCTTTGTATGTTGCACCCTGACCCCCTGGACAGGGGCGTAACAGACCAGTACAGTTATAGTACTTTGTACTTTGCCACATTTATCTTCTTCTTAGCAAGTGTCATGCATTCTGCTTCTCCAGCGTTTTTAAGAGCTGTTGATGATGTCAAATGCAGCTTACGGCCACACCGCTCTCTAAGCGCCCGATCTCGTCCGATCTCGGCAGCCAAATAGAGCCGGGCCTGGTTAGTACTTGGTAGGAAGACCGCCTGGGGATACCAGGTGCTGTAAGCTTTTTTGCTTGGGTTTACGGGCAGCACAAGCTGGTGTTACTGCCTATTTATTCATAGAAATTGTTCTATATTTTCATCAAATTTTGTTCTTTCATTGCTGTTTTGCTACTTTATTGGTTTGTCAACCATCGTGCTTCATTACTAGTAGACCATGTTACGGTCCTGGCCATATGTGTTGTTTTTATTTTCTCATTCTTATAGGTGCCCTGCCTGATTGGCCGGATTGAGGGGCAGTACAGGAAGCTGATTGGTCCATCCTACACTTCCTGGAGTTTTAAAAGTACGGTTCCCAACAGCTAGCGAGGCTCTTTCTGGCAGCAGCACCTGTTTGCTGTTCTTGGTTTCCAAACCTTATTTAGCATTTTTGAATTCTTAGGTTTTGTGCCGTGGTTTTGTTTATAAATTGTATATTTTGTAATTCGTATTAAATCTGTAGGGGTGAACAGCCATTTTCTTTTGATTGTTTTCTCTTGTTTTCACATTAGGGAGTTAGGGTTAGCGACTGTCTTTTGGTTTGTTTATTTCTATCAGGCTAGCTAGCACTTTCTGTGGGAAATGGCTTATTTTGTTTATTATGTTGGCCTTGGTTCGCCCTGAGTTGTAGTGTCATGTTTTGTTTGACACTTTCTTTCGTTTAAAATAAATATCATTCTGTTGGAACATCTCGATCCTGGATTTTGGTTTGGGGATCGGAGAGGGAACATGCTAATTTATCTTTGTATGTTGCACCCTGACCCCCTGGACAGGGGCGTAACAGACCAGTACAGTTATAGTACTTTGTACTTTGCTACATTTATCTTCTTCTTAGCAAGTTTCATGCATTCTGCTTCTCCAACGTTTTTATGCAGCTTACGGCCACACAGCTCTCTAAGCGCCCGATCTCGTCCGATCTCGGCAGCCAAATAGAGCCGGGCCTGGTTAGTACTTGGTAGGAAGACCGCCTGGGAATACCAGGTGCTGTAAGCTTTTTTGCTTGGGTTTACGGGCAGCACAAGCTGGTGTTACTGCCTATTTATTCATAGAAATTGTTCTATATTTTCATCAAATTTTGTTCTTTCATTGCTGTTTTGCTACTTTATTGGTTTGTCAACCATCGTGCTTCATTACTAGTAGACCATGTTACGGTCCTGGCCATATGTGTTGTTTTTATTTTGTTGTTCTTATAGGTGCCCTGCCTGATTGGCCGGATTGGGGGGCAGTACAGGAAGCTGATTGGTCCATCCTACACTTCCTGGAGTTTTAAAAGTACGGTTCCCAACAGCTAGCGAGGCTCTTTCTGGCAGCAGCACCTGTTTGCTGTTCTTGGTTTCCAAACTTTATTTAGCATTTTTGAATTGTTAGGTTTTATGCCGTGGTTTTGTTTATAAATTGTATATTTTGTAAATAGTATTAAATCTGTAGGGGTGAACTGCCATTTTCTTTGGATTGTTTTCACATTAGGGAGTTAGGGTTAGCGACTGTCTTTTGGTTTGTTTATTTCTATCAGGCTAGCTAGCACTTTCTGTGGGAAATGGCTTATTTTGTTTATTATGTTGGCCTTGGTTCGCCCTGAGTTGTAGTGTCATGTTTTGTTTGACACTTTCTTTCGTTTAAAATAAATATCATTCTGTTGGAACATCTCGATCCTGGATTTTGGTTTGGGGATCGGAGAGGGAACATGCTAATTTATCTTTGTATGTTGCACCCTGACCCCCTGGACAGGGGCGTAACAGACCAGTACAGTTATAGTACTTTGTACTTTGCCACATTTATCTTCTTCTTAGCAAGTGTCATGCAATCTGCTTCTCCAGCGTTTTTAAGAGCTGTTGATGATGTCAAATGCAGCTTACGGCCACACCGCTCTCTAAGCGCCCGATCTCGTCCGATCTCGGCAGCCAAATAGAGCCGGGCCTGGTTAGTACTTGGTAGGAAGACCGCCTGGGAATACCAGGTGCTGTAAGCTTTTTTGCTTGGGTTTACGGGCAGCACAAGCTGGTGTTACTGCCTATTTATTCATAGAAATTGTTCTATATTTTCATCAAATTTTGTTCTTTCATTGCTGTTTTGCTACTTTATTGGTTTTTCAACCATCGTGCTTCATTACTAGTAGACCATGTTACGGTCCTGGCCATATGTGTTGTTTTTATTTTCTCGTTCTTATAGGTGCCCTGCCTGATTGGCCGGATTGAGGGGCAGTACAGGAAGCTGATTGGTCCATCCTACACTTCCTGGAGTTTTAAAAGTACGGTTCCCAACAGCTAGCGAGGCTCTTTCTGGCAGCAGCACCTGTTTGCTGTTCTTGGTTTCCAAACCTTATTTAGCATTTTTGAATTGTTAGGTTTTGTGCCGTGGTTTTGTTTATAAATTGTATATTTTGTAATTCGTATTAAATCTGTAGGGGTGAACAGCCATTTTCTTTTGATTGTTTTCTCTTGTTTTCACATTAGGGAGTTAGGGTTAGCGACTGTCTTTTGGTTTGTTTATTTCTATCAGGCTAGCTAGCACTTTCTGTGGGAAATGGCTTATTTTGTTTATTATGTTGGCCTTGGTTCGCCCTGAGTTGTAGTGTCATGTTTTGTTTGACACTTTCTTTCGTTTAAAATAAATATCATTCTGTTGGAACATCTCGGTCCTGGATTTTGGTTTGGGGATCGGAGAGGGAACATGCTAATTTATCTTTGTATGTTGCACCCTGACCCCCTGGACAGGGGCGTAACAGACCAGTACAGTTATAGTACTTTGTACTTTGCCACATTTATCTTCTTCTTAGCAAGTGTCATGCATTCTGCTTCTCCAGCGTTTTTAAGAGCTGTTGATGATGTCAAATGCAGCTTACGGCCACACCGCTCTCTAAGCGCCCGATCTCGTCCGATCTCGGCAGCCAAATAGAGCCGGGCCTGGTTAGTACTTGGTAGGAAGACCGCCTGGGAATACCAGGTGCTGTAAGCTTTTTTGCTTGGGTTTACGGGCAGCACAAGCTGGTGTTACTGCCTATTTATTCATAGAAATTGTTCTATATTTTCATCAAATTTTGTTCTTTCATTGCTGTTTTGCTACTTTATTGGTTTGTCAACCATCGTGCTTCATTACTAGTAGACCATGTTACGGTCCTGGCCATATGTGTTGTTTTTATTTTGTTGTTCTTATAGGTGCCCTGCCTGATTGGCCGGATTGGGGGGCAGTACAGGAAGCTGATTGGTCCATCCTACACTTCCTGGAGTTTTAAAAGTACGGTTCCCAACAGCTAGCGAGGCTCTTTCTGGCAGCAGCACCTGTTTGCTGTTCTTGGTTTCCAATCTTTATTTAGCATTTTTGAATTGTTAGGTTTTATGCCGTCGTTTTGTTTATAAATTGTATATTTTGTAAATAGTATTAAATCTGTAGGGGTGAACTGCCATTTTCTTTGGATTGTTTTCACATTTGGGAGTTAGGGTTAGCGACTGTCTTTTGGTTTGTTTATTTCTATCAGGCTAGCTAGCACTTTCTGTGGGAAATGGCTTATTTTGTTTATTATGTTGGCCTTGGTTCGCCCTGAGTTGTAGTGTCATGTTTTGTTTGACACTTTCTTTCGTTTAAAATGAATATCATTCTGTTGGAACATCTCGATCCTGGATTTTGGTTTGGGGATCGGAGAGGGAACATGCTAATTTATCTTTGTATGTTGCACCCTGACCCCCTGGACAGGGGCGTAACAGACCAGTACAGTTATAGTACTTTGTACTTTGCCACATTTATCTTCTTCTTAGCAAGTGTCATGCCTTCTGCTTCTCCAGCGTTTTTAAGAGCTGTTGATGATGTCAAATGCAGCTTACGGCCACACCGCTCTCTAAGCGCCCGATCTCGTCCGATCTCGGCAGCCAAATAGAGCCGGGCCTGGTTAGTACTTGGTAGGAAGACCGCCTGGGAATACCAGGTGCTGTAAGCTTTTTTGCTTGGGTTTACGGGCAGCACAAGCTGGTGTTACTGCCTATTTATTCATAGAAATTGTTCTATATTTTCATCAAATTTTGTTCTTTCATTGCTGTTTTGCTACTTTATTGGTTTGTCAACCATCGTGCTTCATTACTAGTAGACCATGTTACGGTCCTGGCCATATGTGTTGTTTTTATTTTCTCATTCTTATAGGTGCCCTGCCTGATTGGCCGGATTGAGGGGCAGTACAGGAAGCTGATTGGTCCATCCTACACTTCCTGGAGTTTTAAAAGTACGGTTCCCAACAGCTAGCGAGGCTCTTTCTGGCAGCAGCACCTGTTTGCTGTTCTTGGTTTCCAAACCTTATTTAGCATTTTTGAATTCTTAGGTTTTGTGCCGTGGTTTTGTTTATAAATTGTATATTTTGTAATTCGTATTAAATCTGTAGGGGTGAACAGCCATTTTCTTTTGATTGTTTTCTCTTGTTTTCACATTAGGGAGTTAGGGTTAGCGACTGTCTTTTGGTTTGTTTATTTCTATCAGGCTAGCTAGCACTTTCTGTGGGAAATGGCTTATTTTGTTTATTATGTTGGCCTTGGTTCGCCCTGAGTTGTAGTGTCATGTTTTGTTTGACACTTTCTTTCGTTTAAAATAAATATCATTCTGTTGGAACATCTCGATACTGGAGTTTGGTTTGGGGATCGGAGAGGGAACATGCTAATTTATCTTTGTATGTTGCACCCTGACCCCCTGGACAGGGGCGTAACAGACCAGTACAGTTATAGTACTTTGTACTTTGCCACATTTATCTTCTTCTTAGCAAGTGTCATGCATTCTGCTTCTCCAGCGTTTTTAAGAGCTGTTGATGATGTCAAATGCAGCTTACGGCCACACCGCTCTCTAAGCGCCCGATCTCGTCCGATCTCGGCAGCCAAATAGAGCCGGGCCTGGTTAGTACTTGGTAGGAAGACCGCCTGGGAATACCAGGTGCTGTAAGCTTTTTTGCTTGGGTTTACGGGCAGCACAAGCTGGTGTTACTGCCTATTTATTCATAGAAATTGTTCTATATTTTCATCAAATTTTGTTCTTTCATTGCTGTTTTGCTACTTTATTGGTTTTTCAACCATCGTGCTTCATTACTAGTAGACCATGTTACGGTCCTGGCCATATGTGTTGTTTTTATTTTCTCGTTCTTATAGGTGCCCTGCCTGATTGGCCGGATTGAGGGGCAGTACAGGAAGCTGATTGGTCCATCCTACACTTCCTGGAGTTTTAAAAGTACGGTTCCCAACAGCTAGCGAGGCTCTTTCTGGCAGCAGCACCTGTTTGCTGTTCTTGGTTTCCAAACCTTATTTAGCATTTTTGAATTCTTAGGTTTTGTGCCGTGGTTTTGTTTTTAAATTGTATATTTTGTAATTCGTATTAAATCTGTAGGGGTGAACAGCCATTTTCTTTTGATTGTTTTCTCTTGTTTTCACATTAGGGAGTTAGGGTTAGCGACTGTCTTTTGGTTTGTTTATTTCTATCAGGCTAGCTAGCACTTTCTGTGGGAAATGGCTTATTTTGTTTATTATGTTGGCCTTGGTTCGCCCTGAGTTGTAGTGTCATGTTTTGTTTGACACTTTCTTTCGTTTAAAATAAATATCATTCTGTTGGAACATCTCGGTCCTGGATTTTGGTTTGGGGATCGGAGAGGGAACATGCTAATTTATCTTTGTATGTTGCACCCTGACCCCCTGGACAGGGGCGTAACAGACCAGTACAGTTATAGTACTTTGTACTTTGCCACATTTATCTTCTTCTTAGCAAGTGTCATGCATTCTGCTTCTCCAGCGTTTTTAAGAGCTGTTGATGATGTCAAATGCAGCTTACGGCCACACCGCTCTCTAAGCGCCCGATCTCGTCCGATCTCGGCAGCCAAATAGAGCCGGGCCTGGTTAGTACTTGGTAGGAAGACCGCCTGGGAATACCAGGTGCTGTAAGCTTTTTTGCTTGGGTTTACGGGCAGCACAAGCTGGTGTTACTGCCTATTTATTCATAGAAATTGTTCTATATTTTCATCAAATTTTGTTCTTTCATTACTGTTTTGCTACTTTATTGGTTTGTCAACCATCGTGCTTCATTACTAGTAGACCATGTTACGGTCCTGGCCATATGTGTTGTTTTTGATATGTTGTTCTTATAGGTGCCCTGCCTGATTGGCCGGATTGAGGGGCAGTACAGGAAGCTGATTGGTCCATCCTACACTTCCTGGAGTTTTAAAAGTACGGTTCCCAACAGCTAGCGAGGCTCTTTCTGGCAGCAGCACCTGTTTGCTGTTCTTGGTTTCCAAACCTTATTTAGCATTTTTGAATTGTTAGGTTTTGTGCCGTGGTTTTGTTTATAAATTGTATATTTTGTAAATAGTATTAAATCTGTAGGGGTGAACAGCCATTTTCTTTGGACTGTTTTCACATTAGGGAGTTAGGGTTAGCGACTGTCTTTTGGTTTGTTTATTTCTATCAGGCTAGCTAGCACTTTCTGTGGGAAATGGCTTATTTTGTTTATTATGTTGGCCTTGGTTCGCCCTGAGTTGTAGTGTCATGTTTTGTTTGACACTTTCTTTCGTTTAAAATAAATATCATTCTGTTGGAACATCTCGGTCCTGGATTTTGGTTTGGGGATCGGAGAGGGAACATGCTAATTTATCTTTGTATGTTGCACCCTGACCCCCTGGACAGGGGCGTAACAGACCAGTACAGTTATAGTACTTTGTACTTTGCCACATTTATCTTCTTCTTAGCAAGTGTCATGCATTCTGCTTCTCCAGCGTTTTTAAGAGCTGTTGATGATGTCAAATGCAGCTTACGGCCACACCGCTCTCTAAGCGCCCGATCTCGTCCGATCTCGGCAGCCAAATAGAGCCGGGCCTGGTTAGTACTTGGTAGGAAGACCGCCTGGGAATACCAGGTGCTGTAAGCTTTTTTGCTTGGGTTTACGGGCAGCACAAGCTGGTGTTACTGCCTATTTATTCATAGAAATTGTTCTATATTTTCATCAAAGTTTGTTCTTTCATTGCTGTTTTGCTACTTTATTGGTTTTTCAACCATCGTGCTTCATTACTAGTAGACCATGTTACGGTCCTGGCCATATGTGTTGTTTTTATTTTCTCGTTCTTATAGGTGCCCTGCCTGATTGGCCGGATTGAGGGGCAGTACAGGAAGCTGATTGGTCCATCCTACACTTCCTGGAGTTTTAAAAGTACGGTTCCCAACAGCTAGCGAGGCTCTTTCTGGCAGCAGCACCTGTTTGCTGTTCTTGGTTTCCAAACCTTATTTAGCATTTTTGAATTGTTAGGTTTTGTGCCGTGGTTTTGTTTATAAATTGTATATTTTGTAATTCGTATTAAATCTGTAGGGGTGAACAGCCATTTTCTTTTGATTGTTTTCTCTTGTTTTCACATTAGGGAGTTAGGGTTAGCGACTGTCTTTTGGTTTGTTTATTTCTATCAGGCTAGCTAGCACTTTCTGTGGGAAATGGCTTATTTTGTTTATTATGTTGGCCTTGGTTCGCCCTGAGTTGTATTGTCATGTTTTGTTTGACACTTTCTTTCGTTTAAAATAAATATCATTCTGTTGGAACATCTCGGTCCTGGATTTTGGTTTTGGGATCGGAGAGGGAACATGCTAATTTATCTTTGTATGTTGCACCCTGACCCCCTGGACAGGGGCGTAACAGACCAGTACAGTTATAGTACTTTGTACTTTGCCACATTTATCTTCTTCTTAGCAAGTGTCATGCATTCTGCTTCTCCAGCGTTTTTAAGAGCTGTTGATGATGTCAAATGCAGCTTACGGCCACACCGCTCTCTAAGCGCCCGATCTCGTCCGATCTCGGCAGCCAAATAGAGCCGGGCCTGGTTAATACTTGGTAGGAAGACCGCCTGGGAATACCAGGTGCTGTAAGCTTTTTTGCTTGGGTTTACGGGCAGCACAAGCTGGTGTTACTGCCTATTTATTCATAGAAATTGTTCTATATTTTCATCAAATTTTGTTCTTTCATTGCTGTTTTGCTACTTTATTGGTTTGTCAACCATCGTGCTTCATTACTAGTAGACCATGTTACGGTCCTGGCCATATGTGTTGTTTTTATTTTGTTGTTCTTATAGGTGCCCTGCCTGATTGGCCGGATTGGGGGGCAGTACAGGAAGCTGATTGGTCCATCCTACACTTCCTGGAGTTTTAAAAGTACGGTTCCCAACAGCTAGCGAGGCTCTTTCTGGCAGCAGCACCTGTTTGCTGTTCTTGGTTTCCAAACTTTATTTAGCATTTTTGAATTGTTAGGTTTTATGCCGTGGTTTTGTTTATAAATTGTATATTTTGTAAATAGTATTAAATCTGTAGGGGTGAACTGCCATTTTCTTTGGATTGTTTTCACATTTGGGAGTTAGGGTTAGCGACTGTCTTTTGGTTTGTTTATTTCTATCAGGCTAGCTAGCACTTTCTGTGGGAAATGGCTTATTTTGTTTATTATGTTGGCCTTGGTTCGCCCTGAGTTGTAGTGTCATGTTTTGTTTGACACTTTCTTTCGTTTAAAATAAATATCATTCTGTTGGAACATCTCGATCCTGGATTTTGGTTTGGGGATCGGAGAGGGAACATGCTAATTTATCTTTGTATGTTGCACCCTGACCCCCTGGACAGGGGCGTAACAGACCAGTACAGTTATAGTACTTTGTACTTTGCCACATTTGTCTTCTTCTTAGCAAGTGTCATGCATTCTGCTTCTCCAGTGTTTTTAAGAGCTGTTGATGATGTCAAATGCAGCTTACGGCCACACCGCTCTCTAAGCGCCCGATCTCGTCCGATCTCGGCAGCCAAATAGAGCCGGGCCTGGTTAGTACTTGGTAGGAAGACCGCCTGGGAATACCAGGTGCTGTAAGCTTTTTTGCTTGGGTTTACGGGCAGCACAAGCTGGTGTTACTGCCTATTTATTCATAGAAATTGTTCTATATTTTCATCAAATTTTGTTCTTTCATTGCTGTTTTGCTACTTTATTGGTTTTTCAACCATCGTGCTTCATTACTAGTAGACCATGTTACGGTCCTGGCCATATGTGTTGTTTTTGATATGTTGTTCTTATAGGTGCCCTGCCTGATTGGCCGGATTGAGGGGCAGTACAGGAAGCTGATTGGTCCATCCTACACTTCCTGGAGTTTTAAAAGTACGGTTCCCAACAGCTAGCGAGGCTCTTTCTGGCAGCAGCACCTGTTTGCTGTTCTTGGTTTCCAAACCTTATTTAGCATTTTTGAATTGTTAGGTTTTGTGCCGTGGTTTTGTTTATAAATTGTATATTTTGTAAATAGTATTAAATCTGTAGGGGTGAACAGCCATTTTCTTTGGACTGTTTTCACATTAGGGAGTTAGGGTTAGCGACTGTCTTTTGGTTTGTTTATTTCTATCAGGCTAGCTAGCACTTTCTGTGGGAAATGGCTTATTTTGTTTATTATGTTGGCCTTGGTTCGCCCTGAGTTGTAGTGTCATGTTTTGTTTGACACTTTCTTTCGTTTAAAATAAATATCATTCTGTTGGAACATCTCGGTCCTGGATTTTGGTTTGGGGATCGGAGAGGGAACATGCTAATTTATCTTTGTATGTTGCACCCTGACCCCCTGGACAGGGGCGTAACAGACCAGTACAGTTATAGTACTTTGTACTTTGCCACATTTATCTTCTTCTTAGCAAGTGTCATGCATTCTGCTTCTCCAGCGTTTTTAAGAGCTGTTGATGATGTCAAATGCAGCTTACGGCCACACCGCTCTCTAAGCGCCCGATCTCGTCCGATCTCGGCAGCCAAATAGAGCCGGGCCTGGTTAGTACTTGGTAGGAAGACCGCCTGGGAATACCAGGTGCTGTAAGCTTTTTTGCTTGGGTTTACGGGCAGCACAAGCTGGTGTTACTGCCTATTTATTCATAGAAATTGTTCTATATTTTCATCAAATTTTGTTCTTTCATTGCTGTTTTGCTACTTTATTGGTTTTTCAACCATCGTGCTTCATTACTAGTAGACCATGTTACGGTCCTGGCCATATGTGTTGTTTTTATTTTGTTGTTCTTATAGGTGCCCTGCCTGATTGGCCGGTTTGGGGGGCAGTACAGGAAGCTGATTGGTCCATCCTACACTTCCTGGAGTTTTAAAAGTACGGTTCCCAACAGCTAGCGAGGCTCTTTCTGGCAGCAGCACCTGTTTGCTGTTCTTGGTTTCCAAACTTTATTTAGCATTTTTGAATTGTTAGGTTTTATGCCGTGGTTTTGTTTATAAATTGTATATTTTGTAAATAGTATTAAATCTGTAGGGGTGAACAGCCATTTTCTTTGGACTGTTTTCACATTAGGGAGTTAGGGTTAGCGACTGTGTTTTGGTTTGTTTATTTCTATCAGGCTAGCTAGCACTTTCTGTGGGAAATGGCTTATTTTGTTTATTATGTTGGCCTTGGTTCGCCCTGAGTTGTAGTGTCATGTTTTGTTTGACACTTTCTTTCGTTTAAAATAAATATCATTCTGTTGGAACATCTCGATCCTGGATTTTGGTTTGGGGATCGGAGAGGGAACATGCTAATTTATCTTTGTATGTTGCACCCTGACCCCCTGGACAGGGGCGTAACAGACCAGTACAGTTATAGTACTTTGTACTTTGCCACATTTATCTTCTTCTTAGCAAGTGTCATGCCTTCTGCTTCTCCAGCGTTTTTAAGAGCTGTTGATGATGTCAAATGCAGCTTACGGCCACACCGCTCTCTAAGCGCCCGATCTCGTCCGATCTCGGCAGCCAAATAGAGCCGGGCCTGGTTAGTACTTGGTAGGAAGACCGCCTGGGAATACCAGGTGCTGTAAGCTTTTTTGCTTGGGTTTACGGGCAGCACAAGCTGGTGTTACTGCCTATTTATTCATAGAAATTGTTCTATATTTTCATCAAATTTTGTTCTTTCATTGCTGTTTTGCTACTTTATTGGTTTGTCAACCATCGTGCTTCATTACTAGTAGACCATGTTACGGTCCTGGCCATATGTGTTGTTTTTATTTTCTCATTCTTATAGGTGCCCTGCCTGATTGGCCGGATTGAGGGGCAGTACAGGAAGCTGATTGGTCCATCCTACACTTCCTGGAGTTTTAAAAGTACGGTTCCCAACAGCTAGCGAGGCTCTTTCTGGCAGCAGCACCTGTTTGCTGTTCTTGGTTTCCAAACCTTATTTAGCATTTTTGAATTGTTAGGTTTTGTGCCGTGGTTTTGTTTATAAATTGTATATTTTGTAATTCGTATTAAATCTGTAGGGGTGAACAGCCATTTTCTTTTGATTGTTTTCTCTTGTTTTCACATTAGGGAGTTAGGGTTAGCGACTGTCTTTTGGTTTGTTTATTTCTATCAGGCTAGCTAGCACTTTCTGTGGGAAATGGCTTATTTTGTTTATTATGTTGGCCTTGGTTCGCCCTGAGTTGTAGTGTCATGTTTTGTTTGACACTTTCTGTCGTTTAAAATAAATATCATTCTATTGGAACATCTCGGTCCTGGATTTTGGTTTGGGGATCGGAGAGGGAACATGCTAATTTATCTTTGTATGTTGCACCCTGACCCCCTGGACAGGGGCGTAACAGACCAGTACAGTTATAGTACTTTGTACTTTGCCACATTTATCTTCTTCTTAGCAAGTGTCATGCATTCTGCTTCTCCAGCGTTTTTAAGAGCTGTTGATGATGTCAAATGCAGCTTACGGCCACACCGCTCTCTAAGCGCCCGATCTCGTCCGATCTCGGCAGCCAAATAGAGCCGGGCCTGGTTAGTACTTGGTAGGAAGACCGCGTGGGAATACCAGGTGCTGTAAGCTTTTTTGCTTGGGTTTACGGGCAGCACAAGCTGGTGTTACTGCCTATTTATTCATAGAAATTGTTCTATATTTTCATCAAATTTTGTTCTTTCATTACTGTTTTGCTACTTTATTGGTTTGTCAACCATCGTGCTTCATTACTAGTAGACCATGTTACGGTCCTGGCCATATGTGTTGTTTTTGATATGTTGTTCTTATAGGTGCCCTGCCTGATTGGCCGGATTGAGGGGCAGTACAGGAAGCTGATTGGTCCATCCTACACTTCCTGGAGTTTTAAAAGTACGGTTCCCAACAGCTAGCGAGGCTCTTTCTGGCAGCAGCACCTGTTTGCTGTTCTTGGTTTCCAAACCTTATTTAGCATTTTTGAATTGTTAGGTTTTGTGCCGTGGTTTTGTTTATAAATTGTATATTTTGTAAATAGTATTAAATCTGTAGGGGTGAACAGCCATTTTCTTTGGACTGTTTTCACATTAGGGAGTTAGGGTTAGCGACTGTCTTTTGGTTTGTTTATTTCTATCAGGCTAGCTAGCACTTTCTGTGGGAAATGGCTTATTTTGTTTATTATGTTGGCCTTGGTTCGCCCTGAGTTGTAGTGTCATGTTTTGTTTGACACTTTCTTTCGTTTAAAATAAATATCATTCTGTTGGAACATCTCGGTCCTGGATTTTGGTTTGGGGATCGGAGAGGGAACATGCTAATTTATCTTTGTATGTTGCACCCTGACCCCCTGGACAGGGGCGTAACAGACCAGTACAGTTATAGTACTTTGTACTTTGCCACATTTATCTTCTTCTTAGCAAGTGTCATGCATTCTGCTTCTCCAGCGTTTTTAAGAGCTGTTGATGATGTCAAATGCAGCTTACGGCCACACCGCTCTCTAAGCGCCCGATCTCGTCCGATCTCGGCAGCCAAATAGAGCCGGGCCTGGTTAGTACTTGGTAGGAAGACCGCCTGGGGATACCAGGTGCTGTAAGCTTTTTTGCTTGGGTTTACGGGCAGCACAAGCTGGTGTTACTGCCTATTTATTCATAGAAATTGTTCTATATTTTCATCAAATTTTGTTCTTTCATTGCTGTTTTGCTACTTTATTGGTTTGTCAACCATCGTGCTTCATTACTAGTAGACCATGTTACGGTCCTGGCCATATGTGTTGTTTTTATTTTCTCATTCTTATAGGTGCCCTGCCTGATTGGCCGGATTGAGGGGCAGTACAGGAAGCTGATTGGTCCATCCTACACTTCCTGGAGTTTTAAAAGTACGGTTCCCAACAGCTAGCGAGGCTCTTTCTGGCAGCAGCACCTGTTTGCTGTTCTTGGTTTCCAAACCTTATTTAGCATTTTTGAATTCTTAGGTTTTGTGCCGTGGTTTTGTTTATAAATTGTATATTTTGTAATTCGTATTAAATCTGTAGGGGTGAACAGCCATTTTCTTTTGATTGTTTTCTCTTGTTTTCACATTAGGGAGTTAGGGTTAGCGACTGTCTTTTGGTTTGTTTATTTCTATCAGGCTAGCTAGCACTTTCTGTGGGAAATGGCTTATTTTGTTTATTATGTTGGCCTTGGTTCGCCCTGAGTTGTAGTGTCATGTTTTGTTTGACACTTTCTTTCGTTTAAAATAAATATCATTCTGTTGGAACATCTCGATCCTGGATTTTGGTTTGGGGATCGGAGAGGGAACATGCTAATTTATCTTTGTATGTTGCACCCTGACCCCCTGGACAGGGGCGTAACAGACCAGTACAGTTATAGTACTTTGTACTTTGCCACATTTATCTTCTTCTTAGCAAGTTTCATGCATTCTGCTTCTCCAACGTTTTTATGCAGCTTACGGCCACACAGCTCTCTAAGCGCCCGATCTCGTCCGATCTCGGCAGCCAAATAGAGCCGGGCCTGGTTAGTACTTGGTAGGAAGACCGCCTGGGAATACCAGGTGCTGTAAGCTTTTTTGCTTGGGTTTACGGGCAGCACAAGCTGGTGTTACTGCCTATTTATTCATAGAAATTGTTCTATATTTTCATCAAATTTTGTTCTTTCATTGCTGTTTTGCTACTTTATTGGTTTGTCAACCATCGTGCTTCATTACTAGTAGACCATGTTACGGTCCTGGCCATATGTGTTGTTTTTATTTTGTTGTTCTTATAGGTGCCCTGCCTGATTGGCCGGATTGGGGGGCAGTACAGGAAGCTGATTGGTCCATCCTACACTTCCTGGAGTTTTAAAAGTACGGTTCCCAACAGCTAGCGAGGCTCTTTCTGGCAGCAGCACCTGTTTGCTGTTCTTGGTTTCCAAACTTTATTTAGCATTTTTGAATTGTTAGGTTTTATGCCGTGGTTTTGTTTATAAATTGTATATTTTGTAAATAGTATTAAATCTGTAGGGGTGAACTGCCATTTTCTTTGGATTGTTTTCACATTAGGGAGTTAGGGTTAGCGACTGTCTTTTGGTTTGTTTATTTCTATCAGGCTAGCTAGCACTTTCTGTGGGAAATGGCTTATTTTGTTTATTATGTTGGCCTTGGTTCGCCCTGAGTTGTAGTGTCATGTTTTGTTTGACACTTTCTTTCGTTTAAAATAAATATCATTCTGTTGGAACATCTCGATCCTGGATTTTGGTTTGGGGATCGGAGAGGGAACATGCTAATTTATCTTTGTATGTTGCACCCTGACCCCCTGGACAGGGGCGTAACAGACCAGTACAGTTATAGTACTTTGTACTTTGCCACATTTATCTTCTTCTTAGCAAGTGTCATGCAATCTGCTTCTCCAGCGTTTTTAAGAGCTGTTGATGATGTCAAATGCAGCTTACGGCCACACCGCTCTCTAAGCGCCCGATCTCGTCCGATCTCGGCAGCCAAATAGAGCCGGGCCTGGTTAGTACTTGGTAGGAAGACCGCCTGGGAATACCAGGTGCTGTAAGCTTTTTTGCTTGGGTTTACGGGCAGCACAAGCTGGTGTTACTGCCTATTTATTCATAGAAATTGTTCTATATTTTCATCAAATTTTGTTCTTTCATTGCTGTTTTGCTACTTTATTGGTTTTTCAACCATCGTGCTTCATTACTAGTAGACCATGTTACGGTCCTGGCCATATGTGTTGTTTTTATTTTCTCGTTCTTATAGGTGCCCTGCCTGATTGGCCGGATTGAGGGGCAGTACAGGAAGCTGATTGGTCCATCCTACACTTCCTGGAGTTTTAAAAGTACGGTTCCCAACAGCTAGCGAGGCTCTTTCTGGCAGCAGCACCTGTTTGCTGTTCTTGGTTTCCAAACCTTATTTAGCATTTTTGAATTGTTAGGTTTTGTGCCGTGGTTTTGTTTATAAATTGTATATTTTGTAATTCGTATTAAATCTGTAGGGGTGAACAGCCATTTTCTTTTGATTGTTTTCTCTTGTTTTCACATTAGGGAGTTAGGGTTAGCGACTGTCTTTTGGTTTGTTTATTTCTATCAGGCTAGCTAGCACTTTATGTGGGAAATGGCTTATTTTGTTTATTATGTTGGCCTTGGTTCGCCCTGAGTTGTATTGTCATGTTTTGTTTGACACTTTCTTTCGTTTAAAATAAATATCATTCTGTTGGAACATCTCGGTCCTGGATTTTGGTTTTGGGATCGGAGAGGGAACATGCTAATTTATCTTTGTATGTTGCACCCTGACCCCCTGGACAGGGGCGTAACAGACCAGTACAGTTATAGTACTTTGTACTTTGCCACATTTATCTTCTTCTTAGCAAGTGTCATGCATTCTGCTTCTCCAGCGTTTTTAAGAGCTGTTGATGATGTCAAATGCAGCTTACGGCCACACCGCTCTCTAAGCGCCCGATCTCGTCCGATCTCGGCAGCCAAATAGAGCCGGGCCTGGTTAGTACTTGGTAGGAAGACCGCCTGGGAATACCAGGTGCTGTAAGCTTTTTTGCTTGGGTTTACGGGCAGCACAAGCTGGTGTTACTGCCTATTTATTCATAGAAATTGTTCTATATTTTCATCAAATTTTGTTCTTTCATTGCTGTTTTGCTACTTTATTGGTTTGTCAACCATCGTGCTTCATTACTAGTAGACCATGTTACGGTCCTGGCCATATGTGTTGTTTTTATTTTGTTGTTCTTATAGGTGCCCTGCCTGATTGGCCGGATTGGGGGGCAGTACAGGAAGCTGATTGGTCCATCCTACACTTCCTGGAGTTTTAAAAGTACGGTTCCCAACAGCTAGCGAGGCTCTTTCTGGCAGCAGCACCTGTTTGCTGTTCTTGGTTTCCAAACTTTATTTAGCATTTTTGAATTGTTAGGTTTTATGCCGTGGTTTTGTTTATAAATTGTATATTTTGTAAATAGTATTAAATCTGTAGGGGTGAACTGCCATTTTCTTTGGATTGTTTTCACATTAGGGAGTTAGGGTTAGCGACTGTCTTTTGGTTTGTTTATTTCTATCAGGCTAGCTAGCACTTTCTGTGGGAAATGGCTTATTTTGTTTATTATGTTGGCCTTGGTTCGCCCTGAGTTGTAGTGTCATGTTTTGTTTGACACTTTCTTTCGTTTAAAATAAATATCATTCTGTTGGAACATCTCGATCCTGGATTTTGGTTTGGGGATCGGAGAGGGAACATGCTAATTTATCTTTGTATGTTGCACCCTGACCCCCTGGACAGGGGCGTAACAGACCAGTACAGTTATAGTACTTTGTACTTTGCCACATTTATCTTCTTCTTAGCAAGTGTCATGCAATCTGCTTCTCCAGCGTTTTTAAGAGCTGTTGATGATGTCAAATGCAGCTTACGGCCACACCGCTCTCTAAGCGCCCGATCTCGTCCGATCTCGGCAGCCAAATAGAGCCGGGCCTGGTTAGTACTTGGTAGGAAGACCGCCTGGGAATACCAGGTGCTGTAAGCTTTTTTGCTTGGGTTTACGGGCAGCACAAGCTGGTGTTACTGCCTATTTATTCATAGAAATTGTTCTATATTTTCATCAAATTTTGTTCTTTCATTGCTGTTTTGCTACTTTATTGGTTTTTCAACCATCGTGCTTCATTACTAGTAGACCATGTTACGGTCCTGGCCATATGTGTTGTTTTTATTTTCTCGTTCTTATAGGTGCCCTGCC
Organism: Channa argus; assembly: GCF_033026475.1. Classification (NCBI taxonomy): domain Eukaryota; kingdom Metazoa; phylum Chordata; class Actinopteri; order Anabantiformes; family Channidae; genus Channa; species Channa argus. The sequence continues at coordinate 115,538 of NW_027125223.1, forward strand.
TGATTGGCCGGATTGAGGGGCAGTACAGGAAGCTGATTGGTCCATCCTACACTTCCTGGAGTTTTAAAAGTACGGTTCCCAACAGCTAGCGAGGCTCTTTCTGGCAGCAGCACCTGTTTGCTGTTCTTGGTTTCCAAACCTTATTTAGCATTTTTGAATTGTTAGGTTTTGTGCCGTGGTTTTGTTTATAAATTGTATATTTTGTAATTCGTATTAAATCTGTAGGGGTGAACAGCCATTTTCTTTTGATTGTTTTCTCTTGTTTTCACATTAGGGAGTTAGGGTTAGCGACTGTCTTTTGGTTTGTTTATTTCTATCAGGCTAGCTAGCACTTTATGTGGGAAATGGCTTATTTTGTTTATTATGTTGGCCTTGGTTCGCCCTGAGTTGTATTGTCATGTTTTGTTTGACACTTTCTTTCGTTTAAAATAAATATCATTCTGTTGGAACATCTCGGTCCTGGATTTTGGTTTTGGGATCGGAGAGGGAACATGCTAATTTATCTTTGTATGTTGCACCCTGACCCCCTGGACAGGGGCGTAACAGACCAGTACAGTTATAGTACTTTGTACTTTGCCACATTTATCTTCTTCTTAGCAAGTGTCATGCATTCTGCTTCTCCAGCGTTTTTAAGAGCTGTTGATGATGTCAAATGCAGCTTACGGCCACACCGCTCTCTAAGCGCCCGATCTCGTCCGATCTCGGCAGCCAAATAGAGCCGGGCCTGGTTAGTACTTGGTAGGAAGACCGCCTGGGAATACCAGGTGCTGTAAGCTTTTTTGCTTGGGTTTACGGGCAGCACAAGCTGGTGTTACTGCCTATTTATTCATAGAAATTGTTCTATATTTTCATCAAATTTTGTTCTTTCATTGCTGTTTTGCTACTTTATTGGTTTGTCAACCATCGTGCTTCATTACTAGTAGACCATGTTACGGTCCTGGCCATATGTGTTGTTTTTATTTTGTTGTTCTTATAGGTGCCCTGCCTGATTGGCCGGATTGGGGGGCAGTACAGGAAGCTGATTGGTCCATCCTACACTTCCTGGAGTTTTAAAAGTACGGTTCCCAACAGCTAGCGAGGCTCTTTCTGGCAGCAGCACCTGTTTGCTGTTCTTGGTTTCCAAACTTTATTTAGCATTTTTGAATTGTTAGGTTTTATGCCGTGGTTTTGTTTATAAATTGTATATTTTGTAAATAGTATTAAATCTGTAGGGGTGAACTGCCATTTTCTTTGGATTGTTTTCACATTTGGGAGTTAGGGTTAGCGACTGTCTTTTGGTTTGTTTATTTCTATCAGGCTAGCTAGCACTTTCTGTGGGAAATGGCTTATTTTGTTTATTATGTTGGCCTTGGTTCGCCCTGAGTTGTAGTGTCATGTTTTGTTTGACACTTTCTTTCGTTTAAAATAAATATCATTCTGTTGGAACATCTCGGTCCTGGATTTTGGTTTGGGGATCGGAGAGGGAACATGCTAATTTATCTTTGTATGTTGCACCCTGACCCCCTGGACAGGGGCGTAACAGACCAGTACAGTTATAGTACTTTGTACTTTGCCACATTTATCTTCTTCTTAGCAAGTGTCATGCATTCTGCTTCTCCAGCGTTTTTAAGAGCTGTTGATGATATCAAATGCAGCTTACGGCCACACCGCTCTCTAAGCGCCCGATCTCGTCCGATCTCGGCAGCCAAATAGAGCCGGGCCTGGTTAGTACTTGGTAGGAAGACCGCCTGGGAATACCAGGTGCTGTAAGCTTTTTTGCTTGGGTTTACGGGCAGCACAAGCTGGTGTTACTGCCTATTTATTCATAGAAATTGTTCTTTATTTTCATCAAATTTTGTTCTTTCATTGCTGTTTTGCTACTTTATTGGTTTTTCAACCATCGTGCTTCATTACTAGTAGACCATGTTACGGTCCTGGCCATATGTGTTGTTTTTATTTTGTTGTTCTTATAGGTGCCCTGCCTGATTGGCCGGATTGGGGGGCAGTACAGGAAGCTGATTGGTCCATCCTACATTTCCTGGAGTTTTAAAAGTACGGTTCCCAACAGCTAGCGAGGCTCTTTCTGGCAGCAGCACCTGTTTGCTGTTCTTGGTTTCCAAACTTTATTTAGCATTTTTGAATTGTTAGGTTTTATGCCGTGGTTTTGTTTATAAATTGTATATTTTGTAAATAGTATTAAATCTGTAGGGGTGAACAGCCATTTTCTTTGGACTGTTTTCACATTAGGGAGTTAGGGTTAGCGACTGTGTTTTGGTTTGTTTATTTCTATCAGGCTAGCTAGCACTTTCTGTGGGAAATGGCTTATTTTGTTTATTATGTTGGCCTTGGTTCGCCCTGAGTTGTAGTGTCATGTTTTGTTTGACACTTTCTTTCGTTTAAAATAAATATCATTCTGTTGGAACATCTCGATCCTGGATTTTGGTTTGGGGATCGGAGAGGGAACATGCTAATTTATCTTTGTATGTTGCACCCTGACCCCCTGGACAGGGGCGTAACAGACCAGTACAGTTATAGTACTTTGTACTTTGCCACATTTATCTTCGTCTTAGCAAGTTTCATGCATTCTGCTTCTCCAACGTTTTTAAGAGCTGTTGATGATGTCAAATGCAGCTTACGGCCACACCGCTCTCTAAGCGCCCGATCTCGTCCGATCTCGGCAGCCAAATAGAGCCGGGCCTGGTTAGTACTTGGTAGGAAGACCGCGTGGGAATACCAGGTGCTGTAAGCTTTTTTGCTTGGGTTTACGGGCAGCACAAGCTGGTGTTACTGCCTATTTATTCATAGAAATTGTTCTATATTTTCATCAAATTTTGTTCTTTCATTACTGTTTTGCTACTTTATTGGTTTGTCAACCATCGTGCTTCATTACTAGTAGACCATGTTACGGTCCTGGCCATATGTGTTGTTTTTGATATGTTGTTCTTATAGGTGCCCTGCCTGATTGGCCGGATTGAGGGGCAGTACAGGAAGCTGATTGGTCCATCCTACACTTCCTGGAGTTTTAAAAGTACGGTTCCCAACAGCTAGCGAGGCTCTTTCTGGCAGCAGCACCTGTTTGCTGTTCTTGGTTTCCAAACCTTATTTAGCATTTTTGAATTGTTAGGTTTTGTGCCGTGGTTTTGTTTATAAATTGTATATTTTGTAAATAGTATTAAATCTGTAGGGGTGAACAGCCATTTTCTTTGGACTGTTTTCACATTAGGGAGTTAGGGTTAGCGACTGTCTTTTGGTTTGTTTATTTCTATCAGGCTAGCTAGCACTTTCTGTGGGAAATGGCTTATTTTGTTTATTATGTTGGCCTTGGTTCGCCCTGAGTTGTAGTGTCATGTTTTGTTTGACACTTTCTTTCGTTTAAAATAAATATCATTCTGTTGGAACATCTCGGTCCTGGATTTTGGTTTGGGGATCGGAGAGGGAACATGCTAATTTATCTTTGTATGTTGCACCCTGACCCCCTGGACAGGGGCGTAACAGACCAGTACAGTTATAGTACTTTGTACTTTGCCACATTTATCTTCTTCTTAGCAAGTGTCATGCATTCTGCTTCTCCAGCGTTTTTAAGAGCTGTTGATGATGTCAAATGCAGCTTACGGCCACACCGCTCTCTAAGCGCCCGATCTCGTCCGATCTCGGCAGCCAAATAGAGCCGGGCCTGGTTAGTACTTGGTAGGAAGACCGCCTGGGAATACCAGGTGCTGTAAGCTTTTTTGCTTGGGTTTACGGGCAGCACAAGCTGGTGTTACTGCCTATTTATTCATAGAAATTGTTCTATATTTTCATCAAAGTTTGTTCTTTCATTGCTGTTTTGCTACTTTATTGGTTTTTCAACCATCGTGCTTCATTACTAGTAGACCATGTTACGGTCCTGGCCATATGTGTTGTTTTTATTTTCTCGTTCTTATAGGTGCCCTGCCTGATTGGCCGGATTGAGGGGCAGTACAGGAAGCTGATTGGTCCATCCTACACTTCCTGGAGTTTTAAAAGTACGGTTCCCAACAGCTAGCGAGGCTCTTTCTGGCAGCAGCACCTGTTTGCTGTTCTTGGTTTCCAAACCTTATTTAGCATTTTTGAATTGTTAGGTTTTGTGCCGTGGTTTTGTTTATAAATTGTATATTTTGTAATTCGTATTAAATCTGTAGGGGTGAACAGCCATTTTCTTTTGATTGTTTTCTCTTTTTTTCACATTAGGGAGTTAGGGTTAGCGACTGTCTTTTGGTTTGTTTATTTCTATCAGGCTAGCTAGCACTTTCTGTGGGAAATGGCTTATTTTGTTTATTATGTTGGCCTTGGTTCGCCCTGAGTTGTATTGTCATGTTTTGTTTGACACTTTCTTTCGTTTAAAATAAATATCATTCTGTTGGAACATCTCGGTCCTGGATTTTGGTTTTGGGATCGGAGAGGGAACATGCTAATTTATCTTTGTATGTTGCACCCTGACCCCCTGGACAGGGGCGTAACAGACCAGTACAGTTATAGTACTTTGTACTTTGCCACATTTATCTTCTTCTTAGCAAGTGTCATGCATTCTGCTTCTCCAGCGTTTTTAAGAGCTGTTGATGATGTCAAATGCAGCTTACGGCCACACCGCTCTCTAAGCGCCCGATCTCGTCCGATCTCGGCAGCCAAATAGAGCCGGGCCTGGTTAGTACTTGGTAGGAAGACCGCCTGGGAATACCAGGTGCTGTAAGCTTTTTTGCTTGGGTTTACGGGCAGCACAAGCTGGTGTTACTGCCTATTTATTCATAGAAATTGTTCTATATTTTCATCAAATTTTGTTCTTTCATTGCTGTTTTGCTACTTTATTGGTTTGTCAACCATCGTGCTTCATTACTAGTAGACCATGTTACGGTCCTGGCCATATGTGTTGTTTTTATTTTGTTGTTCTTATAGGTGCCCTGCCTGATTGGCCGGATTGGGGGGCAGTACAGGAAGCTGATTGGTCCATCCTACACTTCCTGGAGTTTTAAAAGTACGGTTCCCAACAGCTAGCGAGGCTCTTTCTGGCAGCAGCACCTGTTTGCTGTTCTTGGTTTCCAAACTTTATTTAGCATTTTTGAATTGTTAGGTTTTATGCCGTGGTTTTGTTTATAAATTGTATATTTTGTAAATAGTATTAAATCTGTAGGGGTGAACAGCCATTTTCTTTGGACTGTTTTCACATTAGGGAGTTAGGGTTAGCGACTGTCTTTTGGTTTTTTTTTTTTCTATCAGGCTAGCTAGCACTTTCTGTGGGAAATGGCTTATTTTGTTTATTATGTTGGCCTTGGTTCGCCCTGAGTTGTAGTGTCATGTTTTGTTTGACACTTTCTTTCGTTTAAAATAAATATCATTCTGTTGGAACATCTCGGTCCTGGATTTTGGTTTGGGGATCGGAGAGGGAACATGCTAATTTATCTTTGTATGTTGCACCCTGACCCCCTGGACAGGGGCGTAACAGACCAGTACAGTTATAGTACTTTGTACTTTGCCACATTTATCTTCTTCTTAGCAAGTGTCATGCATTCTGCTTCTCCAGCGTTTTTAAGAGCTGTTGATGATGTCAAATGCAGCTTACGGCCACACCGCTCTCTAAGCGCCCGATCTCGTCCGATCTCGGCAGCCAAATAGAGCCGGGCCTGGTTAGTACTTGGTAGGAAGACCGCCTGGGAATACCAGGTGCTGTAAGCTTTTTTGCTTGGGTTTACGGGCAGCACAAGCTGGTGTTACTGCCTATTTATTCATAGAAATTGTTCTATATTTTCATCAAATTTTGTTCTTTCATTACTGTTTTGCTACTTTATTGGTTTGTCAACCATCGTGCTTCATTACTAGTAGACCATGTTACGGTCCTGGCCATATGTGTTGTTTTTGATATGTTGTTCTTATAGGTGCCCTGCCTGATTGGCCGGATTGAGGGGCAGTACAGGAAGCTGATTGGTCCATCCTACACTTCCTGGAGTTTTAAAAGTACGGTTCCCAACAGCTAGCGAGGCTCTTTCTGGCAGCAGCACCTGTTTGCTGTTCTTGGTTTCCAAACCTTATTTAGCATTTTTGAATTGTTAGGTTTTGTGCCGTGGTTTTGTTTATAAATTGTATATTTTGTAAATAGTATTAAATCTGTAGGGGTGAACAGCCATTTTCTTTGGACTGTTTTCACATTAGGGAGTTAGGGTTAGCGACTGTCTTTTGGTTTGTTTATTTCTATCAGGCTAGCTAGCACTTTCTGTGGGAAATGGCTTATTTTGTTTATTATGTTGGCCTTGGTTCGCCCTGAGTTGTAGTGTCATGTTTTGTTTGACACTTTCTTTCGTTTAAAATAAATATCATTCTGTTGGAACATCTCGGTCCTGGATTTTGGTTTGGGGATCGGAGAGGGAACATGCTAATTTATCTTTGTATGTTGCACCCTGACCCCCTGGACAGGGGCGTAACAGACCAGTACAGTTATAGTACTTTGTACTTTGCCACATTTATCTTCTTCTTAGCAAGTGTCATGCATTCTGCTTCTCCAGCGTTTTTAAGAGCTGTTGATGATGTCAAATGCAGCTTACGGCCACACCGCTCTCTAAGCGCCCGATCTCGTCCGATCTCGGCAGCCAAATAGAGCCGGGCCTGGTTAGTACTTGGTAGGAAGACCGCCTGGGAATACCAGGTGCTGTAAGCTTTTTTGCTTGGGTTTACGGGCAGCACAAGCTGGTGTTACTGCCTATTTATTCATAGAAATTGTTCTATATTTTCATCAAAGTTTGTTCTTTCATTGCTGTTTTGCTACTTTATTGGTTTTTCAACCATCGTGCTTCATTACTAGTAGACCATGTTACGGTCCTGGCCATATGTGTTGTTTTTATTTTCTCGTTCTTATAGGTGCCCTGCCTGATTGGCCGGATTGAGGGGCAGTACAGGAAGCTGATTGGTCCATCCTACACTTCCTGGAGTTTTAAAAGTACGGTTCCCAACAGCTAGCGAGGCTCTTTCTGGCAGCAGCACCTGTTTGCTGTTCTTGGTTTCCAAACCTTATTTAGCATTTTTGAATTGTTAGGTTTTGTGCCGTGGTTTTGTTTATAAATTGTATATTTTGTAATTCGTATTAAATCTGTAGGGGTGAACAGCCATTTTCTTTTGATTGTTTTCTCTTTTTTTCACATTAGGGAGTTAGGGTTAGCGACTGTCTTTTGGTTTGTTTATTTCTATCAGGCTAGCTAGCACTTTCTGTGGGAAATGGCTTATTTTGTTTATTATGTTGGCCTTGGTTCGCCCTGAGTTGTATTGTCATGTTTTGTTTGACACTTTCTTTCGTTTAAAATAAATATCATTCTGTTGGAACATCTCGGTCCTGGATTTTGGTTTTGGGATCGGAGAGGGAACATGCTAATTTATCTTTGTATGTTGCACCCTGACCCCCTGGACAGGGGCGTAACAGACCAGTACAGTTATAGTACTTTGTACTTTGCCACATTTATCTTCTTCTTAGCAAGTGTCATGCATTCTGCTTCTCCAGCGTTTTTAAGAGCTGTTGATGATGTCAAATGCAGCTTACGGCCACACCGCTCTCTAAGCGCCCGATCTCGTCCGATCTCGGCAGCCAAATAGAGCCGGGCCTGGTTAGTACTTGGTAGGAAGACCGCCTGGGAATACCAGGTGCTGTAAGCTTTTTTGCTTGGGTTTACGGGCAGCACAAGCTGGTGTTACTGCCTATTTATTCATAGAAATTGTTCTATATTTTCATCAAATTTTGTTCTTTCATTGCTGTTTTGCTACTTTATTGGTTTGTCAACCATCGTGCTTCATTACTAGTAGACCATGTTACGGTCCTGGCCATATGTGTTGTTTTTATTTTGTTGTTCTTATAGGTGCCCTGCCTGATTGGCCGGATTGGGGGGCAGTACAGGAAGCTGATTGGTCCATCCTACACTTCCTGGAGTTTTAAAAGTACGGTTCCCAACAGCTAGCGAGGCTCTTTCTGGCAGCAGCACCTGTTTGCTGTTCTTGGTTTCCAAACTTTATTTAGCATTTTTGAATTGTTAGGTTTTATGCCGTGGTTTTGTTTATAAATTGTATATTTTGTAAATAGTATTAAATCTGTAGGGGTGAACTGCCATTTTCTTTGGATTGTTTTCACATTTGGGAGTTAGGGTTAGCGACTGTCTTTTGGTTTGTTTATTTCTATCAGGCTAGCTAGCACTTTCTGTGGGAAATGGCTTATTTTGTTTATTATGTTGGCCTTGGTTCGCCCTGAGTTGTAGTGTCATGTTTTGTTTGACACTTTCTTTCGTTTAAAATAAATATCATTCTGTTGGAACATCTCGATCCTGGATTTTGGTTTGGGGATCGGAGAGGGAACATGCTAATTTATCTTTGTATGTTGCACCCTGACCCCCTGGACAGGGGCGTAACAGACCAGTACAGTTATAGTACTTTGTACTTTGCCACATTTGTCTTCTTCTTAGCAAGTGTCATGCATTGTGCTTCTCCAGTGTTTTTAAGAGCTGTTGATGATGTCAAATGCAGCTTACGGCCACACCGCTCTCTAAGCGCCCGATCTCGTCCGATCTCGGCAGCCAAATAGAGCCGGGCCTGGTTAGTACTTGGTAGGAAGACCGCCTGGGAATACCAGGTGCTGTAAGCTTTTTTGCTTGGGTTTACGGGCAGCACAAGCTGGTGTTACTGCCTATTTATTCATAGAAATTGTTCTATATTTTCATCAAATTTTGTTCTTTCATTGCTGTTTTGCTACTTTATTGGTTTTTCAACCATCGTGCTTCATTACTAGTAGACCATGTTACGGTCCTGGCCATATGTGTTGTTTTTATTTTCTCGTTCTTATAGGTGCCCTGCCTGATTGGCCGGATTGAGGGGCAGTACAGGAAGCTGATTGGTCCATCCTACACTTCCTGGAGTTTTAAAAGTACGGTTCCCAACAGCTAGCGAGGCTCTTTCTGGCAGTAACACCTGTTTGCTGTTCTTGGTTTCCAAACCTTATTTAGCATTTTTGAATTGTTAGGTTTTGTGCCGTGGTTTTGTTTATAAATTGTATATTTTGTAAATAGTATTAAATCTGTAGGGGTGAACAGCCATTTTCTTTGGACTGTTTTCACATTAGGGAGTTAGGGTTAGCGACTGTCTTTTGGTTTTTTTTTTTTCTATCAGGCTAGCTAGCACTTTCTGTGGGAAATGGCTTATTTTGTTTATTATGTTGGCCTTGGTTCGCCCTGAGTTGTAGTGTCATGTTTTGTTTGACACTTTCTTTCGTTTAAAATAAATATCATTCTGTTGGAACATCTCGGTCCTGGATTTTGGTTTGGGGATCGGAGAGGGAACATGCTAATTTATCTTTGTATGTTGCACCCTGACCCCCTGGACAGGGGCGTAACAGACCAGTACAGTTATAGTACTTTGTACTTTGCCACATTTATCTTCTTCTTAGCAAGTGTCATGCATTCTGCTTCTCCAGCGTTTTTAAGAGCTGTTGATGATGTCAAATGCAGCTTACGGCCACACCGCTCTCTAAGCGCCCGATCTCGTCCGATCTCGGCAGCCAAATAGAGCCGGGCCTGGTTAGTACTTGGTAGGAAGACCGCCTGGGAATACCAGGTGCTGTAAGCTTTTTTGCTTGGGTTTACGGGCAGCACAAGCTGGTGTTACTGCCTATTTATTCATAGAAATTGTTCTATATTTTCATCAAATTTTGTTCTTTCATTACTGTTTTGCTACTTTATTGGTTTGTCAACCATCGTGCTTCATTACTAGTAGACCATGTTACGGTCCTGGCCATATGTGTTGTTTTTGATATGTTGTTCTTATAGGTGCCCTGCCTGATTGGCCGGATTGAGGGGCAGTACAGGAAGCTGATTGGTCCATCCTACACTTCCTGGAGTTTTAAAAGTACGGTTCCCAACAGCTAGCGAGGCTCTTTCTGGCAGCAGCACCTGTTTGCTGTTCTTGGTTTCCAAACCTTATTTAGCATTTTTGAATTGTTAGGTTTTGTGCCGTGGTTTTGTTTATAAATTGTATATTTTGTAAATAGTATTAAATCTGTAGGGGTGAACAGCCATTTTCTTTGGACTGTTTTCACATTAGGGAGTTAGGGTTAGCGACTGTCTTTTGGTTTGTTTATTTCTATCAGGCTAGCTAGCACTTTCTGTGGGAAATGGCTTATTTTGTTTATTATGTTGGCCTTGGTTCGCCCTGAGTTGTAGTGTCATGTTTTGTTTGACACTTTCTTTCGTTTAAAATAAATATCATTCTGTTGGAACATCTCGGTCCTGGATTTTGGTTTGGGGATCGGAGAGGGAACATGCTAATTTATCTTTGTATGTTGCACCCTGACCCCCTGGACAGGGGCGTAACAGACCAGTACAGTTATAGTACTTTGTACTTTGCCACATTTATCTTCTTCTTAGCAAGTGTCATGCATTCTGCTTCTCCAGCGTTTTTAAGAGCTGTTGATGATGTCAAATGCAGCTTACGGCCACACCGCTCTCTAAGCGCCCGATCTCGTCCGATCTCGGCAGCCAAATAGAGCCGGGCCTGGTTAGTACTTGGTAGGAAGACCGCCTGGGAATACCAGGTGCTGTAAGCTTTTTTGCTTGGGTTTACGGGCAGCACAAGCTGGTGTTACTGCCTATTTATTCATAGAAATTGTTCTATATTTTCATCAAATTTTGTTCTTTCATTGCTGTTTTGCTACTTTATTGGTTTTTCAACCATCGTGCTTCATTACTAGTAGACCGTGTTACGGTCCTGGCCATATGTGTTGTTTTTATTTTGTTGTTCTTATAGGTGCCCTGCCTGATTGGCCGGTTTGGGGGGCAGTACAGGAAGCTGATTGGTCCATCCTACACTTCCTGGAGTTTTAAAAGTACGGTTCCCAACAGCTAGCGAGGCTCTTTCTGGCAGCAGCACCTGTTTGCTGTTCTTGGTTTCCAAACTTTATTTAGCATTTTTGAATTGTTAGGTTTTATGCCGTGGTTTTGTTTATAAATTGTATATTTTGTAAATAGTATTAAATCTGTAGGGGTGAACAGCCATTTTCTTTGGACTGTTTTCACATTAGGGAGTTAGGGTTAGCGACTGTGTTTTGGTTTGTTTATTTCTATCAGGCTAGCTAGCACTTTCTGTGGGAAATGGCTTATTTTGTTTATTATGTTGGCCTTGGTTCGCCCTGAGTTGTAGTGTCATGTTTTGTTTGACACTTTCTTTCGTTTAAAATAAATATCATTCTGTTGGAACATCTCGATCCTGGATTTTGGTTTGGGGATCGGAGAGGGAACATGCTAATTTATCTTTGTATGTTGCACCCTGACCCCCTGGACAGGGGCGTAACAGACCAGTACAGTTATAGTACTTTGTACTTTGCCACATTTATCTTCTTCTTAGCAAGTGTCATGCCTTCTGCTTCTCCAGCGTTTTTAAGAGCTGTTGATGATGTCAAATGCAGCTTACGGCCACACCGCTCTCTAAGCGCCCGATCTCGTCCGATCTCGGCAGCCAAATAGAGCCGGGCCTGGTTAGTACTTGGTAGGAAGACCGCCTGGGAATACCAGGTGCTGTAAGCTTTTTTGCTTGGGTTTACGGGCAGCACAAGCTGGTGTTACTGCCTATTTATTCATAGAAATTGTTCTATATTTTCATCAAATTTTGTTCTTTCATTGCTGTTTTGCTACTTTATTGGTTTGTCAACCATCGTGCTTCATTACTAGTAGACCATGTTACGGTCCTGGCCATATGTGTTGTTTTTATTTTCTCATTCTTATAGGTGCCCTGCCTGATTGGCCGGATTGAGGGGCAGTACAGGAAGCTGATTGGTCCATCCTACACTTCCTGGAGTTTTAAAAGTACGGTTCCCAACAGCTAGCGAGGCTCTTTCTGGCAGCAGCACCTGTTTGCTGTTCTTGGTTTTCAAACCTTATTTAGCATTTTTGAATTGTTAGGTTTTGTGCCGTGGTTTTGTTTATAAATTGTATATTTTGTAATTCGTATTAAATCTGTAGGGGTGAACAGCCATTTTCTTTTGATTGTTTTCTCTTGTTTTCACATTAGGGAGTTAGGGTTAGCGACTGTCTTTTGGTTTGTTTATTTCTATCAGGCTAGCTAGCACTTTCTGTGGGAAATGGCTTATTTTGTTTATTATGTTGGCCTTGGTTCGCCCTGAGTTGTAGTGTCATGTTTTGTTTGACACTTTCTTTCGTTTAAAATAAATATCATTCTGTTGGAACATCTCGATCCTGGATTTTGGTTTGGGGATCGGAGAGGGAACATGCTAATTTATCTTTGTATGTTGCACCCTGACCCCCTGGACAGGGGCGTAACAGACCAGTACAGTTATAGTACTTTGTACTTTGCCACATTTATCTTCTTCTTAGCAAGTGTCATGCATTCTGCTTCTCCAGCGTTTTTAAGAGCTGTTGATGATGTCAAATGCAGCTTACGGCCACACCGCTCTCTAAGCGCCCGATCTCGTCCGATCTCGGCAGCCAAATAGAGCCGGGCCTGGTTAGTACTTGGTAGGAAGACCGCCTGGGAATACCAGGTGCTGTAAGCTTTTTTGCTTGGGTTTACGGGCAGCACAAGCTGGTGTTACTGCCTATTTATTCATAGAAATTGTTCTATATTTTCATCAAATTTTGTTCTTTCATTGCTGTTTTGCTACTTTATTGGTTTTTCAACCATCGTGCTTCATTACTAGTAGACCATGTTACGGTCCTGGCCATATGTGTTGTTTTTATTTTCTCGTTCTTATAGGTGCCCTGCCTGATTGGCCGGATTGAGGGGCAGTACAGGAAGCTGATTGGTCCATCCTACACTTCCTGGAGTTTTAAAAGTACGGTTCCCAACAGCTAGCGAGGCTCTTTCTGGCAGCAGCACCTGTTTGCTGTTCTTGGTTTCCAAACCTTATTTAGCATTTTTGAATTCTTAGGTTTTGTGCCGTGGTTTTGTTTATAAATTGTATATTTTGTAATTCGTATTAAATCTGTAGGGGTGAACAGCCATTTTCTTTTGATTGTTTTCTCTTGTTTTCACATTAGGGAGTTAGGGTTAGCGACTGTCTTTTGGTTTGTTTATTTCTATCAGGCTAGCTAGCACTTTCTGTGGGAAATGGCTTATTTTGTTTATTATGTTGGCCTTGGTTCGCCCTGAGTTGTAGTGTCATGTTTTGTTTGACACTTTCTTTCGTTTAAAATAAATATCATTCTGTTGGAACATCTCGATCCTGGATTTTGGTTTGGGGATCGGAGAGGGAACATGCTAATTTATCTTTGTATGTTGCACCCTGACCCCCTGGACAGGGGCGTAACAGACCAGTACAGTTATAGTACTTTGTACTTTGCCACATTTATCTTCTTCTTAGCAAGTGTCATGCATTCTGCTTCTCCAGCGTTTTTAAGAGCTGTTGATGATGTCAAATGCAGCTTACGGCCACACCGCTCTCTAAGCGCCCGATCTCGTCCGATCTCGGCAGCCAAATAGAGCCGGGCCTGGTTAGTACTTGGTAGGAAGACCGCCTGGGAATACCAGGTGCTGTAAGCTTTTTTGCTTGGGTTTACGGGCAGCACAAGCTGGTGTTACTGCCTATTTATTCATAGAAATTGTTCTATATTTTCATCAAATTTTGTTCTTTCATTGCTGTTTTGCTACTTTATTGGTTTTTCAACCATCGTGCTTCATTACTAGTAGACCATGTTACGGTCCTGGCCATATGTGTTGTTTTTATTTTCTCGTTCTTATAGGTGCCCTGCCTGATTGGCCGGATTGAGGGGCAGTACAGGAAGCTGATTGGTCCATCCTACACTTCCTGGAGTTTTAAAAGTACGGTTCCCAACAGCTAGCGAGGCTCTTTCTGGCAGCAGCACCTGTTTGCTGTTCTTGGTTTCCAAACCTTATTTAGCATTTTTGAATTCTTAGGTTTTGTGCCGTGGTTTTGTTTATAAATTGTATATTTTGTAATTCGTATTAAATCTGTAGGGGTGAACAGCCATTTTCTTTTGATTGTTTTCTCTTGTTTTCACATTAGGGAGTTAGGGTTAGCGACTGTCTTTTGGTTTGTTTATTTCTATCAGGCTAGCTAGCACTTTCTGTGGGAAATGGCTTATTTTGTTTATTATGTTGGCCTTGGTTCGCCCTGAGTTGTAGTGTCATGTTTTGTTTGACACTTTCTTTCGTTTAAAATAAATATCATTCTGTTGGAACATCTCGGTCCTGGATTTTGGTTTGGGGATCGGAGAGGGAACATGCTAATTTATCTTTGTATGTTGCACCCTGACCCCCTGGACAGGGGCGTAACAGACCAGTACAGTTATAGTACTCTGTACTTTGCCACATTTATCTTCTTCTTAGCAAGTGTCATGCATTCTGCTTCTCCAGTGTTTTTAAGAGCTGTTGATGATGTCAAATGCAGCTTACGGCCACACCGCTCTCTAAGCGCCCGATCTCGTCCGATCTCGGCAGCCAAATAGAGCCGGGCCTGGTTAGTACTTGGTAGGAAGACCGCCTGGGAATACCAGGTGCTGTAAGCTTTTTTGCTTGGGTTTACGGGCAGCACAAGCTGGTGTTACTGCCTATTTATTCATAGAAATTGTTCTATATTTTCATCAAATTTTGTTCTTTCATTGCTGTTTTGCTACTTTATTGGTTTTTCAACCATCGTGCTTCATTACTAGTAGACCATGTTACGGTCCTGGCCATATGTGTTGTTTTTATTTTGTTGTTCTTATAGGTGCCCTGCCTGATTGGCCGGATTGGGGGGCAGTACAGGAAGCTGATTGGTCCATCCTACACTTCCTGGAGTTTTAAAAGTACGGTTCCCAACAGCTAGCGAGGCTCTTTCTGGCAGCAGCACCTGTTTGCTGTTCTTGGTTTCCAAACTTTATTTAGAATTTTTGAATTGTTAGGTTTTATGCCGTGGTTTTGTTTATAAATTGTATATTTCGTAAATAGTATTAAATCTGTAGGGGTGAACAGCCATTTTCTTTGGACTGTTTTCACATTAGGGAGTTAGGGTTAGCGACTGTGTTTTGGTTTGTTTATTTCTATCAGGCTAGCTAGCACTTTCTGTGGGAAATGGCTTATTTTGTTTATTATTTTGGCCTTGGTTCGCCCTGAGTTGTAGTGTCATGTTTTGTTTGACACTTTCTTTCGTTTAAAATAAATATCATTCTGTTGGAACATCTCGATCCTGGATTTTGGTTTGGGGATCGGAGAGGGAACATGCTAATTTATCTTTGTATGTTGCACCCTGACCCCCTGGACAGGGGCGTAACAGACCAGTACAGTTATAGTACTTTGTACTTTGCCACATTTATCTTCGTCTTAGCAAGTTTCATGCATTCTGCTTCTCCAACGTTTTTAAGAGCTGTTGATGATGTCAAATGCAGCTTACGGCCACACCGCTCTCTAAGCGCCCGATCTCGTCCGATCTCGGCAGCCAAATAGAGCCGGGCCTGGTTAGTACTTGGTAGGAAGACCGCGTGGGAATACCAGGTGCTGTAAGCTTTTTTGCTTGGGTTTACGGGCAGCACAAGCTGGTGTTACTGCCTATTTATTCATAGAAATTGTTCTATATTTTCATCAAATTTTGTTCTTTCATTACTGTTTTGCTACTTTATTGGTTTGTCAACCATCGTGCTTCATTACTAGTAGACCATGTTACGGTCCTGGCCATATGTGTTGTTTTTGATATGTTGTTCTTATAGGTGCCCTGCCTGATTGGCCGGATTGAGGGGCAGTACAGGAAGCTGATTGGTCCATCCTACACTTCCTGGAGTTTTAAAAGTACGGTTCCCAACAGCTAGCGAGGCTCTTTCTGGCAGTAACACCTGTTTGCTGTTCTTGGTTTCCAAACCTTATTTAGCATTTTTGAATTGTTAGGTTTTGTGCCGTGGTTTTGTTTATAAATTGTATATTTTGTAAATAGTATTAAATCTGTAGGGGTGAACAGCCATTTTCTTTTGATTGTTTTCTCTTGTTTTCACATTAGGGAGTTAGGGTTAGCGACTGTCTTTTGGTTTGTTTATTTCTATCAGGCTAGCTAGCACTTTCTGTGGGAAATGGCTTATTTTGTTTATTATGTTGGCCTTGGTTCGCCCTGAGTTGTAGTGTCATGTTTTGTTTGACACTTTCTTTCGTTTAAAATAAATATCATTCTGTTGGAACATCTCGGTCCTGGATTTTGGTTTGGGGATCGGAGAGGGAACATGCTAATTTATCTTTGTATGTTGCACCCTGACCCCCTGGACAGGGGCGTAACAGACCAGTACAGTTATAGTACTTTGTACTTTGCCACATTTATCTTCTTCTTAGCAAGTGTCATGCATTCTGCTTCTCCAGCGTTTTTAAGAGCTGTTGATGATATCAAATGCAGCTTACGGCCACACCGCTCTCTAAGCGCCCGATCTCGTCCGATCTCGGCAGCCAAATAGAGCCGGGCCTGGTTAGTACTTGGTAGGAAGACCGCCTGGGAATACCAGGTGCTGTAAGCTTTTTTGCTTGGGTTTACGGGCAGCACAAGCTGGTGTTACTGCCTATTTATTCATAGAAATTGTTCTTTATTTTCATCAAATTTTGTTCTTTCATTGCTGTTTTGCTACTTTATTGGTTTTTCAACCATCGTGCTTCATTACTAGTAGACCATGTTACGGTCCTGGCCATATGTGTTGTTTTTATTTTGTTGTTCTTATAGGTGCCCTGCCTGATTGGCCGGATTGGGGGGCAGTACAGGAAGCTGATTGGTCCATCCTACATTTCCTGGAGTTTTAAAAGTACGGTTCCCAACAGCTAGCGAGGCTCTTTCTGGCAGCAGCACCTGTTTGCTGTTCTTGGTTTCCAAACTTTATTTAGCATTTTTGAATTGTTAGGTTTTATGCCGTGGTTTTGTTTATAAATTGTATATTTTGTAAATAGTATTAAATCTGTAGGGGTGAACAGCCATTTTCTTTGGACTGTTTTCACATTAGGGAGTTAGGGTTAGCGACTGTGTTTTGGTTTGTTTATTTCTATCAGGCTAGCTAGCACTTTCTGTGGGAAATGGCTTATTTTGTTTATTATGTTGGCCTTGGTTCGCCCTGAGTTGTAGTGTCATGTTTTGTTTGACACTTTCTTTCGTTTAAAATAAATATCATTCTGTTGGAACATCTCGATCCTGGATTTTGGTTTGGGGATCGGAGAGGGAACATGCTAATTTATCTTTGTATGTTGCACCCTGACCCCCTGGACAGGGGCGTAACAGACCAGTACAGTTATAGTACTTTGTACTTTGCCACATTTATCTTCGTCTTAGCAAGTTTCATGCATTCTGCTTCTCCAACGTTTTTAAGAGCTGTTGATGATGTCAAATGCAGCTTACGGCCACACCGCTCTCTAAGCGCCCGATCTCGTCCGATCTCGGCAGCCAAATAGAGCCGGGCCTGGTTAGTACTTGGTAGGAAGACCGCGTGGGAATACCAGGTGCTGTAAGCTTTTTTGCTTGGGTTTACGGGCAGCACAAGCTGGTGTTACTGCCTATTTATTCATAGAAATTGTTTTATATTTTCATCAAATTTTGTTCTTTCATTACTGTTTTGCTACTTTATTGGTTTGTCAACCATCGTGCTTCATTACTAGTAGACCATGTTACGGTCCTGGCCATATGTGTTGTTTTTGATATGTTGTTCTTATAGGTGCCCTGCCTGATTGGCCGGATTGAGGGGCAGTACAGGAAGCTGATTGGTCCATCCTACACTTCCTGGAGTTTTAAAAGTACGGTTCCCAACAGCTAGCGAGGCTCTTTCTGGCAGCAGCACCTGTTTGCTGTTCTTGGTTTCCAAACCTTATTTAGCATTTTTGAATTGTTAGGTTTTGTGCCGTGGTTTTGTTTATAAATTGTATATTTTGTAAATAGTATTAAATCTGTAGGGGTGAACAGCCATTTTCTTTGGACTGTTTTCACATTAGGGAGTTAGGGTTAGCGACTGTCTTTTGGTTTGTTTATTTCTATCAGGCTAGCTAGCACTTTCTGTGGGAAATGGCTTATTTTGTTTATTATGTTGGCCTTGGTTCGCCCTGAGTTGTATTGTCATGTTTTGTTTGACACTTTCTTTCGTTTAAAATAAATATCATTCTGTTGGAACATCTCGGTCCTGGATTTTGGTTTTGGGATCGGAGAGGGAACATGCTAATTTATCTTTGTATGTTGCACCCTGACCCCCTGGACAGGGGCGTAACAGACCAGTACAGTTATAGTACTTTGTACTTTGCCACATTTATCTTCTTCTTAGCAAGTGTCATGCATTCTGCTTCTCCAGCGTTTTTAAGAGCTGTTGATGATGTCAAATGCAGCTTACGGCCACACCGCTCTCTAAGCGCCCGATCTCGTCCGATCTCGGCAGCCAAATAGAGCCGGGCCTGGTTAGTACTTGGTAGGAAGACCGCCTGGGAATACCAGGTGCTGTAAGCTTTTTTGCTTGGGTTTACGGGCAGCACAAGCTGGTGTTACTGCCTATTTATTCATAGAAATTGTTCTATATTTTCATCAAATTTTGTTCTTTCATTGCTGTTTTGCTACTTTATTGGTTTGTCAACCATCGTGCTTCATTACTAGTAGACCATGTTACGGTCCTGGCCATATGTGTTGTTTTTATTTTGTTGTTCTTATAGGTGCCCTGCCTGATTGGCCGGATTGGGGGGCAGTACAGGAAGCTGATTGGTCCATCCTACACTTCCTGGAGTTTTAAAAGTACGGTTCCCAACAGCTAGCGAGGCTCTTTCTGGCAGCAGCACCTGTTTGCTGTTCTTGGTTTCCAAACTTTATTTAGCATTTTTGAATTGTTAGGTTTTATGCCGTGGTTTTGTTTATAAATTGTATATTTTGTAAATAGTATTAAATCTGTAGGGGTGAACAGCCATTTTCTTTGGACTGTTTTCACATTAGGGAGTTAGGGTTAGCGACTGTCTTTTGGTTTTTTTTTTTTCTATCAGGCTAGCTAGCACTTTCTGTGGGAAATGGCTTATTTTGTTTATTATGTTGGCCTTGGTTCGCCCTGAGTTGTAGTGTCATGTTTTGTTTGACACTTTCTTTCGTTTAAAATAAATATCATTCTGTTGGAACATCTCGGTCCTGGATTTTGGTTTGGGGATCGGAGAGGGAACATGCTAATTTATCTTTGTATGTTGCACCCTGACCCCCTGGACAGGGGCGTAACAGACCAGTACAGTTATAGTACTTTGTACTTTGCCACATTTATCTTCTTCTTAGCAAGTGTCATGCATTCTGCTTCTCCAGCGTTTTTAAGAGCTGTTGATGATGTCAAATGCAGCTTACGGCCACACCGCTCTCTAAGCGCCCGATCTCGTCCGATCTCGGCAGCCAAATAGAGCCGGGCCTGGTTAGTACTTGGTAGGAAGACCGCCTGGGAATACCAGGTGCTGTAAGCTTTTTTGCTTGGGTTTACGGGCAGCACAAGCTGGTGTTACTGCCTATTTATTCATAGAAATTGTTCTATATTTTCATCAAATTTTGTTCTTTCATTACTGTTTTGCTACTTTATTGGTTTGTCAACCATCGTGCTTCATTACTAGTAGACCATGTTACGGTCCTGGCCATATGTGTTGTTTTTGATATGTTGTTCTTATAGGTGCCCTGCCTGATTGGCCGGATTGAGGGGCAGTACAGGAAGCTGATTGGTCCATCCTACACTTCCTGGAGTTTTAAAAGTACGGTTCCCAACAGCTAGCGAGGCTCTTTCTGGCAGCAGCACCTGTTTGCTGTTCTTGGTTTCCAAACCTTATTTAGCATTTTTGAATTGTTAGGTTTTGTGCCGTGGTTTTGTTTATAAATTGTATATTTTGTAAATAGTATTAAATCTGTAGGGGTGAACAGCCATTTTCTTTGGACTGTTTTCACATTAGGGAGTTAGGGTTAGCGACTGTCTTTTGGTTTGTTTATTTCTATCAGGCTAGCTAGCACTTTCTGTGGGAAATGGCTTATTTTGTTTATTATGTTGGCCTTGGTTCGCCCTGAGTTGTAGTGTCATGTTTTGTTTGACACTTTCTTTCGTTTAAAATAAATATCATTCTGTTGGAACATCTCGGTCCTGGATTTTGGTTTGGGGATCGGAGAGGGAACATGCTAATTTATCTTTGTATGTTGCACCCTGACCCCCTGGACAGGGGCGTAACAGACCAGTACAGTTATAGTACTTTGTACTTTGCCACATTTATCTTCTTCTTAGCAAGTGTCATGCATTCTGCTTCTCCAGCGTTTTTAAGAGCTGTTGATGATGTCAAATGCAGCTTACGGCCACACCGCTCTCTAAGCGCCCGATCTCGTCCGATCTCGGCAGCCAAATAGAGCCGGGCCTGGTTAGTACTTGGTAGGAAGACCGCCTGGGAATACCAGGTGCTGTAAGCTTTTTTGCTTGGGTTTACGGGCAGCACAAGCTGGTGTTACTGCCTATTTATTCATAGAAATTGTTCTATATTTTCATCAAAGTTTGTTCTTTCATTGCTGTTTTGCTACTTTATTGGTTTTTCAACCATCGTGCTTCATTACTAGTAGACCATGTTACGGTCCTGGCCATATGTGTTGTTTTTATTTTCTCGTTCTTATAGGTGCCCTGCCTGATTGGCCGGATTGAGGGGCAGTACAGGAAGCTGATTGGTCCATCCTACACTTCCTGGAGTTTTAAAAGTACGGTTCCCAACAGCTAGCGAGGCTCTTTCTGGCAGCAGCACCTGTTTGCTGTTCTTGGTTTCCAAACCTTATTTAGCATTTTTGAATTGTTAGGTTTTGTGCCGTGGTTTTGTTTATAAATTGTATATTTTGTAATTCGTATTAAATCTGTAGGGGTGAACAGCCATTTTCTTTTGATTGTTTTCTCTTTTTTTCACATTAGGGAGTTAGGGTTAGCGACTGTCTTTTGGTTTGTTTATTTCTATCAGGCTAGCTAGCACTTTCTGTGGGAAATGGCTTATTTTGTTTATTATGTTGGCCTTGGTTCGCCCTGAGTTGTATTGTCATGTTTTGTTTGACACTTTCTTTCGTTTAAAATAAATATCATTCTGTTGGAACATCTCGGTCCTGGATTTTGGTTTTGGGATCGGAGAGGGAACATGCTAATTTATCTTTGTATGTTGCACCCTGACCCCCTGGACAGGGGCGTAACAGACCAGTACAGTTATAGTACTTTGTACTTTGCCACATTTATCTTCTTCTTAGCAAGTGTCATGCATTCTGCTTCTCCAGCGTTTTTAAGAGCTGTTGATGATGTCAAATGCAGCTTACGGCCACACCGCTCTCTAAGCGCCCGATCTCGTCCGATCTCGGCAGCCAAATAGAGCCGGGCCTGGTTAGTACTTGGTAGGAAGACCGCCTGGGAATACCAGGTGCTGTAAGCTTTTTTGCTTGGGTTTACGGGCAGCACAAGCTGGTGTTACTGCCTATTTATTCATAGAAATTGTTCTATATTTTCATCAAATTTTGTTCTTTCATTGCTGTTTTGCTACTTTATTGGTTTGTCAACCATCGTGCTTCATTACTAGTAGACCATGTTACGGTCCTGGCCATATGTGTTGTTTTTATTTTGTTGTTCTTATAGGTGCCCTGCCTGATTGGCCGGATTGGGGGGCAGTACAGGAAGCTGATTGGTCCATCCTACACTTCCTGGAGTTTTAAAAGTACGGTTCCCAACAGCTAGCGAGGCTCTTTCTGGCAGCAGCACCTGTTTGCTGTTCTTGGTTTCCAAACTTTATTTAGCATTTTTGAATTGTTAGGTTTTATGCCGTGGTTTTGTTTATAAATTGTATATTTTGTAAATAGTATTAAATCTGTAGGGGTGAACTGCCATTTTCTTTGGATTGTTTTCACATTTGGGAGTTAGGGTTAGCGACTGTCTTTTGGTTTGTTTATTTCTATCAGGCTAGCTAGCACTTTCTGTGGGAAATGGCTTATTTTGTTTATTATGTTGGCCTTGGTTCGCCCTGAGTTGTAGTGTCATGTTTTGTTTGACACTTTCTTTCGTTTAAAATAAATATCATTCTGTTGGAACATCTCGATCCTGGATTTTGGTTTGGGGATCGGAGAGGGAACATGCTAATTTATCTTTGTATGTTGCACCCTGACCCCCTGGACAGGGGCGTAACAGACCAGTACAGTTATAGTACTTTGTACTTTGCCACATTTGTCTTCTTCTTAGCAAGTGTCATGCATTGTGCTTCTCCAGTGTTTTTAAGAGCTGTTGATGATGTCAAATGCAGCTTACGGCCACACCGCTCTCTAAGCGCCCGATCTCGTCCGATCTCGGCAGCCAAATAGAGCCGGGCCTGGTTAGTACTTGGTAGGAAGACCGCCTGGGAATACCAGGTGCTGTAAGCTTTTTTGCTTGGGTTTACGGGCAGCACAAGCTGGTGTTACTGCCTATTTATTCATAGAAATTGTTCTATATTTTCATCAAATTTTGTTCTTTCATTGCTGTTTTGCTACTTTATTGGTTTTTCAACCATCGTGCTTCATTACTAGTAGACCATGTTACGGTCCTGGCCATATGTGTTGTTTTTATTTTCTCGTTCTTATAGGTGCCCTGCCTGATTGGCCGGATTGAGGGGCAGTACAGGAAGCTGATTGGTCCATCCTACACTTCCTGGAGTTTTAAAAGTACGGTTCCCAACAGCTAGCGAGGCTCTTTCTGGCAGTAACACCTGTTTGCTGTTCTTGGTTTCCAAACCTTATTTAGCATTTTTGAATTGTTAGGTTTTGTGCCGTGGTTTTGTTTATAAATTGTATATTTTGTAAATAGTATTAAATCTGTAGGGGTGAACAGCCATTTTCTTTGGACTGTTTTCACATTAGGGAGTTAGGGTTAGCGACTGTCTTTTGGTTTTTTTTTTTTCTATCAGGCTAGCTAGCACTTTCTGTGGGAAATGGCTTATTTTGTTTATTATGTTGGCCTTGGTTCGCCCTGAGTTGTAGTGTCATGTTTTGTTTGACACTTTCTTTCGTTTAAAATAAATATCATTCTGTTGGAACATCTCGGTCCTGGATTTTGGTTTGGGGATCGGAGAGGGAACATGCTAATTTATCTTTGTATGTTGCACCCTGACCCCCTGGACAGGGGCGTAACAGACCAGTACAGTTATAGTACTTTGTACTTTGCCACATTTATCTTCTTCTTAGCAAGTGTCATGCATTCTGCTTCTCCAGCGTTTTTAAGAGCTGTTGATGATGTCAAATGCAGCTTACGGCCACACCGCTCTCTAAGCGCCCGATCTCGTCCGATCTCGGCAGCCAAATAGAGCCGGGCCTGGTTAGTACTTGGTAGGAAGACCGCCTGGGAATACCAGGTGCTGTAAGCTTTTTTGCTTGGGTTTACGGGCAGCACAAGCTGGTGTTACTGCCTATTTATTCATAGAAATTGTTCTATATTTTCATCAAATTTTGTTCTTTCATTACTGTTTTGCTACTTTATTGGTTTGTCAACCATCGTGCTTCATTACTAGTAGACCATGTTACGGTCCTGGCCATATGTGTTGTTTTTGATATGTTGTTCTTATAGGTGCCCTGCCTGATTGGCCGGATTGAGGGGCAGTACAGGAAGCTGATTGGTCCATCCTACACTTCCTGGAGTTTTAAAAGTACGGTTCCCAACAGCTAGCGAGGCTCTTTCTGGCAGCAGCACCTGTTTGCTGTTCTTGGTTTCCAAACCTTATTTAGCATTTTTGAATTGTTAGGTTTTGTGCCGTGGTTTTGTTTATAAATTGTATATTTTGTAAATAGTATTAAATCTGTAGGGGTGAACAGCCATTTTCTTTGGACTGTTTTCACATTAGGGAGTTAGGGTTAGCGACTGTCTTTTGGTTTGTTTATTTCTATCAGGCTAGCTAGCACTTTCTGTGGGAAATGGCTTATTTTGTTTATTATGTTGGCCTTGGTTCGCCCTGAGTTGTAGTGTCATGTTTTGTTTGACACTTTCTTTCGTTTAAAATAAATATCATTCTGTTGGAACATCTCGGTCCTGGATTTTGGTTTGGGGATCGGAGAGGGAACATGCTAATTTATCTTTGTATGTTGCACCCTGACCCCCTGGACAGGGGCGTAACAGACCAGTACAGTTATAGTACTTTGTACTTTGCCACATTTATCTTCTTCTTAGCAAGTGTCATGCATTCTGCTTCTCCAGCGTTTTTAAGAGCTGTTGATGATGTCAAATGCAGCTTACGGCCACACCGCTCTCTAAGCGCCCGATCTCGTCCGATCTCGGCAGCCAAATAGAGCCGGGCCTGGTTAGTACTTGGTAGGAAGACCGCCTGGGAATACCAGGTGCTGTAAGCTTTTTTGCTTGGGTTTACGGGCAGCACAAGCTGGTGTTACTGCCTATTTATTCATAGAAATTGTTCTATATTTTCATCAAATTTTGTTCTTTCATTGCTGTTTTGCTACTTTATTGGTTTTTCAACCATCGTGCTTCATTACTAGTAGACCGTGTTACGGTCCTGGCCATATGTGTTGTTTTTATTTTGTTGTTCTTATAGGTGCCCTGCCTGATTGGCCGGTTTGGGGGGCAGTACAGGAAGCTGATTGGTCCATCCTACACTTCCTGGAGTTTTAAAAGTACGGTTCCCAACAGCTAGCGAGGCTCTTTCTGGCAGCAGCACCTGTTTGCTGTTCTTGGTTTCCAAACTTTATTTAGCATTTTTGAATTGTTAGGTTTTATGCCGTGGTTTTGTTTATAAATTGTATATTTTGTAAATAGTATTAAATCTGTAGGGGTGAACAGCCATTTTCTTTGGACTGTTTTCACATTAGGGAGTTAGGGTTAGCGACTGTGTTTTGGTTTGTTTATTTCTATCAGGCTAGCTAGCACTTTCTGTGGGAAATGGCTTATTTTGTTTATTATGTTGGCCTTGGTTCGCCCTGAGTTGTAGTGTCATGTTTTGTTTGACACTTTCTTTCGTTTAAAATAAATATCATTCTGTTGGAACATCTCGATCCTGGATTTTGGTTTGGGGATCGGAGAGGGAACATGCTAATTTATCTTTGTATGTTGCACCCTGACCCCCTGGACAGGGGCGTAACAGACCAGTACAGTTATAGTACTTTGTACTTTGCCACATTTATCTTCTTCTTAGCAAGTGTCATGCCTTCTGCTTCTCCAGCGTTTTTAAGAGCTGTTGATGATGTCAAATGCAGCTTACGGCCACACCGCTCTCTAAGCGCCCGATCTCGTCCGATCTCGGCAGCCAAATAGAGCCGGGCCTGGTTAGTACTTGGTAGGAAGACCGCCTGGGAATACCAGGTGCTGTAAGCTTTTTTGCTTGGGTTTACGGGCAGCACAAGCTGGTGTTACTGCCTATTTATTCATAGAAATTGTTCTATATTTTCATCAAATTTTGTTCTTTCATTGCTGTTTTGCTACTTTATTGGTTTGTCAACCATCGTGCTTCATTACTAGTAGACCATGTTACGGTCCTGGCCATATGTGTTGTTTTTATTTTCTCATTCTTATAGGTGCCCTGCCTGATTGGCCGGATTGAGGGGCAGTACAGGAAGCTGATTGGTCCATCCTACACTTCCTGGAGTTTTAAAAGTACGGTTCCCAACAGCTAGCGAGGCTCTTTCTGGCAGCAGCACCTGTTTGCTGTTCTTGGTTTTCAAACCTTATTTAGCATTTTTGAATTGTTAGGTTTTGTGCCGTGGTTTTGTTTATAAATTGTATATTTTGTAATTCGTATTAAATCTGTAGGGGTGAACAGCCATTTTCTTTTGATTGTTTTCTCTTGTTTTCACATTAGGGAGTTAGGGTTAGCGACTGTCTTTTGGTTTGTTTATTTCTATCAGGCTAGCTAGCACTTTCTGTGGGAAATGGCTTATTTTGTTTATTATGTTGGCCTTGGTTCGCCCTGAGTTGTAGTGTCATGTTTTGTTTGACACTTTCTTTCGTTTAAAATAAATATCATTCTGTTGGAACATCTCGATCCTGGATTTTGGTTTGGGGATCGGAGAGGGAACATGCTAATTTATCTTTGTATGTTGCACCCTGACCCCCTGGACAGGGGCGTAACAGACCAGTACAGTTATAGTACTTTGTACTTTGCCACATTTATCTTCTTCTTAGCAAGTGTCATGCATTCTGCTTCTCCAGCGTTTTTAAGAGCTGTTGATGATGTCAAATGCAGCTTACGGCCACACCGCTCTCTAAGCGCCCGATCTCGTCCGATCTCGGCAGCCAAATAGAGCCGGGCCTGGTTAGTACTTGGTAGGAAGACCGCCTGGGAATACCAGGTGCTGTAAGCTTTTTTGCTTGGGTTTACGGGCAGCACAAGCTGGTGTTACTGCCTATTTATTCATAGAAATTGTTCTATATTTTCATCAAATTTTGTTCTTTCATTGCTGTTTTGCTACTTTATTGGTTTTTCAACCATCGTGCTTCATTACTAGTAGACCATGTTACGGTCCTGGCCATATGTGTTGTTTTTATTTTCTCGTTCTTATAGGTGCCCTGCCTGATTGGCCGGATTGAGGGGCAGTACAGGAAGCTGATTGGTCCATCCTACACTTCCTGGAGTTTTAAAAGTACGGTTCCCAACAGCTAGCGAGGCTCTTTCTGGCAGCAGCACCTGTTTGCTGTTCTTGGTTTCCAAACCTTATTTAGCATTTTTGAATTCTTAGGTTTTGTGCCGTGGTTTTGTTTATAAATTGTATATTTTGTAATTCGTATTAAATCTGTAGGGGTGAACAGCCATTTTCTTTTGATTGTTTTCTCTTGTTTTCACATTAGGGAGTTAGGGTTAGCGACTGTCTTTTGGTTTGTTTATTTCTATCAGGCTAGCTAGCACTTTCTGTGGGAAATGGCTTATTTTGTTTATTATGTTGGCCTTGGTTCGCCCTGAGTTGTAGTGTCATGTTTTGTTTGACACTTTCTTTCGTTTAAAATAAATATCATTCTGTTGGAACATCTCGATCCTGGATTTTGGTTTGGGGATCGGAGAGGGAACATGCTAATTTATCTTTGTATGTTGCACCCTGACCCCCTGGACAGGGGCGTAACAGACCAGTACAGTTATAGTACTTTGTACTTTGCCACATTTATCTTCTTCTTAGCAAGTGTCATGCATTCTGCTTCTCCAGCGTTTTTAAGAGCTGTTGATGATGTCAAATGCAGCTTACGGCCACACCGCTCTCTAAGCGCCCGATCTCGTCCGATCTCGGCAGCCAAATAGAGCCGGGCCTGGTTAGTACTTGGTAGGAAGACCGCCTGGGAATACCAGGTGCTGTAAGCTTTTTTGCTTGGGTTTACGGGCAGCACAAGCTGGTGTTACTGCCTATTTATTCATAGAAATTGTTCTATATTTTCATCAAATTTTGTTCTTTCATTGCTGTTTTGCTACTTTATTGGTTTTTCAACCATCGTGCTTCATTACTAGTAGACCATGTTACGGTCCTGGCCATATGTGTTGTTTTTATTTTCTCGTTCTTATAGGTGCCCTGCCTGATTGGCCGGATTGAGGGGCAGTACAGGAAGCTGATTGGTCCATCCTACACTTCCTGGAGTTTTAAAAGTACGGTTCCCAACAGCTAGCGAGGCTCTTTCTGGCAGCAGCACCTGTTTGCTGTTCTTGGTTTCCAAACCTTATTTAGCATTTTTGAATTCTTAGGTTTTGTGCCGTGGTTTTGTTTATAAATTGTATATTTTGTAATTCGTATTAAATCTGTAGGGGTGAACAGCCATTTTCTTTTGATTGTTTTCTCTTGTTTTCACATTAGGGAGTTAGGGTTAGCGACTGTCTTTTGGTTTGTTTATTTCTATCAGGCTAGCTAGCACTTTCTGTGGGAAATGGCTTATTTTGTTTATTATGTTGGCCTTGGTTCGCCCTGAGTTGTAGTGTCATGTTTTGTTTGACACTTTCTTTCGTTTAAAATAAATATCATTCTGTTGGAACATCTCGGTCCTGGATTTTGGTTTGGGGATCGGAGAGGGAACATGCTAATTTATCTTTGTATGTTGCACCCTGACCCCCTGGACAGGGGCGTAACAGACCAGTACAGTTATAGTACTCTGTACTTTGCCACATTTATCTTCTTCTTAGCAAGTGTCATGCATTCTGCTTCTCCAGTGTTTTTAAGAGCTGTTGATGATGTCAAATGCAGCTTACGGCCACACCGCTCTCTAAGCGCCCGATCTCGTCCGATCTCGGCAGCCAAATAGAGCCGGGCCTGGTTAGTACTTGGTAGGAAGACCGCCTGGGAATACCAGGTGCTGTAAGCTTTTTTGCTTGGGTTTACGGGCAGCACAAGCTGGTGTTACTGCCTATTTATTCATAGAAATTGTTCTATATTTTCATCAAATTTTGTTCTTTCATTGCTGTTTTGCTACTTTATTGGTTTTTCAACCATCGTGCTTCATTACTAGTAGACCATGTTACGGTCCTGGCCATATGTGTTGTTTTTATTTTGTTGTTCTTATAGGTGCCCTGCCTGATTGGCCGGATTGGGGGGCAGTACAGGAAGCTGATTGGTCCATCCTACACTTCCTGGAGTTTTAAAAGTACGGTTCCCAACAGCTAGCGAGGCTCTTTCTGGCAGCAGCACCTGTTTGCTGTTCTTGGTTTCCAAACTTTATTTAGAATTTTTGAATTGTTAGGTTTTATGCCGTGGTTTTGTTTATAAATTGTATATTTCGTAAATAGTATTAAATCTGTAGGGGTGAACAGCCATTTTCTTTGGACTGTTTTCACATTAGGGAGTTAGGGTTAGCGACTGTGTTTTGGTTTGTTTATTTCTATCAGGCTAGCTAGCACTTTCTGTGGGAAATGGCTTATTTTGTTTATTATTTTGGCCTTGGTTCGCCCTGAGTTGTAGTGTCATGTTTTGTTTGACACTTTCTTTCGTTTAAAATAAATATCATTCTGTTGGAACATCTCGATCCTGGATTTTGGTTTGGGGATCGGAGAGGGAACATGCTAATTTATCTTTGTATGTTGCACCCTGACCCCCTGGACAGGGGCGTAACAGACCAGTACAGTTATAGTACTTTGTACTTTGCCACATTTATCTTCGTCTTAGCAAGTTTCATGCATTCTGCTTCTCCAACGTTTTTAAGAGCTGTTGATGATGTCAAATGCAGCTTACGGCCACACCGCTCTCTAAGCGCCCGATCTCGTCCGATCTCGGCAGCCAAATAGAGCCGGGCCTGGTTAGTACTTGGTAGGAAGACCGCGTGGGAATACCAGGTGCTGTAAGCTTTTTTGCTTGGGTTTACGGGCAGCACAAGCTGGTGTTACTGCCTATTTATTCATAGAAATTGTTCTATATTTTCATCAAATTTTGTTCTTTCATTACTGTTTTGCTACTTTATTGGTTTGTCAACCATCGTGCTTCATTACTAGTAGACCATGTTACGGTCCTGGCCATATGTGTTGTTTTTGATATGTTGTTCTTATAGGTGCCCTGCCTGATTGGCCGGATTGAGGGGCAGTACAGGAAGCTGATTGGTCCATCCTACACTTCCTGGAGTTTTAAAAGTACGGTTCCCAACAGCTAGCGAGGCTCTTTCTGGCAGTAACACCTGTTTGCTGTTCTTGGTTTCCAAACCTTATTTAGCATTTTTGAATTGTTAGGTTTTGTGCCGTGGTTTTGTTTATAAATTGTATATTTTGTAAATAGTATTAAATCTGTAGGGGTGAACAGCCATTTTCTTTTGATTGTTTTCTCTTGTTTTCACATTAGGGAGTTAGGGTTAGCGACTGTCTTTTGGTTTGTTTATTTCTATCAGGCTAGCTAGCACTTTCTGTGGGAAATGGCTTATTTTGTTTATTATGTTGGCCTTGGTTCGCCCTGAGTTGTAGTGTCATGTTTTGTTTGACACTTTCTTTCGTTTAAAATAAATATCATTCTGTTGGAACATCTCGGTCCTGGATTTTGGTTTGGGGATCGGAGAGGGAACATGCTAATTTATCTTTGTATGTTGCACCCTGACCCCCTGGACAGGGGCGTAACAGACCAGTACAGTTATAGTACTTTGTACTTTGCCACATTTATCTTCTTCTTAGCAAGTGTCATGCATTCTGCTTCTCCAGCGTTTTTAAGAGCTGTTGATGATGTCAAATGCAGCTTACGGCCACACCGCTCTCTAAGCGCCCGATCTCGTCCGATCTCGGCAGCCAAATAGAGCCGGGCCTGGTTAGTACTTGGTAGGAAGACCGCGTGGGAATACCAGGTGCTGTAAGCTTTTTTGCTTGGGTTTACGGGCAGCACAAGCTGGTGTTACTGCCTATTTATTCATAGAAATTGTTCTATATTTTCATCAAATTTTGTTCTTTCATTACTGTTTTGCTACTTTATTGGTTTGTCAACCATCGTGCTTCATTACTAGTAGACCATGTTACGGTCCTGGCCATATGTGTTGTTTTTGATATGTTGTTCTTATAGGTGCCCTGCCTGATTGGCCGGATTGAGGGGCAGTACAGGAAGCTGATTGGTCCATCCTACACTTCCTGGAGTTTTAAAAGTACGGTTCCCAACAGCTAGCGAGGCTCTTTCTGGCAGCAGCACCTGTTTGCTGTTCTTGGTTTCCAAACCTTATTTAGCATTTTTGAATTGTTAGGTTTTGTGCCGTGGTTTTGTTTATAAATTGTATATTTTGTAAATAGTATTAAATCTGTAGGGGTGAACAGCCATTTTCTTTGGACTGTTTTCACATTAGGGAGTTAGGGTTAGCGACTGTCTTTTGGTTTGTTTATTTCTATCAGGCTAGCTAGCACTTTCTGTGGGAAATGGCTTATTTTGTTTATTATGTTGGCCTTGGTTCGCCCTGAGTTGTAGTGTCATGTTTTGTTTGACACTTTCTTTCGTTTAAAATAAATATCATTCTGTTGGAACATCTCGATCCTGGATTTTGGTTTGGGGATCGGAGAGGGAACATGCTAATTTATCTTTGTATGTTGCACCCTGACCCCCTGGACAGGGGCGTAACAGACCAGTACAGTTATAGTACTTTGTACTTTGCCACATTTGTCTTCTTCTTAGCAAGTGTCATGCATTCTGCTTCTCCAGTGTTTTTAAGAGCTGTTGATGATGTCAAATGCAGCTTACGGCCACACCGCTCTCTAAGCGCCCAATCTCGTCCGATCTCGGCAGCCAAATAGAGCCGGGCCTGGTTAGTACTTGGTAGGAAGACCACCTGGAAATACCAGGTGCTGTAAGCTTTTTTGCTTGGGTTTACGGGCAGCACAAGCTGGTGTTACTGCCTATTTATTCATAGAAATTGTTCTATATTTTCATCAAATTTTGTTCTTTCATTGCTGTTTTGCTACTTTATTGGTTTTTCAACCATCGTGCTTCATTACTAGTAGACCATGTTACGGTCCTGGCCATATGTGTTGTTTTTATTTTCTCGTTCTTATAGGTGCCCTGCCTGATTGGCCGGATTGAGGGGCAGTACAGGAAGCTGATTGGTCCATCCTACACTTCCTGGAGTTTTAAAAGTACGGTTCCCAACAGCTAGCGAGGCTCTTTCTGGCAGTAACACCTGTTTGCTGTTCTTGGTATCCAAACCTTATTTAGCATTTTTGAATTGTTAGGTTTTGTGCCGTGGTTTTGTTTATAAATTGTATATTTTGTAATTCGTATTAAATCTGTAGGGGTGAACAGCCATTTTCTTTTGATTGTTTTCTCTTGTTTTCACATTAGGGAGTTAGGGTTAGCGACTGTCTTTTGGTTTGTTTATTTCTATCAGGCTAGCTAGCACTTTCTGTGGGAAATGGCTTATTTTGTTTATTATGTTGGCCTTGGTTCGCCCTGAGTTGTAGTGTCATGTTTTGTTTGACACTTTCTTTCGTTTAAAATAAATATCATTCTGTTGGAACATCTCGGTCCTGGATTTTGGTTTGGGGATCGGAGAGGGAACATGCTAATTTATCTTTGTATGTTGCACCCTGACCCCCTGGACAGGGGCGTAACAGACCAGTACAGTTATAGTACTTTGTACTTTGCCACATTTATCTTCTTCTTAGCAAGTGTCATGCATTCTGCTTCTCCAGCGTTTTTAAGAGCTGTTGATGATGTCAAATGCAGCTTACGGCCACACCGCTCTCTAAGCGCCCGATCTCGTCCGATCTCGGCAGCCAAATAGAGCCGGGCCTGGTTAGTACTTGGTAGGAAGACCGCCTGGGAATACCAGGTGCTGTAAGCTTTTTTGCTTGGGTTTACGGGCAGCACAAGCTGGTGTTACTGCCTATTTATTCATAGAAATTGTTCTATATTTTCATCAAATTTTGTTCTTTCATTACTGTTTTGCTACTTTATTGGTTTGTCAACCATCGTGCTTCATTACTAGTAGACCATGTTACGGTCCTGGCCATATGTGTTGTTTTTGATATGTTGTTCTTATAGGTGCCCTGCCTGATTGGCCGGATTGAGGGGCAGTACAGGAAGCTGATTGGTCCATCCTACACTTCCTGGAGTTTTAAAAGTACGGTTCCCAACAGCTAGCGAGGCTCTTTCTGGCAGCAGCACCTGTTTGCTGTTCTTGGTTTCCAAACCTTATTTAGCATTTTTGAATTGTTAGGTTTTGTGCCGTGGTTTTGTTTATAAATTGTATATTTTGTAAATAGTATTAAATCTGTAGGGGTGAACAGCCATTTTCTTTGGACTGTTTTCACATTAGGGAGTTAGGGTTAGCGACTGTCTTTTGGTTTGTTTATTTCTATCAGGCTAGCTAGCACTTTCTGTGGGAAATGGCTTATTTTGTTTATTATGTTGGCCTTGGTTCGCCCTGAGTTGTAGTGTCATGTTTTGTTTGACACTTTCTTTCGTTTAAAATAAATATCATTCTGTTGGAACATCTCGATCCTGGATTTTGGTTTGGGGATCGGAGAGGGAACATGCTAATTTATCTTTGTATGTTGCACCCTGACCCCCTGGACAGGGGCGTAACAGACCAGTACAGTTATAGTACTTTGTACTTTGCCACATTTATCTTCTTCTTAGCAAGTGTCATGCATTCTGCTTCTCCAGCGTTTTTAAGAGCTGTTGATGATGTCAAATGCAGCTTACGGCCACACCGCTCTCTAAGCGCCCGATCTCGTCCGATCTCGGCAGCCAAATAGAGCCGGGCCTGGTTAGTACTTGGTAGGAAGACCGCCTGGGAATACCAGGTGCTGTAAGCTTTTTTGCTTGGGTTTACGGGCAGCACAAGCTGGTGTTACTGCCTATTTATTCATAGAAATTGTTCTATATTTTCATCAAAGTTTGTTCTTTCATTGCTGTTTTGCTACTTTATTGGTTTTTCAACCATCGTGCTTCATTACTAGTAGACCATGTTACGGTCCTGGCCATATGTGTTGTTTTTGATATGTTGTTCTTATAGGTGCCCTGCCTGATTGGCCGGATTGAGGGGCAGTACAGGAAGCTGATTGGTCCATCCTACACTTCCTGGAGTTTTAAAAGTACGGTTCCCAACAGCTAGCGAGGCTCTTTCTGGCAGCAGCACCTGTTTGCTGTTCTTGGTTTCCAAACCTTATTTAGCATTTTTGAATTGTTAGGTTTTGTGCCGTGGTTTTGTTTATAAATTGTATATTTTGTAAATAGTATTAAATCTGTAGGGGTGAACAGCCATTTTCTTTGGACTGTTTTCACATTAGGGAGTTAGGGTTAGCGACTGTCTTTTGGTTTGTTTATTTCTATCAGGCTAGCTAGCACTTTCTGTGGGAAATGGCTTATTTTGTTTATTATGTTGGCCTTGGTTCGCCCTGAGTTGTAGTGTCATGTTTTGTTTGACACTTTCTTTCGTTTAAAATAAATATCATTCTGTTGGAACATCTCGATCCTGGATTTTGGTTTGGGGATCGGAGAGGGAACATGCTAATTTATCTTTGTATGTTGCACCCTGACCCCCTGGACAGGGGCGTAACAGACCAGTACAGTTATAGTACTTTGTACTTTGCCACATTTATCTTCTTCTTAGCAAGTGTCATGCATTCTGCTTCTCCAGCGTTTTTAAGAGCTGTTGATGATGTCAAATGCAGCTTACGGCCACACCGCTCTCTAAGCGCCCGATCTCGTCCGATCTCGGCAGCCAAATAGAGCCGGGCCTGGTTAGTACTTGGTAGGAAGACCGCCTGGGAATACCAGGTGCTGTAAGCTTTTTTGCTTGGGTTTACGGGCAGCACAAGCTGGTGTTACTGCCTATTTATTCATAGAAATTGTTCTATATTTTCATCAAAGTTTGTTCTTTCATTGCTGTTTTGCTACTTTATTGGTTTTTCAACCATCGTGCTTCATTACTAGTAGACCATGTTACGGTCCTGGCCATATGTGTTGTTTTTGATTTGTTGTTCTTATAGGTGCCCTGCCTGATTGGCCGGATTGGGGGGCAGTACAGGAAGCTGATTGGTCCATCCTACACTTCCTGGAGTTTTAAAAGTACGGTTCCCAACAGCTAGCGAGGCTCTTTCTGGCAGCAGCACCTGTTTGCTGTTCTTGGTTTCCAAACCTTATTTAGCATTTTTGATTTGTT
Source organism: Channa argus (assembly GCF_033026475.1). Classification (NCBI taxonomy): domain Eukaryota; kingdom Metazoa; phylum Chordata; class Actinopteri; order Anabantiformes; family Channidae; genus Channa; species Channa argus. The sequence continues at coordinate 149,995 of NW_027125223.1, forward strand.
AGGTTTTTTGCCGTGGTTTTGTTTATAAATTGTATATTTTGTAATTCGTATTAAATCTGTAGGGGTGAACAGCCATTTTCTTTTGATTGTTTTCTCTTGTTTTCACATTAGGGAGTTAGGGTTAGCGACTGTCTTTTGGATTGTTTATTTCTATCAGGCTAGCTAGCACTTTCTGTGGGAAATGGCTTATTTTGTTTATTATGTTGGCCTTGGTTTGCCCTGAGTTGTAGTGTCATGTTTTGTTTGACACTTTCTTTCGTTTAAAATAAATATCATTCTGTTGGAACATCTCGATACTGGAGTTTGGTTTGGGGATCGGAGAGGGAACATGCTAATTTATCTTTGTATGTTGCACCCTGACCCCCTGGACAGGGGCGTAACAGACCAGTACAGTTATAGTACTTTGTACTTTGCCACATTTATCTTCTTCTTAGCAAGTGTCATGCATTCTGCTTCTCCAGCGTTTTTAAGAGCTGTTGATGATGTCAAATGCAGCTTACGGCCACACCGCTCTCTAAGCGCCCGATCTCGTCCGATCTCGGCAGCCAAATAGAGCCGGGCCTGGTTAGTACTTGGTAGGAAGACCGCCTGGGAATACCAGGTGCTGTAAGCTTTTTTGCTTGGGTTTACGGGCAGCACAAGCTGGTGTTACTGCCTATTTATTCATAGAAATTGTTCTATATTTTCATCAAATTTTGTTCTTTCATTGCTGTTTTGCTACTTTATTGGTTTTTCAACCATCGTGCTTCATTACTAGTAGACCATGTTACGGTCCTGGCCATATGTGTTGTTTTTATTTTCTCGTTCTTATAGGTGCCCTGCCTGATTGGCCGGATTGAGGGGCAGTACAGGAAGCTGATTGGTCCATCCTACACTTCCTGGAGTTTTAAAAGTACGGTTCCCAACAGCTAGCGAGGCTCTTTCTGGCAGCAGCACCTGTTTGCTGTTCTTGGTTTCCAAACCTTATTTAGCATTTTTGAATTCTTAGGTTTTGTGCCGTGGTTTTGTTTATAAATTGTATATTTTGTAATTCGTATTAAATCTGTAGGGGTGAACAGCCATTTTCTTTTGATTGTTTTCTCTTGTTTTCACATTAGGGAGTTAGGGTTAGCGACTGTCTTTTGGTTTGTTTATTTCTATCAGGCTAGCTAGCACTTTCTGTGGGAAATGGCTTATTTTGTTTATTATGTTGGCCTTGGTTCGCCCTGAGTTGTAGTGTCATGTTTTGTTTGACACTTTCTTTCGTTTAAAATAAATATCATTCTGTTGGAACATCTCGGTCCTGGATTTTGGTTTGGGGATCGGAGAGGGAACATGCTAATTTATCTTTGTATGTTGCACCCTGACCCCCTGGACAGGGGCGTAACAGACCAGTACAGTTATAGTACTTTGTACTTTGCCACATTTATCTTCTTCTTAGCAAGTGTCATGCATTCTGCTTCTCCAGCGTTTTTAAGAGCTGTTGATGATGTCAAATGCAGCTTACGGCCACACCGCTCTCTAAGCGCCCGATCTCGTCCGATCTCGGCAGCCAAATAGAGCCGGGCCTGGTTAGTACTTGGTAGGAAGACCGCCTGGGAATACCAGGTGCTGTAAGCTATTTTGCTTGGGTTTACGGGCAGCACAAGCTGGTGTTACTGCCTATTTATTCATAGAAATTGTTCTATATTTTCATCAAATTTTGTTCTTTCATTGCTGTTTTGCTACTTTATTGGTTTTTCAACCATCGTGCTTCATTACTAGTAGACCATGTTACGGTCCTGGCCATATGTGATGTTTTTATTTTGTTGTTCTTATAGGTGCCCTGCCTGATTGGCCGGATTGGGGGGCAGTACAGGAAGCTGATTGGTCCATCCTACACTTCCTGGAGTTTTAAAAGTACGGTTCCCAACAGCTAGCGAGGCTCTTTCTGGCAGCAGCACCTGTTTGCTGTTCTTGGTTTCCAAACTTTATTTAGCATTTTTGAATTGTTAGGTTTTATGCCGTGGTTTTGTTTATAAATTGTATATTTTGTAAATAGTATTAAATCTGTAGGGGTGAACAGCCATTTTCTTTGGACTGTTTTCACATTAGGGAGTTAGGGTTAGCGACTGTGTTTTGGTTTGTTTATTTCTATCAGGCTAGCTAGCACTTTCTGTGGGAAATGGCTTATTTTGTTTATTATGTTGGCCTTGGTTCGCCCTGAGTTGTAGTGTCATGTTTTGTTTGACACTTTCTTTCGTTTAAAATAAATATCATTCTGTTGGAACATCTCGATCCTGGATTTTGGTTTGGGGATCGGAGAGGGAACATGCTAATTTATCTTTGTATGTTGCACCCTGACCCCCTGGACAGGGTCGTAACAGACCAGTACAGTTATAGTACTTTGTACTTTGCCACATTTATCTTCGTCTTAGCAAGTTTCATGCATTCTGCTTCTCCAACGTTTTTAAGAGCTGTTGATGATGTCAAATGCAGCTTACGGCCACACCGCTCTCTAAGCGCCCGATCTCGTCCGATCTCGGCAGCCAAATAGAGCCGGGCCTGGTTAGTACTTGGTAGGAAGACCGCGTGGGAATACCAGGTGCTGTAAGCTTTTTTGCTTGGGTTTACGGGCAGCACAAGCTGGTGTTACTGCCTATTTATTCATAGAAATTGTTCTATATTTTCATCAAATTTTGTTCTTTCATTACTGTTTTGCTACTTTATTGGTTTGTCAACCATCGTGCTTCATTACTAGTAGACCATGTTACGGTCCTGGCCATATGTGTTGTTTTTGATATGTTGTTCTTATAGGTGCCCTGCCTGATTGGCCGGATTGAGGGGCAGTACAGGAAGCTGATTGGTCCATCCTACACTTCCTGGAGTTTTAAAAGTACGGTTCCCAACAGCTAGCGAGGCTCTTTCTGGCAGCAGCACCTGTTTGCTGTTCTTGGTTTCCAAACCTTATTTAGCATTTTTGAATTGTTAGGTTTTGTGCCGTGGTTTTGTTTATAAATTGTATATTTTGTAAATAGTATTAAATCTGTAGGGGTGAACAGCCATTTTCTTTGGACTGTTTTCACATTAGGGAGTTAGGGTTAGCGACTGTCTTTTGGTTTGTTTATTTCTATCAGGCTAGCTAGCACTTTCTGTGGGAAATGGCTTATTTTGTTTATTATGTTGGCCTTGGTTCGCCCTGAGTTGTAGTGTCATGTTTTGTTTGACACTTTCTTTCGTTTAAAATAAATATCATTCTGTTGGAACATCTCGATCCTGGATTTTGGTTTGGGGATCGGAGAGGGAACATGCTAATTTATCTTTGTATGTTGCACCCTGACCCCCTGGACAGGGGCGTAACAGACCAGTACAGTTATAGTACTTTGTACTTTGCCACATTTGTCTTCTTCTTAGCAAGTGTCATGCATTCTGCTTCTCCAGTGTTTTTAAGAGCTGTTGATGATGTCAAATGCAGCTTACGGCCACACCGCTCTCTAAGCGCCCAATCTCGTCCGATCTCGGCAGCCAAATAGAGCCGGGCCTGGTTAGTACTTGGTAGGAAGACCACCTGGGAATACCAGGTGCTGTAAGCTTTTTTGCTTGGGTTTACGGGCAGCACAAGCTGGTGTTACTGCCTATTTATTCATAGAAATTGTTCTATATTTTCATCAAATTTTGTTCTTTCATTGCTGTTTTGCTACTTTATTGGTTTTTCAACCATCGTGCTTCATTACTAGTAGACCATGTTACGGTCCTGGCCATATGTGTTGTTTTTATTTTCTCGTTCTTATAGGTGCCCTGCCTGATTGGCCGGATTGAGGGGCAGTACAGGAAGCTGATTGGTCCATCCTACACTTCCTGGAGTTTTAAAAGTACGGTTCCCAACAGCTAGCGAGGCTCTTTCTGGCAGTAACACCTGTTTGCTGTTCTTGGTTTCCAAACCTTATTTAGCATTTTTGAATTGTTAGGTTTTGTGCCGTGGTTTTGTTTATAAATTGTATATTTTGTAATTCGTATTAAATCTGTAGGGGTGAACAGCCATTTTCTTTTGATTGTTTTCTCTTGTTTTCACATTAGGGAGTTAGGGTTAGCGACTGTGTTTTGGTTTGTTTATTTCTATCAGGCTAGCTAGCACTTTCTGTGGGAAATGGCTTATTTTGTTTATTATGTTGGCCTTGGTTCGCCCTGAGTTGTAGTGTCATGTTTTGTTTGACACTTTCTTTCGTTTAAAATAAATATCATTCTGTTGGAACATCTCGGTCCTGGATTTTGGTTTGGGGATCGGAGAGGGAACATGCTAATTTATCTTTGTATGTTGCACCCTGACCCCCTGGACAGGGGCGTAACAGACCAGTACAGTTATAGTACTTTGTACTTTGCCACATTTATCTTCTTCTTAGCAAGTGTCATGCATTCTGCTTCTCCAGCGTTTTTAAGAGCTGTTGATGATATCAAATGCAGCTTACGGCCACACCGCTCTCTAAGCGCCCGATCTCGTCCGATCTCGGCAGCCAAATAGAGCCGGGCCTGGTTAGTACTTGGTAGGAAGACCGCCTGGGAATACCAGGTGCTGTAAGCTTTTTTGCTTGGGTTTACGGGCAGCACAAGCTGGTGTTACTGCCTATTTATTCATAGAAATTGTTCTTTATTTTCATCAAATTTTGTTCTTTCATTGCTGTTTTGCTACTTTATTGGTTTTTCAACCATCGTGCTTCATTACTAGTAGACCATGTTACGGTCCTGGCCATATGTGTTGTTTTTATTTTGTTGTTCTTATAGGTGCCCTGCCTGATTGGCCGGATTGGGGGGCAGTACAGGAAGCTGATTGGTCCATCCTACACTTCCTGGAGTTTTAAAAGTACGGTTCCCAACAGCTAGCGAGGCTCTTTCTGGCAGCAGCACCTGTTTGCTGTTCTTGGTTTCCAAACTTTATTTAGCATTTTTGAATTGTTAGGTTTTATGCCGTGGTTTTGTTTATAAATTGTATATTTTGTAAATAGTATTAAATCTGTAGGGGTGAACAGCCATTTTCTTTGGACTGTTTTCACATTAGGGAGTTAGGGTTAGCGACTGTGTTTTGGTTTGTTTATTTCTATCAGGCTAGCTAGCACTTTCTGTGGGAAATGGCTTATTTTGTTTATTATGTTGGCCTTGGTTCGCCCTGAGTTGTAGTGTCATGTTTTGTTTGACACTTTCTTTCGTTTAAAATAAATATCATTCTGTTGGAACATCTCGGTCCTGGATTTTGGTTTGGGGATCGGAGAGGGAACATGCTAATTTATCTTTGTATGTTGCACCCTGACCCCCTGGACAGGGGCGTAACAGACCAGTACAGTTATAGTACTTTGTACTTTGCCACATTTATCTTCTTCTTAGCAAGTGTCATGCATTCTGCTTCTCCAGCGTTTTTAAGAGCTGTTGATGATGTCAAATGCAGCTTACGGCCACACCGCTCTCTAAGCGCCCGATCTCGTCCGATCTCGGCAGCCAAATAGAGCCGGGCCTGGTTAGTACTTGGTAGGAAGACCGCCTGGGAATACCAGGTGCTGTAAGCTTTTTTGCTTGGGTTTACGGGCAGCACAAGCTGGTGTTACTGCCTATTTATTCATAGAAATTGTTCTATATTTTCATCAAATTTTGTTCTTTCATTACTGTTTTGCTACTTTATTGGTTTGTCAACCATCGTGCTTCATTACTAGTAGACCATGTTACGGTCCTGGCCATATGTGTTGTTTTTGATATGTTGTTTTTATAGGTGCCCTGCCTGATTGGCCGGATTGAGGGGCAGTACAGGAAGCTGATTGGTCCATCCTACACTTCCTGGAGTTTTAAAAGTACGGTTCCCAACAGCTAGCGAGGCTCTTTCTGGCAGCAGCACCTGTTTGCTGTTCTTGGTTTCCAAACCTTATTTAGCATTTTTGAATTGTTAGGTTTTGTGCCGTGGTTTTGTTTATAAATTGTATATTTTGTAAATAGTATTAAATCTGTAGGGGTGAACAGCCATTTTCTTTGGACTGTTTTCACATTAGGGAGTTAGGGTTAGCGACTGTCTTTTGGTTTGTTTATTTCTATCAGGCTAGCTAGCACTTTCTGTGGGAAATGGCTTATTTTGTTTATTATGTTGGCCTTGGTTCGCCCTGAGTTGTAGTGTCATGTTTTGTTTGACACTTTCTTTCGTTTAAAATAAATATCATTCTGTTGGAACATCTCGATCCTGGATTTTGGTTTGGGGATCGGAGAGGGAACATGCTAATTTATCTTTGTATGTTGCACCCTGACCCCCTGGACAGGGGCGTAAAAGACCAGTACAGTTATAGTACTTTGTACTTTGCCACATTTATCTTCTTCTTAGCAAGTGTCATGCATTCTGCTTCTCCAGCGTTTTTAAGAGCTGTTGATGATGTCAAATGCAGCTTACGGCCACACCGCTCTCTAAGCGCCCGATCTCGTCCGATCTCGGCAGCCAAATAGAGCCGGGCCTGGTTAGTACTTGGTAGGAAGACCACCTGGGAATACCAGGTGCTGTAAGCTTTTTTGCTTGGGTTTACGGGCAGCACAAGCTGGTGTTACTGCCTATTTATTCATAGAAATTGTTCTATATTTTCATCAAATTTTGTTCTTTCATTGCTGTTTTGCTACTTTATTGGTTTGTCAACCATCGTGCTTCATTACTAGTAGACCATGTTACGGTCCTGGCCATATGTGTTGTTTTTATTTTGTTGTTCTTATAGGTGCCCTGCCTGATTGGCCGGATTGGGGGGCAGTACAGGAAGCTGATTGGTCCATCCTACACTTCCTGGAGTTTTAAAAGTACGGTTCCCAACAGCTAGCGAGGCTCTTTCTGGCAGCAGCACCTGTTTGCTGTTCTTGGTTTCCAAACTTTATTTAGCATTTTTGAATTGTTAGGTTTTATGCCGTGGTTTTGTTTATACATTGTATATTTTGTAAATAGTATTAAATCTGTAGGGGTGAACTGCCATTTTCTTTGGATTGTTTTCACATTTGGGAGTTAGGGTTAGCGACTGTCTTTTGGTTTGTTTATTTCTATCAGGCTAGCTAGCACTTTCTGTGGGAAATGGCTTATTTTGTTTATTATGTTGGCCTTGGTTCGCCCTGAGTTGTAGTGTCATGTTTTGTTTGACACTTTCTTTCGTTTAAAATAAATATCATTCTGTTGGAACATCTCGATCCTGGATTTTGGTTTGGGGATCGGAGAGGGAACATGCTAATTTATCTTTGTATGTTGCACCCTGACCCCCTGGACAGGGGCGTAACAGACCAGTACAGTTATAGTACTTTGTACTTTGCCACATTTATCTTCTTCTTAGCAAGTGTCATGCATTCTGCTTCTCCAGCGTTTTTAAGAGCTGTTGATGATGTCAAATGCAGCTTACGGCCACACCGCTCTCTAAGCGCCCGATCTCGTCCGATCTCGGCAGCCAAATAGAGCCGGGCCTGGTTAGTACTTGGTAGGAAGACCGCCTGGGAATACCAGGTGCTGTAAGCTTTTTTGCTTGGGTTTACGGGCAGCACAAGCTGGTGTTACTGCCAATTTATTCATAGAAATTGTTCTATATTTTCATCAAATTTTGTTCTTTCATTGCTGTTTTGCTACTTTATTGGTTTTTAAAACCATCGTGCTTCATTACTAGTAGACCATGTTACGGTCCTGGCCATATGTGTTGTTTTTATTTTCTCGTTCTTATAGGTGCCCTGCCTGATTGGCCGGATTGAGGGGCAGTACAGGAAGCTGATTGGTCCATCCTACACTTCCTGGAGTTTTAAAAGTACGGTTCCCAACAGCTAGCGAGGCTCTTTCTGGCAGCAGCACCTGTTTGCTGTTCTTGGTTTCCAAACCTTATTTAGCATTTTTGAATTCTTAGGTTTTGTGCCGTGGTTTTGTTTATAAATTGTATATTTTGTAATTCGTATTAAATCTGTAGGGGTGAACAGCCATTTTCTTTTGATTGTTTTCTCTTGTTTTCACATTAGGGAGTTAGGGTTAGCGACTGTCTTTTGGTTTGTTTATTTCTATCAGGCTAGCTAGCACTTTCTGTGGGAAATGGCTTATTTTGTTTATTATGTTGGCCTTGGTTCGCCCTGAGTTGTAGTGTCATGTTTTGTTTGACACTTTCTTTCGTTTAAAATAAATATCATTCTGTTGGAACATCTCGATCCTGGATTTTGGTTTGGGGATCGGAGAGGGAACATGCTAATTTATCTTTGTATGTTGCACCCTGACCCCCTGGACAGGGGCGTAACAGACCAGTACAGTTATAGTACTCTGTACTTTGCCACATTTATCTTCTTCTTAGCAAGTGTCATGCATTCTGCTTCTCCAGCGTTTTTAAGAGCTGTTGATGATGTCAAATGCAGCTTACGGCCACACCGCTCTCTAAGCGCCCGATCTCGTCCGATCTCGGCAGCCAAATAGAGCCGGGCCTGGTTAGTACTTGGTAGGAAGACCGCCTGGGAATACCAGGTGCTGTAAGCTTTTTTGCTTGGGTTTACGGGCAGCACAAGCTGGTGTTACTGCCTATTTATTCATAGAAATTGTTCTATATTTTCATCAAATTTTGTTCTTTCATTGCTGTTTTGCTACTTTATTGGTTTTTCAACCATCGTGCTTCATTACTAGTAGACCATGTTAGGGTCCTGGCCATATGTGTTGTTTTTGATTTGTTGTTCTTATAGGTGCCCTGCCTGATTGGCCGGATTGGGGGGCAGTACAAGAAGCTGATTGGTCCATCCTACACTTCCTGGAGTTTTAAAAGTACGGTTCCCAACAGCTAGCGAGGCTCTTTCTGGCAGCAGCACCTGTTTGCTGTTCTTGGTTTCCAAACCTTATTTAGCATTTTTGAATTGTTAGGTTTTGTGCCGTGGTTTTGTTTATAAATTGTATATTTTGTAATTCGTATTAAATCTGTAGGGGTGAACAGCCATTTTCTTTTGATTGTTTTCTCTTGTTTTCACATTAGGGAGTTAGGGTTAGCGACTGTCTTTTGGATTGTTTATTTCTATCAGGCTAGCTAGCACTTTCTGTGGGAAATGGCTTATTTTGTTTATTATGTTGGCCTTGGTTTGCCCTGAGTTGTAGTGTCATGTTTTGTTTGACACTTTCTTTCGTTTAAAATAAATATCATTCTGTTGGAACATCTCGATACTGGAGTTTGGTTTGGGGATCGGAGAGGGAACATGCTAATTTATCTTTGTATGTTGCACCCTGACCCCCTGGACAGGGGCGTAACAGACCAGTACAGTTATAGTACTTTGTACTTTGCCACATTTATCTTCTTCTTAGCAAGTGTCATGCATTCTGCTTCTCCAGCGTTTTTAAGAGCTGTTGATGATGTCAAATGCAGCTTACGGCCACACCGCTCTCTAAGCGCCCGATCTCGTCCGATCTCGGCAGCCAAATAGAGCCGGGCCTGGTTAGTACTTGGTAGGAAGACCGCCTGGGAATACCAGGTGCTGTAAGCTTTTTTGCTTGGGTTTACGGGCAGCACAAGCTGGTGTTACTGCCTATTTATTCATAGAAATTGTTCTATATTTTCATCAAATTTTGTTCTTTCATTGCTGTTTTGCTACTTTATTGGTTTTTCAACCATCGTGCTTCATTACTAGTAGACCATGTTACGGTCCTGGCCATATGTGTTGTTTTTGATATGTTGTTCTTATAGGTGCCCTGCCTGATTGGCCGGATTGAGGGGCAGTACAGGAAGCTGATTGGTCCATCCTACACTTCCTGGAGTTTTAAAAGTACGGTTCCCAACAGCTAGCGAGGCTCTTTCTGGCAGCAGCACCTGTTTGCTGTTCTTGGTTTCCAAACCTTATTTAGCATTTTTGAATTGTTAGGTTTTGTGCCGTGGTTTTGTTTATAAATTGTATATTTTGTAAATAGTATTAAATCTGTAGGGGTGAACAGCCATTTTCTTTTGATTGTTTTCTCTTGTTTTCACATTAGGGAGTTAGGGTTAGCGACTGTCTTTTGGTTTGTTTATTTCTATCAGGCTAGCTAGCACTTTCTGTGGGAAATGGCTTATTTTGTTTATTATGTTGGCCTTGGTTCGCCCTGAGTTGTAGTGTCATGTTTTGTTTGACACTTTCTTTCGTTTAAAATAAATATCATTCTGTTGGAACATCTCGATCCTGGATTTTGGTTTGGAGATCGGAGAGGGAACATGCTAATTTATCTTTGTATGTTGCACCCTGACCCCCTGGACAGGGGCGTAACAGACCAGTACAGTTATAGTACTTTGTACTTTGCCACATTTATCTTCGTCTTAGCAAGTTTCATGCATTCTGCTTCTCCAACGTTTTTAAGAGCTGTTGATGATGTCAAATGCAGCTTACGGCCACACCGCTCTCTAAGCGCCCGATCTCGTCCGATCTCGGCAGCCAAATAGAGCCGGGCCTGGTTAGTACTTGGTAGGAAGACCGCGTGGGAATACCAGGTGCTGTAAGCTTTTTTGCTTGGGTTTACGGGCAGCACAAGCTGGTGTTACTGCCTATTTATTCATAGAAATTGTTCTATATTTTCATCAAATTTTGTTCTTTCATTACTGTTTTGCTACTTTATTGGTTTGTCAACCATCGTGCTTCATTACTAGTAGACCATGTTACGGTCCTGGCCATATGTGTTGTTTTTGATATGTTGTTCTTATAGGTGCCCTGCCTGATTGGCCGGATTGAGGGGCAGTACAGGAAGCTGATTGGTCCATCCTACACTTCCTGGAGTTTTAAAAGTACGGTTCCCAACAGCTAGCGAGGCTCTTTCTGGCAGCAGCACCTGTTTGCTGTTCTTGGTTTCCAAACCTTATTTAGCATTTTTGAATTGTTAGGTTTTGTGCCGTGGTTTTGTTTATAAATTGTATATTTTGTAAATAGCATTAAATCTGTAGGGGTGAACAGCCATTTTCTTTGGACTGTTTTCACATTAGGGAGTTAGGGTTAGCGACTGTCTTTTGGTTTGTTTATTTCTATCAGGCTAGCTAGCACTTTCTGTGGGAAATGGCTTATTTTGTTTATTATGTTGGCCTTGGTTCGCCCTGAGTTGTAGTGTCATGTTTTGTTTGACACTTTCTTTCGTTTAAAATAAATATCATTCTGTTGGAACATCTCGATCCTGGATTTTGGTTTGGGGATCGGAGAGGGAACATGCTAATTTATCTTTGTATGTTGCACCCTGACCCCCTGGACAGGGGCGTAACAGACCAGTACAGTTATAGTACTTTGTACTTTGCCACATTTATCTTCTTCTTAGCAAGTGTCATGCATTCTGCTTCTCCAGCGTTTTTAAGAGCTGTTGATGATGTCAAATGCAGCTTACGGCCACACCGCTCTCTAAGCGCCCGATCTCGTCCGATCTCGGCAGCCAAATAGAGCCGGGCCTGGTTAGTACTTGGTAGGAAGACTGCCTGGGAATACCAGGTGCTGTAAGCTTTTTTGCTTGGGTTTACGGGCAGCACAAGCTGGTGTTACTGCCTATTTATTCATAGAAATTGTTGTATATTTTCATCAAATTTTGTTCTTTCATTGCTGTTTTGCTACTTTATTGGTTTTTCAACCATCGTGCTTCATTACTAGTAGACCATGTTACGGTCCTGGCCATATGTGTTGTTTTTATTTTCTCGTTCTTATAGGTGCCCTGCCTGATTGGCCGGATTGAGGGGCAGTACAGGAAGCTGATTGGTCCATCCTACACTTCCTGGAGTTTTAAAAGTACGGTTCCCAACAGCTAGCGAGGCTCTTTCTGGCAGCAGCACCTGTTTGCTGTTCTTGGTTTCCAAACCTTATTTAGCATTTTTGAATTGTTAGGTTTTGTGCCGTGGTTTTGTTTATAAATTGTATATTTTGTAATTCGTATTAAATCTGTAGGGGTGAACAGCCATTTTCTATTGATTGTTTTCTCTTGTTTTCACATTAGGGAGTTAGGGTTAGCGACTGTGTTTTGGTTTGTTTATTTCTATCAGGCTAGCTAGCACTTTCTGTGGGAAATGGCTTATTTTGTTTATTATGTTGGCCTTGGTTCGCCCTGAGTTGTAGTGTCATGTTTTGTTTGACGCTTTCTTTCGTTTAAAATAAATATCATTCTGTTGGAACATCTCGATCCTGGATTTTGGTTTGGGGATCGGAGAGGGAACATGTTAATTTTTCTTTGTATGTTGCACCCTGACCCCCTGGACAGGGGCGTAACAGACCAGTACAGTTATAGTACTTTGTACTTTGCCACATTTATCTTCTTCTTAGCAAGTGTCATGCATTCTGCTTCTCCAGCGTTTTTAAGAGCTGTTGATGATGTCAAATGCAGCTTACGGCCACACCGCTCTCTAAGCGCCCGATTTCGTCCGATCTCGGCAGCCAAATAGAGCCGGGCCTGGTTAGTACTTGGTAGGAAGACCGCCTGGGAATACCAGGTGCTGTAAGCTTTTTTGCTTGGGTTTACGGGCAGCACAAGCTGGTGTTACTGCCTATTTATTCATAGAAATTGTTCTATATTTTCATCAAATTTTGTTCTTTCATTGCTGTTTTGCTACTTTATTGGTTTTTCAACCATCGTGCTTCATTACTAGTAGACCATGTTACGGTCCTGGCCATATGTGTTGTTTTTATTTTGTTGTTCTTATAGGTGCCCTGCCTGATTGGCCGGATTGGGGGGCAGTACAGGAAGCTGATTGGTCCATCCTACACTTCCTGGAGTTTTAAAAGTACGGTTCCCAACAGCTAGCGTGGCTCTTTCTGGCAGCAGCACCTGTTTGCTGTTCTTGGTTTCCAAACTTTATTTAGCATTTTTGAATTGTTAGGTTTTATGCCGTGGTTTTGTTTATAAATTGTATATTTTGTAAATAGTATTAAATCTGTAGGGGTGAACAGCCATTTTCTTTTGATTGTTTTCTCTTGTTTTCACATTAGGGAGTTAGGGTTAGCGACTGTCTTTTGGTTTGTTTATTTCTATCAGGCTAGCTAGCACTTTCTGTGGGAAATGGCTTATTTTGTTTATTATGTTGGCCTTGGTTCGCCCTGAGTTGTAGTGTCATGTTTTGTTTGACACTTTCTTTCGTTTAAAATAAATATCATTCTGTTGGAACATCTCGATCCTGGATTTTGGTTTGGAGATCGGAGAGGGAACATGCTAATTTATCTTTGTATGTTGCACCCTGACCCCCTGGACAGGGGCGTAACAGACCAGTACAGTTATAGTACTTTGTACTTTGCCACATTTATCTTCGTCTTAGCAAGTTTCATGCATTCTGCTTCTCCAACGTTTTTAAGAGCTGTTGATGATGTCAAATGCAGCTTACGGCCACACCGCTCTCTAAGCGCCCGATCTCGTCCGATCTCGGCAGCCAAATAGAGCCGGGCCTGGTTAGTACTTGGTAGGAAGACCGCGTGGGAATACCAGGTGCTGTAAGCTTTTTTGCTTGGGTTTACGGGCAGCACAAGCTGGTGTTACTGCCTATTTATTCATAGAAATTGTTCTATATTTTCATCAAATTTTGTTCTTTCATTACTGTTTTGCTACTTTATTGGTTTGTCAACCATCGTGCTTCATTACTAGTAGACCATGTTACGGTCCTGGCCATATGTGTTGTTTTTGATATGTTGTTCTTATAGGTGCCCTGCCTGATTGGCCGGATTGAGGGGCAGTACAGGAAGCTGATTGGTCCATCCTACACTTCCTGGAGTTTTAAAAGTACGGTTCCCAACAGCTAGCGAGGCTCTTTCTGGCAGCAGCACCTGTTTGCTGTTCTTGGTTTCCAAACCTTATTTAGCATTTTTGAATTGTTAGGTTTTGTGCCGTGGTTTTGTTTATAAATTGTATATTTTGTAAATAGCATTAAATCTGTAGGGGTGAACAGCCATTTTCTTTGGACTGTTTTCACATTAGGGAGTTAGGGTTAGCGACTGTCTTTTGGTTTGTTTATTTCTATCAGGCTAGCTAGCACTTTCTGTGGGAAATGGCTTATTTTGTTTATTATGTTGGCCTTGGTTCGCCCTGAGTTGTAGTGTCATGTTTTGTTTGACACTTTCTTTCGTTTAAAATAAATATCATTCTGTTGGAACATCTCGATCCTGGATTTTGGTTTGGGGATCGGAGAGGGAACATGCTAATTTATCTTTGTATGTTGCACCCTGACCCCCTGGACAGGGGCGTAACAGACCAGTACAGTTATAGTACTTTGTACTTTGCCACATTTATCTTCTTCTTAGCAAGTGTCATGCATTCTGCTTCTCCAGCGTTTTTAAGAGCTGTTGATGATGTCAAATGCAGCTTACGGCCACACCGCTCTCTAAGCGCCCGATCTCGTCCGATCTCGGCAGCCAAATAGAGCCGGGCCTGGTTAGTACTTGGTAGGAAGACTGCCTGGGAATACCAGGTGCTGTAAGCTTTTTTGCTTGGGTTTACGGGCAGCACAAGCTGGTGTTACTGCCTATTTATTCATAGAAATTGTTGTATATTTTCATCAAATTTTGTTCTTTCATTGCTGTTTTGCTACTTTATTGGTTTTTCAACCATCGTGCTTCATTACTAGTAGACAATGTTACGGTCCTGGCCATATGTGTTGTTTTTATTTTCTCGTTCTTATAGGTGCCCTGCCTGATTGGCCGGATTGAGGGGCAGTACAGGAAGCTGATTGGTCCATCCTACACTTCCTGGAGTTTTAAAAGTACGGTTCCCAACAGCTAGCGAGGCTCTTTCTGGCAGCAGCACCTGTTTGCTGTTCTTGGTTTCCAAACCTTATTTAGCATTTTTGAATTGTTAGGTTTTGTGCCGTGGTTTTGTTTATAAATTGTATATTTTGTAATTCGTATTAAATCTGTAGGGGTGAACAGCCATTTTCTATTGATTGTTTTCTCTTGTTTTCACATTAGGGAGTTAGGGTTAGCGACTGTGTTTTGGTTTGTTTATTTCTATCAGGCTAGCTAGCACTTTCTGTGGGAAATGGCTTATTTTGTTTATTATGTTGGCCTTGGTTCGCCCTGAGTTGTAGTGTCATGTTTTGTTTGACGCTTTCTTTCGTTTAAAATAAATATCATTCTGTTGGAACATCTCGATCCTGGATTTTGGTTTGGGGATCGGAGAGGGAACATGTTAATTTTTCTTTGTATGTTGCACCCTGACCCCCTGGACAGGGGCGTAACAGACCAGTACAGTTATAGTACTTTGTACTTTGCCACATTTATCTTCTTCTTAGCAAGTGTCATGCATTCTGCTTCTCCAGCGTTTTTAAGAGCTGTTGATGATGTCAAATGCAGCTTACGGCCACACCGCTCTCTAAGCGCCCGATTTCGTCCGATCTCGGCAGCCAAATAGAGCCGGGCCTGGTTAGTACTTGGTAGGAAGACCGCCTGGGAATACCAGGTGCTGTAAGCTTTTTTGCTTGGGTTTACGGGCAGCACAAGCTGGTGTTACTGCCTATTTATTCATAGAAATTGTTCTATATTTTCATCAAATTTTGTTCTTTCATTGCTGTTTTGCTACTTTATTGGTTTTTCAACCATCGTGCTTCATTACTAGTAGACCATGTTACGGTCCTGGCCATATGTGTTGTTTTTATTTTGTTGTTCTTATAGGTGCCCTGCCTGATTGGCCGGATTGGGGGGCAGTACAGGAAGCTGATTGGTCCATCCTACACTTCCTGGAGTTTTAAAAGTACGGTTCCCAACAGCTAGCGTGGCTCTTTCTGGCAGCAGCACCTGTTTGCTGTTCTTGGTTTCCAAACTTTATTTAGCATTTTTGAATTGTTAGGTTTTATGCCGTGGTTTTGTTTATAAATTGTATATTTTGTAAATAGTATTAAATCTGTAGGGGTGAACAGCCATTTTCTTTGGACTGTTTTCACATTAGGGAGTTAGGGTTAGCGACTGTGTTTTGGTTTGTTTATTTCTATCAGGCTAGCTAGCACTTTCTGTGGGAAATGGCTTATTTTGTTTATTATGTTGGCCTTGGTTCGCCCTGAGTTGTAGTGTCATGTTTTGTTTGACACTTTCTTTCGTTTAAAATAAATATCATTCTGTTGGAACATCTCGATCCTGGATTTTGGTTTGGGGATCGGAGAGGGAACATGCTAATTTATCTTTGTATGTTGCACCCTGACCCCCTGGACAGGGGCGTAACAGACCAGTACAGTTATAGTACTTTGTACTTTGCCACATTTATCTTCTTCTTAGCAAGTGTCATGCATTCTGCTTCTCCAGCGTTTTTAAGAGCTGTTGATGATGTCAAATGCAGCTTACGGCCACACCGCTCTCTAAGCGCCCGATCTCGTCCGATCTCGGCAGCCAAATATTGCCGGGCCTGGTCAGTACTTGGTAGGAAGACCGCCTGGGAATACCAGGTGCTGTAAGCTTTTTTGCTTGGGTTTACGGGCAGCACAAGCTGGTGTTACTGCCTATTTATTCATAGAAATTGTTCTATATTTTCATCAAATTTTGTTCTTTCATTGCTGTTTTGCTACTTTATTGGTTTTTCAACCATCGTGCTTCATTACTAGTAGACCATGTTACGGTCCTGGCCATATGTGTTGTTTTTATTTTGTTGTTCTTATAGGTGCCCTGCCTGATTGGCCGGATTGGGGGGCAGTACAGGAAGCTGATTGGTCCATCCTACACTTCCTGGAGTTTTAAAAGTACGGTTCCCAACAGCTAGCGAGGCTCTTTCTGGCAGCAGCACCTGTTTGCTGTTCTTGGTTTCCAAACCTTATTTAGCATTTTTGAATTGTTAGGTTTTGTGCCGTGGTTTTGTTTATAAATTGTATATTTTGTAAATAGTATTAAATCTGTAGGGGTGAACAGCCATTTTTTTTGGACTGTTTTCACATTAGGGAGTTAGGGTTAGCGACTGTCTTTTGGTTTGTTTATTTCTATCAGGCTAGCTAGCACTTTCTGTGGGAAATGGCTTATTTTGTTTATTATGTTGGCCTTGGTTCGCCCTGAGTTGTAGTGTCATGTTTTGTTTGACACTTTCTTTCGTTTAAAATAAATATCATTCTGTTGGAACATCTCGATCCTGGATTTTGGTTTGGGGATCGGAGAGGGAACATGCTAATTTATCTTTGTATGTTGCACCCTGACCCCCTGGACAGGGGCGTAACAGACCAGTACAGTTATAGTACTTTGTACTTTGCCACATTTGTCTTCTTCTTAGCAAGTGTCATGCATTCTGCTTCTCCAGTGTTTTTAAGAGCTGTTGATGATGTCAAATGCAGCTTACGGCCACACCGCTCTCTAAGCGCCCGATCTCGTCCGATCTCGGCAGCCAAATAGAGCCGGGCCTGGTTAGTACTTGGTAGGAAGACCGCCTGGGAATACCAGGTGTTGTAAGCTTTTTTGCTTGGGTTTACGGGCAGCACAAGCTGGTGTTACTGCCTATTTATTCATAGAAATTGTTCTATATTTTCATCAAATTTTGTTCTTTCATTGCTGTTTTGCTACTTTATTGGTTTTTCAACCATCGTGCTTCATTACTAGTAGACCATGTTAGGGTCCTGGCCATATGTGTTGTTTTTGATTTGTTGTTCTTATAGGTGCCCTGCCTGATTGGCCGGATTGAGGGGCAGTACAGGAAGCTGATTGGTCCATCCTACACTTCCTGGAGTTTTAAAAGTACAGTTCCCAACAGCTAGCGAGGCTCTTTCTGGCAGCAGCACCTGTTTGCTGTTTTTGGTTCCCAAACCTGGTTGCAGACAGAGGTGTGGTTTCTCTCTAGAGCGAGCAGTGACGGACCCGCGCATGAGCCTGTTTTGGCGGGCTTTTTCAGTTTGCTTGTGTTTTTTGTCGTAATTTAACTAAATAGTATAGAGATTTCGATTTTGTTTATGTTACTAATCCCCCCGGCGGATTTGCTCCGTTCGGGGGCGCTTTCATTTTGCCTTTTTCTTTTTTATTTTATTTTGGTTTTGTTTTTTTGCCGAGTGTTACTCGATTCGCCAAGCTACGTAAAATGGAGAATGGCGGAGAAAGACGAGGTAAATTGACGGAGGACGCTGTGAAAATTGTGGCTCCTACCATGAGATGTCGGGGGGAAACGGCAATGCCAGCCGAAATAGAGTACGGAGCGGGAGGAAGCAAACGCCAGGCCGTGGAGCAGGGAGAGAAGAGAAATGGCGGGCAAGTTCCGGGCTTGTCAATGCAGAGGATTACTTCAGCAAAGAGGACGGGGAAAGGAGTGGATTTGGTCGGAGAGCAGCGGCAGAATAGGTTGGAGATTGATGGCATTTGTGTGGATGGAAAACATCAGGAGGAACGGGCGAGGATGCAGACGGAGATGAGCGGAAGACGGGAGACAATGAGAGAAAAAAGGTACGAAAAAGATTTGACTGTATTGGCAGAGGTGGTTGGTGAAGAGAAGGTGAAAACGATGGAACTGTTACGAGCAATACGTGATGTGTGTGGAGGCATAGTTGCGCTGCGTGAGACCGGATCGAATAAATATGAGGTGACGGTAAAAAGTGAAGCTGGAAAGAAAAGGCTACTGGATGGATTTAAAGTTGGTAAAGCGGTGGTAATGGTAAAAACATTAGCAATTGATGAACTGGTGGTGTCTTTTTTGAATTTGCCGGCGTATATAACGGACGAGGAAATTATGGAAAAACTGGACGTGTGGGGAGTGAGAGCGATCTCGCCTATTAAAAGGAGGATGTGGCCCGGGACTGAAGTGGCGGACGGTACAAGATATATGAAGGTAAAGTTTAATGAAACTGTGCAGTCACTGCCCTACTCAGCGAAATTCATGACAGCTAATGGTCCGGAGTATTTTAGAGTAATTCACAATAATCAAGTGAAAGTTTGTCGGATGTGCTTACAGCCGGGACACATCGTGAGGGACTGTCCGGATTTCACCTGTTTTAAATGTAATAAACAGGGACATTATGCACGTGAGTGTGATGCCAGGATGCACAGATGTATGGAATGTCATAGCTCCACAGAGGAATGTCAATGTAAAAATATAGATGAAGGGAATGGGGAGGGTAGCAGGGAATCCATCTCCGAGGATGACAGGAGTGAGGTTAGACCTGTAGAGGAGCCAGAGCTGAATATGGGCAGCGAGAGTGAACAGGAGGATGAGGTGGTGTTGGAGACGCAGGGCGGTGACCTGCCTGTGCGGGAGGAACATGGGAGTGAAAGAGAGGATGTGTTGGGATCTAGTATGGATCAAGTGCTGGCAGAGTGGAGCGAGGATAGGGCGGGTCACCCTGAAGGGGGTTGGCTGAGCCCATCTTGGCTCGCTTCACAGAAGGTCCCCTCTCATAATGGAATACCACCCGCCCCTAGAGAGGAAGACTCGGATGCTGCCCTGCTGGCTCCCCAGGCTGACAGTATAGAGTCAGATTCGGAGATGGATGTTCAGCAGATAAAGCAGGTTAGAAAACGTCCACAGCAAGAGAAATCAGGGAGGAGTGAGGGAGGGAATAGAGGCAAAGGGAAAAAACAGCTTAGGAAATGACCTTTTTAATCGGTGTTTACTTGATAATGCTGCTTCAATCGCAAAATTTAAACGGGTTAACAAATATTGGGAAAATAGAGCAACTCTGTGGAGAAATGGCATGCGACATCTTGTGTGTCCAGGAATGTAGGTGGTCCATGGACAAAATAGACACTATAAAATCTTTTTGGAGAGGGGAGCTCTTTTACTCCCTCTCCTCAAACAAAACTGCTGGAGTGGCAATTTTTGTAAAGCCGGGTGTGTGTGAGAGTATTGTGGAGATTTTTAAAGGTTGGACAGGGTAGACTAATTGTTATTGATATAATACATTATAATAAAAAATATAGAATTCTGAATTTGTACGGTCCGAACAGTGAACCTGAAAGGAGAGGTTTCTTTGAGCGCTGCAAAAGGTGGACAGATGATCGCTCGGTAGTGATAGGAGATTGGAATGTTGCTCTGACTAAGGCGGACGTAGGAGTTAATAATAAATTTAAACAAGACATTAGTAGATCGGCTGTTTTTGTATGGATGGATGAGTGTGATTTGATAGATGCGTGGAGAGTGCTGAACCCCGGCACCCGGGCGTATTCGCGCAGGCAAGTGGTATTGGGCAGGCTAAAGCAATCCAGGATTGACCTGTGTTTGTTGGCGTCGAGTTTGGTGCAAGAATTAAATGAGTGTAAATATTGTTTTTGTTCCTGGAGTGATCATGCCTGTTTAAAGGTGACTCTAGGGGAGGGTGGTATGCAAAGGAATGGGGGCCTGTGGTGTTTTAACACTTCCCTCCTTGAAGATCAAGTTTTTAAAGATAAAATGAAGTCTTTTCTCTCTGCTCTATGTGATGAGAGTGATTATGTCGTGGATATCATTGAGTGGTGGGAGCGCACCAAATTTAAAATTAAAAAGCGTTGTATCGCTCTGAGCAGAGAGAAGAGGCTGAGGGAAAAGACAGAGGAGGCTGAGCTGAGACATCATCTAAAAGAGGAGCTTGAGCTTATTGAGGCTGAGTGTGACCGTCCCTTGGATGTCTATCTTGGATTGAGGGAGCAGCTGAGACGGTTAGATGAGAGAAAATGCAGAGGCGCAATGATCCGCAGTAAAGCACAACACATGTTGAAAGGGGAGCGCTGTACTGCTTTTTTTCTAGGTTTGGAAAAAAGGAAACAGGCAAAAACATACATACCAGAAATAAAAGACCTTGATGGAAACACACATACTGATATAGTGGATATTTTACAAGCAATACAAGACTACTACGCTAATTTGTTTAGCAAACAACATATTAAAAAAGCACAAATGGGCACAGTATTAGGAAAAATTGGCTGCTCCCTCAGTCACGAGGATGCGGCTCTGTGTGATGGTGACATTCAGATTGAAGAAGTGAGAGCAGCGATTGGAAGCCTTAATACATCTAAAAGCCCGGGTGTGGATGGTCTCTCAGCTGAGTTTTACCAACATTTCAGCAACATACTGGCCCCCGTCCTCTGCAGGCTATACTCTGCCATGCAGGAGGAGAACAGGTGCGCGGAGTCTTTTTTAAGGGGTGTGATCACTCTAGTTTATAAAAACAAAGGCGCCAGAGATGACCTGGCAAATTATAGGCCAATTAGTCTGCTCAATACTGACTATAAGATCCTCGCTAAGGTGCTAGGGTTCAGGCTTAAGGGAGTGATTGGCTCGATAGTTGGGCCTACCCAGACTTACAGCATTCCGGGGAGGGATATCGCTGACTGCATTTTGTCAACAAAATTCTCATTGGAGAATTTAATGGCTACAGGAGGTATATACCTTAATGTAGATCTAGAGAAGGCATTTGACAGAGTGAGTCACGATTTTCTCTTCGAGTGTCTGGGGGTTTTTGGGTTCGGCCCAACTTTTCGAGGGTGGATGAAGTTACTGTACAGCCGAGCTACTAGTGTCGTGAAGTGCAATGGCTTCGTGACAGATCCCGTCCCCTTAGAAAGATCAGTGAGACAGGGGTGCCCCCTATCAGCTATGCTCTATGCAATAGTGGCAGAACCTCTAGCACAGTCAATTATATCTGACTCTCAAATAATTGGGATCACGTCGCCCAGAGGAACTGATTTCAAAATAGCACAATATGCAGATGATATTAACATCATGGTCAGGGATGGGGATAGTTTGCGAAGGGTTTTGCAACATCTAGATGCATATGAGCAAGCTGCGGGAGCACGGGTAAATAAGGACAAATCGAGTTTGATCCTGGGGCCTGGTACTGTTCTTGGGGAGGAAGGCCAGCATTTTAAAAGGGGCGGGCCTGAGGTTAAAGTACTTGGTGTATATTTGGGCTCACAACCAGAAGACAGCAGTCGTAGATCCTGGGAAGAGCAGGTTGCGGGGTGTAGATCAAGGCTCGCACTGTGGAGAATGAGGGGATTAGGTTTAAAAGGGAAAATCACTGTAATAAATGCAGTAATTGTGCCGAGACTTGTCTACACCATGCAGGTTTGTCACCTGCCGAGTGATGTACTGGTACGCCTGAGCAGCGCTATTGAGGATTTTCTATGGAAGGGGAGAGCAATGAAAATTGCACATAAGACACTGGTCGGGCCGTACAAAAAGGGGGGACTCAAACTGTGTAATTTAAAAGCAAAATTGAAGTCATTAAGAATAAAACTGTTTAAGAAAATGCTGAGCCAGAAAACTAAAAACATATGGGAGGATTATTTGTATGATGATGTACTGAAAAGAGGTATGTGCGGCTTTTACAATCTATGTAGCGTCACACTCGGCCGGCCTATTGTGGGAACATGTCCACTCTTCCAGGAGGCGGCTGAGGCATGGGTGGAAATCCTGCCCCAGTTGGAGTGTGTAATTACATCAAAACAAAGTGTGTTAAACCAGCCCATCTTTGGGAACCCCTGCCTCAGCGGCCGAGAGGGATGTAAGGCCGGTCGGGGCATCTTGACTGAGGCGCTACATCAGATTAAAGATGTTTTAGACCAGACAGGGGCTCCTAGCCCTCTTGCGGTATTTAGTAAAATTAGGATGAAAGGGTTTAATATAAAAAAGGCTAGAGTTGTTCGATTTTGTGATGATTTATTAGAGCGAATGCCGCAAGAGTGGAAAGAGTGGTTGTCGGAAGTGGATGAGGATCGGGTGGAGGACGACGAGCTGGATTTTGCTCTGACCTGTGACGTCAAAAACAGAAAACTGCAAGATTTACAATCAAAATTTTGGTATAGGGTTTTAATTAACAAAATATTCCAAGAACCTACAGCAAACACTGCATGGTCTCATCTCTTTCTTACCCGTCCCGTCTCTGAAATTTGGTCAAATATACACAGTAAGTGGCTTCCCCCTGCAATAGCAAACTCAAACTTCCTGCTGCGTCACAGAAGGGTGCTGGTTTCTGTCGTCCTTCACCAGATAAGTAAAAGCACGTATGCGAGAACCTGTCCGGTCTGTAGGGTGGAAGATGAAGATTTTAACCACTTTATGCTATACTGTACAGTCACACGGGATTTCAGGGACTGGGTTAAAACGTTGTTAATCAATAAGTGTAAACTGCCTAAGTTAGAAGGGGAAGCATGGGACTGGGTGTGGTGCTTTGGGAAACAAAAAGGTGATAAAAGATGTAATGTTGGTTTAATCAATTTTTTATTGAGTGTAGCACGTCATGTGTTGTATGTTGGTAGAAATTATGCTTTGTATGGGGGGAAAAGGACAAACAGGGTGGGTTTTTTTCAAAATATGGTGACACATTACATGAGAATTCTGTTTTCAGTGGATGAGGATGAGTTTATAGCTAGGTGGGGGGCAAGGAATGATTTATGTGAGCTGGATGGGGAGGGTAGATTGCACTTCGATTTTGGGTGAATTTATTTAACCTTGTAGTATATGGGCGTGTATTTAAGAATGTATGTGTGTATGTAGGTGTATGTATATATGTATATATATGTGTGTATGTATAAATATGTATGTATACATGTATATATGTGCATACAAATATGTGGAAAAAAGGGGAAGAGGCTTGCTTTGCTTTAATTTGTTTGATTTACTGTTAAAAAGACGAATGAATTTACTCTTTTTCTTTATGTTTCTCTGTATATAGTTAATTTTTATTTTGTAAAGTGTATTTTTGATAATAAAAAGATAAAAAAAAAAAAATAAGCGCCCGATCTCGGCAGCCAAATAGAGCCGGGCCTGGTTAGTACTTGGTAGGAAGACCGCCTGGGAATACCAGGTGCTGTAAGCTTTTTTGCTTGGGTTTACGGGCAGCACAAGCTGGTGTTACTGCCTATTTATTCATAGAAATTGTTCTATATTTTCATCAAATTTTGTTCTTTCATTGCTGTTTTGCTACTTTATTGGTTTTTCAACCATCGTGCTTCATTACTAGTAGACCATGTTACGGTCCTGGCCATATGTGTTGTTTTTATTTTCTCGTTCTTATAGGTGCCCTGCCTGATTGGCCGGATTGAGGGGCAGTACAGGAAGCTGATTGGTCCATCCTACACTTCCTGGAGTTTTAAAAGTACGGTTTCCAACAGCTAGCGAGGCTCTTTCTGGCAGCAGCACCTGTTTGCTGTTCTTGGTTTCCAAACCTTATTTAGCATTTTTGAATTGTTAGGTTTTGTGCCGTGGTTTTGTTTATAAATTGTATATTTTGTAATTCGTATTAAATCTGTAGGGGTGAACAGCCATTTTCTTTTGATTGTTTTCTCTTGTTTTCACATTAGGGAGTTAGGGTTAGCGACTGTCTTTTGGTTTGTTTATTTCTATCAGGCTAGCTAGCACTTTCTGTGGGAAATGGCTTATTTTGTTTATTATGTTGGCCTTGGTTCGCCCTGAGTTGTAGTGTCATGTTTTGTTTGACACTTTCTTTCGTTTAAAATAAATATCATTCTGTTGGAACATCTCGATCCTGGATTTTGGTTTGGGGATCGGAGAGGGAACATGCTAATTTATCTTTGTATGTTGCACCCTGACCCCCTGGACAGGGGCGTAACAGACCAGTACAGTTATAGTACTTTGTACTTTGCCACATTTATCTTCGTCTTAGCAAGTTTCATGCATTCTGCTTCTCCAACGTTTTTAAGAGCTGTTGATGATGTCAAATGCAGCTTACGGCCACACCGCTCTCTAAGCGCCCGATCTCGTCCGATCTCGGCAGCCAAATAGAGCCGGGCCTGGTTAGTACTTGGTAGGAAGACCGCGTGGGAATACCAGGTGCTGTAAGCTTTTTTGCTTGGGTTTACGGGCAGCACAAGCTGGTGTTACTGCCTATTTATTCATAGAAATTGTTCTATATTTTCATCAAATTTTGTTCTTTCATTACTGTTTTGCTACTTTATTGGTTTGTCAACCATCGTGCTTCATTACTAGTAGACCATGTTACGGTCCTGGCCATATGTGTTGTTTTTGATATGTTGTTCTTATAGGTGCCCTGCCTGATTGGCCGGATTGAGGGGCAGTACAGGAAGCTGATTGGTCCATCCTACACTTCCTGGAGTTTTAAAAGTACGGTTCCCAACAGCTAGCGAGGCTCTTTCTGGCAGCAGCACCTGTTTGCTGTTCTTGGTTTCCAAACCTTATTTAGCATTTTTGAATTGTTAGGTTTTGTGCCGTGGTTTTGTTTATAAATTGTATATTTTGTAAATAGTATTAAATCTGTAGGGGTGAACAGCCATTTTCTTTGGACTGTTTTCACATTAGGGAGTTAGGGTTAGCGACTGTCTTTTGGTTTCTTTATTTCTATCAGGCTAGCTAGCACTTTCTGTGGGAAATGGCTTATTTTGTTTATTATGTTGGCCTTGGTTCGCCCTGAGTTGTAGTGTCATGTTTTGTTTGACACTTTCTTTCGTTTAAAATAAATATCATTCTGTTGGAACATCTCGATCCTGGATTTTGGTTTGGGGATCGGAGAGGGAACATGCTAATTTATCTTTGTATGTTGCACCCTGACCCCCTGGACAGGGGCGTAACAGACCAGTACAGTTATAGTACTTTGTACTTTGCCACATTTATCTTCTTCTTAGCAAGTGTCATGCATTCTGCTTCTCCAGCGTTTTTAAGAGCTGTTGATGATGTCAAATGCAGCTTACGGCCACACCGCTCTCTAAGCGCCCGATCTCGTCCGATCTCGGCAGCCAAATAGAGCCGGGCCTGGTTAGTACTTGGTAGGAAGACCGCCTGGGAATACCAGGTGCTGTAAGCTTTTTTGCTTGGGTTTACGGGCAGCACAAGCTGGTGTTACTGCCTATTTATTCATAGAAATTGTTCTATATTTTCATCAAATTTTGTTCTTTCATTGCTGTTTTGCTACTTTATTGGTTTTTCAACCATCGTGCTTCATTACTAGTAGACCATGTTACGGTCCTGGCCATATGTGTTGTTTTTATTTTCTCGTTCTTATAGGTGCCCTGCCTGATTGGCCGGATTGAGGGGCAGTACAGGAAGCTGATTGGTCCATCCTACACTTCCTGGAGTTTTAAAAGTACGGTTCCCAACAGCTAGCGAGGCTCTTTCTGGCAGCAGCACCTGTTTGCTGTTCTTGGTTTCCAAACCTTATTTAGCATTTTTGAATTCTTAGGTTTTGTGCCGTGGTTTTGTTTATAAATTGTATATTTTGTAATTCGTATTAAATCTGTAGGGGTGAACAGCCATTTTCTTTTGATTGTTTTCTCTTGTTTTCACATTAGGGAGTTAGGGTTAGCGACTGTCTTTTGGTTTTTTTATTTCTATCAGGCTAGCTAGCACTTTCTGTGGGAAATGGCTTATTTTGTTTATTATGTTGGCCTTGGTTCGCCCTGAGTTGTAGTGTCATGTTTTGTTTGACACTTTCTTTCGTTTAAAATAAATATCATTCTGTTGGAACATCTCGATCCTGGATTTTGGTTTGGGGATCGGAGAGGGAACATGCTAATTTATCTTTGTATGTTGCACCCTGACCCCCTGGACAGGGGCGTAACAGACCAGTACAGTTATAGTACTTTGTACTTTGCCACATTTATCTTCTTCTTAGCAAGTGTCATGCATTCTGCTTCTCCAGCGTTTTTAAGAGCTGTTGATGATGTCAAATGCAGCTTACGGCCACACCGCTCTCTAAGCGCCCGATCTCGTCCGATCTCGGCAGCCAAATAGAGCCGGGCCTGGTTAGTACTTGGTAGGAAGACCGCCTGGGAATACCAGGTGCTGTAAGCTTTTTTGCTTGGGTTTACGGGCAGCACAAGCTGGTGTTACTGCCTATTTATTCATAGAAATTGTTGTATATTTTCATCAAATTTTGTTCTTTCATTGCTGTTTTGCTACTTTATTGGTTTTTCAACCATCGTGCTTCATTACTAGTAGACCATGTTACGGTCCTGGCCATATGTGTTGTTTTTATTTTCTCGTTCTTATAGGTGCCCTGCCTGATTGGCCGGATTGAGGGGCAGTACAGGAAGCTGATTGGTCCATCCTACACTTCCTGGAGTTTTAAAAGTACGGTTCCCAACAGCTAGCGAGGCTCTTTCTGGCAGCAGCACCTGTTTGCTGTTCTTGGTTTCCAAACCTTATTTAGCATTTTTGAATTCTTAGGTTTTGTGCCGTGGTTTTGTTTATAAATTGTATATTTTGTAATTCGTATTAAATCTGTAGGGGTGAACAGCCATTTTCTTTTGATTGTTTTCTCTTGTTTTCACATTAGGGAGTTAGGGTTAGCGACTGTCTTTTGGTTTTTTTATTTCTATCAGGCTAGCTAGCACTTTCTGTGGGAAATGGCTTATTTTGTTTATTATGTTGGCCTTGGTTCGCCCTGAGTTGTAGTGTCATGTTTTGTTTGACACTTTCTTTCGTTTAAAATAAATATCATTCTGTTGGAACATCTCGATCCTGGATTTTGGTTTGGGGATCGGAGAGGGAACATGTTAATTTATCTTTGTATGTTGCACCCTGACCCCCTGGACAGGGGCGTAACAGACCAGTACAGTTATAGTACTTTGTACTTTGCCACATTTATCTTCTTCTTAGCAAGTGTCATGCATTCTGCTTCTCCAGCGTTTTTAAGAGCTGTTGATGATGTCAAATGCAGCTTACGGCCACACCGCTCTCTAAGCGCCCGATCTCGTCCGATCTCGGCAGCCAAATAGAGCCGGGCCTGGTTAGTACTTGGTAGGAAGACCGCCTGGGAATACCAGGTGCTGTAAGCTTTTTTGCTTGGGTTTACGGGCAGCACAAGCTGGTGTTACTGCCTATTTATTCATAGAAATTGTTGTATATTTTCATCAAATTTTGTTCTTTCATTGCTGTTTTGCTACTTTATTGGTTTTTCAACCATCGTGCTTCATTACTAGTAGACCATGTTACGGTCCTGGCCATATGTGTTGTTTTTATTTTCTCGTTCTTATAGGTGCCCTGCCTGATTGGCCGGATTGAGGGGCAGTACAGGAAGCTGATTGGTCCATCCTACACTTCCTGGAGTTTTAAAAGTACGGTTCCCAACAGCTAGCGAGGCTCTTTCTGGCAGCAGCACCTGTTTGCTGTTCTTGGTTTCCAAACCTTATTTAGCATTTTTGAATTGTTAGGTTTTGTGCCGTGGTTTTGTTTATAAATTGTATATTTTGTAATTCGTATTAAATCTGTAGGGGTGAACAGCCATTTTCTATTGATTGTTTTCTCTTGTTTTCACATTAGGGAGTTAGGGTTAGCGACTGTGTTTTGGTTTGTTTATTTCTATCAGGCTAGCTAGCACTTTCTGTGGGAAATGGCTTATTTTGTTTATTATGTTGGCCTTGGTTCGCCCTGAGTTGTAGTGTCATGTTTTGTTTGACACTTTCTTTCGTTTAAAATAAATATCATTCTGTTGGAACATCTCGATCCTGGATTTTGGTTTGGGGATCGGAGAGGGAACATGTTAATTTATCTTTGTATGTTGCACCCTGACCCCCTGGACAGGGGCGTAACAGACCAGTACAGTTATAGTACTTTGTACTTTGCCACATTTATCTTCTTCTTAGCAAGTGTCATGCATTCTGCTTCTCCAGCGTTTTTAAGAGCTGTTGATGATGTCAAATGCAGCTTACGGCCACACCGCTCTCTAAGCGCCCGATCTCGTCCGATCTCGGCAGCCAAATAGAGCCGGGCCTGGTTAGTACTTGGTAGGAAGACCGCCTGGGAATACCAGGTGCTGTAAGCTTTTTTGCTTGGGTTTACGGGCAGCACAAGCTAGTGTTACTGCCTATTTATTCATAGAAATTGTTCTATATTTTCATCAAATTTTGTTCTTTCATTGCTGTTTTGCTACTTTATTGGTTTTTCAACCATCGTGCTTCATTACTAGTAGACCATGTTACGGTCCTGGCCATATGTGTTGTTTTTATTTTCTCGTTCTTATAGGTGCCCTGCCTGATTGGCCGGATTGAGGGGCAGTACAGGAAGCTGATTGGTCCATCCTACACTTCCTGAAGTTTTAAAAGTACGGTTCCCAACAGCTAGCGAGGCTCTTTCTGGCAGCAGCACCTGTTTGCTGTTCTTGGTTTCCAAACCTTATTTAGCATTTTTGAATTGTTAGGTTTTGTGCCGTGGTTTTGTTTATAAATTGTATATTTTGTAATTCGTATTAAATCTGTAGGGGTGAACAGCCATTTTCTTTTGATTGTTTTCTCTTGTTTTCACATTAGGGAGTTAGGGTTAGCGACTGTCTTTTGGTTTGTTTATTTCTATCAGGCTAGCTAGCACTTTCTGTGGGAAATGGCTTATTTTGTTTATTATGTTGGCCTTGGTTCGCCCTGAGTTGTAGTGTCATGTTTTGTTTGACACTTTCTTTCGTTTAAAATAAATATCATTCTGTTGGAACATCTCGATCCTGGATTTTGGTTTGGGGATCGGAGAGGGAACATGTTAATTTATCTTTGTATGTTGCACCCTGACCCCCTGGACAGGGGCGTAACAGACCAGTACAGTTATAGTACTTTGTACTTTGCCACATTTATCTTCTTCTTAGCAAGTGTCATGCATTCTGCTTCTCCAGCGTTTTTAAGAGCTGTTGATGATGTCAAATGCAGCTTACGGCCACACCGCTCTCTAAGCGCCCGATCTCGTCCGATCTCGGCAGCCAAATAGAGCCGGGCCTGGTTAGTACTTGGTAGGAAGACCGCCTGGGAATACCAGGTGCTGTAAGCTTTTTTGCTTGGGTTTACGGGCAGCACAAGCTAGTGTTACTGCCTATTTATTCATAGAAATTGTTCTATATTTTCATCAAATTTTGTTCTTTCATTGCTGTTTTGCTACTTTATTGGTTTTTCAACCATCGTGCTTCATTACTAGTAGACCATGTTACGGTCCTGGCCATATGTGTTGTTTTTATTTTCTCGTTCTTATAGGTGCCCTGCCTGATTGGCCGGATTGAGGGGCAGTACAGGAAGCTGATTGGTCCATCCTACACTTCCTGAAGTTTTAAAAGTACGGTTCCCAACAGCTAGCGAGGCTCTTTCTGGCAGCAGCACCTGTTTGCTGTTCTTGGTTTCCAAACCTTATTTAGCATTTTTGAATTGTTAGGTTTTGTGCCGTGGTTTTGTTTATAAATTGTATATTTTGTAATTCGTATTAAATCTGTAGGGGTGAACAGCCATTTTCTTTTGATTGTTTTCTCTTGTTTTCACATTAGGGAGTTAGGGTTAGCGACTGTCTTTTGGTTTGTTTATTTCTATCAGGCTAGCTAGCACTTTCTGTGGGAAATGGCTTATTTTGTTTATTATGTTGGCCTTGGTTAGCCCTGAGTTGTAGTGTCATGTTTTGTTTGACACTTTCTTTCGTTTAAAATAATTATCATTCTGTTGGAACATCTCGATACTGGATTTTGGTTTGGGGATCGGAGAGGGAACATGCTAATTTATCTTTGTATGTTGCACCCTGACCCCCTGGACAGGGGCGTAACAGACCAGTACAGTTATAGTACTTTGTACTTTGCCACATTTATCTTCTTCTTAGCAAGTGTCATGCATTCTGCTTCTCCAGCGTTTTTAAGAGCTGTTGATGATGTCAAATGCAGCTTACGGCCACACCGCTCTCTAAG
This sequence comes from Channa argus, assembly GCF_033026475.1. Classification (NCBI taxonomy): domain Eukaryota; kingdom Metazoa; phylum Chordata; class Actinopteri; order Anabantiformes; family Channidae; genus Channa; species Channa argus. The sequence continues at coordinate 180,399 of NW_027125223.1, forward strand.
CGCCCGATCTCGTCCGATCTCGGCAGCCAAATAGAGCCGGGCCTGGTTAGTACTTGGTAGGAAGACCGCCTGGGAATACCAGGTGCTGTAAGCTTTTTTGCTTGGGTTTACGGGCAGCACAAGCTGGTGTTACTGCCTATTTATTCATAGAAATTGTTCTATATTTTCATCAAATTTTGTTCTTTCATTGCTGTTTTGCTACTTTATTGGTTTGTCAACCATCGTGCTTCATTACTAGTAGACCATGTTACGGTCTTGGCCATATGTGTTGTTTTTGATATGTTGTTCTTATAGGTGCCCTGCCTGATTGGCCGGATTGGGGGGCAGTACAGGAAGCTGATTGGTCCATCCTACACTTCCTGGAGTTTTAAAAGTACGGTTCCCAACAGCTAGCGAGGCTCTTTCTGGCAGCAGCACCTGTTTGCTGTTCTTGGTTTCCAAACTTTATTTAGCATTTTTGAATTGTTAGGTTTTATGCCGTGGTTTTGTTTATAAATTGTATATTTTGTAAATAGTATTAAATCTGTAGGGGTGAACAGCCATTTTCTTTGGACTGTTTTCACATTAGGGAGTTAGGGTTAGCGACTGTCTTTTGGATTGTTTATTTCTATCAGGCTAGCTAGCACTTTCTGTGGGAAATAGCTTATTTTGTTTATTATGTTGGCCTTGGTTTGCCCTGAGTTGTAGTGTCATGTTTTGTTTGACACTTTCTTTCGTTTAAAATAAATATCATTCTGTTGGAACATCTCGATACTGGAGTTTGGTTTGGGGATCGGAGAGGGAACATGCTAATTTGTCTTTGTATGTTGCACCCTGACCCCCTGGACAGGGGCGTAACAGACCAGTACAGTTATAGTACTTTGTACTTTGCCACATTTATCTTCTTCTTAGCAAGTGTCATGCATTCTGCTTCTCCAGCGTTTTTAAGAGCTGTTGATGATGTCAAATGCAGCTTACGGCCACACCGCTCTCTAAGCGCCCGATCTCGGCAGCCAAATAGAGCCGGGCCTGGTTAGTACTTGGTAGGAAGACCGCCTGGGAATACCAGGTGCTGTAAGCTTTTTTGCTTGGGTTTACGGGCAGCACAAGCTGGTGTTACTGCCTATTTATTCATAGAAATTGTTCTATATTTTCATCAAATTTTGTTCTTTCATTGCTGTTTTGCTACTTTATTGGTTTTTCAACCATCGTGCTTCATTACTAGTAGACCATGTTACGGTCCTGGCCATATGTGTTGTTTTTATTTTCTCGTTCTTATAGGTGCCCTGCCTGATTGGCCGGATTGAGGGGCAGTACAGGAAGCTGATTGGTCCATCCTACACTTCCTGGAGTTTTAAAAGTACGGTTCCCAACAGCTAGCGAGGCTCTTTCTGGCAGCAGCACCTGTTTGCTGTTCTTGGTTTCCAAACCTTATTTAGCATTTTTGAATTCTTAGGTTTTGTGCCGTGGTTTTGTTTATAAATTGTATATTTTGTAATTCGTATTAAATCTGTAGGGGTGAACAGCCATTTTCTTTTGATTGTTTTCTCTTGTTTTCACATTAGGGAGTTAGGGTTAGCGACTGTCTTTTGGTTTTTTTATTTCTATCAGGCTAGCTAGCACTTTCTGTGGGAAATGGCTTATTTTGTTTATTATGTTGGCCTTGGTTCGCCCTGAGTTGTAGTGTCATGTTTTGTTTGACACTTTCTTTCGTTTAAAATAAATATCATTCTGTTGGAACATCTCGATCCTGGATTTTGGTTTGGGGATCGGAGAGGGAACATGCTAATTTATCTTTGTATGTTGCACCCTGACCCCCTGGACAGGGGCGTAACAGACCAGTACAGTTATAGTACTTTGTACTTTGCCACATTTATCTTCTTCTTAGCAAGTGTCATGCATTCTGCTTCTCCAGCGTTTTTAAGAGCTGTTGATGATGTCAAATGCAGCTTACGGCCACACCGCTCTCTAAGCGCCCGATCTCGTCCGATCTCGGCAGCCAAATAGAGCCGGGCCTGGTTAGTACTTGGTAGGAAGACCGCCTGGGAATACCAGGTGCTGTAAGCTTTTTTGCTTGGGTTTACGGGCAGCACAAGCTAGTGTTACTGCCTATTTATTCATAGAAATTGTTCTATATTTTCATCAAATTTTGTTCTTTCATTGCTGTTTTGCTACTTTATTGGTTTTTCAACCATCGTGCTTCATTACTAGTAGACCATGTTACGGTCCTGGCCATATGTGTTGTTTTTATTTTCTCGTTCTTATAGGTGCCCTGCCTGATTGGCCGGATTGAGGGGCAGTACAGGAAGCTGATTGGTCCATCCTACACTTCCTGAAGTTTTAAAAGTACGGTTCCCAACAGCTAGCGAGGCTCTTTCTGGCAGCAGCACCTGTTTGCTGTTCTTGGTTTCCAAACCTTATTTAGCATTTTTGAATTGTTAGGTTTTGTGCCGTGGTTTTGTTTATAAATTGTATATTTTGTAATTCGTATTAAATCTGTAGGGGTGAACAGCCATTTTCTTTTGATTGTTTTCTCTTGTTTTCACATTAGGGAGTTAGGGTTAGCGACTGTCTTTTGGTTTGTTTATTTCTATCAGGCTAGCTAGCACTTTCTGTGGGAAATGGCTTATTTTGTTTATTATGTTGGCCTTGGTTCGCCCTGAGTTGTAGTGTCATGTTTTGTTTGACACTTTCTTTCGTTTAAAATAAATATCATTCTGTTGGAACATCTCGATCCTGGATTTTGGTTTGGGGATCGGAGAGGGAACATGTTAATTTATCTTTGTATGTTGCACCCTGACCCCCTGGACAGGGGCGTAACAGACCAGTACAGTTATAGTACTTTGTACTTTGCCACATTTATCTTCTTCTTAGCAAGTGTCATGCATTCTGCTTCTCCAGCGTTTTTAAGAGCTGTTGATGATGTCAAATGCAGCTTACGGCCACACCGCTCTCTAAGCGCCCGATCTCGTCCGATCTCGGCAGCCAAATAGAGCCGGGCCTGGTTAGTACTTGGTAGGAAGACCGCCTGGGAAAACCAGGTGCTGTAAGCTTTTTTGCTTGGGTTTACGGGCAGCACAAGCTAGTGTTACTGCCTATTTATTCATAGAAATTGTTCTATATTTTCATCAAATTTTGTTCTTTCATTGCTGTTTTGCTACTTTATTGGTTTTTCAACCATCGTGCTTCATTACTAGTAGACCATGTTACGGTCCTGGCCATATGTGTTGTTTTTATTTTCTCGTTCTTATAGGTGCCCTGCCTGATTGGCCGGATTGAGGGGCAGTACAGGAAGCTGATTGGTCCATCCTACACTTCCTGAAGTTTTAAAAGTACGGTTCCCAACAGCTAGCGAGGCTCTTTCTGGCAGCAGCACCTGTTTGCTGTTCTTGGTTTCCAAACCTTATTTAGCATTTTTGAATTGTTAGGTTTTGTGCCGTGGTTTTGTTTATAAATTGTATATTTTGTAATTCGTATTAAATCTGTAGGGGTGAACAGCCATTTTCTTTTGATTGTTTTCTCTTGTTTTCACATTAGGGAGTTAGGGTTAGCGACTGTCTTTTGGTTTTTTTATTTCTATCAGGCTAGCTAGCACTTTCTGTGGGAAATGGCTTATTTTGTTTATTATGTTGGCCTTGGTTCGCCCTGAGTTGTAGTGTCATGTTTTGTTTGACACTTTCTTTCGTTTAAAATAAATATCATTCTGTTGGAACATCTCGATCCTGGATTTTGGTTTGGGGATCGGAGAGGGAACATGCTAATTTATCTTTGTATGTTGCACCCTGACCCCCTGGACAGGGGCGTAACAGACCAGTACAGTTATAGTACTTTGTACTTTGCCACATTTATCTTCTTCTTAGCAAGTGTCATGCATTCTGCTTCTCCAGCGTTTTTAAGAGCTGTTGATGATGTCAAATGCAGCTTACGGCCACACCGCTCTCTAAGCGCCCGATCTCGTCCGATCTCGGCAGCCAAATAGAGCCGGGCCTGGTTAGTACTTGGTAGGAAGACCGCCTGGGAATACCAGGTGCTGTAAGCTTTTTTGCTTGGGTTTACGGGCAGCACAAGCTGGTGTTACTGCCTATTTATTCATAGAAATTGTTGTATATTTTCATCAAATTTTGTTCTTTCATTGCTGTTTTGCTACTTTATTGGTTTTTCAACCATCGTGCTTCATTACTAGTAGACCATGTTACGGTCCTGGCCATATGTGTTGTTTTTATTTTCTCGTTCTTATAGGTGCCCTGCCTGATTGGCCGGATTGAGGGGCAGTACAGGAAGCTGATTGGTCCATCCTACACTTCCTGGAGTTTTAAAAGTACGGTTCCCAACAGCTAGCGAGGCTCTTTCTGGCAGCAGCACCTGTTTGCTGTTCTTGGTTTCCAAACCTTATTTAGCATTTTTGAATTCTTAGGTTTTGTGCCGTGGTTTTGTTTATAAATTGTATATTTTGTAATTCGTATTAAATCTGTAGGGGTGAACAGCCATTTTCTTTTGATTGTTTTCTCTTGTTTTCACATTAGGGAGTTAGGGTTAGCGACTGTCTTTTGGTTTTTTTATTTCTATCAGGCTAGCTAGCACTTTCTGTGGGAAATGGCTTATTTTGTTTATTATGTTGGCCTTGGTTCGCCCTGAGTTGTAGTGTCATGTTTTGTTTGACACTTTCTTTCGTTTAAAATAAATATCATTCTGTTGGAACATCTCGATCCTGGATTTTGGTTTGGGGATCGGAGAGGGAACATGCTAATTTATCTTTGTATGTTGCACCCTGACCCCCTGGACAGGGGCGTAACAGACCAGTACAGTTATAGTACTTTGTACTTTGCCACATTTATCTTCTTCTTAGCAAGTGTCATGCATTCTGCTTCTCCAGCGTTTTTAAGAGCTGTTGATGATGTCAAATGCAGCTTACGGCCACACCGCTCTCTAAGCGCCCGATCTCGTCCGATCTCGGCAGCCAAATAGAGCCGGGCCTGGTTAGTACTTGGTAGGAAGACCGCCTGGGAATACCAGGTGCTGTAAGCTTTTTTGCTTGGGTTTACGGGCAGCACAAGCTGGTGTTACTGCCTATTTATTCATAGAAATTGTTCTATATTTTCATCAAATTTTGTTCTTTCATTGCTGTTTTGCTACTTTATTGGTTTTTCAACCATCGTGCTTCATTACTAGTAGACCATGTTACGGTCCTGGCCATATGTGTTGTTTTTATTTTCTCGTTCTTATAGGTGCCCTGCCTGATTGGCCGGATTGAGGGGCAGTACAGGAAGCTGATTGGTCCATCCTACACTTCCTGGAGTTTTAAAAGTACGGTTCCCAACAGCTAGCGAGGCTCTTTCTGGCAGCAGCACCTGTTTGCTGTTCTTGGTTTCCAAACCTTATTTAGCATTTTTGAATTCTTAGGTTTTGTGCCGTGGTTTTGTTTATAAATTGTATATTTTGTAATTCGTATTAAATCTGTAGGGGTGAACAGCCATTTTCTTTTGATTGTTTTCTCTTGTTTTCACATTAGGGAGTTAGGGTTAGCGACTGTGTTTTGGTTTGTTTATTTCTATCAGGCTAGCTAGCACTTTCTGTGGGAAATGGCTTATTTTGTTTATTATGTTGGCCTTGGTTCGCCCTGAGTTGTAGTGTCATGTTTTGTTTGACACTTTCTTTCGTTTAAAATAAATATCATTCTGTTGGAACATCTCGATCCTGGATTTTGGTTTGGGGATCGGAGAGGGAACATGTTAATTTATCTTTGTATGTTGCACCCTGACCCCCTGGACAGGGGCGTAACAGACCAGTACAGTTATAGTACTTTGTACTTTGCCACATTTATCTTCTTCTTAGCAAGTGTCATGCATTCTGCTTCTCCAGCGTTTTTAAGAGCTGTTGATGATGTCAAATGCAGCTTACGGCCACACCGCTCTCTAAGCGCCCGATCTCGTCCGATCTCGGCAGCCAAATAGAGCCGGGCCTGGTTAGTACTTGGTAGGAAGACCGCCTGGGAATACCAGGTGCTGTAAGCTTTTTTGCTTGGGTTTACGGGCAGCACAAGCTGGTGTTACTGCCTATTTATTCATAGAAATTGTTGTATATTTTCATCAAATTTTGTTCTTTCATTGCTGTTTTGCTACTTTATTGGTTTTTCAACCATCGTGCTTCATTACTAGTAGACCATGTTACGGTCCTGGCCATATGTGTTGTTTTTATTTTCTCGTTCTTATAGGTGCCCTGCCTGATTGGCCGGATTGAGGGGCAGTACAGGAAGCTGATTGGTCCATCCTACACTTCCTGGAGTTTTAAAAGTACGGTTCCCAACAGCTAGCGAGGCTCTTTCTGGCAGCAGCACCTGTTTGCTGTTCTTGGTTTCCAAACCTTATTTAGCATTTTTGAATTGTTAGGTTTTGTGCCGTGGTTTTGTTTATAAATTGTATATTTTGTAATTCGTATTAAATCTGTAGGGGTGAACAGCCATTTTCTATTGATTGTTTTCTCTTGTTTTCACATTAGGGAGTTAGGGTTAGCGACTGTGTTTTGGTTTGTTTATTTCTATCAGGCTAGCTAGCACTTTCTGTGGGAAATGGCTTATTTTGTTTATTATGTTGGCCTTGGTTCGCCCTGAGTTGTAGTGTCATGTTTTGTTTGACACTTTCTTTCGTTTAAAATAAATATCATTCTGTTGGAACATCTCGATCCTGGATTTTGGTTTGGGGATCGGAGAGGGAACATGTTAATTTATCTTTGTATGTTGCACCCTGACCCCCTGGACAGGGGCGTAACAGACCAGTACAGTTATAGTACTTTGTACTTTGCCACATTTATCTTCTTCTTAGCAAGTGTCATGCATTCTGCTTCTCCAGCGTTTTTAAGAGCTGTTGATGATGTCAAATGCAGCTTACGGCCACACCGCTCTCTAAGCGCCCGATCTCGTCCGATCTCGGCAGCCAAATAGAGCCGGGCCTGGTTAGTACTTGGTAGGAAGACCGCCTGGGAATACCAGGTGCTGTAAGCTTTTTTGCTTGGGTTTACGGGCAGCACAAGCTAGTGTTACTGCCTATTTATTCATAGAAATTGTTCTATATTTTCATCAAATTTTGTTCTTTCATTGCTGTTTTGCTACTTTATTGGTTTTTCAACCATCGTGCTTCATTACTAGTAGACCATGTTACGGTCCTGGCCATATGTGTTGTTTTTATTTTCTCGTTCTTATAGGTGCCCTGCCTGATTGGCCGGATTGAGGGGCAGTACAGGAAGCTGATTGGTCCATCCTACACTTCCTGAAGTTTTAAAAGTACGGTTCCCAACAGCTAGCGAGGCTCTTTCTGGCAGCAGCACCTGTTTGCTGTTCTTGGTTTCCAAACCTTATTTAGCATTTTTGAATTGTTAGGTTTTGTGCCGTGGTTTTGTTTATAAATTGTATATTTTGTAATTCGTATTAAATCTGTAGGGGTGAACAGCCATTTTCTTTTGATTGTTTTCTCTTGTTTTCACATTAGGGAGTTAGGGTTAGCGACTGTCTTTTGGTTTGTTTATTTCTATCAGGCTAGCTAGCACTTTCTGTGGGAAATGGCTTATTTTGTTTATTATGTTGGCCTTGGTTCGCCCTGAGTTGTAGTGTCATGTTTTGTTTGACACTTTCTTTTGTTTAAAATAAATATCATTCTGTTGGAACATCTCGATCCTGGATTTTGGTTTGGGGATCGGAGAGGGAACATGTTAATTTATCTTTGTATGTTGCACCCTGACCCCCTGGACAGGGGCGTAACAGACCAGTACAGTTATAGTACTTTGTACTTTGCCACATTTATCTTCTTCTTAGCAAGTGTCATGCATTCTGCTTCTCCAGCGTTTTTAAGAGCTGTTGATGATGTCAAATGCAGCTTACGGCCACACCGCTCTCTAAGCGCCCGATCTCGTCCGATCTCGGCAGCCAAATAGAGCCGGGCCTGGTTAGTACTTGGTAGGAAGACCGCCTGGGAATACCAGGTGCTGTAAGCTTTTTTGCTTGGGTTTACGGGCAGCACAAGCTAGTGTTACTGCCTATTTATTCATAGAAATTGTTCTATATTTTCATCAAATTTTGTTCTTTCATTGCTGTCTTGCTACTTTATTGGTTTTTCAACCATCGTGGTTCATTACTAGTAGACCATGTTACGGTCCTGGCCATATGTGTTGTTTTTATTTTCTCGTTCTTATAGGTGCCCTGCCTGATTGGCCGGATTGAGGGGCAGTACAGGAAGCTGATTGGTCCATCCTACACTTCCTGAAGTTTTAAAAGTACGGTTCCCAACAGCTAGCGAGGCTCTTTCTGGCAGCAGCACCTGTTTGCTGTTCTTGGTTTCCAAACCTTATTTAGCATTTTTGAATTGTTAGGTTTTGTGCCGTGGTTTTGTTTATAAATTGTATATTTTGTAATTCGTATTAAATCTGTAGGGGTGAACAGCCATTTTCTTTTGATTGTTTTCTCTTGTTTTCACATTAGGGAGTTAGGGTTAGCGACTGTCTTTTGGTTTGTTTATTTCTATCAGGCTAGCTAGCACTTTCTGTGGGAAATGGCTTATTTTGTTTATTATGTTGGCCTTGGTTAGCCCTGAGTTGTAGTGTCATGTTTTGTTTGACACTTTCTTTCGTTTAAAATAATTATCATTCTGTTGGAACATCTCGATACTGGATTTTGGTTTGGGGATCGGAGAGGGAACATGCTAATTTATCTTTGTATGTTGCACCCTGACCCCCTGGACAGGGGCGTAACAGACCAGTACAGTTATAGTACTTTGTACTTTGCCACATTTATCTTCTTCTTAGCAAGTGTCATGCATTCTGCTTCTCCAGCGTTTTTAAGAGCTGTTGATGATGTCAAATGCAGCTTACGGCCACACCGCTCTCTAAGCGCCCGATCTCGTCCGATCTCGGCAGCCAAATAGAGCCGGGCCTGGTTAGTACTTGGTAGGAAGACCGCCTGGGAATACCAGGTGCTGTAAGCTTTTTTGCTTGGGTTTACGGGCAGCACAAGCTGGTGTTACTGCCTATTTATTCATAGAAATTGTTCTATATTTTCATCAAATTTTGTTCTTTCATTGCTGTTTTGCTACTTTATTGGTTTGTCAACCATCGTGCTTCATTACTAGTAGACCATGTTACGGTCCTGGCCATATGTGTTGTTTTTGATATGTTGTTCTTATAGGTGCCCTGCCTGATTGGCCGGATTGGGGGGCAGTACAGGAAGCTGATTGGTCCATCCTACACTTCCTGGAGTTTTAAAAGTACGGTTCCCAACAGCTAGCGAGGCTCTTTCTGGCAGCAGCACCTGTTTGCTGTTCTTGGTTTCCAAACTTTATTTAGCATTTTTGAATTGTTAGGTTTTATGCCGTGGTTTTGTTTATAAATTGTATATTTTTTAAATAGTATTAAATCTGTAGGGGTGAACAGCCATTTTCTTTGGACTGTTTTCACATTAGGGAGTTAGGGTTAGCGACTGTCTTTTGGATTGTTTATTTCTATCAGGCTAGCTAGCACTTTCTGTGGGAAATAGCTTATTTTGTTTATTATGTTGGCCTTGGTTTGCCCTGAGTTGTAGTGTCATGTTTTGTTTGACACTTTCTTTCGTTTAAAATAAATATCATTCTGTTGGAACATCTCGATACTGGAGTTTGGTTTGGGGATCGGAGAGGGAACATGCTAATTTGTCTTTGTATGTTGCACCCTGACCCCCTGGACAGGGGCGTAACAGACCAGTACAGTTATAGTACTTTGTACTTTGCCACATTTATCTTCTTCTTAGCAAGTGTCATGCATTCTGCTTCTCCAGCGTTTTTAAGAGCTGTTGATGATGTCAAATGCAGCTTACGGCCACACCGCTCTCTAAGCGCCCGATCTCGGCAGCCAAATAGAGCCGGGCCTGGTTAGTACTTGGTAGGAAGACCGCCTGGGAATACCAGGTGCTGTAAGCTTTTTTGCTTGGGTTTACGGGCAGCACAAGCTGGTGTTACTGCCTATTTATTCATAGAAATTGTTCTATATTTTCATCAAATTTTGTTCTTTCATTGCTGTTTTGCTACTTTATTGGTTTTTCAACCATCGTGCTTCATTACTAGTAGACCATGTTACGGTCCTGGCCATATGTGTTGTTTTTATTTTCTCGTTCTTATAGGTGCCCTGCCTGATTGGCCGGATTGAGGGGCAGTACAGGAAGCTGATTGGTCCATCCTACACTTCCTGGAGTTTTAAAAGTACGGTTCCCAACAGCTAGCGAGGCTCTTTCTGGCAGCAGCACCTGTTTGCTGTTCTTGGTTTCCAAACCTTATTTAGCATTTTTGAATTCTTAGGTTTTGTGCCGTGGTTTTGTTTATAAATTGTATATTTTGTAATTCGTATTAAATCTGTAGGGGTGAACAGCCATTTTCTTTTGATTGTTTTCTCTTGTTTTCACATTAGGGAGTTAGGGTTAGCGACTGTCTTTTGGTTTTTTTATTTCTATCAGGCTAGCTAGCACTTTCTGTGGGAAATGGCTTATTTTGTTTATTATGTTGGCCTTGGTTCGCCCTGAGTTGTAGTGTCATGTTTTGTTTGACACTTTCTTTCGTTTAAAATAAATATCATTCTGTTGGAACATCTCGATCCTGGATTTTGGTTTGGGGATCGGAGAGGGAACATGCTAATTTATCTTTGTATGTTGCACCCTGACCCCCTGGACAGGGGCGTAACAGACCAGTACAGTTATAGTACTTTGTACTTTGCCACATTTATCTTCTTCTTAGCAAGTGTCATGCATTCTGCTTCTCCAGCGTTTTTAAGAGCTGTTGATGATGTCAAATGCAGCTTACGGCCACACCGCTCTCTAAGCGCCCGATCTCGTCCGATCTCGGCAGCCAAATAGAGCCGGGCCTGGTTAGTACTTGGTAGGAAGACCGCCTGGGAATACCAGGTGCTGTAAGCTTTTTTGCTTGGGTTTACGGGCAGCACAAGCTGGTGTTACTGCCTATTTATTCATAGAAATTGTTGTATATTTTCATCAAATTTTGTTCTTTCATTGCTGTTTTGCTACTTTATTGGTTTTTCAACCATCGTGCTTCATTACTAGTAGACCATGTTACGGTCCTGGCCATATGTGTTGTTTTTATTTTCTCGTTCTTATAGGTGCCCTGCCTGATTGGCCGGATTGAGGGGCAGTACAGGAAGCTGATTGGTCCATCCTACACTTCCTGGAGTTTTAAAAGTACGGTTCCCAACAGCTAGCGAGGCTCTTTCTGGCAGCAGCACCTGTTTGCTGTTCTTGGTTTCCAAACCTTATTTAGCATTTTTGAATTCTTAGGTTTTGTGCCGTGGTTTTGTTTATAAATTGTATATTTTGTAATTCGTATTAAATCTGTAGGGGTGAACAGCCATTTTCTTTTGATTGTTTTCTCTTGTTTTCACATTAGGGAGTTAGGGTTAGCGACTGTCTTTTGGTTTTTTTATTTCTATCAGGCTAGCTAGCACTTTCTGTGGGAAATGGCTTATTTTGTTTATTATGTTGGCCTTGGTTCGCCCTGAGTTGTAGTGTCATGTTTTGTTTGACACTTTCTTTCGTTTAAAATAAATATCATTCTGTTGGAACATCTCGATCCTGGATTTTGGTTTGGGGATCGGAGAGGGAACATGCTAATTTATCTTTGTATGTTGCACCCTGACCCCCTGGACAGGGGCGTAACAGACCAGTACAGTTATAGTACTTTGTACTTTGCCACATTTATCTTCTTCTTAGCAAGTGTCATGCATTCTGCTTCTCCAGCGTTTTTAAGAGCTGTTGATGATGTCAAATGCAGCTTACGGCCACACCGCTCTCTAAGCGCCCGATCTCGTCCGATCTCGGCAGCCAAATAGAGCCGGGCCTGGTTAGTACTTGGTAGGAAGACCGCCTGGGAATACCAGGTGCTGTAAGCTTTTTTGCTTGGGTTTACGGGCAGCACAAGCTGGTGTTACTGCCTATTTATTCATAGAAATTGTTCTATATTTTCATCAAATTTTGTTCTTTCATTGCTGTTTTGCTACTTTATTGGTTTTTCAACCATCGTGCTTCATTACTAGTAGACCATGTTACGGTCCTGGCCATATGTGTTGTTTTTATTTTCTCGTTCTTATAGGTGCCCTGCCTGATTGGCCGGATTGAGGGGAAGTACAGGAAGCTGATTGGTCCATCCTACACTTCCTGGAGTTTTAAAAGTACGGTTCCCAACAGCTAGCGAGGCTCTTTCTGGCAGCAGCACCTGTTTGCTGTTCTTGGTTTCCAAACCTTATTTAGCATTTTTGAATTGTTAGGTTTTGTGCCGTGGTTTTGTTTATAAATTGTATATTTTGTAATTCGTATTAAATCTGTAGGGGTGAACAGCCATTTTCTATTGATTGTTTTCTCTTGTTTTCACATTAGGGAGTTAGGGTTAGCGACTGTGTTTTGGTTTGTTTATTTCTATCAGGCTAGCTAGCACTTTCTGTGGGAAATGGCTTATTTTGTTTATTATGTTGGCCTTGGTTCGCCCTGAGTTGTAGTGTCATGTTTTTTTTGACACTTTCTTTCGTTTAAAATAAATATCATTCTGTTGGAACATCTCGATCCTGGATTTTGGTTTGGGGATCGGAGAGGGAACATGTTAATTTATCTTTGTATGTTGCACCCTGACCCCCTGGACAGGGGCGTAACAGACCAGTACAGTTATAGTACTTTGTACTTTGCCACATTTATCTTCTTCTTAGCAAGTGTCATGCATTCTGCTTCTCCAGCGTTTTTAAGAGCTGTTGATGATGTCAAATGCAGCTTACGGCCACACCGCTCTCTAAGCGCCCGATCTCGTCCGATCTCGGCAGCCAAATAGAGCCGGGCCTGGTTAGTACTTGGTAGGAAGACCGCCTGGGAATACCAGGTGCTGTAAGCTTTTTTGCTTGGGTTTACGGGCAGCACAAGCTGGTGTTACTGCCTATTTATTCATAGAAATTGTTCTATATTTTCATCAAATTTTGTTCTTTCATTGCTGTTTTGCTACTTTATTGGTTTTTCAACCATCGTGCTTCATTACTAGTAGACCATGTTACGGTCCTGGCCATATGTGTTGTTTTTATTTTCTTGTTCTTATAGGTGCCCTGCCTGATTGGCCGGATTGGGGGGCAGTACAGGAAGCTGATTGGTCCATCCTACACTTCCTGGAGTTTTAAAAGTACGGTTCCCAACAGCTAGCGAGGCTCTTTCTGGCAGCAGCACCTGTTTGCTGGTCTTGGTTTCCAAACTTTATTTAGCATTTTTGAATTGTTAGGTTTTGTGCCGTGGTTTTGTTTATAAATTGTATATTTTGTAAATAGTATTAAATCTGTAGGGGTGAACTGCCATTTTCTTTGGATTGTTTTCACATTTGGGAGTTAGGGTTAGCGACTGTCTTTTGGTTTGTTAATTCTATCAGGCTAGCTAGCACTTTCTGTGGGAAATGGCTTATTTTGTTTATTATGTTGGCCTTGGTTCGCCCTGAGTTGTAGTGTCATGTTTTGTTTGACACTTTCTTTCGTTTAAAATGAATATCATTCTGTTGGAACATCTCGATCCTGGATTTTGGTTTGGGGATCGGAGAGGGAACATGCTAATTTATCTTTGTATGTTGCACCCTGACCCCCTGGACAGGGGCGTAACAGACCAGTACAGTTATAGTACTTTGTACTTTGCCACATTTATCTTCTTCTTAGCAAGTGTCATGCATTCTGCTTCTCCAGCGTTTTTAAGAGCTGTTGATGATGTCAAATGCAGCTTACGGCCACACCGCTCTCTAAGCGCCCGATCTCGTCCGATCTCGGCAGCCAAATAGAGCCGGGCCTGGTTAGTACTTGGTAGGAAGACCGCCTGGGAATACCAGGTGCTGTAAGCTTTTTTGCTTGGGTTTACGGGCAGCACAAGCTGGTGTTACTGCCTATTTATTCATAGAAATTGTTCTATATTTTCATCAAATTTTGTTCTTTCATTGCTGTTTTGCTACTTTATTGGTTTTTCAACCATCGTGCTTCATTACTAGTAGACCATGTTACGGTCCTGGCCATATGTGTTGTTTTTATTTTCTCGTTCTTATAGGTGCCCTGCCTGATTGGCCGGATTGAGGGGCAGTACAGGAAGCTGATTGGTCCATCCTACACTTCCTGGAGTTTTAAAAGTACGGTTCCCAACAGCTAGCGAGGCTCTTTCTGGCATCAGCACCTGTTTGCTGTTCTTGGTTTCCAAACCTTATTTAGCATTTTTGAATTGTTAGGTTTTGTGCCGTGGTTTTGTTTATAAATTGTATATTTTGTAAATAGTATTAAATCTGTAGGGGTGAACTGCCATTTTCATTGGACTGTTTTCACATAAGGGAGTTAGGGTTAGCGACTGTCTTTTGGTTTGTCTATTTCTATCAGGCTACCTAGCGCTTTCTGTGGGAAATGGCTTATTTTGTTTATTATGTTGGCCTTGGTTCGCCCTGAGTTGTAGTGTCATGTTTTGTTTGACACTTTCTTTCGTTTAAAATAAATATCATTCTGTTGGAACATCTCAATCCTGGATTTTGGTTTGAGGATCGGAGAGGGAACATGCAAATTTATCTTTGTATGTTTCACCCTGACCCCCTAGACAGGGGCGTAACAGACCAGTACAGTTATAGTACTTTGTACTTTGCCACATTTATCTTCTTCTTAGCAAGTGTCATGCATTCTGCTTCTCCAGCGTTTTTAAGAGCTGTTGATGATGTCAAATGCAGCTTACGGCCACACCGCTCTCTAAGCGCCCGATCACGTCCGATCTCGGCAGCCAAATAGAGCCGGGCCTGGTTAGTACATGGTAGGAAGACAGCCTGGGAATACCAGGTGCTGTAAGCTTTTTTGCTTGGGTTTACGGGCAGCACAAGCTGGTGTTACTGCCTATTTATTCATAGAAATTGTTCTATATTTTCATCAAATTTTGTTATTTCATTGCTGTTTTGCTACTTTATTGGTTTGTCAACCATCATGCTTCTTTACTACTAGACCAGTACCGTTTTAGTACTTTGCCACATTTATCTTCTTCTTAGCGAGTGTCATGCATTCTGCTTCTCCAGCGTTTTTAGGAGCTGTTGATGATGTCAAATGCAGCTTACGGCCACACCGCTCTCTAAGCGCCCGATCTCGTCCGATCTCGGCAGCCAAATAAGGCTGGGCCTAGTTAGAACTTGGTTCGAAGACCGCCTGGGAATACCAGGTGCTGTAAGCTTTTTTGCTTGGGTTTACGGGCAGCACAAGCTGGTGTTACTGCCTATTTATTCATAGAAATTGTTCCATATTTTCATCAAATTTTGTTCTTTCATTGCTATTTTGATACTTTATTGGTTTGTCAACCATCGTGCTTCATTACTAGTAGACCATGTTACGGTCCTGGCCATATGTGTTTTTTTTTTTTGTTGTTCTTATAGGTGCCCTGCCTGATTGGCCGGATTGGGGGGCAGTACAGGAAGCTGATTGGTCCATCCTACACTTCCTGGAGTTTTAAAAGTACGGTTCCCAACAGCTAGCGAGGCTCTTTCTGGCATCAGCACCTGTTTGCTGTTCTTGGTTTCCAAATCTTATTTAGCATTTTTGAATTGTTAGGTTTTGTGCCGTGGTTTTGTTTATAAATTGTATATTTTGTAAATAGTATTAAATCTGTAGGGGTGAACTGCCATTTTCTTTGGACTGTTTTCCCATTAGGGAGTTAGGGTTAGCGACTGTCTTTTGGTTTGTTTATTTCTATCAGGCTACCTAGCGCTTTCTGTGGGAAATGGCTTATTTTGTTTATTATGTTGGCCTTGGTTCGCCCTGAGTTGTAGTGTCATGTTTTGTTTGACACTTTCTTTCGTTTAAAATAAATATCATTCTGTTGGAACATCTCAATCCTGGATTTTGGTTTGAGGATCGGAGAGGGAACATGCAAATTTATCTTTGTATGTTTCACCCTGACCCCCTAGACAGGGGCGTAACAGACCAGTACAGTTATAGTACTTTGTACTTTGCCACATTTATCTTCTTCTTAGCAAGTGTCATGCATTCTGCTTCTCCAGCGTTTTTAAGAGCTGTTGATGATGTCAAATGCAGCTTACGGCCACACCGCTCTCTAAGCGCCCGATCTCGTCCGATCTCGGCAGCCAAATAGAGCCGGGCCTGGTTAGTACTTGGTAGGAAGACCGCCTGGGTATACCAGGTGCTGTAAGCTTTTTTGCTTGGGTTTACGGGCAGCACAAGCTGGTGTTACTGCCTATTTATTCATAGAAATTGTTCTATATTTTCATCAAATTTTGTTCTTTCATTGCTGTTTTGCTACTTTATTGGTTTGCCAACCATCGTGCTTCATTACTAGTAGACCATGTTACGGTCCTGGCCATATGTGTTGTTTTTATTTTCTTGTTCTTATAGGTGCCCTGCCTGATTGGCCGGATTTGGGGGAAGTACAGGAAGCTGATTGGTCCATCCTACACTTCCTGGAGTTTTAAAAGTACGGTTCCCAACAGCTAGCGAGGCTCTTTCTGGCATCAGCACCTGTTTGCTGTTCTTGGTTTCCAAACCTTATTTAGCATTTTTGAATTGTTAGGTTTTGTGCCGTGGTTTTGTTTATAAATTGTATATTTTGTAAATAGTATTAAATCTGTAGGGGTGAACTGCCATTTTCTTTTGATTGTTTTCTCTTGTTTTCACATTAGGGAGTTAGGGTTAGCGACTGTCTTTTGGTTTGTTTATTTCTATCAGGCTAGCTAGCGCTTTCTGTGGGAAATGGCTTATTTTGTTTATTATGTTGGCCTTGGTTCGCCCTGAGTTGTAGTGTCATGTTTTGTTTGACACTTTCTTTCGTTTAAAATAAATATCATTCTGTTGGAACATCTCGATCTTGGATTTTGGTTTGGGGATCGGAGAGGGAACATGCTAATTTATCTTTGTATGTTGCACCCTGACCCCCTAGACAGGGGCGTAACAGACCAGTACAGTTATAGTACTTTGTACTTTGCCACATTTATCTTCTTCTTAGCACGTTTCATGCATTCTGCTTCTCCAGCGTTTTTAAGAGCTGTTGATGATGTCAAATGCAGCTTACGGCCACACCGCTCTCTAAGCGCCCGATCTCGTCCGATCTCGGCAGCCAAATAGAGCCGGGCCTGGTTAGTACTTGGTAGGAAGACCGCCTGGGAATACCAGGTGCTGTAAGCTTTTTTGCTTGGGTTTACGGGCAGCACAAGCTGGTGTTACTGCCTATTTATTCATAGAAATTGTTCTATATTTTCATCAAATTTTGTTCTTTCATTACTGTTTTGCTACTTTATTGGTTTGTCAACCATCGTGCTTCATTACTAGTAGACCATGTTACGGTCCTGGCCATATGTGTTGTTTTTATTTTGTTGTTCTTATAGGTGCCCTGCCTGATTGGCCGGATTGGGGGGCAGTACAGGAAGCTGATTGGTCCATCCTACACTTCCTGGAGTTTTAAAAGTACGGTTCCCAACAGCTAGCGAGGCTCTTTCTGGCAGCAGCACCTGTTTGCTGTTTTTGGTTCCCAAACCTGGTTGCAGACAGAGGTGTGGTTTCTCTCTAGAGCGAGCAGTGACGGACCCGCGCATGAGCCTGTTTTGGCGGGCTTTTTCAGTTTGCTTGTGTTTTTTGTCGTAATTTAACTAAATAGTATAGAGATTTCGATTTTGTTTATGTTACTAATCCCCCCGGCGGATTTGCTCCGTTCGGGGGCGCTTTCATTTTGCCTTTTTCTTTTTTATTTTATTTTGGTTTTGTTTTTTTGCCGAGTGTTACTCGATTCGCCAAGCTACGTAAAATGGAGAATGGCGGAGAAAGACGAGGTAAATTGACGGAGGACGCTGTGAAAATTGTGGCTCCTACCATGAGATGTCGGGGGGAAACGGCAATGCCAGCCGAAATAGAGTACGGAGCGGGAGGAAGCAAACGCCAGGCCGTGGAGCAGGGAGAGAAGAGAAATGGCGGGCAAGTTCCGGGCTTGTCAATGCAGAGGATTACTTCAGCAAAGAGGACGGGGAAAGGAGTGGATTTGGTCGGAGAGCAGCGGCAGAATAGGTTGGAGATTGATGGCATTTGTGTGGATGGAAAACATCAGGAGGAACGGGCGAGGATGCAGACGGAGATGAGCGGAAGACGGGAGACAATGAGAGAAAAAAGGTACGAAAAAGATTTGACTGTATTGGCAGAGGTGGTTGGTGAAGAGAAGGTGAAAACGATGGAACTGTTACGAGCAATACGTGATGTGTGTGGAGGCATAGTTGCGCTGCGTGAGACCGGATCGAATAAATATGAGGTGACGGTAAAAAGTGAAGCTGGAAAGAAAAGGCTACTGGATGGATTTAAAGTTGGTAAAGCGGTGGTAATGGTAAAAACATTAGCAATTGATGAACTGGTGGTGTCTTTTTTGAATTTGCCGGCGTATATAACGGACGAGGAAATTATGGAAAAACTGGACGTGTGGGGAGTGAGAGCGATCTCGCCTATTAAAAGGAGGATGTGGCCCGGGACTGAAGTGGCGGACGGTACAAGATATATGAAGGTAAAGTTTAATGAAACTGTGCAGTCACTGCCCTACTCAGCGAAATTCATGACAGCTAATGGTCCGGAGTATTTTAGAGTAATTCACAATAATCAAGTGAAAGTTTGTCGGATGTGCTTACAGCCGGGACACATCGTGAGGGACTGTCCGGATTTCACCTGTTTTAAATGTAATAAACAGGGACATTATGCACGTGAGTGTGATGCCAGGATGCACAGATGTATGGAATGTCATAGCTCCACAGAGGAATGTCAATGTAAAAATATAGATGAAGGGAATGGGGAGGGTAGCAGGGAATCCATCTCCGAGGATGACAGGAGTGAGGTTAGACCTGTAGAGGAGCCAGAGCTGAATATGGGCAGCGAGAGTGAACAGGAGGATGAGGTGGTGTTGGAGACGCAGGGCGGTGACCTGCCTGTGCGGGAGGAACATGGGAGTGAAAGAGAGGATGTGTTGGGATCTAGTATGGATCAAGTGCTGGCAGAGTGGAGCGGGGATAGGGCGGGTCACCCTGAAGGGGGTTGGCTGAGCCCATCTTGGCTCGCTTCACAGAAGGTCCCCTCTCATAATGGAATACCACCCGCCCCTAGAGAGGAAGACTCGGATGCTGCCCTGCTGGCTCCCCAGGCTGACAGTATAGAGTCAGATTCGGAGATGGATGTTCAGCAGATAAAGCAGGTTAGAAAACGTCCACAGCAAGAGAAATCAGGGAGGAGTGAGGGAGGGAATAGAGGCAAAGGGAAAAAACAGCTTAGGAAATGACCTTTTTAATCGGTGTTTACTTGATAATGCTGCTTCAATCGCAAAATTTAAACGGGTTAACAAATATTGGGAAAATAGAGCAACTCTGTGGAGAAATGGCATGCGACATCTTGTGTGTCCAGGAATGTAGGTGGTCCATGGACAAAATAGACACTATAAAATCTTTTTGGAGAGGGGAGCTCTTTTACTCCCTCTCCTCAAACAAAACTGCTGGAGTGGCAATTTTTGTAAAGCCGGGTGTGTGTGAGAGTATTGTGGAGATTTTTAAAGGTTGGACAGGGTAGACTAATTGTTATTGATATAATACATTATAATAAAAAATATAGAATTCTGAATTTGTACGGTCCGAACAGTGAACCTGAAAGGAGAGGTTTCTTTGAGCGCTGCAAAAGGTGGACAGATGATCGCTCGGTAGTGATAGGAGATTGGAATGTTGCTCTGACTAAGGCGGACGTAGGAGTTAATAATAAATTTAAACAAGACATTAGTAGATCGGCTGTTTTTGTATGGATGGATGAGTGTGATTTGATAGATGCGTGGAGAGTGCTGAACCCCGGCACCCGGGCGTATTCGCGCAGGCAAGTGGTATTGGGCAGGCTAAAGCAATCCAGGATTGACCTGTGTTTGTTGGCGTCGAGTTTGGTGCAAGAATTAAATGAGTGTAAATATTGTTTTTGTTCCTGGAGTGATCATGCCTGTTTAAAGGTGACTCTAGGGGAGGGTGGTATGCAAAGGAATGGGGGCCTGTGGTGTTTTAACACTTCCCTCCTTGAAGATCAAGTTTTTAAAGATAAAATGAAGTCTTTTCTCTCTGCTCTATGTGATGAGAGTGATTATGTCGTGGATATCATTGAGTGGTGGGAGCGCACCAAATTTAAAATTAAAAAGCGTTGTATCGCTCTGAGCAGAGAGAAGAGGCTGAGGGAAAAGACAGAGGAGGCTGAGCTGAGACATCATCTAAAAGAGGAGCTTGAGCTTATTGAGGCTGAGTGTGACCGTCCCTTGGATGTCTATCTTGGATTGAGGGAGCAGCTGAGACGGTTAGATGAGAGAAAATGCAGAGGCGCAATGATCCGCAGTAAAGCACAACACATGTTGAAAGGGGAGCGCTGTACTGCTTTTTTTCTAGGTTTGGAAAAAAGGAAACAGGCAAAAACATACATACCAGAAATAAAAGACCTTGATGGAAACACACATACTGATATAGTGGATATTTTACAAGCAATACAAGACTACTACGCTAATTTGTTTAGCAAACAACATATTAAAAAAGCACAAATGGGCACAGTATTAGGAAAAATTGGCTGCTCCCTCAGTCACGAGGATGCGGCTCTGTGTGATGGTGACATTCAGATTGAAGAAGTGAGAGCAGCGATTGGAAGCCTTAATACATCTAAAAGCCCGGGTGTGGATGGTCTCTCAGCTGAGTTTTACCAACATTTCAGCAACATACTGGCCCCCGTCCTCTGCAGGCTATACTCTGCCATGCAGGAGGAGAACAGGTGCGCGGAGTCTTTTTTAAGGGGTGTGATCACTCTAGTTTATAAAAACAAAGGCGCCAGAGATGACCTGGCAAATTATAGGCCAATTAGTCTGCTCAATACTGACTATAAGATCCTCGCTAAGGTGCTAGGGTTCAGGCTTAAGGGAGTGATTGGCTCGATAGTTGGGCCTACCCAGACTTACAGCATTCCGGGGAGGGATATCGCTGACTGCATTTTGTCAACAAAATTCTCATTGGAGAATTTAATGGCTACAGGAGGTATATACCTTAATGTAGATCTAGAGAAGGCATTTGACAGAGTGAGTCACGATTTTCTCTTCGAGTGTCTGGGGGTTTTTGGGTTCGGCCCAACTTTTCGAGGGTGGATGAAGTTACTGTACAGCCGAGCTACTAGTGTCGTGAAGTGCAATGGCTTCGTGACAGATCCCGTCCCCTTAGAAAGATCAGTGAGACAGGGGTGCCCCCTATCAGCTATGCTCTATGCAATAGTGGCAGAACCTCTAGCACAGTCAATTATATCTGACTCTCAAATAATTGGGATCACGTCGCCCAGAGGAACTGATTTCAAAATAGCACAATATGCAGATGATATTAACATCATGGTCAGGGATGGGGATAGTTTGCGAAGGGTTTTGCAACATCTAGATGCATATGAGCAAGCTGCGGGAGCACGGGTAAATAAGGACAAATCGAGTTTGATCCTGGGGCCTGGTACTGTTCTTGGGGAGGAAGGCCAGCATTTTAAAAGGGGCGGGCCTGAGGTTAAAGTACTTGGTGTATATTTGGGCTCACAACCAGAAGACAGCAGTCGTAGATCCTGGGAAGAGCAGGTTGCGGGGTGTAGATCAAGGCTCGCACTGTGGAGAATGAGGGGATTAGGTTTAAAAGGGAAAATCACTGTAATAAATGCAGTAATTGTGCCGAGACTTGTCTACACCATGCAGGTTTGTCACCTGCCGAGTGATGTACTGGTACGCCTGAGCAGCGCTATTGAGGATTTTCTATGGAAGGGGAGAGCAATGAAAATTGCACATAAGACACTGGTCGGGCCGTACAAAAAGGGGGGACTCAAACTGTGTAATTTAAAAGCAAAATTGAAGTCATTAAGAATAAAACTGTTTAAGAAAATGCTGAGCCAGAAAACTAAAAACATATGGGAGGATTATTTGTATGATGATGTACTGAAAAGAGGTATGTGCGGCTTTTACAATCTATGTAGCGTCACACTCGGCCGGCCTATTGTGGGAACATGTCCACTCTTCCAGGAGGCGGCTGAGGCATGGGTGGAAATCCTGCCCCAGTTGGAGTGTGTAATTACATCAAAACAAAGTGTGTTAAACCAGCCCATCTTTGGGAACCCCTGCCTCAGCGGCCGAGAGGGATGTAAGGCCGGTCGGGGCATCTTGACTGAGGCGCTACATCAGATTAAAGATGTTTTAGACCAGACAGGGGCTCCTAGCCCTCTTGCGGTATTTAGTAAAATTAGGATGAAAGGGTTTAATATAAAAAAGGCTAGAGTTGTTCGATTTTGTGATGATTTATTAGAGCGAATGCCGCAAGAGTGGAAAGAGTGGTTGTCGGAAGTGGATGAGGATCGGGTGGAGGACGACGAGCTGGATTTTGCTCTGACCTGTGACGTCAAAAACAGAAAACTGCAAGATTTACAATCAAAATTTTGGTATAGGGTTTTAATTAACAAAATATTCCAAGAACCTACAGCAAACACTGCATGGTCTCATCTCTTTCTTACCCGTCCCGTCTCTGAAATTTGGTCAAATATACACAGTAAGTGGCTTCCCCCTGCAATAGCAAACTCAAACTTCCTGCTGCGTCACAGAAGGGTGCTGGTTTCTGTCGTCCTTCACCAGATAAGTAAAAGCACGTATGCGAGAACCTGTCCGGTCTGTAGGGTGGAAGATGAAGATTTTAACCACTTTATGCTATACTGTACAGTCACACGGGATTTCAGGGACTGGGTTAAAACGTTGTTAATCAATAAGTGTAAACTGCCTAAGTTAGAAGGGGAAGCATGGGACTGGGTGTGGTGCTTTGGGAAACAAAAAGGTGATAAAAGATGTAATGTTGGTTTAATCAATTTTTTATTGAGTGTAGCACGTCATGTGTTGTATGTTGGTAGAAATTATGCTTTGTATGGGGGGAAAAGGACAAACAGGGTGGGTTTTTTTCAAAATATGGTGACACATTACATGAGAATTCTGTTTTCAGTGGATGAGGATGAGTTTATAGCTAGGTGGGGGGCAAGGAATGATTTATGTGAGCTGGATGGGGAGGGTAGATTGCACTTCGATTTTGGGTGAATTTATTTAACCTTGTAGTATATGGGCGTATATATTTAAGAATGTATGTGTGTATGTAGGTGTATGTATATATGTATATATATGTGTGTATGTATATATATGTATGTATACATGTATATATGTGCATACAAATATGTGGAAAAAAGGGGAAGAGGCTTGCTTTGCTTTAATTTGTTTGATTTACTGTTAAAAAGACGAATGAATTTACTCTTTTTCTTTATGTTTCTCTGTATATAGTTAATTTTTATTTTGTAAAGTGTATTTTTGATAATAAAAAGATAAAAAAAAAAAATAAGCGCCCGATCTCGTCCGATCTCGGCAGCCAAATAGAGCCGGGCCTGGTTAGTACTTGGTAGGAAGACCGCCTGGGAATACCAGGTGCTGTAAGCTTTTTTGCTTGGGTTTACGGGCAGCACAAGCTGGTGTTACTGCCTATTTATTCATAGAAATTGTTCTATATTTTCATCAAATTTTGTTCTTTCATTGCTGTTTTGCTACTTTATTGGTTTTTCAACCATCGTGCTTCATTACTAGTAGACCATGTTACGGTCCTGGCCATATGTGTTGTTTTTGATTTGTTGTTCTTATAGGTGCCCTGCCTGATTGGCCGGATTGGGGGGCAGTACAGGAAGCTGATTGGTCCATCCTACACTTCCTGGAGTTTTAAAAGTACGGTTCCCAACAGCTAGCGAGGCTCTTTCTGGCAGCAGCACCTGTTTGCTGTTCTTGGTTTCCAAACCTTATTTAGCATTTTTGAATTGTTAGGTTTTGTGCCGTGGTTTTGTTTATAAATTGTATATTTTGTAATTCGTATTAAATCTGTAGGGGTGAACAGCCATTTTCTTTTGATTGTTTTCTCTTGTTTTCACATTAGGGAGTTAGGGTTAACGACTGTCTTTTGGTTTGTTTATTTCTATCAGGCTAGCTAGCACTTTCTATGGGAAATGGCTTATTTTGTTTATTATGTTGGCCTTGGTTCGCCCTGAGTTGTAGTGTCATGTTTTGTTTGACACTTTCTTTCGTTTAAAATAAATATCATTCTGTTGGAACATCTCGATCCTGGATTTTGGTTTGGGGATCGGAGAGGGAACATGCTAATTTATCTTTGTATGTTGCACCCTGACCCCCTGGACAGGGGCGTAACAGACCAGTACACTTATAGTACTTTGTACTTTGCCACATTTATCTTCGTCTTAGCAAGTTTCATGCATTCTGCTTCTCCAACGTTTTTAAGAGCTGTTGATGATGTCAAATGCAGCTTACGGCCACACCGCTCTGTAAGCGCCCGATCTCGTCCGATCTCGGCAGCCAAATAGAGCCGGGCCTGGTTAGTACTTGGTAGGAAGACCGCCTGGGAATACCAGGTGCTGTAAGCTTTTTTGCTTGGGTTTACGGGCAGCACAAGCTGGTGTTACTGCCTATTTATTCATAGAAATTGTTCTATATTTTCATCAAATTTTGTTCTTTCATTACTGTTTTGCTACTTTATTGGTTTGTCAACCATCGTGCTTCATTACTAGTAGACCATGTTACGGTCCTGGCCATATGTGTTGTTTTTGATATGTTGTTCTTATAGGTGCCCTGCCTGATTGGCCGGATTGAGGGGCAGTACAGGAAGCTGATTGGTCCATCCTACACTTCCTGGAGTTTTAAAAGTACGGTTCCCAACAGCTAGCGAGGCTCTTTCTGGCAGCAGCACCTGTTTGCTGTTCTTGGTTTCCAAACCTTATTTAGCATTTTTGAATTGTTAGGTTTTGTGCCGTGGTTTTGTTTATAAATTGTATATTTTGTAAATAGTATTAAATCTGTAGGGGTGAACAGCCATTTTCTTTGGACTGTTTTCACATTAGGGAGTTAGGGTTAGCGACTGTCTTTTGGTTTGTTTATTTCTATCAGGCTAGCTAGCACTTTCTGTGGGAAATGGCTTATTTTGTTTATTATGTTGGCCTTGGTTCGCCCTGAGTTGTAGTGTCATGTTTTGTTTGACACTTTCTTTCGTTTAAAATAAATATCATTCTGTTGGAACATCTCGATCCTGGATTTTGGTTTGGGGATCGGAGAGGGAACATGCTAATTTATCTTTGTATGTTGCACCCTGACCCCCTGGACAGGGGCGTAACAGACCATTACAGTTATAGTACTTTGTACTTTGCCACATTTGTCTTCTTCTTAGCAAGTGTCATGCATTCTGCTTCTCCAGTGTTTTTAAGAGCTGTTGATGATGTCAAATGCAGCTTACGGCCACACCGCTCTCTAAGCGCCCAATCTCGTCCGATCTCTGCAGCCAAATAGAGCCGGGCCTGGTTAGTACTTGGTAGGAAGACCGCCTGGGAATACCAGGTGCTGTAAGCTTTTTTGCTTGGGTTTACGGGCAGCACAAGCTGGTGTTACTGCCTATTTATTCATAGAAATTGTTCTATATTTTCATCAAATTTTGTTCTTTCATTGCTGTTTTGCTACTTTATTGGTTTTTCAACCATCGTGCTTCATTACTATTAGACCATGTTACGGTCCTGGCCATATGTGTTGTTTTTATTTTCTCGTTCTTATAGGTGCCCTGCCTGATTGGCCGGATTGAGGGGCAGTACAGGAAGCTGATTGGTCCATCCTACACTTCCTGGAGTTTTAAAAGTACGGTTTCCAACAGCTAGCGAGGCTCTTTCTGGCAGCAGCACCTGTTTGGTGTTCTTGGTTTCCAAACCTTATTTAGCATTTTTGAATTGTTAGGTTTTGTGCCGTGGTTTTGTTTATAAATTGTATATTTTGTAATTCGTATTAAATCTGTAGGGGTGAACAGCCATTTTCTTTTGATTGTTTTCTCTTGTTTTCACATTAGGGAGTTAGGGTTAGCGACTGTCTTTTGGTTTGTTTATTTCTATCAGGCTAGCTAGCACTTTCTGTGGGAAATGGCTTATTTTGTTTATTATGTTGGCCTTGGTTCGCCCTGAGTTGTAGTGTCATGTTTTGTTTGACACTTTCTTTCGTTTAAAATAAATATCATTCTGTTGGAACATCTCGATCCTGGATTTTGGTTTGGGGATCGGAGAGGGAACATGCTAATTTATCTTTGTATGTTGCACCCTGACCCCCTGGACAGGGGCGTAACAGACCAGTACAGTTATAGTACTTTGTACTTTGCCACATTTATCTTCGTCTTAGCAAGTTTCATGCATTCTGCTTCTCCAACGTTTTTAAGAGCTGTTGATGATGTCAAATGCAGCTTACGGCCACACCGCTCTCTAAGCGCCCGATCTCGTCCGATCTCGGCAGCCAAATAGAGCCGGGCCTGGTTAGTACTTGGTAGGAAGACCGCGTGGGAATACCAGGTGCTGTAAGCTTTTTTGCTTGGGTTTACGGGCAGCACAAGCTGGTGTTACTGCCTATTTATTCATAGAAATTGTTCTATATTTTCATCAAATTTTGTTCTTTCATTACTGTTTTGCTACTTTATTGGTTTGTCAACCATCGTGCTTCATTACTAGTAGACCATGTTACGGTCCTGGCCATATGTGTTGTTTTTGATATGTTGTTCTTATAGGTGCCCTGCCTGATTGGCCGGATTGAGGGGCAGTACAGGAAGCTGATTGGTCCATCCTACACTTCCTGGAGTTTTAAAAGTACGGTTCCCAACAGCTAGCGAGGCTCTTTCTGGCAGCAGCACCTGTTTGCTGTTCTTGGTTTCCAAACCTTATTTAGCATTTTTGAATTGTTAGGTTTTGTGCCGTGGTTTTGTTTATAAATTGTATATTTTGTAAATAGTATTAAATCTGTAGGGGTGAACAGCCATTTTCTTTGGACTGTTTTCACATTAGGGAGTTAGGGTTAGCGACTGTCTTTTGGTTTGTTTATTTCTATCAGGCTAGCTAGCACTTTCTGTGGGAAATGGCTTATTTTGTTTATTATGTTGGCCTTGGTTCGCCCTGAGTTGTAGTGTCATGTTTTGTTTGACACTTTCTTTCGTTTAAAATAAATATCATTCTGTTGGAACATCTCGATCCTGGATTTTGGTTTGGGGATCGGAGAGGGAACATGCTAATTTATCTTTGTATGTTGCACCCTGACCCCCTGGACAGGGGCGTAACAGACCAGTACAGTTATAGTACTTTGTACTTTGCCACATTTGTCTTCTTCTTAGCAAGTGTCATGCATTCTGCTTCTCCAGTGTTTTTAAGAGCTGTTGATGATGTCAAATGCAGCTTACGGCCACACCGCTCTCTAAGCGCCCAATCTCGTCGGATCTCGGCAGCCAAATAGAGCCGGGCCTGGTTAGTACTTGGTAGGAAGACCGCCTGGGAATACCAGGTGTTGTAAGCTTTTTTGCTTGGGTTTACGGGCAGCACAAGCTGGTGTTACTGCCTATTTATTCATAGAAATTGTTCTATATTTTCATCAAATTTTGTTCTTTCATTGCTGTTTTGCTACTTTATTGGTTTTTCAACCATCGTGCTTCATTACTAGTAGACCATGTTAGGGTCCTGGCCATATGTGTTGTTTTTGATTTGTTGTTCTTATAGGTGCCCTGCCTGATTGGCCGGATTGGGGGGCAGTACAGGAAGCTGATTGGTCCATCCTACACTTCCTGGAGTTTTAAAAGTACGGTTCCCAACAGCTAGCGAGGCTCTTTCTGGCAGCAGCACCTGTTTGCTGTTCTTGGTTTCCAAACCTTATTTAGCATTTTTGAATTGTTAGGTTTTGTGCCGTGGTTTTGTTTATAAATTGTATATTTTGTAATTCGTATTAAATCTGTAGGGGTGAACAGCCTTTTTCTTTTGATTGTTTTCTCTTGTTTTCACATTAGGGAGTTAGGGTTAGCGACTGTCTTTTGGATTGTTTATTTCTATCAGGCTAGCTAGCACTTTCTGTGGGAAATGGCTTATTTTGTTTATTATGTTGGCCTTGGTTTGCCCTGAGTTGTAGTGTCATGTTTTGTTTGACACTTTCTTTCGTTTAAAATAAATATCATTCTGTTGGAACATCTCGATACTGGAGTTTGGTTTGGGGATCGGAGAGGGAACATGCTAATTTATCTTTGTATGTTGCACCCTGACCCCCTGGACAGGGGCGTAACAGACCAGTACAGTTATAGTACTTTGTACTTTGCCACATTTATCTTCTTCTTAGCAAGTGTCATGCATTCTGCTTCTCCAGCGTTTTTAAGAGCTGTTGATGATGTCAAATGCAGCTTACGGCCACACCGCTCTCTAAGCGCCCGATCTCGTCCGATCTCGGCAGCCAAATAGAGCCGGGCCTGGTTAGTACTTGGTAGGAAGACCGCCTGGGAATACCAGGTGCTGTAAGCTTTTTTGCTTGGGTTTACGGGCAGCACAAGCTGGTGTTACTGCCTATTTATTCATAGAAATTGTTCTATATTTTCATCAAATTTTGTTCTTTCATTGCTGTTTTGCTACTTTATTGGTTTTTCAACCATCGTGCTTCATTACTAGTAGACCATGTTACGGTCCTGGCCATATGTGTTGTTTTTGATATGTTGTTCTTATAGGTGCCCTGCCTGATTGGCCGGATTGAGGGGCAGTACAGGAAGCTGATTGGTCCATCCTACACTTCCTGGAGTTTTAAAAGTACGGTTCCCAACAGCTAGCGAGGCTCTTTCTGGCAGCAGCACCTGTTTGCTGTTCTTGGTTTCCAAACCATATTTAGCATTTTTGAATTGTTAGGTTTTGTGCCGTGGTTTTGTTTATAAATTGTATATTTTGTAAATAGTATTAAATCTGTAGGGGTGAACAGCCATTTTCTTTGGACTGTTTTCACATTAGGGAGTTAGGGTTAGCGACTGTCTTTTGGTTTGTTTATTTCTATCAGGCTAGCTAGCACTTTCTGTGGGAAATGGCTTATTTTGTTTATTATGTTGGCCTTGGTTCGCCCTGAGTTGTAGTGTCATGTTTTGTTTGACACTTTCTTTCGTTTAAAATAAATATCATTCTGTTGGAACATCTCGATCCTGGATTTTGGTTTGGGGATCGGAGAGGGAACATGCTAATTTATCTTTGTATGTTGCACCCTGACCCCCTGGACAGGGGCGTAACAGACCAGTACAGTTATAGTACTTTGTACTTTGCCACATTTATCTTCTTCTTAGCAAGTGTCATGCATTCTGCTTCTCCAGCGTTTTTAAGAGCTGTTGATGATGTCAAATGCAGCTTACGGCCACACCGCTCTCTAAGCGCCCGATCTCGTCCGATCTCGGCAGCCAAATAGAGCCGGGCCTGGTTAGTACTTGGTAGGAAGACCGCGTGGGAATACCAGGTGCTGTAAGCTTTTTTGCTTGGGTTTACGGGCAGCACAAGCTGGTGTTACTGCCTATTTATTCATAGAAATTGTTCTATATTTTCATCAAATTTTGTTCTTTCATTACTGTTTTGCTACTTTATTGGTTTGTCAACCATCGTGCTTCATTACTAGTAGACCATGTTACGGTCCTGGCCATATGTGTTGTTTTTGATATGTTGTTCTTATAGGTGCCCTGCCTGATTGGCCGGATTGAGGGGCAGTACAGGAAGCTGATTGGTCCATCCTACACTTCCTGGAGTTTTAAAAGTACGGTTCCCAACAGCTAGCGAGGCTCTTTCTGGCAGCAGCACCTGTTTGCTGTTCTTGGTTTCCAAACCTTATTTAGCATTTTTGAATTGTTAGGTTTTGTGCCGTGGTTTTGTTTATAAATTGTATATTTTGTAAATAGTATTAAATCTGTAGGGGTGAACAGCCATTTTCTTTGGACTGTTTTCACATTAGGGAGTTAGGGTTAGCGACTGTCTTTTGGTTTGTTTATTTCTATCAGGCTAGCTAGCACTTTCTGTGGGAAATGGCTTATTTTGTTTATTATGTTGGCCTTGGTTCGCCCTGAGTTGTAGTGTCATGTTTTGTTTGACACTTTCTTTCGTTTAAAATAAATATCATTCTGTTGGAACATCTCGATCCTGGATTTTGGTTTGGGGATCGGAGAGGGAACATGCTAATTTATCTTTGTATGTTGCACCCTGACCCCCTGGACAGGGGCGTAACAGACCAGTACAGTTATAATACTTTGTACTTTGCCACATTTGTCTTCTTCTTAGCAAGTGTCATGCATTCTGGTTCTCCAGTGTTTTTAAGAGCTGTTGATGATGTCAAATGCAGCTTACGGCCACACCGCTCTCTAAGCGCCCAATCTCGTCCGATCTCGGCAGCCAAATAGAGCCGGGCCTGGTTAGTACTTGGTAGGAAGACCGCCTGGGAATACCAGGTGCTGTAAGCTTTTTTGCTTGGGTTTACGGGCAGCACAAGCTGGTGTTACTGCCTATTTATTCCTAGAAATTGTTCTATATTTTCATCAAATTTTGTTCTTTCATTGCTGTTTTGCTACTTTATTGGTTTGTCAACCATCGTGCTTCTTTACTACTAGACCAGTACCGTTTTAGTACTTTGCCACATTTATCTTCTTCTTAGCAAGTGTTATGCATTCTGCTTCTACAGTGTTTTTAGGAGCTGTTGATGATGTCAAATGCAGCTTACGGCCACACCGCTCTCTAAGCGCCCGATCTCGTCCGATCTCGGCAGCCAAATAAGGCCGGGCCTAGT
This sequence comes from Channa argus, assembly GCF_033026475.1. Taxonomy (NCBI): domain Eukaryota; kingdom Metazoa; phylum Chordata; class Actinopteri; order Anabantiformes; family Channidae; genus Channa; species Channa argus. The sequence goes on from NW_027125223.1 coordinate 211,069, forward strand.
TAGTACTTGGTTGGAAGACCGCCTGGGAATACCAGGTGCTGTAAGCTTTTTTGCTTGGGTTTACGGGCAGCACAAGCTGGTGTTACTGCCTATTTATTCATAGAAATTGTTCCATATTTTCATCAAATTTTGTTCTTTCATTGCTATTTTGATAATTTATTGGTTTGTCAACCATCGTGCTTCATTACTAGTAGACCATGTTACGGTCCTGGCCATATGTGTTGTTTTTTTTTTGTTGTTCTTATAGGTGCCCTGCCTGATTGGCCGGATTGGGGGGCAGTACAGGAAGCTGATTGGTCCATCCTACACTTCCTGGAGTTTTAAAAGTACGGTTCCCAACAGCTAGCGAGGCTCTTTCTGGCAGCAGCACCTGTTTGCTGTTCTTGGTTTCCAAACCTTATTTAGCATTTTTGAATTGTTAGGTTTTGTGCCGTGGTTTTGTCTATAAATTGTATATTTTGTAAATAGTATTAAATCTGTAGGGGTGAACTGTCATTTTCTTTGGATTGTTTTCACATTTGGGAGTTAGGGTTAGCGACTGTCTTTTGGTTTGTTTATTTCTATCAGGCTAGCTAGCACTTTCTGTGGGAAATGGCTTAATTTGTTTATTATGTTGGTCCTTGGTTCGCCCTGAGTTGTAGTGTCATGTTTTGTTTGACACTTTCTTTCGTTTAAAATAAATATCATTCTGTTGGAACATCTCGATCCTGGATTTTGGTTTGGGGATCGGAGAGGGAACATGCTAATTTATCTTTGTATGTTGCACCCTGACCCCCTAGACAGGGGCGTAACAGACCAGTACAGTTATAGTACTTTGTACTTTGCCACATTTATCTTCTTCTTAGCAAGTGTCATGCATTCTGCTTCTCCAGCGTTTTTAAGAGCTTTTGATGATGTCAAATGCAGCTTACGGCCACACTGCTCTCTAAGCGCCCGATCTCGTCTGATCTCGTCCGATCTCGGCAGCCAAATAAAGCCGGGCCTGGTTTCTACTTGGTAGGAAGACCGCGTGGGAATACCAGGTGCTGTAAGCTTTTTTGCTTGGGTTTACGGGCAGCACAAGCTGGTGTTACTGCCTATTTATTCATAGAAATTGTTCTATATTTTCATCAAATTTTGTTCTTTCATTACTGTTTTGCTACTTTATTGGTTTGTCAACCATCGTGCTTCATTACTAGTAGACCATGTTACGGTCCTGGCCATATGTGTTGTTTTTATTTTGTTGTTCTTATAGGTGCCCTGCCTGATTGGCCGGATTGGGGGGCAGTACAGGAAGCTGATTGGTCCATCCTACACTTCCTGGAGTTTTCAAAGTACGGTTCCCAACAGCTAGCGAGGCTCTTTTTGGCAGCAGCACCTGTTTGCTGTTCTTGGTTTCCAAACCTTATTTAGCATTTTTGAATTGTTAGGTTTTGTGCCGTGGTTTTGTTTATAAATTGTATATTTTGTAAATAGTATTAAATCTTTAGGGGTGAACAGCCATTTTCTTTTGATTGTTTTCTCTTGTTTTCACATTAGGGAGTTAGGGTTAGCGAGTGTCTTTTGGTTTGTTTATTTCTATCAGGCTAGCTAGCACTTTCTGTGGGAAATGGCTTATTTTGTTTATTATGTTGGCCTTGGTTCGCCCTGAGTTGTAGTGTCATGTTTTGTTTGACACTTTCTTTCGTTTAAAATAAATATCATTCTGTTGGAACATCTCGATACTGGAGTTTGGTTTGGGGATCGGAGAGGGAACATGCTAATTTATCTTTGTATGTTGCACCCTGACCCCCTAGACAGGGGCGTAACAGACCAGTACAGTTATAGTACTTTGTACTTTGCCACATTTATCTTCTTCTTAGCGAGTGTCATGCATTCTGCTTCTCCAGCGTTTTTAAGAGCTGTTGATGATGTCAAATGCAGCTTACGGCCGCACCGCTCTCTAAGCGCCCGATCTCGTCCGATCTCGTCCGATCTCGGCAGCCAAATAGAGCCGGGCCTGGTTAGTACTTGGTAGGAAGACCGCCTGGGAATACCAGGTGCTGTAAGCTTTTTTTCTTGGGTTTACGGGCAGCACAAGCTGGTGTTACTGCCTATTTATTCATAGGAATTGTTCCATATTTTCATCAAATTTTGTTCTTTCATTGCTATTTTGCTACTTTATTGGTTTGTCAACCATCGTGCTTCATTACTAGTAGACCATGTTACGGTCCTGGCCATATGTGTTGTTTTTATTTTGTTGTTCTTATAGGTGCCCTGCCTGATTGGCCGGATTGGGGGGCAGTACAGGAAGCTGATTGGTCCATCCTACACTTCCTGGAGTTTTAAAAGTACGGTTCCCAACAGCTAGCGAGGCTCTTTCTGGCAGCAGCACCTGTTTGCTGTTCTTGGTTTCCAAACCTTATTTAGCATTTTTGAATTGTTAGGTTTTGTGCCGTGGTTTTGTCTATAAATTGTATATTTTGTAAATAGTATTAAATCTGTAGAGGTGAACTGCCATTTTCTTTGGACAGTTTTCACATTAGGGAGTTAGGGTTAGCGACTGTCTTTTGGTTTGTTTATTTCTATCAGGCTAGCTAGCACTTTCTGTGGGAAATGGCTTAATTTGTTTATTATGTTGGCCTTGGTTCGCCCTGAGTTGTAGTGTCATGTTTTGTTTGACACTTTCTTTCGTTTAAAATAAATATCATTCTGTTGGAACATCTCGATCCTGGATTTTGGTTTGGGGATCGGAGAGGGAACATGCTAATTTATCTTTGTATGTTGCACCCTGACCCCCTAGACAGGGGCGTAACAGACCAGTACAGTTATAGTACTTTGTACTTCGCCACATTTATCTTCTTCTTAGCAAGTGTCATGCATTCTGCTTCTCCAGTGTTTTTAAGAGCTGTTGATGATGTCAAATGCAGCTTACGGCCACACCGCTCTCTAAGCGCCCGATCTCGTCCGATCTCGGCAGCCAAATAGAGCCGGGCCTGGTTAGTACTTGGTAGGAAGACCGCCTGGGAATACCAGGTGCTGTAAGCTTTTTTGCTTGGGTTTACGGGCAGCACAAGCTGGTGTTACTGCCTATTTATTCCTAGAAATTGTTCTATATTTTCATCAAATTTTGTTCTTTTATTGCTGTTTTGCTACTTTATTGGTTTGTCAACCATCGTGCTTCTTTACTACTAGACCAGTACCGTTTTAGTACTTTGCCACATTTATCTTCTTCTTAGCAAGTGTTATGCATTCTGCTTCTACAGTGTTTTTAGGAGCTGTTGATGATGTCAAATGCAGCTTACGGCCACACCGCTCTCTAAGCGCCCGATCTCGTCCGATCTCGGCAGCCAAATAAGGCCGGGCCTAGTTAGTACTTGGTTGGAAGACCGCCTGGGAATACCAGGTGCTGTAAGCTTTTTTGCTTGGGTTTACGGGCAGCACAAGCTGGTGTTACTGCCTATTTATTCATAGAAATTGTTCCATATTTTCATCAAATTTTGTTCTTTCATTGCTATTTTGATAATTTATTGGTTTGTCAACCATCGTGCTTCATTACTAGTAGACCATGTTACGGTCCTGGCCATATGTGTTGTTTTTTTTTTGTTGTTCTTATAGGTGCCCTGCCTGATTGGCCGGAATGGGGGGCAGTACAGGAAGCTGATTGGTCCATCCTACACTTCCTGGAGTTTTAAAAGTACGGTTCCCAACAGCTAGCGAGGCTCTTTCTGGCAGCAGCACCTGTTTGCTGTTCTTGGTTTCCAAACCTTATTTAGCATTTTTGAATTGTTAGGTTTTGTGCCGTGGTTTTGTCTATAAATTGTATATTTTGTAAATAGTATTAAATCTGTAGGGGTGAACTGTCATTTTCTTTGGATTGTTTTCACATTTGGGAGTTAGGGTTAGCGACTGTCTTTTGGTTTGTTTATTTCTATCAGGCTAGCTAGCACTTTCTGTGGGAAATGGCTTAATTTGTTTATTATGTTGGTCCTTGGTTCGCCCTGAGTTGTAGTGTCATGTTTTGTTTGACACTTTCTTTCGTTTAAAATAAATATCATTCTGTTGGAACATCTCGATCCTGGATTTTGGTTTGGGGATCGGAGAGGGAAAATGCTAATTTATCTTTGTATGTTGCACCCTGACCCCCTAGACAGGGGCGTAACAGACCAGTACAGTTATAGTACTTTGTACTTTGCCACATTTATCTTCTTCTTAGCAAGTGTCATGCATCCTGCTTCTCCAGCGTTTTTAAGAGCTTTTGATGATGTCAAATGCAGCTTACGGCCACACTGCTCTCTAAGCGCCCGATCTCGTCCGATCTCGGCAGCCAAATAAAGCCGGGCCTGGTTAGTACTTGGTAGGAAGACCGCGTGGGAATACCAGGTGCTGTAAGCTTTTTTGCTTGGGTTTACGGGCAGCACAATCTGGTGTTACTGCCTATTTATTCATAGAAATTGTTCTATATTTTCATCAAATTTTGTTCTTTCATTACTGTTTTGCTACTTTATTGGTTTGTCAACCATCGTGCTTCATTACTAGTAGACCATGTTACGGTCCTGGCCATATGTGTTGTTTTTATTTTCTTGTTCTTATAGGTGCCCTGCCTGATTGGCCGGATTGGGGGGCAGTACAGGAAGCTGATTGGTCCATCCTACACTTCCTGGAGTTTTCAAAGTACGGTTCCCAACAGCTAGCGAGGCTCTTTCTGGCAGCAGCACCTGTTTGCTGTTCTTGGTTTCCAAACCTTATTTAGCATTTTTGAATTGTTAGGTTTTGTGCCGTGGTTTTGTTTATAAATTGTATATTTTGTAAATAGTATTAAATCTTTAGGGGTGAACAGCCATTTTCTTTTGATTGTTTTCTCTTGTTTTCACATTAGGGAGCTAGGGTTAGCGAGTGTCTTTTGGTTTGTTTATTTCTATCAGGCTAGCTAGCACTTTCTGTGGGAAATGGCTTATTTTGTTTATTATGTTGGCCTTGGTTCGCCCTGAGTTGTAGTGTCATGTTTTGTTTGACACTTTCTTTCGTTTAAAATAAATATCATTCTGTTGGAACATCTCGATACTGGAGTTTGGTTTGGGGATCGGAGAGGGAACATGCTAATTTATCTTTGTATGTTGCACCCTGACCCCCTGGACAGGGGCGTAACAGACCAGTACAGTTATATTACTTTGTACTTTGCCACATTTATCTTCTTCTTAGCAAGTGTCATGCATTCTGCTTCTCCAGCGTTTTTAAGAGCTGTTGATGATGTCAAATGCAGCTTACGGCCACACCGCTCTCTAAGCGCCGGATCTCGTCCGATCTCGGCAGCCAAATAGAGCCGGGCCTGGTTAGTACTTGGTAGGAAGACCGCCTGGGAATACCAGGTGCTTTAAGCTTTTTTGCTTGGGTTTACGGGCAGCACAAGCTGGTGTTACTGCCTATTTATTCATAGAAATTGTTCTATATTTTCATCAAATTTTGTTCTTTCATTGCTGTTGTTTTGCTACTTTATTGGTTTCTCAACCATCGTGCTTCATTACTAGTAGACCATGTTAAATAAATTGTATATTTTGTAAATAGTATTAAATCTGTAGGGGTGAACTGCCATTTTCTTGGACTGTTTTCACATTAGGGAGTAAGGGTTAGCGACTGTCTTTTGGTTTGTTTATTTCTATCAGGCTAGCTAGCACTTTCTATGGGAAATGGCTTATTTTGTTTATTATGTTGGCCTTGGTTCGCCCTGAGTTGTAGTGTCATGTTTTGTTTGACACTTTCTTTCGTTTAAAATAAATATCATTCTGTTGGAACATCTCGATCCTGGATTTTGGTTTGGGGATCGGAGAGGGAACATGCTAATTTATCTTTGTATGTTGCACCCTGACCCCCTGGACAGGGGCGTAACAGACCAGTACAGTTATAGTACTTTGTACTTTGCCACATTTATCTTCTTCTTAGCAAGTGTCATGCATTCTGCTTCTCCAGCGTTTTTAGGAGCTGTTGATGATGTCAAATGCAGCTTACGGCCACACCGCTCTCTAAGCGCCCGATCTCGTCCGATCTCGGCAGCCAAATAAGGCCGGGCCTAGTTAGTACTTGGTTGGAAGACCGCCTGGGAATACCAGGTGCTGTAAGCTTTTTTGCTTGGGTTTACGGGCAGCACAAGCTGGTGTTACTGCCTATTTATTCATAGAAATTGTTCCATATTTTCATCAAATTTTGTTCTTTCATTGCTATTTTGATAATTTATTGGTTTGTCAACCATCGTGCTTCATTACTAGTAGACCATGTTACGGTCCTGGCCATATGTGTTGTTTTTTTTTTGTTGTTCTTATAGGTGCCCTGCCTGATTGGCCGGATTGGGGGGCAGTACAGGAAGCTGATTGGTCCATCCTACACTTCCTGGAGTTTTAAAAGTACGGTTCCCAACAGCTAGCGAGGCTCTTTCTGGCAGCAGCACCTGTTTGCTGTTCTTGGTTTCCAAACCTTATTTAGCATTTTTGAATTGTTAGGTTTTGTGCCGTGGTTTTGTCTATAAATTGTATATTTTGTAAATAGTATTAAATCTGTAGGGGTGAACTGTCATTTTCTTTGGATTGTTTTCACATTTGGGAGTTAGGGTTAGCGACTGTCTTTTGGTTTGTTTATTTCTATCAGGCTAGCTAGCACTTTCTGTGGGAAATGGCTTAATTTGTTTATTATGTTGGTCCTTGGTTCGCCCTGAGTTGTAGTGTCATGTTTTGTTTGACACTTTCTTTCGTTTAAAATAAATATCATTCTGTTGGAACATCTCGATCCTGGATTTTGGTTTGGGGATCGGAGAGGGAACATGCTAATTTATCTTTGTATGTTGCACCCTGACCCCCTAGACAGGGGCGTAACAGACCAGTACAGTTATAGTACTTTGTACTTTGCCACATTTATCTTCTTCTTAGCAAGTGTCATGCATTCTGCTTCTCCAGCGTTTTTAAGAGCTTTTGATGATGTCAAATGCAGCTTACGGCCACACTGCTCTCTAAGCGCCCGATCTCGTCTGATCTCGTCCGATCTCGGCAGCCAAATAGAGCCGGGCCTGGTTAGTACTTGGTAGGAAGACCGCCTGGGAATACCAGGTGCTGTAAGCTTTTTTGCTTGGGTTTACGGGCAGCACAAGCTGGTGTTACTGCCTATTTATTCATAGAAATTGTTCTATATTTTCATCAAATTTTGTTCTTTCATTGCTGTTTTGCTACTTTATTGGTTTTTCAACCATCGTGCTTCATTACTAGTAGACCATGTTACGGTCCTGGCCATATGTGTTGTTTTTATTTTCTCGTTCTTATAGGTGCCCTGCCTGATTGGCCGGATTGAGGGGCAGTACAGGAAGCTGATTGGTCCATCCTACACTTCCTGGAGTTTTAAAAGTACGGTTTCCAACAGCTAGCGAGGCTCTTTCTGGCAGCAGCACCTGTTTGCTGTTCTTGGTTTCCAAACCTTATTTAGCATTTTTGAATTGTTAGGTTTTGTGCCGTGGTTTTGTTTATAAATTGTATATTTTGTAATTCGTATTAAATCTGTAGGGGTGAACAGCCATTTTCTTTTGATTGTTTTCTCTTGTTTTCACATTAGGGAGTTAGGGTTAGCGACTGTCTTTTGGTTTGTTTATTTCTATCAGGCTAGCTAGCACTTTCTGTGGGAAATGGCTTATTTTGTTTATTATGTTGGCCTTGGTTCGCCCTGAGTTGTAGTGTCATGTTTTGTTTGACACTTTCTTTCGTTTAAAATAAATATCATTCTGTTGGAACATCTCGATCCTGGATTTTGGTTTGGGGATCGGAGAGGGAACATGCTAATTTATCTTTGTATGTTGCACCCTGACCCCCTGGACAGGGGCGTAACAGACCAGTACAGTTATAGTACTTTGTACTTTGCCACATTTATCTTCGTCTTAGCAAGTTTCATGCATTCTGCTTCTCCAACGTTTTTAAGAGCTGTTGATGATGTCAAATGCAGCTTACGGCCACACCGCTCTCTAAGCGCCCGATCTCGTCCGATCTCGGCAGCCAAATAGAGCCGGGCCTGGTTAGTACTTGGTAGGAAGACCGCGTGGGAATACCAGGTGCTGTAAGCTTTTTTGCTTGGGTTTACGGGCAGCACAAGCTGGTGTTACTGCCTATTTATTCATAGAAATTGTTCTATATTTTCATCAAATTTTGTTCTTTCATTACTGTTTTGCTACTTTATTGGTTTGTCAACCATCGTGCTTCATTACTAGTAGACCATGTTACGGTCCTGGCCATATGTGTTGTTTTTGATATGTTGTTCTTATAGGTGCCCTGCCTGATTGGCCGGATTGAGGGGCAGTACAGGAAGCTGATTGGTCCATCCTACACTTCCTGGAGTTTTAAAAGTACGGTTCCCAACAGCTAGCGAGGCTCTTTCTGGCAGCAGCACCTGTTTGCTGTTCTTGGTTTCCAAACCTTATTTAGCATTTTTGAATTGTTAGGTTTTGTGCCGTGGTTTTGTTTATAAATTGTATATTTTGTAAATAGTATTAAATCTGTAGGGGTGAACAGCCATTTTCTTTGGACTGTTTTCACATTAGGGAGTTAGGGTTAGCGACTGTCTTTTGGTTTGTTTATTTCTATCAGGCTAGCTAGCACTTTCTGTGGGAAATGGCTTATTTTGTTTATTATGTTGGCCTTGGTTCGCCCTGAGTTGTAGTGTCATGTTTTGTTTGACACTTTCTTTCGTTTAAAATAAATATCATTCTGTTGGAACATCTCGATCCTGGATTTTGGTTTGGGGATCGGAGAGGGAACATGCTAATTTATCTTTGTATGTTGCACCCTGACCCCCTGGACAGGGGCGTAACAGACCAGTACAGTTATAATACTTTGTACTTTGCCACATTTGTCTTCTTCTTAGCAAGTGTCATGCATTCTGGTTCTCCAGTGTTTTTAAGAGCTGTTGATGATGTCAAATGCAGCTTACGGCCACACCGCTCTCTAAGCGCCCAATCTCGTCCGATCTCGGCAGCCAAATAGAGCCGGGCCTGGTTAGTACTTGGTAGGAAGACCGCCTGGGAATACCAGGTGCTGTAAGCTTTTTTGCTTGGGTTTACGGGCAGCACAAGCTGGTGTTACTGCCTATTTATTCATAGGAATTGTTCCATATTTTCATCAAATTTTGTTCTTTCATTGCTATTTTGCTACTTTATTGGTTTGTCAACCATCGTGCTTCATTACTAGTAGACCATGTTACGGTCCTGGCCATATGTGTTGTTTTTATTTTGTTGTTCTTATAGGTGCCCTGCCTGATTGGCCGGATTGGGGGGCAGTACAGGAAGCTGATTGGTCCATCCTACACTTCCTGGAGTTTTAAAAGTACGGTTCCCAACAGCTAGCGAGGCTCTTTCTGGCAGCAGCACCTGTTTGCTGTTCTTGGTTTCCAAACCTTATTTAGCATTTTTGAATTGTTAGGTTTTGTGCCGTGGTTTTGTCTATAAATTGTATATTTTGTAAATAGTATTAAATCTGTAGAGGTGAACTGCCATTTTCTTTGGACAGTTTTCACATTAGGGAGTTAGGGTTAGCGACTGTCTTTTGGTTTGTTTATTTCTATCAGGCTAGCTAGCACTTTCTGTGGGAAATGGCTTAATTTGTTTATTATGTTGGCCTTGGTTCGCCCTGAGTTGTAGTGTCATGTTTTGTTTGACACTTTCTTTCGTTTAAAATAAATATCATTCTGTTGGAACATCTCGATCCTGGATTTTGGTTTGGGGATCGGAGAGGGAACATGCTAATTTATCTTTGTATGTTGCACCCTGACCCCCTAGACAGGGGCGTAACAGACCAGTACAGTTATAGTACTTTGTACTTCGCCACATTTATCTTCTTCTTAGCAAGTGTCATGCATTCTGCTTCTCCAGTGTTTTTAAGAGCTGTTGATGATGTCAAATGCAGCTTACGGCCACACTGCTCTCTAAGCGCCCGATCTCGTCTGATCTCGTCCGATCTCGGCAGCCAAATAGAGCCGGGCCTGGTTAGTACTTGGTAGGAAGACCGCCTGGGAATACCAGGTGCTGTAAGCTTTTTTGCTTGGGTTTACGGGCAGCACAAGCTGGTGTTACTGCCTATTTATTCATAGAAATTGTTCTATATTTTCATCAAATTTTGTTCTTTCATTGCTGTTTTGCTACTTTATTGGTTTTTCAACCATCGTGCTTCATTACTAGTAGACCATGTTACGGTCCTGGCCATATGTGTTGTTTTTATTTTCTCGTTCTTATAGGTGCCCTGCCTGATTGGCCGGATTGAGGGGCAGTACAGGAAGCTGATTGGTCCATCCTACACTTCCTGGAGTTTTAAAAGTACGGTTTCCAACAGCTAGCGAGGCTCTTTCTGGCAGCAGCACCTGTTTGCTGTTCTTGGTTTCCAAACCTTATTTAGCATTTTTGAATTGTTAGGTTTTGTGCCGTGGTTTTGTTTATAAATTGTATATTTTGTAATTCGTATTAAATCTGTAGGGGTGAACAGCCATTTTCTTTTGATTGTTTTCTCTTGTTTTCACATTAGGGAGTTAGGGTTAGCGACTGTCTTTTGGTTTGTTTATTTCTATCAGGCTAGCTAGCACTTTCTGTGGGAAATGGCTTATTTTGTTTATTATGTTGGCCTTGGTTCGCCCTGAGTTGTAGTGTCATGTTTTGTTTGACACTTTCTTTCGTTTAAAATAAATATCATTCTGTTGGAACATCTCGATCCTGGATTTTGGTTTGGGGATCGGAGAGGGAACATGCTAATTTATCTTTGTATGTTGCACCCTGACCCCCTGGACAGGGGCGTAACAGACCAGTACAGTTATAGTACTTTGTACTTTGCCACATTTATCTTCGTCTTAGCAAGTTTCATGCATTCTGCTTCTCCAACGTTTTTAAGAGCTGTTGATGATGTCAAATGCAGCTTACGGCCACACCGCTCTCTAAGCGCCCGATCTCGTCCGATCTCGGCAGCCAAATAGAGCCGGGCCTGGTTAGTACTTGGTAGGAAGACCGCGTGGGAATACCAGGTGCTGTAAGCTTTTTTGCTTGGGTTTACGGGCAGCACAAGCTGGTGTTACTGCCTATTTATTCATAGAAATTGTTCTATATTTTCATCAAATTTTGTTCTTTCATTACTGTTTTGCTACTTTATTGGTTTGTCAACCATCGTGCTTCATTACTAGTAGACCATGTTACGGTCCTGGCCATATGTGTTGTTTTTGATATGTTGTTCTTATAGGTGCCCTGCCTGATTGGCCGGATTGAGGGGCAGTACAGGAAGCTGATTGGTCCATCCTACACTTCCTGGAGTTTTAAAAGTACGGTTCCCAACAGCTAGCGAGGCTCTTTCTGGCAGCAGCACCTGTTTGCTGTTCTTGGTTTCCAAACCTTATTTAGCATTTTTGAATTGTTAGGTTTTGTGCCGTGGTTTTGTTTATAAATTGTATATTTTGTAAATAGTATTAAATCTGTAGGGGTGAACAGCCATTTTCTTTGGACTGTTTTCACATTAGGGAGTTAGGGTTAGCGACTGTCTTTTGGTTTGTTTATTTCTATCAGGCTAGCTAGCACTTTCTGTGGGAAATGGCTTATTTTGTTTATTATGTTGGCCTTGGTTCGCCCTGAGTTGTAGTGTCATGTTTTGTTTGACACTTTCTTTCGTTTAAAATAAATATCATTCTGTTGGAACATCTCGATCCTGGATTTTGGTTTGGGGATCGGAGAGGGAACATGCTAATTTATCTTTGTATGTTGCACCCTGACCCCCTGGACAGGGGCGTAACAGACCAGTACAGTTATAATACTTTGTACTTTGCCACATTTGTCTTCTTCTTAGCAAGTGTCATGCATTCTGGTTCTCCAGTGTTTTTAAGAGCTGTTGATGATGTCAAATGCAGCTTACGGCCACACCGCTCTCTAAGCGCCCAATCTCGTCCGATCTCGGCAGCCAAATAGAGCCGGGCCTGGTTAGTACTTGGTAGGAAGACCGCCTGGGAATACCAGGTGCTGTAAGCTTTTTTGCTTGGGTTTACGGGCAGCACAAGCTGGTGTTACTGCCTATTTATTCATAGGAATTGTTCCATATTTTCATCAAATTTTGTTCTTTCATTGCTATTTTGCTACTTTATTGGTTTGTCAACCATCGTGCTTCATTACTAGTAGACCATGTTACGGTCCTGGCCATATGTGTTGTTTTTATTTTGTTGTTCTTATAGGTGCCCTGCCTGATTGGCCGGATTGGGGGGCAGTACAGGAAGCTGATTGGTCCATCCTACACTTCCTGGAGTTTTAAAAGTACGGTTCCCAACAGCTAGCGAGGCTCTTTCTGGCAGCAGCACCTGTTTGCTGTTCTTGGTTTCCAAACCTTATTTAGCATTTTTGAATTGTTAGGTTTTGTGCCGTGGTTTTGTCTATAAATTGTATATTTTGTAAATAGTATTAAATCTGTAGAGGTGAACTGCCATTTTCTTTGGACAGTTTTCACATTAGGGAGTTAGGGTTAGCGACTGTCTTTTGGTTTGTTTATTTCTATCAGGCTAGCTAGCACTTTCTGTGGGAAATGGCTTAATTTGTTTATTATGTTGGCCTTGGTTCGCCCTGAGTTGTAGTGTCATGTTTTGTTTGACACTTTCTTTCGTTTAAAATAAATATCATTCTGTTGGAACATCTCGATCCTGGATTTTGGTTTGGGGATCGGAGAGGGAACATGCTAATTTATCTTTGTATGTTGCACCCTGACCCCCTAGACAGGGGCGTAACAGACCAGTACAGTTATAGTACTTTGTACTTCGCCACATTTATCTTCTTCTTAGCAAGTGTCATGCATTCTGCTTCTCCAGTGTTTTTAAGAGCTGTTGATGATGTCAAATGCAGCTTACGGCCACACCGCTCTCTTAGCGCCCGATCTCGTCCGATCTCGGCAGCCAAATAGAGCCGGGCCTGGTTAGTACTTGGTAGGAAGACCGCCTGGGAATACCAGGTGCTGTAAGCTTTTTTGCTTGGGTTTACGGGCAGCACAAGCTGGTGTTACTGCCTATTTATTCCTAGAAATTGTTCTATATTTTCATCAAATTTTGTTCTTTTATTGCTGTTTTGCTACTTTATTGGTTTGTCAACCATCGTGCTTCATTACTAGTAGACCATGTTACGGTCCTGGCCATATGTGTTGTTTCTATTTTCTTGTTCTTATAGGTGCCCTGCCTGATTGGCCGGATTGGGGGGCAGTACAGGAAGCTGATTGGTCCATCCTACACTTCCTGGAGTTTTAAAAGTACGGTTCCCAACAGCTAGCGAGGCTCTTTCTGGCATCAGCACCTGTTTGCTGTTCTTGGTTTCCAAACCTTATTTAGCATTTTTGAATTGTTAGGTTTTGTGCCGTGGTTTTGTTTATAAATTGTATATTTTGTAAATAGTATTAAATCTGTAGTGGTGAACAGCCATTTTCTTTTGATTGTTTTCTCTTGTTTTCACATTAGGGAGTTAGGGTTAGCGACTGTCTTTTGGTTTGTTTATTTCTATCAGGCTAGCTAGCACTTTCTGTGGGAAATGGCTTATTTTGTTTATTATGTTGGCCTTGGTTCGCCCTGAGTTGTAGTGTCATGTTTTGTTTGACACTTTATGTTGTTTAAAATAAATATAATTCTGTTGGAACATCTCGATCCTGGATTATGGTTTGGAGACCGGAGAGGGAACATCCTAATTTATCTTTGTATGTTGCACCCTGACCCCCTAGACAGGGGCGTAACAGAGCAGTACAGTTATAGTACTTTGTACTTTGCCACATTTATCTTCTTCTTAGCAAGTGTTATGCATTCTGCTTCTACAGTGTTTTTAGGAGCTGTTGATGATATCAAATGCAGCTTACGGCCACACCGCTCTCTAAGCGCCCGATCTCGTCCGATCTCGGCAGCCAAATAGAGCCGGGCCTGGTTAGTACTTGGTAGGAAGACCGCCTGGGAATACCAGGTGCTGTAAGCTTTTTTGCTTGGGTTTACGGGCAGCACAAGCTGGTGTTACTGCCTATTTATTCCTAGAAATTGTTCTATATTTTCATCAAATTTTGTTCTTTCATTGCTGTTTTGCTACTTTATTGGTTTGTCAACCATCGTGCTTCTTTACTACTAGACCAGTACCGTTTTAGTACTTTGCCACATTTATCTTCTTCTTAGCAAGTGTTATGCATTCTGCTTCTACAGTGTTTTTAGGAGCTGTTGATGATGTCAAATGCAGCTTACGGCCACACCGCTCTCTAAGCGCCCGATCTCGTCCGATCTCGGCAGCCAAATAAGGCCGGGCCTAGTTAGTACTTGGTTGGAAGACCGCCTGGGAATACCAGGTGCTGTAAGCTTTTTTGCTTGGGTTTACGGGCAGCACAAGCTGGTGTTACTGCCTATTTATTCATAGAAATTGTTCCATATTTTCATCAAATTTTGTTCTTTCATTGCTATTTTGATAATTTATTGGTTTGTCAACCATCGTGCTTCATTACTAGTAGACCATGTTACGGTCCTGGCCATATGTGTTGTTTTTTTTTTGTTGTTCTTATAGGTGCCCTGCCTGATTGGCCGGATTGGGGGGCAGTACAGGAAGCTGATTGGTCCATCCTACACTTCCTGGAGTTTTAAAAGTACGGTTCCCAACAGCTAGCGAGGCTCTTTCTGGCAGCAGCACCTGTTTGCTGTTCTTGGTTTCCAAACCTTATTTAGCATTTTTGAATTGTTAGGTTTTGTGCCGTGGTTTTGTCTATAAATTGTATATTTTGTAAATAGTATTAAATCTGTAGGGGTGAACTGTCATTTTCTTTGGATTGTTTTCACATTTGGGAGTTAGGGTTAGCGACTGTCTTTTGGTTTGTTTATTTCTATCAGGCTAGCTAGCACTTTCTGTGGGAAATGGCTTAATTTGTTTATTATGTTGGCCTTGGTTCGCCCTGAGTTGTAGTGTCATGTTTTGTTTGACACTTTCTTTCGTTTAAAATAAATATCATTCTGTTGGAACATCTCGATCCTGGATTTTGGTTTGGGGATCGGAGAGGGAACATGCTAATTTATCTTTGTATGTTGCACCCTGACCCCCTAGACAGGGGCGTAACAGACCAGTACAGTTATAGTACTTTGTACTTTGCCACATTTATCTTCTTCTTAGCAAGTGTCATGCATCCTGCTTCTCCAGCGTTTTTAAGAGCTTTTGATGATGTCAAATGCAGCTTACGGCCACACTGCTCTCTAAGCGCCCGATCTCGTCTGATCTCGTCCGATCTCGGCAGCCAAATAAAGCCGGGCCTGGTTAGTACTTGGTAGGAAGACCGCGTGGGAATACCAGGTGCTGTAAGCTTTTTTGCTTGGGTTTACGGGCAGCACAAGCTGGTGTTACTGCCTATTTATTCATAGAAATTGTTCTATATTTTCATCAAATTTTGTTCTTTCATTACTGTTTTGCTACTTTATTGGTTTGTCAACCATCGTGCTTCATTACTAGTAGACCATGTTACGGTCCTGGCCATATGTGTTGTTTTTATTTTCTTGTTCTTATAGGTGCCCTGCCTGATTGGCCGGATTGGGGGGCAGTACAGGAAGCTGATTGGTCCATTTTACACTTCCTGGAGTTTTCAAAGTACGGTTCCCAACAGCTAGCGAGGCTCTTTCTGGCAGCAGCACCTGTTTGCTGTTCTTGGTTTCCAAACCTTATTTAGCATTTTTGAATTGTTAGGTTTTGTGCCGTGGTTTTGTTTATAAATTGTATATTTTGTAAATAGTATTAAATCTTTAGGGGTGAACAGCCATTTTCTTTTGATTGTTTTCTCTTGTTTTCACATTAGGGAGTTAGGGTTAGCGAGTGTCTTTTGGTTTGTTTATTTCTATCAGGCTAGCTAGCACTTTCTGTGGGAAATGGCTTATTTTGTTTATTATGTTGGCCTTGGTTCGCCCTGAGTTGTAGTGTCATGTTTTGTTTGACACTTTCTTTCGTTTAAAATAAATATCATTCTGTTGGAACATCTCGATACTGGAGTTTGGTTTGGGGATCGGAGAGGGAACATGCTAATTTATCTTTGTATGTTGCACCCTGACCCCCTGGACAGGGGCGTAACAGACCAGTACAGTTATATTACTTTGTACTTTGCCACATTTATCTTCTTCTTAGCAAGTGTCCTGCATTCTGCTTCTCCAGCGTTTTTAAGAGCTGTTGATGATGTCAAATGCAGCTTACGGCCACACCGCTCTCTAAGCGCCGGATCTCGTCCGATCTCGGCAGCCAAATAGAGCCGGGCCTGGTTAGTACTTGGTAGGAAGACCGCCTGGGAATACCAGGTGCTTTAAGCTTTTTTGCTTGGGTTTACGGGCAGCACAAGCTGGTGTTACTGCCTATTTATTCATAGAAATTGTTCTATATTTTCATCAAATTTTGTTCTTTCATTGCTGTTGTTTTGCTACTTTATTGGTTTCTCAACCATCGTGCTTCATTACTAGTAGACCATGTTAAATAAATTGTATATTTTGTAAATAGTATTAAATCTGTAGGGGTGAACTGCCATTTTCTTGGACTGTTTTCACATTAGGGAGTAAGGGTTAGCGACTGTCTTTTGGTTTGTTTATTTCTATCAGGCTAGCTAGCACTTTCTATGGGAAATGGCTTATTTTGTTTATTATGTTGGCCTTGGTTCGCCCTGAGTTGTAGTGTCATGTTTTGTTTGACACTTTCTTTCGTTTAAAATAAATATCATTCTGTTGGAACATCTCGATCCTGGATTTTGGTTTGGGGATCGGAGAGGGAACATGCTAATTTATCTTTGTATGTTGCACCCTGACCCCCTGGACAGGGGCGTAACAGACCAGTACAGTTATAGTACTTTGTACTTTGCCACATTTATCTTCTTCTTAGCAAGTGTCATGCATTCTGCTTCTCCAGCGTTTTTAGGAGCTGTTGATGATGTCAAATGCAGCTTACGGCCACACCGCTCTCTAAGCGCCCGATCTCGTCCGATCTCGGCAGCCAAATAAGGCCGGGCCTAGTTAGTACTTGGTTGGAAGACCGCCTGGGAATACCAGGTGCTGTAAGCTTTTTTTGCTTGGGTTTACGGGCAGCACAAGCTGGTGTTACTGCCTATTTATTCATAGAAATTGTTCCATATTTTCATCAAATTTTGTTCTTTCATTGCTATTTTGATAATTTATTGGTTTGTCAACCATCGTGCTTCATTACTAGTAGACCATGTTACGGTCCTGGCCATATGTGTTGTTTTTTTTTTGTTGTTCTTATAGGTGCCCTGCCTGATTGGCCGGATTGGGGGGCAGTACAGGAAGCTGATTGGTCCATCCTACACTTCCTGGAGTTTTAAAAGTACGGTTCCCAACAGCTAGCGAGGCTCTTTCTGGCAGCAGCACCTGTTTGCTGTTCTTGGTTTCCAAACCTTATTTAGCATTTTTGAATTGTTAGGTTTTGTGCCGTGGTTTTGTCTATAAATTGTATATTTTGTAAATAGTATTAAATCTGTAGGGGTGAACTGTCATTTTCTTTGGATTGTTTTCACATTTGGGAGTTAGGGTTAGCGACTGTCTTTTGGTTTGTTTATTTCTATCAGGCTAGCTAGCACTTTCTGTGGGAAATGGCTTAATTTGTTTATTATGTTGGTCCTTGGTTCGCCCTGAGTTGTAGTGTCATGTTTTGTTTGACACTTTCTTTCGTTTAAAATAAATATCATTCTGTTGGAACATCTCGATCCTGGATTTTGGTTTGGGGATCGGAGAGGGAACATGCTAATTTATCTTTGTATGTTGCACCCTGACCCCCTAGACAGGGGCGTAACAGACCAGTACAGTTATAGTACTTTGTACTTTGCCACATTTATCTTCTTCTTAGCAAGTGTCATGCATTCTGCTTCTCCAGCGTTTTTAAGAGCTTTTGATGATGTCAAATGCAGCTTACGGCCACACTGCTCTCTAAGCGCCCGATCTCGTCTGATCTCGTCCGATCTCGGCAGCCAAATAGAGCCGGGCCTGGTTAGTACTTGGTAGGAAGACCGCGTGGGAATACCAGGTGCTGTAAGCTTTTTTGCTTGGGTTTACGGGCAGCACAAGCTGGTGTTACTGCCTATTTATTCATAGAAATTGTTCTATATTTTCATCAAATTTTGTTCTTTCATTACTGTTTTGCTACTTTATTGGTTTGTCAACCATCGTGCTTCATTACTAGTAGACCATGTTACGGTCCTGGCCATATGTGTTGTTTTTGATATGTTGTTCTTATAGGTGCCCTGCCTGATTGGCCGGATTGAGGGGCAGTACAGGAAGCTGATTGGTCCATCCTACACTTCCTGGAGTTTTAAAAGTACGGTTCCCAACAGCTAGCGAGGCTCTTTCTGGCAGCAGCACCTGTTTGCTGTTCTTGGTTTCCAAACCTTATTTAGCATTTTTGAATTGTTAGGTTTTGTGCCGTGGTTTTGTTTATAAATTGTATATTTTGTAAATAGTATTAAATCTGTAGGGGTGAACAGCCATTTTCTTTGGACTGTTTTCACATTAGGGAGTTAGGGTTAGCGACTGTCTTTTGGTTTGTTTATTTCTATCAGGCTAGCTAGCACTTTCTGTGGGAAATGGCTTATTTTGTTTATTATGTTGGCCTTGGTTCGCCCTGAGTTGTAGTGTCATGTTTTGTTTGACACTTTCTTTCGTTTAAAATAAATATCATTCTGTTGGAACATCTCGATCCTGGATTTTGGTTTGGGGATCGGAGAGGGAACATGCTAATTTATCTTTGTATGTTGCACCCTGACCCCCTGGACAGGGGCGTAACAGACCAGTACAGTTATAATACTTTGTACTTTGCCACATTTGTCTTCTTCTTAGCAAGTGTCATGCATTCTGGTTCTCCAGTGTTTTTAAGAGCTGTTGATGATGTCAAATGCAGCTTACGGCCACACCGCTCTCTAAGCGCCCAATCTCGTCCGATCTCGGCAGCCAAATAGAGCCGGGCCTGGTTAGTACTTGGTAGGAAGACCGCCTGGGAATACCAGGTGTTGTAAGCTTTTTTGCTTGGGTTTACAGGCAGCACAAGCTGGTGTTACTGCCTATTTATTCATAGAAATTGTTCTATATTTTCATCAAATTTTGTTCTTTCATTGCTGTTTTGCTACTTTATTGGTTTTTCAACCATCGTGCTTCATTACTAGTAGACCATGTTACGGTCCTGGCCATATGTGTTGTTTTTATTTTCTCGTTCTTATAGGTGCCCTGCCTGATTGGCCGGATTGAGGGGCAGTACAGGAAGCTGATTGGTCCATCCTACACTTCCTGGAGTTTTAAAAGTACGGTTCCCAACAGCTAGCGAGGCTCTTTCTGGCAGCAGCACCTGTTTGCTGTTCTTGGTTTCCAAACCTTATTTAGCATTTTTGAATTGTTAGGTTTTGTGCCGTGGTTTTGTTTATAAATTGTATATTTTGTAAATAGTATTAAATCTGTAGGGGTGAACAGCCATTTTCTTTTGATTGTTTTTTCTTGTTTTCACATTAGGGAGTTAGGGTTAGCGACTGTCTTTTGGTTTGTTTATTTCTATCAGGCTAGCTAGCACTTTCTGTGGGAAATGGCTTATTTTGTTTATTATGTTGGCCTTGGTTCGCCCTGAGTTGTAGTGTCATGTTTTGTTTGACACTTTCTTTCGTTTAAAATAAATATCATTCTGTTGGAACATCTCGATCCTGGATTTTGGTTTGGGGATCGGAGAGG
Organism: Channa argus; assembly: GCF_033026475.1. Classification (NCBI taxonomy): domain Eukaryota; kingdom Metazoa; phylum Chordata; class Actinopteri; order Anabantiformes; family Channidae; genus Channa; species Channa argus. Next base: position 230,746 of record NW_027125223.1, read on the forward strand.
GAACATGCTAATTTATCTTTGTATGTTGCACCCTGACCCCCTGGACAGGGGCGTAACAGACCAGTGCAGTTATAGTACTTTGTACTTTGCCACATTTATCTTCTTTTTAGCAAGTTTCATGCATTCTGCTTCTCCAACGTTTTTAAGAGCTGTTGATGATGTCAAATGCAGCTTACGGCCACACCGCTCTCTAAGCGCCCGATCTCGTCCGATCTCGGCAGCCAAATAGAGCCGGGCCTGGTTAGTACTTGGTAGGAAGACCGCGTGGGAATACCAGGTGCTGTAAGCTTTTTTGCTTGGGTTTACGGGCAGCACAAGCTGGTGTTACTGCCTATTTATTCATAGAAATTGTTCTATATTTTCATCAAATTTTGTTCTTTCATTACTGTTTTGCTACTTTATTGGTTTGTCAACCATCGTGCTTCATTACTAGTAGACCATGTTACGGTCCTGGCCATATGTGTTGTTTTTGATATGTTGTTCTTATAGGTGCCCTGCCTGATTGGCCGGATTGAGGGGCAGTACAGGAAGCTGATTGGTCCATCCTACACTTCCTGGAGTTTTAAAAGTACGGTTCCCAACAGCTAGCGAGGCTCTTTCTGGCAGCAGCACCTGTTTGCTGTTCTTGGTTTCCAAACCTTATTTAGCATTTTTGAATTGTTAGGTTTTGTGCCGTGGTTTTGTTTATAAATTGTATATTTTGTAAATAGTATTAAATCTGTAGGGGTGAACAGCCATTTTCTTTGGACTGTTTTCACATTAGGGAGTTAGGGTTAGCGACTGTCTTTTGGTTTGTTTATTTCTATCAGGCTAGCTAGCACTTTCTGTGGGAAATGGCTTATTTTGTTTATTATGTTGGCCTTGGTTCGCCCTGAGTTGTAGTGTCATGTTTTGTTTGACACTTTCTTTCGTTTAAAATAAATATCATTCTGTTGGAACATCTCGATCCTGGATTTTGGTTTGGGGATCGGAGAGGGAACATGCTAATTTATCTTTGTATGTTGCACCCTGACCCCCTGGACAGGGGCGTAACAGACCAGTACAGTTATAGTACTTTGTACTTTGCCACATTTGTCTTCTTCTTAGCAAGTGTCATGCATTCTGCTTCTCCAGTGTTTTTAAGAGCTGTTGATGATGTCAAATGCAGCTTACGGCCACACCGCTCTCTAAGCGCCCAATCTCGTCCGATCTCGGCAGCCAAATAGAGCCGGGCCTGGTTAGTACTTGGTAGGAAGACCGCCTGGGAATACCAGGTGTTGTAAGCTTTTTTGCTTGGGTTTACGGGCAGCACAAGCTGGAGTTACTGCCTATTTATTCATAGAAATTGTTCTATATTTTCATCAAATTTTGTTCTTTCATTGCTGGTTTGCTACTTTATTGGTTTTTCAACCATCGTGCTTCATTACTAGTAGACCATGTTACGGTCCTGGCCATATGTGTTGTTTTTATTTTCTCGTTCTTATAGGTGCCCTGCCTGATTGGCCGGATTGAGGGGCAGTACAGGAAGCTGATTGGTCCATCCTACACTTCCTGGAGTTTTAAAAGTACGGTTCCCAACAGCTAGCGAGGCTCTTTCTGGCAGCAGCACCTGTTTGCTGTTCTTGGTTTCCAAACCTTATTTAGCATTTTTGAATTGTTAGGTTTTGTGCCGTGGTTTTGTTTATAAATTGTATATTTTGTAAATAGTATTAAATCTGTAGGGGTGAACAGCCATTTTCTTTTGATTGTTTTCTCTTGTTTTCACATTAGGGAGTTAGGGTTAGCGACTGTCTTTTGGTTTGTTTATTTCTATCAGGCTAGCTAGCACTTTCTGTGGGAAATGGCTTAATTTGTTTATTATGTTGGTCCTTGGTTCGCCCTGAGTTGTAGTGTCATGTTTTGTTTGACACTTTCTTTCGTTTAAAATAAATATCATTCTGTTGGAACATCTCGATCCTGGATTTTGGTTTGGGGATCGGAGAGGGAACATGCTAATTTATCTTTGTATGTTGCACCCTGACCCCCTAGACAGGGGCGTAACAGACCAGTACAGTTATAGTACTTTGTACTTTGCCACATTTATCTTCTTCTTAGCAAGTGTCATGCATTCTGCTTCTCCAGCGTTTTTAAGAGCTTTTGATGATGTCAAATGCAGCTTACGGCCACACTGCTCTCTAAGCGCCCGATCTCGTCTGATCTCGTCCGATCTCGGCAGCCAAATAAAGCCGGGCCTGGTTAGTACTTGGTAGGAAGACCGCGTGGGAATACCAGGTGCTGTAAGCTTTTTTGCTTGGGTTTACGGGCAGCACAAGCTGGTGTTACTGCCTATTTATTCATAGAAATTGTTCTATATTTTCATCAAATTTTGTTCTTTCATTACTGTTTTGCTACTTTATTGGTTTGTCAACCATCGTGCTTCATTACTAGTAGACCATGTTACGGTCCTGGCCATATGTGTTGTTTTTATTTTCTTGTTCTTAAAGGTGCCCTGCCTGATTGGCCGGATTGGGGGGCAGTACAGGAAGCTGATTGGTCCATCCTACACTTCCTGGAGTTTTAAAAGTACGGTTCCCAACAGCTAGCGAGGCTCTTTCTGGCAGCAGCACCTGTTTGCTGTTCTTGGTTTCCAAACCTTATTTAGCATTTTTGAATTGTTAGGTTTTGTGCCGTGGTTTTGTTTATAAATTGTATATTTTGTAAATAGTATTAAATCTTTAGGGGTGAACAGCCATTTTCTTTTGATTGTTTTCTCTTGTTTTCACATTAGGGAGTTAGGGTTAGCGACTGTCTTTTGGTTTGTTTATTTCTATCAGGCTAGCTAGCACTTTCTGTGGGAAATGGCTTATTTTGTTTATTATGTTGGCCTTGGTTCGCCCTGAGTTGTAGTGTCATGTTTTGTTTGACACTTTCTTTCGTTTAAAATAAATATCATTCTGTTGGAACATCTCGATACTGGAGTTTGGTTTGGGGATCGGAGAGGGAACATGCTAATTTATCTTTGTATGTTGCACCCTGACCCCCTGGACAGGGGCGTAACAGACCAGTACAGTTATATTACTTTGTACTTTGCCACATTTATCTTCTTCTTAGCAAGTGTCATGCATTCTGCTTCTCCAGCGTTTTTAAGAGCTGTTGATGATGTCAAATGCAGCTTACGGCCACACCGCTCTCTAAGCGCCGGATCTCGTCCGATCTCGGCAGCCAAATAGAGCCGGGCCTGGTTAGTACTTGGTAGGAAGACCGCCTGGGAATACCAGGTGCTGTAAGCTTTATTGCTTGGGTTTACGGGCAGCACAAGCTGGTGTTACTGCCTATTTATTCATAGAAATTGTTCTATATTTTCATCAAATTTTGTTCTTTCATTGCTGTTGTTTTGCTACTTTATTGGTTTCTCAACCATCGTGCTTCATTACTAGTAGACCATGTTAAATAAATTGTATATTTTGTAAATAGTATTAAATCTGTAGGGGTGAACTGCCATTTTCTTGGACTGTTTTCACATTAGGGAGTAAGGGTTAGCGACTGTCTTTTGGTTTGTTTATTTCTATCAGGCTAGCTAGCACTTTCTATGGGAAATGGCTTATTTTGTTTATTATGTTGGCCTTGGTTCGCCCTGAGTTGTAGTGTCATGTTTTGTTTGACACTTTCTTTCGTTTAAAATAAATATCATTCTGTTGGAACATCTCGATCCTGGATTTTGGTTTGGGGATCGGAGAGGGAACATGCTAATTTATCTTTGTATGTTGCACCCTGACCCCCTGGACAGGGGCGTAACAGACCAGTACAGTTATAGTACTTTGTACTTTGCCACATTTATCTTCTTCTTAGCATGTTTCATGCATTCTGCTTCTCCAACGTTTTTATGCAGCTTACGGCCACACCGCTCTCTAAGCGCCCGATCTCGTCCGATCTCGGCAGCCAAATAGAGCCGGGCCTGGTTAGTACTTGGTAGGAAGACCGCCTGGGAATACCAGGTGATGTAAGCTTTTTTGCTTGGGTTTACGGGCAGCACAAACTGGTGTTACTGCCTATTTATTCATAGAAATTGTTGTATATTTTCATCAAATTTTGTTCTTTCATTGCTGTTTTGCTACTTTATTGGTTTGTCAACCATCGTGCTTCATTACTAGTAGACCATGTTACGGTCCTGGCAATATGTGTTGTTTTTATTTTGTTGTTCTTATAGGTGCCCTGCCTGATTGGCCGGATTGGGGGGCAGTACAGGAAGCTGATTGGTCCATCCTACACTTCCTGGAGTTTTAAAAGTACGGTTCCCAACAGCTAGCGAGGCTCTTTCTGGCAGCAACACCTGTTTGCTGTTCTTGGTTTCCAAACCTTATTTAGCATTTTTGAATTGTTAGGTTTTGTGCCGTGGTTTTGTTTATAAATTGTATATTTTGTAATTCGTATTAAATCTGTAGGGGTGAACAGCCATTTTCTTTGGACTGTTTTCACATTAGGGAGTTAGGGTTAGCGACTGTCTTTTGGATTGTTTATTTCTATCAGGCTAGCTAGCACTTTCTGTGGGAAATGGCTTATTTTGTTTATTATGTTGGCCTTGGTTCGCCCTGAGTTGTAGTGTCATGTTTTGTTTGACACTTTCTTTCGTTTAAAATAAATATCATTCTGTTGGAACATCTCGATACTGGATTTTGGTTTGGGGATCGGAGAGGGAACATGCTAATTTATCTTTGTATGTTGCACCCTGACCCCCTAGACAGGGGCGTAACAGACCAGTACAGTTATAGTACTTTGTACTTTGCCACGTTTATCTTCGTCTTAGCAAGTGTCATGCATTCTGCTTCTCCAGCGTTTTTAAGAGCTGTTGATGATGTCAAATGCAGCTTACGGCCACACCGCTCTCTAAGCGCCCGATCTCGTCCGATCTCGGCAGCCAAATAGAGCCGGGCCTTGTTAGTACTTGGTAGGAAGACTGCCTGGGAATACCAGGTGCTGTAAACTTTTTTGCTTGGGTTTACGGGCAGCACAAGCTGGTGTTACTGCCTATTTATTCATAGAAATTGTTCTATATTTTCATCAAATTTTGTTCTTTCATTGCTGTTTTGCTACTTTATTGGTTTGTCAACCATCGTGCTTCATTACTAGTAGACCATGTTACGGTCCTGGCCATATGTGTTGTTTTTGATTTGTTGTTCTTATAGGTGCCCTGCCTGATTGGCCGGATTGAGGGGCAGTACAGGAAGCTGATTGGTCCATCCTACACTTCCTGGAGTTTTAAAAGTACGGTTCCCAACAGCTAGCGAGGCTCTTTCTGGCAGCAGCACCTGTTTGCTGTTCTTGGTTTCCAAACCTTATTTAGCATTTTTGAATTGTTAGGTTTTGTGCCGTGGTTTTGTTTATAAATTGTATATTTTGTAAATAGTATTAAATCTGTAGGGGTGAACAGCCATTTTCTTTGGACTGTTTTCACATTAGGGAGTTAGGGTTAGCGACTGTCTTTTGGATTGTTTATTTCTATCAGGCTAGCTAGCACTTTCTGTGGGAAATGGCTTATTTTGTTTATTATGTTGGCCTTGGTTTGCCCTGAGTTGTAGTGTCATGTTTTGTTTGACACTTTCTTTCGTTGAAAATAAATATCATTCTGTTGGAACATCTCGATACTGGAGTTTGGTTTGGGGATCGGAGAGGGAACATGCTAATTTATCTTAGTATGTTGCACCCTGACCCCCTGGACAGGGGCGTAACAGACCAGTACAGTTATAGTACTTTGTACTTTGCCACATTTATCTTCTTCTTAGCAAGTGTCATGCATTCTGCTTCTCCAGCGTTTTTAAGAGCTGTTGATGATGTCAAATGCAGCTTACGGCCACACCGCTCTCTAAGCGCCCGATCTCGGCAGCCAAATAGAGCCGGGCCTGGTTAGTACTTGGTAGGAAGACCGCGTGGGAATACCAGGTGCTGTAAGCTTTTTTGCTTGGGTTTACGGGCAGCACAAGCTGGTGTTACTGCCTATTTATTCATAGAAATTGTTCTATATTTTCATCAAATTTTGTTCTTTCATTACTGTTTTGCTACTTTATTGGTTTGTCAACCATCGTGCTTCATTACTAGTAGACCATGTTACGGTCCTGGCCATATGTGTTGTTTTTATTTTCTTGTTCTTATAGGTGCCCTGCCTGATTGGCCGGATTGGGGGGCAGTACAGGAAGCTGATTGGTCCATCCTACACTTCCTGGAGTTTTAAAAGTACGGTTCCCAACAGCTAGCGAGGCTCTTTCTGGCAGCAGCACCTGTTTGCTGTTCTTGGTTTCCAAACTTTATTTAGCATTTTTGAATTGTTAGGTTTTATGCCGTGGTTTTGTTTATAAATTGTATATTTTGTAAATAGTATTAAATCTGTAGGGGTGAACTGCCATTTTCTTTGGATTGTTTTCACATTTGGGAGTTAGGGTTAGCGACTGTGTTTTGGTTTGTTTATTTCTATCAGGCTAGCTAGCACTTTCTGTGGGAAATGGCTTATTTTGTTTATTATGTTAACCTTGGTTCGCCCTGAGTTGTAGTGTCATGTTTTGTTTGACACTTTCTTTCGTTTAAAATAAATATCATTCTGTTGGAACATCTCGATCCTGGATTTTGGTTTGGGGATCGGAGAGGGAACATGCTAATTTATCTTTGTATGTTGCACCCTGACCCCCTGGACAGGGGCGTAACAGACCAGTACACTTATAGTACTTTGTACTTTGCCACATTTATCTTCTTCTTAGCAAGTGTCATGCATTCTGCTTCTCCAGCGTTTTTAAGAGCTGTTGATGATGTCAAATGCAGCTTACGGCCACACCGCTCTCTAAGCGCCCGATCTCGTCCGATCTCGGCAGCCAAATAGAGCCGGGCCTGGTTAGTACTTGGTAGGAAGACCGCCTGGGAATACCAGGTGCTGTAAGCTTTTTTGCTTGGGTTTACGGGCAGCACAAGCTGGTGTTACTGCCTATTTATTCATAGAAATTGTTCTATATTTTCATCAAATTTTGTTCTTTCATTGCTGTTTTGCTACTTTATTGGTTTTTCAACCATCGTGCTTCATTACTAATAGACCATGTTACGGTCCTGGCCATATGTGTTGTTTTTATTTTCTCGTTCTTATAGGTGCCCTGCCTGATTGGCCGGATTGAGGGGCAGTACAGGAAGCTGATTGGTCCATCCTACACTTCCTGGAGTTTTAAAAGTACGGTTCCCAACAGCTAGCGAGGCTCTTTCTGGCAGTAACACCTGTTTGCTGTTCTTGGTTTCCAAACCTTATTTAGCATTTTTGAATTGTTAGGTTTTGTGCCGTGGTTTTGTTTATAAATTGTATATTTTGTAATTCGTATTAAATCTGTAGGGGTGAACAGCCATTTTCTTTTGATTGTTTTCTCTTGTTTTCACATTAGGGAGTTAGGGTTAGCGACTGTCTTTTGGTTTGTTTATTTCTATCAGGCTAGCTAGCACTTTCTGTGGGAAATGGCTTATTTTGTTTATTATGTTGGCCTTGGTTCGCCCTGAGTTGTAGTGTCATGTTTTGTTTGACACTTTCTTTCGTTTAAAATAAATATCATTCTGTTGGAACATCTCGATCCTGGATTTTGGTTTGGGGATCGGAGAGGGAACATGCTAATTTATCTTTGTATGTTGCACCCTGACCCCCTGGACAGGGGCGTAACAGACCAGTACAGTTATAGTACTTTGTACTTTGCCACATTTATCTTCTTCTTAGCAAGTGTCATGCATTCTGCTTCTCCAGCGTTTTTAAGAGCTGTTGATGATGTCAAATGCAGCTTACGGCCACACCGCTCTCTAAGCGCCCGATCTCGTCCGATCTCGGCAGCCAAATAGAGCCGGGCCTGGTTAGTACTTGGTAGGAAGACCGCCTGGGAATACCAGGTGCTGTAAGCTTTTTTGCTTGGGTTTACGGGCAGCACAAGCTGGTGTTACTGCCTATTTATTCATAGAAATTGTTCTATATTTTCATCAAATTTTGTTCTTTCATTGCTGTTTTGCTACTTTATTGGTTTTTCAACCATCGTGCTTCATTACTAGTAGACCATGTTACGGTCCTGGCCATATGTGTTGTTTTTGATTTGTTGTTCTTATAGGTGCCCTGCCTGATTGGCCGGATTGGGGGGCAGTACAGGAAGCTGATTGGTCCATCCTACACTTCCTGGAGTTTTAAAAGTACGGTTCCCAACAGCTAGCGAGGCTCTTTCTGGCAGCAGCACCTGTTTGCTGTTCTTGGTTTCCAAACCTTATTTAGCATTTTTGAATTGTTAGGTTTTGTGCCGTGGTTTTGTTTATAAATTGTATATTTTGTAATTCGTATTAAATCTGTAGGGGTGAACAGCCATTTTCTTTTGATTGTTTTCTCTTGTTTTCACATTAGGGAGTTAGGGTTAGCGACTGTCTTTTGGTTTGTTTATTTCTATCAGGCTAGCTAGCACTTTCTGTGGGAAATGGCTTATTTTGTTTATTATGTTGGCCTTGGTTCGCCCTGAGTTGTAGTGTCATGTTTTGTTTGACACTTTCTTTCGTTTAAAATAAATATCATTCTGTTGGAACATCTCGATCCTGGATTTTGGTTTGGGGATCGGAGAGGGAACATGCTAATTTATCTTTGTATGTTGCACCCTGACCCCCTGGACAGGGGCGTAACAGACCAGTACAGTTATAGTACTTTGTACTTTGCCACATTTATCTTCTTCTTAGCAAGTGTCATGCAATCTGCTTCTCCAGCGTTTTTAAGAGCTGTTGATGATGTCAAATGCAGCTTACGGCCACACCGCTCTCTAAGCGCCCGATCTCGTCCGATCTCGGCAGCCAAATAGAGCCGGGCCTGGTTAGTACTTGGTAGGAAGACCGCCTGGGAATACCAGGTGCTGTAAGCTTTTTTGCTTGGGTTTACGGGCAGCACAAGCTGGTGTTACTGCCTATTTATTCATAGAAATTGTTCTATATTTTCATCAAATTTTGTTCTTTCATTGCTGTTTTGCTACTTTATTGGTTTTTCAACCATCGTGCTTCATTACTAGTAGACCATGTTACGGTCCTGGCCATATGTGTTGTTTTTATTTTGTTGTTCTTATAAGTGCCCTGCCTGATTGGCCGGATTGGGGGGCAGTACAGGAAGCTGATTGGTCCATCCTACACTTCCTGGAGTTTTAAAAGTACGGTTCCCAACAGCTAGCGAGGCTCTTTCTGGCAGCAGCACCTGTTTGCTGTTCTTGGTTTCCAAACTTTATTTAGCATTTTTGAATTGTTAGGTTTTATGCCGTGGTTTTGTTTATAAATTGTATATTTTGTAAATAGTATTAAATCTGTAGGGGTGAACAGCCATTTTCTTTTGATTGTTTTCTCTTGTTTTCACATTAGGGAGTTAGGGTTAGCGACTGTGTTTTGGTTTGTTTATTTCTATCAGGCTATCTAGCACTTTCTGTGGGAAATGGCTTATTTTTTTTATTATGTTGGCCTTGGTTCGCCCTGAGTTGTAGTGTCATGTTTTGTTTGACACTTTCTTTCGTTTAAAATAAATATCATTCTGTTGGAACATCTCGATCCTGGATTTTGGTTTGGGGATCGGAGAGGGAACATGCTAATTTATCTTTGTATGTTGCACCCTGACCCCCTGGACAGGGGCGTAACAGACCAGTACACTTATAGTACTTTGTACTTTGCCACATTTATCTTCGTCTTAGCAAGTTTCATGCATTCTGCTTCTCCAACGTTTTTAAGAGCTGTTGATGATGTCAAATGCAGCTTACGGCCACACCGCTCTCTAAGCGCCCGATCTCGTCCGATCTCGGCAGCCAAATAGAGCCGGGCCTGGTTAGTACTTGGTAGGAAGACCGCGTGGGAATACCAGGTGCTGTAAGCTTTTTTGCTTGGGTTTACGGGCAGCACAAGCTGGTGTTACTGCCTATTTATTCATAGAAATTGTTCTATATTTTCATCAAATTTTGTTCTTTCATTACTGTTTTGCTACTTTATTGGTTTGTCAACCATCGTGCTTCATTACTAGTAGACCATGTTACGGTCCTGGCCATATGTGTTGTTTTTGATATGTTGTTCTTATAGGTGCCCTGCCTGATTGGCCGGATTGAGGGGCAGTACAGGAAGCTGATTGGTCCATCCTACACTTCCTGGAGTTTTAAAAGTACGGTTCCCAACAGCTAGCGAGGCTCTTTCTGGCAGCAGCACCTGTTTGCTGTTCTTGGTTTCCAAACCTTATTTAGCATTTTTGAATTGTTAGGTTTTGTGCCGTGGTTTTGTTTATAAATTGTATATTTTGTAAATAGTATTAAATCTGTAGGGGTGAACAGCCATTTTCTTTGGACTGTTTTCACATTAGGGAGTTAGGGTTAGCGACTGTCTTTTGGTTTGTTTATTTCTATCAGGCTAGCTAGCACTTTCTGTGGGAAATGGCTTATTTTGTTTATTATGTTGGCCTTGGTTCGCCCTGAGTTGTAGTGTCATGTTTTGTTTGACACTTTCTTTCGTTTAAAATAAATATCATTCTGTTGGAACATCTCGATCCTGGATTTTGGTTTGGGGATCGGAGAGGGAACATGCTAATTTATCTTTGTATGATGCACCCTGACCCCCTGGACAGGGGCGTAACAGACCAGTACAGTTATAGTACTTTGTACTTTGCCACATTTGTCTTCTTCTTAGCAAGTGTCATGCATTCTGCTTCTCCAGTGTTTTTAAGAGCTGTTGATGATGTCAAATGCAGCTTACGGCCACACCGCTCTCTAAGCGCCCAATCTCGTCCGATCTCGGCAGCCAAATAGAGCCGGGCCTGGTTAGTACTTGGTAGGAAGACTGCCTGGGAATACCAGGTGTTGTAAGCTTTTTTGCTTGGGTTTACGGGCAGCACAAGCTGGTGTTACTGCCTATTTATTCATAGAAATTGTTCTATATTTTCATCAAATTTTGTTCTTTCATTGCTGTTTTGCTACTTTATTGGTTTGTCAACCATCGTGCTTCATTACTAGTAGACCATGTTACGGTCCTGGCCATATGTGTTGTTTTTATTTTGTTGTTCTTATAGGTGCCCTGCCTGATTGGCCGGATTGGGGGGCAGTACAGAAAGCTGATTGGTCCATCCTACACTTCCTGGAGTTTTAAAAGTACGGTTCCCAACAGCTAGCGAGGCTCTTTCTGGCAGCAGCACCTGTTTGCTGGTCTTGGTTTCCAAACTTTATTTAGCATTTTTGAATTGTTAGGTTTTGTGCCGTGGTTTTGTTTATAAATTGTATATTTTGTAAATAGTATTAAATCTGTAGGGGTGAACTGCCATTTTCTTTGGATTGTTTTCACATTTGGGAGTTAGGGTTAGCGACTGTCTTTTGGTTTGTTTATTTCTATCAGGCTAGCTAGCACTTTCTGTGGGAAATGGCTTATTTTGTTTATTATGTTGGCCTTGGTTCGCCCTGAGTTGTAGTGTCATGTTTTGTTTGACACTTTCTTTCGTTTAAAATGAATATCATTCTGTTGGAACATCTCGATCCTGGATTTTGGTTTGGGGATCGGAGAGGGAACATGCTAATTTATCTTTGTATGTTGCACCCTGACCCCCTGGACAGGGGCGTAACAGACCAGTACAGTTATAGTACTTTGTACTTTGCCACATTTATCTTCTTCTTAGCAAGTGTCATGCATTCTGCTTCTCCAGCGTTTTTAAGAGCTGTTGATGATGTCAAATGCAGCTTACGGCCACACCGCTCTCTAAGCGCCCGATCTCGTCCGATCTCGGCAGCCAAATAGAGCCGGGCCTGGTTAGTACTTGGTAGGAAGACCGCCTGGGAATACCAGGTGCTGTAAGCTTTTTTGCTTGGGTTTACGGGCAGCACAAGCTGGTGTTACTGCCTATTTATTCATAGAAATTGTTCTATATTTTCATCAAATTTTGTTCTTTCATTGCTGTTTTGCTACTTTATTGGTTTTTCAACCATCGTGCTTCATTACTAGTAGACCATGTTACGGTCCTGGCCATATGTGTTGTTTTTATTTTCTCGTTCTTATAGGTGCCCTGCCTGATTGGCCGGATTGAGGGGCAGTACAGGAAGCTGATTGGTCCATCCTACACTTCCTGGAGTTTTAAAAGTACGGTTCCCAACAGCTAGCGAGGCTCTTTCTGGCAGCAGCACCTGTTTGCTGTTCTTGGTTTCCAAACCTTATTTAGCATTTTTGAATTCTTAGGTTTTGTGCCGTGGTTTTGTTTATAAATTGTATATTTTGTAATTCGTATTAAATCTGTAGGGGTGAACAGCCATTTTCTTTTGATTGTTTTCTCTTGTTTTCACATTAGGGAGTTAGGGTTAGCGACTGTCTTTTGGTTTGTTTATTTCTATCAGGCTAGCTAGCACTTTCTGTGGGAAATGGCTTATTTTGTTTATTATGTTGGCCTTGGTTCGCCCTGAGTTGTAGTGTCATGTTTTGTTTGACACTTTCTTTCGTTTAAAATAAATATCATTCTGTTGGAACATCTCGATCCTGGATTTTGGTTTGGGGATCGGAGAGGGAACATGCTAATTTATCTTTGTATGTTGCACCCTGACCCCCTGGACAGGGGCGTAACAGACCAGTACAGTTATAGTACTTTGTACTTTGCCACATTTATCTTCTTCTTAGCAAGTGTCATGCATTCTGCTTCTCCAGCGTTTTTAAGAGCTGTTGATGATGTCAAATGCAGCTTACGGCCACACCGCTCTCTAAGCGCCCGATCTCGTCCGATCTCGGCAGCCAAATAGAGCCGGGCCTGGTTAGTACTTGGTAGGAAGACCGCCTGGGAATACCAGGTGCTGTAAGCTTTTTTGCTTGGGTTTACGGGCAGCACAAGCTGGTGTTACTGCCTATTTATTCATAGAAATTGTTCTATATTTTCATCAAATTTTGTTCTTTCATTGCTGTTTTGCTACTTTATTGGTTTTTCAACCATCGTGCTTCATTACTAGTAGACCATGTTACGGTCCTGGCCATATGTGTTGTTTTTGATTTGTTGTTCTTATAGGTGCCCTGCCTGATTGGCCGGATTGGGGGGCAGTACAGGAAGCTGATTGGTCCATCCTACACTTCCTGGAGTTTTAAAAGTACGGTTCCCAACAGCTAGCGAGGCTCTTTCTGGCAGCAGCACCTGTTTGCTGTTCTTGGTTTCCAAACTTTATTTAGCATTTTTGAATTGTTAGGTTTTATGCCGTGGTTTTGTTTATAAATTGTATATTTTGTAAATAGTATTAAATCTGTAGGGGTGAACAGCCATTTTCTTTTGATTGTTTTCTCTTGTTTTCACATTAGGGAGTTAGGGTTAGCGACTGTGTTTTGGTTTGTTTATTTCTATCAGGCTATCTAGCACTTTCTGTGGGAAATGGCTTATTTTTTTTATTATGTTGGCCTTGGTTCGCCCTGAGTTGTAGTGTCATGTTTTGTTTGACACTTTCTTTCGTTTAAAATAAATATCATTCTGTTGGAACATCTCGATCCTGGATTTTGGTTTGGGGATCGGAGAGGGAACATGCTAATTTATCTTTGTATGTTGCACCCTGACCCCCTGGACAGGGGCGTAACAGACCAGTACACTTATAGTACTTTGTACTTTGCCACATTTATCTTCGTCTTAGCAAGTTTCATGCATTCTGCTTCTCCAACGTTTTTAAGAGCTGTTGATGATGTCAAATGCAGCTTACGGCCACACCGCTCTCTAAGCGCCCGATCTCGTCCGATCTCGGCAGCCAAATAGAGCCGGGCCTGGTTAGTACTTGGTAGGAAGACCGCGTGGGAATACCAGGTGCTGTAAGCTTTTTTGCTTGGGTTTACGGGCAGCACAAGCTGGTGTTACTGCCTATTTATTCATAGAAATTGTTCTATATTTTCATCAAATTTTGTTCTTTCATTACTGTTTTGCTACTTTATTGGTTTGTCAACCATCGTGCTTCATTACTAGTAGACCATGTTACGGTCCTGGCCATATGTGTTGTTTTTGATATGTTGTTCTTATAGGTGCCCTGCCTGATTGGCCGGATTGAGGGGCAGTACAGGAAGCTGATTGGTCCATCCTACACTTCCTGGAGTTTTAAAAGTACGGTTCCCAACAGCTAGCGAGGCTCTTTCTGGCAGCAGCACCTGTTTGCTGTTCTTGGTTTCCAAACCTTATTTAGCATTTTTGAATTGTTAGGTTTTGTGCCGTGGTTTTGTTTATAAATTGTATATTTTGTAAATAGTATTAAATCTGTAGGGGTGAACAGCCATTTTCTTTGGACTGTTTTCACATTAGGGAGTTAGGGTTAGCGACTGTCTTTTGGTTTGTTTATTTCTATCAGGCTAGCTAGCACTTTCTGTGGGAAATGGCTTATTTTGTTTATTATGTTGGCCTTGGTTCGCCCTGAGTTGTAGTGTCATGTTTTGTTTGACACTTTCTTTCGTTTAAAATAAATATCATTCTGTTGGAACATCTCGATCCTGGATTTTGGTTTGGGGATCGGAGAGGGAACATGCTAATTTATCTTTGTATGATGCACCCTGACCCCCTGGACAGGGGCGTAACAGACCAGTACAGTTATAGTACTTTGTACTTTGCCACATTTGTCTTCTTCTTAGCAAGTGTCATGCATTCTGCTTCTCCAGTGTTTTTAAGAGCTGTTGATGATGTCAAATGCAGCTTACGGCCACACCGCTCTCTAAGCGCCCAATCTCGTCCGATCTCGGCAGCCAAATAGAGCCGGGCCTGGTTAGTACTTGGTAGGAAGACTGCCTGGGAATACCAGGTGTTGTAAGCTTTTTTGCTTGGGTTTACGGGCAGCACAAGCTGGTGTTACTGCCTATTTATTCATAGAAATTGTTCTATATTTTCATCAAATTTTGTTCTTTCATTGCTGTTTTGCTACTTTATTGGTTTGTCAACCATCGTGCTTCATTACTAGTAGACCATGTTACGGTCCTGGCCATATGTGTTGTTTTTATTTTGTTGTTCTTATAGGTGCCCTGCCTGATTGGCCGGATTGGGGGGCAGTACAGAAAGCTGATTGGTCCATCCTACACTTCCTGGAGTTTTAAAAGTACGGTTCCCAACAGCTAGCGAGGCTCTTTCTGGCAGCAGCACCTGTTTGCTGGTCTTGGTTTCCAAACTTTATTTAGCATTTTTGAATTGTTAGGTTTTGTGCCGTGGTTTTGTTTATAAATTGTATATTTTGTAAATAGTATTAAATCTGTAGGGGTGAACTGCCATTTTCTTTGGATTGTTTTCACATTTGGGAGTTAGGGTTAGCGACTGTCTTTTGGTTTGTTTATTTCTATCAGGCTAGCTAGCACTTTCTGTGGGAAATGGCTTATTTTGTTTATTATGTTGGCCTTGGTTCGCCCTGAGTTGTAGTGTCATGTTTTGTTTGACACTTTCTTTCGTTTAAAATGAATATCATTCTGTTGGAACATCTCGATCCTGGATTTTGGTTTGGGGATCGGAGAGGGAACATGCTAATTTATCTTTGTATGTTGCACCCTGACCCCCTGGACAGGGGCGTAACAGACCAGTACACTTATAGTACTTTGTACTTTGCCACATTTATCTTCTTCTTAGCAAGTGTCATGCATTCTGCTTCTCCAGCGTTTTTAAGAGCTGTTGATGATGTCAAATGCAGCTTACGGCCACACCGCTCTCTAAGCGCCCGATCTCGTCCGATCTCGGCAGCCAAATAGAGCCGGGCCTGGTTAGTACTTGGTAGGAAGACCGCCTGGGAATACCAGGTGCTGTAAGCTTTTTTGCTTGGGTTTACGGGCAGCACAAGCTGGTGTTACTGCCTATTTATTCATAGAAATTGTTCTATATTTTCATCAAATTTTGTTCTTTCATTGCTGTTTTGCTACTTTATTGGTTTTTCAACCATCGTGCTTCATTACTAGTAGACCATGTTACGGTCCTGGCCATATGTGTTGTTTTTATTTTCTCGTTCTTATAGGTGCCCTGCCTGATTGGCCGGATTGAGGGGCAGTACAGGAAGCTGATTGGTCCATCCTACACTTCCTGGAGTTTTAAAAGTACGGTTCCCAACAGCTAGCGAGGCTCTTTCTGGCAGCAGCACCTGTTTGCTGTTCTTGGTTTCCAAACCTTATTTAGCATTTTTGAATTCTTAGGTTTTGTGCCGTGGTTTTGTTTATAAATTGTATATTTTGTAATTCGTATTAAATCTGTAGGGGTGAACAGCCATTTTCTTTTGATTGTTTTCTCTTGTTTTCACATTAGGGAGTTAGGGTTAGCGACTGTCTTTTGGTTTGTTTATTTCTATCAGGCTAGCTAGCACTTTCTGTGGGAAATGGCTTATTTTGTTTATTATGTTGGCCTTGGTTCGCCCTGAGTTGTAGTGTCATGTTTTGTTTGACACTTTCTTTCGTTTAAAATAAATATCATTCTGTTGGAACATCTCGATCCTGGATTTTGGTTTGGGGATCGGAGAGGGAACATGCTAATTTATCTTTGTATGTTGCACCCTGACCCCCTGGACAGGGGCGTAACAGACCAGTACAGTTATAGTACTTTGTACTTTGCCACATTTATCTTCTTCTTAGCAAGTGTCATGCATTCTGCTTCTCCAGCGTTTTTAAGAGCTGTTGATGATGTCAAATGCAGCTTACGGCCACACCGCTCTCTAAGCGCCCGATCTCGTCCGATCTCGGCAGCCAAATAGAGCCGGGCCTGGTTAGTACTTGGTAGGAAGACCGCCTGGGAATACCAGGTGCTGTAAGCTTTTTTGCTTGGGTTTACGGGCAGCACAAGCTGGTGTTACTGCCTATTTATTCATAGAAATTGTTCTATATTTTCATCAAATTTTGTTCTTTCATTGCTGTTTTGCTACTTTATTGGTTTTTCAACCATCGTGCTTCATTACTAGTAGACCATGTTACGGTCCTGGCCATATGTGTTGTTTTTGATTTGTTGTTCTTATAGGTGCCCTGCCTGATTGGCCGGATTGGGGGGCAGTACAGGAAGCTGATTGGTCCATCCTACACTTCCTGGAGTTTTAAAAGTACGGTTCCCAACAGCTAGCGAGGCTCTTTCTGGCAGCAGCACCTGTTTGCTGTTCTTGGTTTCCAAACCTTATTTAGCATTTTTGAATTGTTAGGTTTTGTGCCGTGGTTTTGTTTATAAATTGTATATTTTGTAATTCGTATTAAATCTGTAGGGGTGAACAGCCATTTTCTTTTGATTGTTTTCTCTTGTTTTCACATTAGGGAGTTAGGGTTAGCGACTGTCTTTTGGTTTGTTTATTTCTATCAGGCTAGCTAGCACTTTCTGTGGGAAATGGCTTATTTGTTTATTATGTTGGCCTTGGTTCGCCCTGAGTTGTAGTGTCATGTTTTGTTTGACACTTTCTTTCGTTTAAAATAAATATCATTCTGTTGGAACATCTCGATCCTGGATTTTGGTTTGGGGATCGGAGAGGGAACATGCTAATTTATCTTTGTATGTTGCACCCTGACCCCCTGGACAGGGGCGTAACAGACCAGTACAGTTATAGTACTTTGTACTTTGCCACATTTATCTTCTTCTTAGCAAGTGTCATGCAATCTGCTTCTCCAGCGTTTTTAAGAGCTGTTGATGATGTCAAATGCAGCTTACGGCCACACCGCTCTCTAAGCGCCCGATCTCGTCCGATCTCGGCAGCCAAATAGAGCCGGGCCTGGTTAGTACTTGGTAGGAAGACCGCCTGGGAATACCAGATGCTGTAAGCTTTTTTGCTTGGGTTTACGGGCAGCACAAGCTGGTGTTACTGCCTATTTATTCATAGAAATTGTTCTATATTTTCATCAAATTTTGTTCTTTCATTGCTGTTTTGCTACTTTATTGGTTTTTCAACCATCGTGCTTCATTACTAGTAGACCATGTTACGGTCCTGGCCATATGTGTTGTTTTTATTTTGTTGTTCTTATAGGTGCCCTGCCTGATTGGCCGGATTGGGGGGCAGTACAGGAAGCTGATTGGTCCATCCTACACTTCCTGGAGTTTTAAAAGTACGGTTCCCAACAGCTAGCGAGGCTCTTTCTGGCAGCAGCACCTGTTTGCTGTTCTTGGTTTCCAAACTTTATTTAGCATTTTTGAATTGTTAGGTTTTATGCCGTGGTTTTGTTTATAAATTGTATATTTTGTAAATAGTATTAAATCTGTAGGGGTGAACAGACATTTTCTTTGGACTGTTTTCACATTAGGGAGTTAGGGTTAGCGACTGTGTTTTGGTTTGTTTATTTCTATCAGGCTAGCTAGCACTTTCTGTGGGAAATGGCTTATTTTGTTTATTATGTTGGCCTTGGTTCGCCCTGAGTTGTAGTGTCATGTTTTGTTTGACACTTTCTTTCGTTTAAAATAAATATCATTCTGTTGGAACATCTCGATCCTGGATTTTGGTTTGGGGATCGGAGAGGGAACATGCTAATTTATCTTTGTATGTTGCACCCTGACCCCCTGGACAGGGGCGTAACAGACCAGTACACTTATAGTACTTTGTACTTTGCCACATTTATCTTCGTCTTAGCAAGTTTCATGCATTCTGCTTCTCCAACGTTTTTAAGAGCTGTTGATGATGTCAAATGCAGCTTACGGCCACACCGCTCTCTAAGCGCCCGATCTCGTCCGATCTCGGCAGCCAAATAGAGCCGGGCCTGGTTAGTACTTGGTAGGAAGACCGCGTGGGAATACCAGGTTCTGTAAGCTTTTTTGCTTGGGTTTACGGGCAGCACAAGCTGGTGTTACTGCCTATTTATTCATAGAAATTGTTCTATATTTTCATCAAATTTTGTTCTTTCATTACTGTTTTGCTACTTTATTGGTTTGTCAACCATCGTGCTTCATTACTAGTAGACCATGTTACGGTCCTGGCCATATGTGTTGTTTTTGATATGTTGTTCTTATAGGTGCCCTGCCTGATTGGCCGGATTGAGGGGCAGTACAGGAAGCTGATTGGTCCATCCTACACTTCCTGGAGTTTTAAAAGTACGGTTCCCAACAGCTAGCGAGGCTCTTTCTGGCAGCAGCACCTGTTTGCTGTTCTTGGTTTCCAAACCTTATTTAGCATTTTTGAATTGTTAGGTTTTGTGCCGTGGTTTTGTTTATAAATTGTATATTTTGTAATTCGTATTAAATCTGTAGGGGTGAACAGCCATTTTCTTTGGACTGTTTTCACATTAGGGAGTTAGGGTTAGCGACTGTCTTTTGGTTTGTTTATTTCTATCAGGCTAGCTAGCACTTTCTGTGGGAAATGGCTTATTTTGTTTATTATGTTGGCCTTGGTTCGCCCTGAGTTGTAGTGTCATGTTTTGTTTGACACTTTCTTTCGTTTAAAATAAATATCATTCTGTTGGAACATCTCGATCCTGGATTTTGGTTTGGGGATCGGAGAGGGAACATGCTAATTTATCTTTGTATGTTGCACCCTGACCCCCTGGACAGGGGCGTAACAGACCATTACAGTTATAGTACTTTGTACTTTGCCACATTTGTCTTCTTCTTAGTAAGTGTCATGCATTCTGCTTCTCCAACGTTTTTAAGAGCTGTTGATGATGTCAAATGCAGCTTACGGCCACACCGCTCTCTAAGCGCCCAATCTCGTCCGATCTCGGCAGCCAAATAGAGCCGGGCCTGGTTAGTACTTGGTAGGAAGACCGCCTGGGAATACCAGGTGTTGTAAGCTTTTTTGCTTGGGTTTACGGGCAGCACAAGCTGGTGTTACTGCCTATTTATTCATAGAAATTGTTCTATATTTTCATCAAATTTTGTTCTTTCATTGCTGTTTTGCTACTTTATTGGTTTTTCAACCATCGTGCTTCATTACTAGTAGACCATGTTAGGGTCCTGGCCATATGTGTTGTTTTTGATCTGTTGTTCTTATAGGTGCCCTGCCTGATTGGCCGGATTGAGGGGCAGTACAGGAAGCTGATTGGTCCATCCTACACTTCCTGGAGTTTTAAAAGTACGGTTCCCAACAGCTAGCGAGGCTCTTTCTGGCAGCAGCACCTGTTTGCTGTTCTTGGTTTCCAAACCTTATTTAGCATTTTTGAATTGTTAGGTTTTGTGCCGTGGTTTTGTTTATAAATTGTATATTTTGTAAATAGTATTAAATCTGTAGGGGTGAACAGCCATTTTCTTTGGACTGTTTTCACATTAGGGAGTTAGGGTTAGCGACTGTCTTTTGGTTTGTTTATTTCTATCAGGCTAGCTAGCACTTTCTGTGGGAAATGGCTTATTTTGTTTATTAT
This sequence comes from Channa argus, assembly GCF_033026475.1. Lineage (NCBI taxonomy): Eukaryota > Metazoa > Chordata > Actinopteri > Anabantiformes > Channidae > Channa > Channa argus. Next base: position 250,951 of record NW_027125223.1, read on the forward strand.
GTTGGCCTTGGTTCGCCCTGAGTTGTAGTGTCATGTTTTGTTTGACACTTTCTTTCGTTTAAAATAAATATCATTCTGTTGGAACATCTCGATCCTGGATTTTGGTTTGGGGATCGGAGAGGGAACATGCTAATTTATCTTTGTATGTTGCACCCTGACCCCCTGGACAGGGGCGTAACAGACCAGTACAGTTATAATACTTTGTACTTTGCCACATTTGTCTTCTTCTTAGCAAGTGTCATGCATTCTGGTTCTCCAGTGTTTTTAAGAGCTGTTGATGATGTCAAATGCAGCTTACGGCCACACCGCTCTCTAAGCGCCCAATCTCGTCCGATCTCGGCAGCCAAATAGAGCCGGGCCTGGTTAGTACTTGGTAGGAAGACCGCCTGGGAATACCAGGTGCTGTAAGCTTTTTTGCTTGGGTTTACGGGCAGCACAAGCTGGTGTTACTGCCTATTTATTCCTAGAAATTGTTCTATATTTTCATCAAATTTTGTTCTTTCATTGCTGTTTTGCTACTTTATTGGTTTGTCAACCATCGTGCTTCTTTACTACTAGACCAGTACCGTTTTAGTACTTTGCCACATTTATCTTCTTCTTAGCAAGTGTTATGCATTCTGCTTCTACAGTGTTTTTAGGAGCTGTTGATGATGTCAAATGCAGCTTACGGCCACACCGCTCTCTAAGCGCCCGATCTCGTCCGATCTCGGCAGCCAAATAAGGCCGGGCCTAGTTAGTACTTGGTTGGAAGACCGCCTGGGAATACCAGGTGCTGTAAGCTTTTTTGCTTGGGTTTACGGGCAGCACAAGCTGGTGTTACTGCCTATTTATTCATAGAAATTGTTCCATATTTTCATCAAATTTTGTTCTTTCATTGCTATTTTGATAATTTATTGGTTTGTCAACCATCGTGCTTCATTACTAGTAGACCATGTTACGGTCCTGGCCATATGTGTTGTTTTTTTTTTGTTGTTCTTATAGGTGCCCTGCCTGATTGGCCGGATTGGGGGGCAGTACAGGAAGCTGATTGGTCCATCCTACACTTCCTGGAGTTTTAAAAGTACGGTTCCCAACAGCTAGCGAGGCTCTTTCTGGCAGCAGCACCTGTTTGCTGTTCTTGGTTTCCAAACCTTATTTAGCATTTTTGAATTGTTAGGTTTTGTGCCGTGGTTTTGTCTATAAATTGTATATTTTGTAAATAGTATTAAATCTGTAGGGGTGAACTGTCATTTTCTTTGGATTGTTTTCACATTTGGGAGTTAGGGTTAGCGACTGTCTTTTGGTTTGTTTATTTCTATCAGGCTAGCTAGCACTTTCTGTGGGAAATGGCTTAATTTGTTTATTATGTTGGTCCTTGGTTCGCCCTGAGTTGTAGTGTCATGTTTTGTTTGACACTTTCTTTCGTTTAAAATAAATATCATTCTGTTGGAACATCTCGATCCTGGATTTTGGTTTGGGGATCGGAGAGGGAACATGCTAATTTATCTTTGTATGTTGCACCCTGACCCCCTAGACAGGGGCGTAACAGACCAGTACAGTTATAGTACTTTGTACTTTGCCACATTTATCTTCTTCTTAGCAAGTGTCATGCATTCTGCTTCTCCAGCGTTTTTAAGAGCTTTTGATGATGTCAAATGCAGCTTACGGCCACACTGCTCTCTAAGCGCCCGATCTCGTCTGATCTCGTCCGATCTCGGCAGCCAAATAAAGCCGGGCCTGGTTTCTACTTGGTAGGAAGACCGCGTGGGAATACCAGGTGCTGTAAGCTTTTTTGCTTGGGTTTACGGGCAGCACAAGCTGGTGTTACTGCCTATTTATTCATAGAAATTGTTCTATATTTTCATCAAATTTTGTTCTTTCATTACTGTTTTGCTACTTTATTGGTTTGTCAACCATCGTGCTTCATTACTAGTAGACCATGTTACGGTCCTGGCCATATGTGTTGTTTTTATTTTCTTGTTCTTATAGGTGCCCTGCCTGATTGGCCGGATTGGGGGGCAGTACAGGAAGCTGATTGGTCCATCCTACACTTCCTGGAGTTTTCAAAGTACGGTTCCCAACAGCTAGCGAGGCTCTTTTTGGCAGCAGCACCTGTTTGCTGTTCTTGGTTTCCAAACCTTATTTAGCATTTTTGAATTGTTAGGTTTTGTGCCGTGGTTTTGTTTATAAATTGTATATTTTGTAAATAGTATTAAATCTTTAGGGGTGAACAGCCATTTTCTTTTGATTGTTTTCTCTTGTTTTCACATTAGGGAGTTAGGGTTAGCGAGTGTCTTTTGGTTTGTTTATTTCTATCAGGCTAGCTAGCACTTTCTGTGGGAAATGGCTTATTTTGTTTATTATGTTGGCCTTGGTTCGCCCTGAGTTGTAGTGTCATGTTTTGTTTGACACTTTCTTTCGTTTAAAATAAATATCATTCTGTTGGAACATCTCGATACTGGAGTTTGGTTTGGGGATCGGAGAGGGAACATGCTAATTTATCTTTGTATGTTGCACCCTGACCCCCTAGACAGGGGCGTAACAGACCAGTACAGTTATAGTACTTTGTACTTTGCCACATTTATCTTCTTCTTAGCGAGTGTCATGCATTCTGCTTCTCCAGCGTTTTTAAGAGCTGTTGATGATGTCAAATGCAGCTTACGGCCGCACCGCTCTCTAAGCGCCCGATCTCGTCCGATCTCGTCCGATCTCGGCAGCCAAATAGAGCCGGGCCTGGTTAGTACTTGGTAGGAAGACCGCCTGGGAATACCAGGTGCTGTAAGCTTTTTTTCTTGGGTTTACGGGCAGCACAAGCTGGTGTTACTGCCTATTTATTCATAGGAATTGTTCCATATTTTCATCAAATTTTGTTCTTTCATTGCTATTTTGCTACTTTATTGGTTTGTCAACCATCGTGCTTCATTACTAGTAGACCATGTTACGGTCCTGGCCATATGTGTTGTTTTTATTTTGTTGTTCTTATAGGTGCCCTGCCTGATTGGCCGGATTGGGGGGCAGTACAGGAAGCTGATTGGTCCATCCTACACTTCCTGGAGTTTTAAAAGTACGGTTCCCAACAGCTAGCGAGGCTCTTTCTGGCAGCAGCACCTGTTTGCTGTTCTTGGTTTCCAAACCTTATTTAGCATTTTTGAATTGTTAGGTTTTGTGCCGTGGTTTTGTCTATAAATTGTATATTTTGTAAATAGTATTAAATCTGTAGAGGTGAACTGCCATTTTCTTTGGACAGTTTTCACATTAGGGAGTTAGGGTTAGCGACTGTCTTTTGGTTTGTTTATTTCTATCAGGCTAGCTAGCACTTTCTGTGGGAAATGGCTTATTTTGTTTATTATGTTGGCCTTGGTTCGCCCTGAGTTGTAGTGTCATGTTTTGTTTGACACTTTATGTTGTTTAAAATAAATATAATTCTGTTGGAACATCTCGATCCTGGATTATGGTTTGGAGACCGGAGAGGGAACATCCTAATTTATCTTTGTATGTTGCACCCTGACCCCCTAGACAGGGGCGTAACAGAGCAGTACAGTTATAGTACTTTGTACTTTGCCACATTTATCTTCTTCTTAGCAAGTGTTATGCATTCTGCTTCTACAGTGTTTTTAGGAGCTGTTGATGATATCAAATGCAGCTTACGGCCACACCGCTCTCTAAGCGCCCGATCTCGTCCGATCTCGGCAGCCAAATAGAGCCGGGCCTGGTTAGTACTTGGTAGGAAGACCGCCTGGGAATACCAGGTGCTGTAAGCTTTTTTGCTTGGGTTTACGGGCAGCACAAGCTGGTGTTACTGCCTATTTATTCCTAGAAATTGTTCTATATTTTCATCAAATTTTGTTCTTTCATTGCTGTTTTGCTACTTTATTGGTTTGTCAACCATCGTGCTTCTTTACTACTAGACCAGTACCGTTTTAGTACTTTGCCACATTTATCTTCTTCTTAGCAAGTGTTATGCATTCTGCTTCTACAGTGTTTTTAGGAGCTGTTGATGATGTCAAATGCAGCTTACGGCCACACCGCTCTCTAAGCGCCCGATCTCGTCCGATCTCGGCAGCCAAATAAGGCCGGGCCTAGTTAGTACTTGGTTGGAAGACCGCCTGGGAATACCAGGTGCTGTAAGCTTTTTTGCTTGGGTTTACGGGCAGCACAAGCTGGTGTTACTGCCTATTTATTCATAGAAATTGTTCTATATTTTCATCAAATTTTGTTCTTTCATTGCTATTTTGATAATTTATTGGTTTGTCAACCATCGTGCTTCATTACTAGTAGACCATGTTACGGTCCTGGCCATATGTGTTGTTTTTTTTTTGTTGTTCTTATAGGTGCCCTGCCTGATTGGCCGGATTGGGGGGCAGTACAGGAAGCTGATTGGTCCATCCTACACTTCCTGGAGTTTTAAAAGTACGGTTCCCAACAGCTAGCGAGGCTCTTTCTGGCAGCAGCACCTGTTTGCTGTTCTTGGTTTCCAAACCTTATTTAGCATTTTTGAATTGTTAGGTTTTGTGCCGTGGTTTTGTCTATAAATTGTATATTTTGTAAATAGTATTAAATCTGTAGGGGTGAACTGTCATTTTCTTTGGATTGTTTTCACATTTGGGAGTTAGGGTTAGCGACTGTCTTTTGGTTTGTTTATTTCTATCAGGCTAGCTAGCACTTTCTGTGGGAAATGGCTTAATTTGTTTATTATGTTGGCCTTGGTTCGCCCTGAGTTGTAGTGTCATGTTTTGTTTGACACTTTCTTTCGTTTAAAATAAATATCATTCTGTTGGAACATCTCGATCCTGGATTTTGGTTTGGGGATCGGAGAGGGAACATGCTAATTTATCTTTGTATGTTGCACCCTGACCCCCTAGACAGGGGCGTAACAGACCAGTACAGTTATAGTACTTTGTACTTTGCCACATTTATCTTCTTCTTAGCAAGTGTCATGCATCCTGCTTCTCCAGCGTTTTTAAGAGCTTTTGATGATGTCAAATGCAGCTTACGGCCACACTGCTCTCTAAGCGCCCGATCTCGTCTGATCTCGTCCGATCTCGGCAGCCAAATAAAGCCGGGCCTGGTTAGTACTTGGTAGGAAGACCGCGTGGGAATACCAGGTGCTGTAAGCTTTTTTGCTTGGGTTTACGGGCAGCACAAGCTGGTGTTACTGCCTATTTATTCATAGAAATTGTTCTATATTTTCATCAAATTTTGTTCTTTCATTACTGTTTTGCTACTTTATTGGTTTGTCAACCATCGTGCTTCATTACTAGTAGACCATGTTACGGTCCTGGCCATATGTGTTGTTTTTATTTTCTTGTTCTTATAGGTGCCCTGCCTGATTGGCCGGATTGGGGGGCAGTACAGGAAGCTGATTGGTCCATTTTACACTTCCTGGAGTTTTCAAAGTACGGTTCCCAACAGCTAGCGAGGCTCTTTCTGGCAGCAGCACCTGTTTGCTGTTCTTGGTTTCCAAACCTTATTTAGCATTTTTGAATTGTTAGGTTTTGTGCCGTGGTTTTGTTTATAAATTGTATATTTTGTAAATAGTATTAAATCTTTAGGGGTGAACAGCCATTTTCTTTTGATTGTTTTCTCTTGTTTTCACATTAGGGAGTTAGGGTTAGCGAGTGTCTTTTGGTTTGTTTATTTCTATCAGGCTAGCTAGCACTTTCTGTGGGAAATGGCTTATTTTGTTTATTATGTTGGCCTTGGTTCGCCCTGAGTTGTAGTGTCATGTTTTGTTTGACACTTTCTTTCGTTTAAAATAAATATCATTCTGTTGGAACATCTCGATACTGGAGTTTGGTTTGGGGATCGGAGAGGGAACATGCTAATTTATCTTTGTATGTTGCACCCTGACCCCCTGGACAGGGGCGTAACAGACCAGTACAGTTATATTACTTTGTACTTTGCCACATTTATCTTCTTCTTAGCAAGTGTCATGCATTCTGCTTCTCCAGCGTTTTTAAGAGCTGTTGATGATGTCAAATGCAGCTTACGGCCACACCGCTCTCTAAGCGCCGGATCTCGTCCGATCTCGGCAGCCAAATAGAGCCGGGCCTGGTTAGTACTTGGTAGGAAGACCGCCTGGGAATACCAGGTGCTTTAAGCTTTTTTGCTTGGGTTTACGGGCAGCACAAGCTGGTGTTACTGCCTATTTATTCATAGAAATTGTTCTATATTTTCATCAAATTTTGTTCTTTCATTGCTGTTGTTTTGCTACTTTATTGGTTTCTCAACCATCGTGCTTCATTACTAGTAGACCATGTTAAATAAATTGTATATTTTGTAAATAGTATTAAATCTGTAGGGGTGAACTGCCATTTTCTTGGACTGTTTTCACATTAGGGAGTAAGGGTTAGCGACTGTCTTTTGGTTTGTTTATTTCTATCAGGCTAGCTAGCACTTTCTATGGGAAATGGCTTATTTTGTTTATTATGTTGGCCTTGGTTCGCCCTGAGTTGTAGTGTCATGTTTTGTTTGACACTTTCTTTCGTTTAAAATAAATATCATTCTGTTGGAACATCTCGATCCTGGATTTTGGTTTGGGGATCGGAGAGGGAACATGCTAATTTATCTTTGTATGTTGCACCCTGACCCCCTGGACAGGGGCGTAACAGACCAGTACAGTTATAGTACTTTGTACTTTGCCACATTTATCTTCTTCTTAGCAAGTGTCATGCATTCTGCTTCTCCAGCGTTTTTAGGAGCTGTTGATGATGTCAAATGCAGCTTACGGCCACACCGCTCTCTAAGCGCCCGATCTCGTCCGATCTCGGCAGCCAAATAAGGCCGGGCCTAGTTAGTACTTGGTTGGAAGACCGCCTGGGAATACCAGGTGCTGTAAGCTTTTTTGCTTGGGTTTACGGGCAGCACAAGCTGGTGTTACTGCCTATTTATTCATAGAAATTGTTCCATATTTTCATCAAATTTTGTTCTTTCATTGCTATTTTGATAATTTATTGGTTTGTCAACCATCGTGCTTCATTACTAGTAGACCATGTTACGGTCCTGGCCATATGTGTTGTTTTTTTTTTGTTGTTCTTATAGGTGCCCTGCCTGATTGGCCGGATTGGGGGGCAGTACAGGAAGCTGATTGGTCCATCCTACACTTCCTGGAGTTTTAAAAGTACGGTTCCCAACAGCTAGCGAGGCTCTTTCTGGCAGCAGCACCTGTTTGCTGTTCTTGGTTTCCAAACCTTATTTAGCATTTTTGAATTGTTAGGTTTTGTGCCGTGGTTTTGTCTATAAATTGTATATTTTGTAAATAGTATTAAATCTGTAGGGGTGAACTGTCATTTTCTTTGGATTGTTTTCACATTTGGGAGTTAGGGTTAGCGACTGTCTTTTGGTTTGTTTATTTCTATCAGGCTAGCTAGCACTTTCTGTGGGAAATGGCTTAATTTGTTTATTATGTTGGTCCTTGGTTCGCCCTGAGTTGTAGTGTCATGTTTTGTTTGACACTTTCTTTCGTTTAAAATAAATATCATTCTGTTGGAACATCTCGATCCTGGATTTTGGTTTGGGGATCGGAGAGGGAACATGCTAATTTATCTTTGTATGTTGCACCCTGACCCCCTAGACAGGGGCGTAACAGACCAGTACAGTTATAGTACTTTGTACTTTGCCACATTTATCTTCTTCTTAGCAAGTGTCATGCATTCTGCTTCTCCAGCGTTTTTAAGAGCTTTTGATGATGTCAAATGCAGCTTACGGCCACACTGCTCTCTAAGCGCCCGATCTCGTCTGATCTCGTCCGATCTCGGCAGCCAAATAAAGCCGGGCCTGGTTTCTACTTGGTAGGAAGACCGCGTGGGAATACCAGGTGCTGTAAGCTTTTTTGCTTGGGTTTACGGGCAGCACAAGCTGGTGTTACTGCCTATTTATTCATAGAAATTGTTCTATATTTTCATCAAATTTTGTTCTTTCATTACTGTTTTGCTACTTTATTGGTTTGTCAACCATCGTGCTTCATTACTAGTAGACCATGTTACGGTCCTGGCCATATGTGTTGTTTTTATTTTCTTGTTCTTATAGGTGCCCTGCCTGATTGGCCGGATTGGGGGGCAGTACAGGAAGCTGATTGGTCCATCCTACACTTCCTGGAGTTTTCAAAGTACGGTTCCCAACAGCTAGCGAGGCTCTTTCTGGCAGCAGCACCTGTTTGCTGTTCTTGGTTTCCAAACCTTATTTAGCATTTTTGAATTGTTAGGTTTTGTGCCGTGGTTTTGTTTATAAATTGTATATTTTGTAAATAGTATTAAATCTTTAGGGGTGAACAGCCATTTTCTTTTGATTGTTTTCTCTTGTTTTCACATTAGGGAGTTAGGGTTAGCGAGTGTCTTTTGGTTTGTTTATTTCTATCAGGCTAGCTAGCACTTTCTGTGGGAAATGGCTTATTTTGTTTATTATGTTGGCCTTGGTTCGCCCTGAGTTGTAGTGTCATGTTTTGTTTGACACTTTCTTTCGTTTAAAATAAATATCATTCTGTTGGAACATCTCGATACTGGAGTTTGGTTTGGGGATCGGAGAGGGAACATGCTAATTTATCTTTGTATGTTGCACCCTGACCCCCTGGACAGGGGCGTAACAGACCAGTACAGTTATAGTACTTTGTACTTTGCCACATTTATCTTCTTCTTAGCAAGTGTCATGCATTCTGCTTCTCCAGCGTTTTTAAGAGCTGTTGATGATGTCAAATGCAGCTTACGGCCACACCGCTCTCTAAGCGCCCGATCTCGTCCGATCTCGGCAGCCAAATAGAGCCGGGCCTGGTTAGTACTTGGTAGGAAGACCGCCTGGGAATACCAGGTGCTGTAAGCTTTTTTGCTTGGGTTTACGGGCAGCACAAGCTGGTGTTACTGCCTATTTATTCATAGAAATTGTTCTATATTTTCATCAAATTTTGTTCTTTCATTGCTGTTTTGCTACTTTATTGGTTTTTCAACCATCGTGCTTCATTACTAGTAGACCATGTTACGGTCCTGGCCATATGTGTTGTTTTTATTTTCTCGTTCTTATAGGTGCCCTGCCTGATTGGCCGGATTGAGGGGCAGTACAGGAAGCTGATTGGTCCATCCTACACTTCCTGGAGTTTTAAAAGTACGGTTTCCAACAGCTAGCGAGGCTCTTTCTGGCAGCAGCACCTGTTTGCTGTTCTTGGTTTCCAAACCTTATTTAGCATTTTTGAATTGTTAGGTTTTGTGCCGTGGTTTTGTTTATAAATTGTATATTTTGTAATTCGTATTAAATCTGTAGGGGTGAACAGCCATTTTCTTTTGATTGTTTTCTCTTGTTTTCACATTAGGGAGTTAGGGTTAGCGACTGTCTTTTGGTTTGTTTATTTCTATCAGGCTAGCTAGCACTTTCTGTGGGAAATGGCTTATTTTGTTTATTATGTTGGCCTTGGTTCGCCCTGAGTTGTAGTGTCATGTTTTGTTTGACACTTTCTTTCGTTTAAAATAAATATCATTCTGTTGGAACATCTCGATCCTGGATTTTGGTTTGGGGATCGGAGAGGGAACATGCTAATTTATCTTTGTATGTTGCACCCTGACCCCCTGGACAGGGGCGTAACAGACCAGTACAGTTATAGTACTTTGTACTTTGCCACATTTATCTTCGTCTTAGCAAGTTTCATGCATTCTGCTTCTCCAACGTTTTTAAGAGCTGTTGATGATGTCAAATGCAGCTTACGGCCACACCGCTCTCTAAGCGCCCGATCTCGTCCGATCTCGGCAGCCAAATAGAGCCGGGCCTGGTTAGTACTTGGTAGGAAGACCGCGTGGGAATACCAGGTGCTGTAAGCTTTTTTGCTTGGGTTTACGGGCAGCACAAGCTGGTGTTACTGCCTATTTATTCATAGAAATTGTTCTATATTTTCATCAAATTTTGTTCTTTCATTACTGTTTTGCTACTTTATTGGTTTGTCAACCATCGTGCTTCATTACTAGTAGACCATGTTACGGTCCTGGCCATATGTGTTGTTTTTGATATGTTGTTCTTATAGGTGCCCTGCCTGATTGGCCGGATTGAGGGGCAGTACAGGAAGCTGATTGGTCCATCCTACACTTCCTGGAGTTTTAAAAGTACGGTTCCCAACAGCTAGCGAGGCTCTTTCTGGCAGCAGCACCTGTTTGCTGTTCTTGGTTTCCAAACCTTATTTAGCATTTTTGAATTGTTAGGTTTTGTGCCGTGGTTTTGTTTATAAATTGTATATTTTGTAAATAGTATTAAATCTGTAGGGGTGAACAGCCATTTTCTTTGGACTGTTTTCACATTAGGGAGTTAGGGTTAGCGACTGTCTTTTGGTTTGTTTATTTCTATCAGGCTAGCTAGCACTTTCTGTGGGAAATGGCTTATTTTGTTTATTATGTTGGCCTTGGTTCGCCCTGAGTTGTAGTGTCATGTTTTGTTTGACACTTTCTTTCGTTTAAAATAAATATCATTCTGTTGGAACATCTCGATCCTGGATTTTGGTTTGGGGATCGGAGAGGGAACATGCTAATTTATCTTTGTATGTTGCACCCTGACCCCCTGGACAGGGGCGTAACAGACCAGTACAGTTATAATACTTTGTACTTTGCCACATTTGTCTTCTTCTTAGCAAGTGTCATGCATTCTGGTTCTCCAGTGTTTTTAAGAGCTGTTGATGATGTCAAATGCAGCTTACGGCCACACCGCTCTCTAAGCGCCCAATCTCGTCCGATCTCGGCAGCCAAATAGAGCCGGGCCTGGTTAGTACTTGGTAGGAAGACCGCCTGGGAATACCAGGTGTTGTAAGCTTTTTTGCTTGGGTTTACAGGCAGCACAAGCTGGTGTTACTGCCTATTTATTCATAGAAATTGTTCTATATTTTCATCAAATTTTGTTCTTTCATTGCTGTTTTGCTACTTTATTGGTTTTTCAACCATCGTGCTTCATTACTAGTAGACCATGTTACGGTCCTGGCCATATGTGTTGTTTTTATTTTCTCGTTCTTATAGGTGCCCTGCCTGATTGGCCGGATTGAGGGGCAGTACAGGAAGCTGATTGGTCCATCCTACACTTCCTGGAGTTTTAAAAGTACGGTTCCCAACAGCTAGCGAGGCTCTTTCTGGCAGCAGCACCTGTTTGCTGTTCTTGGTTTCCAAACCTTATTTAGCATTTTTGAATTGTTAGGTTTTGTGCCGTGGTTTTGTTTATAAATTGTATATTTTGTAAATAGTATTAAATCTGTAGGGGTGAACAGCCATTTTCTTTTGATTGTTTTTTCTTGTTTTCACATTAGGGAGTTAGGGTTAGCGACTGTCTTTTGGTTTGTTTATTTCTATCAGGCTAGCTAGCACTTTCTGTGGGAAATGGCTTATTTTGTTTATTATGTTGGCCTTGGTTCGCCCTGAGTTGTAGTGTCATGTTTTGTTTGACACTTTCTTTCGTTTAAAATAAATATCATTCTGTTGGAACATCTCGATCCTGGATTTTGGTTTGGGGATCGGAGAGGGAACATGCTAATTTATCTTTGTATGTTGCACCCTGACCCCCTAGACAGGGGCGTAACAGACCAGTACAGTTATAGTACTTTGTACTTTGCCACATTTATCTTCTTCTTAGCAAGTGTCATGCATTCTGCTTCTCCAGCGTTTTTAAGAGCTGTTGATGATGTCAAATGCAGCTTACGGCCACACCCCTCTCTAAGCGCCCGATCTCGTCCGATCTCGGCAGCCAAATAGAGCCGGGCCTGGTTAGTACTTGGTAGGAAGACCGCCTGGGAATACCAGGTGCTGTAAGCTTTTTTGCTTGGGTTTACGGGCAGCACAAGCTGGTGTTACTGCCTATTTATTCATAGAAATTGTTCTATATTTTCATCAAATTTTGTTCTTTCATTGCTGTTTTGCTACTTTATTGGTTTGCCAACCATCGTGCCTAATTACTAGTAGACCATGTTACGGTCCTGGCCATATGTGTTGTTTTTTTTTCTTGTTCTTATAGGTGCCCTGCCTGATTGGCCGGATTGGGGGGCAGTACAGGAAGCTGATTGGTCCATCCTACACTTGCTGGAGTTTTAAAAGTACGGTTCCCAACAGCTAGCGAGGCTCTTTCTGGCATCAGCACCTGTTTGCTGTTCTTGGTTTCCAAACCTTATTTAGCATTTTTGAATTGTTAGGTTTTGTGCCGTGGTTTTGTTTATAAATTGTATATTTTGTAAATAGTATTAAATCTGTAGGGGTGGACTGCCATTTTCTTTTGATTGTTTTCACATTAGGGAGTTAGGGTTAGCGACTGTGTTTTGGTTTGTTTATTTCTATCAGGCTAGCTAGCACTTTCTGTGGGAAATGGCTTATTTTGTTTATTATGTTGGCCTTGGTTCGCCCTGAGTTGTAGTGTCATGTTTTGTTTGACACTTTCTTTCGTTTAAAATAAATATCATTCTGTTGGAACATCTCGATCCTGGATTTTGGTTTGGGGATCGGAGAGGGAACATGCTAATTTATCTTTGTATGTTGCACCCTGACCCCCTGGACAGGGGCGTAACAGACCAGTGCAGTTATAGTACTTTGTACTTTGCCACATTTATCTTCTTTTTAGCAAGTTTCATGCATTCTGCTTCTCCAACGTTTTTAAGAGCTGTTGATGATGTCAAATGCAGCTTACGGCCACACCGCTCTCTAAGCGCCCGATCTCGTCCGATCTCGGCAGCCAAATAGAGCCGGGCCTGGTTAGTACTTGGTAGGAAGACCGCGTGGGAATACCAGGTGCTGTAAGCTTTTTTGCTTGGGTTTACGGGCAGCACAAGCTGGTGTTACTGCCTATTTATTCATAGAAATTGTTCTATATTTTCATCAAATTTTGTTCTTTCATTACTGTTTTGCTACTTTATTGGTTTGTCAACCATCGTGCTTCATTACTAGTAGACCATGTTACGGTCCTGGCCATATGTGTTGTTTTTGATATGTTGTTCTTATAGGTGCCCTGCCTGATTGGCCGGATTGAGGGGCAGTACAGGAAGCTGATTGGTCCATCCTACACTTCCTGGAGTTTTAAAAGTACGGTTCCCAACAGCTAGCGAGGCTCTTTCTGGCAGCAGCACCTGTTTGCTGTTCTTGGTTTCCAAACCTTATTTAGCATTTTTGAATTGTTAGGTTTTGTGCCGTGGTTTTGTTTATAAATTGTATATTTTGTAAATAGTATTAAATCTGTAGGGGTGAACAGCCATTTTCTTTGGACTGTTTTCACATTAGGGAGTTAGGGTTAGCGACTGTCTTTTGGTTTGTTTATTTCTATCAGGCTAGCTAGCACTTTCTGTGGGAAATGGCTTATTTTGTTTATTATGTTGGCCTTGGTTCGCCCTGAGTTGTAGTGTCATGTTTTGTTTGACACTTTCTTTCGTTTAAAATAAATATCATTCTGTTGGAACATCTCGATCCTGGATTTTGGTTTGGGGATCGGAGAGGGAACATGCTAATTTATCTTTGTATGTTGCACCCTGACCCCCTGGACAGGGGCGTAACAGACCAGTACAGTTATAGTACTTTGTACTTTGCCACATTTGTCTTCTTCTTAGCAAGTGTCATGCATTCTGCTTCTCCAGTGTTTTTAAGAGCTGTTGATGATGTCAAATGCAGCTTACGGCCACACCGCTCTCTAAGCGCCCAATCTCGTCCGATCTCGGCAGCCAAATAGAGCCGGGCCTGGTTAGTACTTGGTAGGAAGACCGCCTGGGAATACCAGGTGTTGTAAGCTTTTTTGCTTGGGTTTACGGGCAGCACAAGCTGGTGTTACTGCCTATTTATTCATAGAAATTGTTCTATATTTTCATCAAATTTTGTTCTTTCATTGCTGTTTTGCTACTTTATTGGTTTTTCAACCATCGTGCTTCATTACTAGTAGACCATGTTACGGTCCTGGCCATATGTGTTGTTTTTATTTTCTCGTTCTTATAGGTGCCCTGCCTGATTGGCCGGATTGAGGGGCAGTACAGGAAGCTGATTGGTCCATCCTACACTTCCTGGAGTTTTAAAAGTACGGTTCCCAACAGCTAGCGAGGCTCTTTCTGGCAGCAGCACCTGTTTGCTGTTCTTGGTTTCCAAACCTTATTTAGCATTTTTGAATTGTTAGGTTTTGTGCCGTGGTTTTGTTTATAAATTGTATATTTTGTAATTCGTATTAAATCTGTAGGGGTGAACAGCCATTTTCTTTTGATTGTTTTCTCTTGTTTTCACATTAGGGAGTTAGGGTTAGCGACTGTCTTTTGGTTTGTTTATTTCTATCAGGCTAGCTAGCACTTTCTGTGGGAAATGGCTTATTTTGTTTATTATGTTGGTCTTGGTTCGCCCTGAGTTGTAGTGTCATGTTTTGTTTGACACTTTCTTTCGTTTAAAATAAATATCATTCTGTTGGAACATCTCGATCCTGGATTTTGGTTTGGGGATCGGAGAGGGAACATGCTAATTTATCTTTGTATGTTGCACCCTGACCCCCTGGACAGGGGCGTAACAGACCAGTACAGTTATAGTACTTTGTACTTTGCCACATTTGTCTTCTTCTTAGCAAGTGTCATGCATTCTGCTTCTCCAGTGTTTTTAAGAGCTGTTGATGATGTCAAATGCAGCTTACGGCCACACCGCTCTCTAAGCGCCCAATCTCGTCCGATCTCGGCAGCCAAATAGAGCCGGGCCTGGTTAGTACTTGGTAGGAAGACCGCCTGGGAATACCAGGTGTTGTAAGCTTTTTTGCTTGGGTTTACGGGCAGCACAAGCTGGAGTTACTGCCTATTTATTCATAGAAATTGTTCTATATTTTCATCAAATTTTGTTCTTTCATTGCTGGTTTGCTACTTTATTGGTTTTTCAACCATCGTGCTTCATTACTAGTAGACCATGTTACGGTCCTGGCCATATGTGTTGTTTTTATTTTCTCGTTCTTATAGGTGCCCTGCCTGATTGGCCGGATTGAGGGGCAGTACAGGAAGCTGATTGGTCCATCCTACACTTCCTGGAGTTTTAAAAGTACGGTTCCCAACAGCTAGCGAGGCTCTTTCTGGCAGCAGCACCTGTTTGCTGTTCTTGGTTTCCAAACCTTATTTAGCATTTTTGAATTGTTAGGTTTTGTGCCGTGGTTTTGTTTATAAATTGTATATTTTGTAAATAGTATTAAATCTGTAGGGGTGAACAGCCATTTTCTTTTGATTGTTTTCTCTTGTTTTCACATTAGGGAGTTAGGGTTAGCGACTGTCTTTTGGTTTGTTTATTTCTATCAGGCTAGCTAGCACTTTCTGTGGGAAATGGCTTAATTTGTTTATTATGTTGGTCCTTGGTTCGCCCTGAGTTGTAGTGTCATGTTTTGTTTGACACTTTCTTTCGTTTAAAATAAATATCATTCTGTTGGAACATCTCGATCCTGGATTTTGGTTTGGGGATCGGAGAGGGAACATGCTAATTTATCTTTGTATGTTGCACCCTGACCCCCTAGACAGGGGCGTAACAGACCAGTACAGTTATAGTACTTTGTACTTTGCCACATTTATCTTCTTCTTAGCAAGTGTCATGCATTCTGCTTCTCCAGCGTTTTTAAGAGCTTTTGATGATGTCAAATGCAGCTTACGGCCACACTGCTCTCTAAGCGCCCGATCTCGTCTGATCTCGTCCGATCTCGGCAGCCAAATAAAGCCGGGCCTGGTTAGTACTTGGTAGGAAGACCGCGTGGGAATACCAGGTGCTGTAAGCTTTTTTGCTTGGGTTTACGGGCAGCACAAGCTGGTGTTACTGCCTATTTATTCATAGAAATTGTTCTATATTTTCATCAAATTTTGTTCTTTCATTACTGTTTTGCTACTTTATTGGTTTGTCAACCATCGTGCTTCATTACTAGTAGACCATGTTACGGTCCTGGCCATATGTGTTGTTTTTATTTTCTTGTTCTTAAAGGTGCCCTGCCTGATTGGCCGGATTGGGGGGCAGTACAGGAAGCTGATTGGTCCATCCTACACTTCCTGGAGTTTTAAAAGTACGGTTCCCAACAGCTAGCGAGGCTCTTTCTGGCAGCAGCACCTGTTTGCTGTTCTTGGTTTCCAAACCTTATTTAGCATTTTTGAATTGTTAGGTTTTGTGCCGTGGTTTTGTTTATAAATTGTATATTTTGTAAATAGTATTAAATCTTTAGGGGTGAACAGCCATTTTCTTTTGATTGTTTTCTCTTGTTTTCACATTAGGGAGTTAGGGTTAGCGACTGTCTTTTGGTTTGTTTATTTCTATCAGGCTAGCTAGCACTTTCTGTGGGAAATGGCTTATTTTGTTTATTATGTTGGCCTTGGTTCGCCCTGAGTTGTAGTGTCATGTTTTGTTTGACACTTTCTTTCGTTTAAAATAAATATCATTCTGTTGGAACATCTCGATACTGGAGTTTGGTTTGGGGATCGGAGAGGGAACATGCTAATTTATCTTTGTATGTTGCACCCTGACCCCCTGGACAGGGGCGTAACAGACCAGTACAGTTATATTACTTTGTACTTTGCCACATTTATCTTCTTCTTAGCAAGTGTCATGCATTCTGCTTCTCCAGCGTTTTTAAGAGCTGTTGATGATGTCAAATGCAGCTTACGGCCACACCGCTCTCTAAGCGCCGGATCTCGTCCGATCTCGGCAGCCAAATAGAGCCGGGCCTGGTTAGTACTTGGTAGGAAGACCGCCTGGGAATACCAGGTGCTGTAAGCTTTATTGCTTGGGTTTACGGGCAGCACAAGCTGGTGTTACTGCCTATTTATTCATAGAAATTGTTCTATATTTTCATCAAATTTTGTTCTTTCATTGCTGTTGTTTTGCTACTTTATTGGTTTCTCAACCATCGTGCTTCATTACTAGTAGACCATGTTAAATAAATTGTATATTTTGTAAATAGTATTAAATCTGTAGGGGTGAACTGCCATTTTCTTGGACTGTTTTCACATTAGGGAGTAAGGGTTAGCGACTGTCTTTTGGTTTGTTTATTTCTATCAGGCTAGCTAGCACTTTCTATGGGAAATGGCTTATTTTGTTTATTATGTTGGCCTTGGTTCGCCCTGAGTTGTAGTGTCATGTTTTGTTTGACACTTTCTTTCGTTTAAAATAAATATCATTCTGTTGGAACATCTCGATCCTGGATTTTGGTTTGGGGATCGGAGAGGGAACATGCTAATTTATCTTTGTATGTTGCACCCTGACCCCCTGGACAGGGGCGTAACAGACCAGTACAGTTATAGTACTTTGTACTTTGCCACATTTATCTTCTTCTTAGCATGTTTCATGCATTCTGCTTCTCCAACGTTTTTATGCAGCTTACGGCCACACCGCTCTCTAAGCGCCCGATCTCGTCCGATCTCGGCAGCCAAATAGAGCCGGGCCTTGTTAGTACTTGGTAGGAAGACCGCCTGGGAATACCAGGTGATGTAAGCTTTTTTGCTTGGGTTTACGGGCAGCACAAACTGGTGTTACTGCCTATTTATTCATAGAAATTGTTGTATATTTTCATCAAATTTTGTTCTTTCATTGCTGTTTTGCTACTTTATTGGTTTGTCAACCATCGTGCTTCATTACTAGTAGACCATGTTACGGTCCTGGCCATATGTGTTGTTTTTATTTTGTTGTTCTTATAGGTGCCCTGCCTGATTGGCCGGATTGGGGGGCAGTACAGGAAGCTGATTGGTCCATCCTACACTTCCTGGAGTTTTAAAAGTACGGTTCCCAACAGCTAGCGAGGCTCTTTCTGGCAGCAACACCTGTTTGCTGTTCTTGGTTTCCAAACCTTATTTAGCATTTTTGAATTGTTAGGTTTTGTGCCGTGGTTTTGTTTATAAATTGTATATTTTGTAAATAGTATTAAATCTGTAGGGGTGAACAGCCATTTTCTTTGGACTGTTTTCACATTAGGGAGTTAGGGTTAGCGACTGTCTTTTGGTTTGTTTATTTCTATCAGGCTAGCTAGCACTTTCTGTGGGAAATGGCTTATTTTGTTTATTATGTTGGCCTTGGTTCGCCCTGAGTTGTAGTGTCATGTTTTGTTTGACACTTTCTTTCGTTTAAAATAAATATCATTCTGTTGGAACATCTCGATCCTGGATTTTGGTTTGGGGATCGGAGAGGGAACATGCTAATTTATCTTTGTATGTTGCACCCTGACCCCCTGGACAGGGGCGTAACAGACCAGTACAGTTATAGTACTTTGTACTTTGCCACATTTGTCTTCTTCTTAGCAAGTGTCATGCATTCTGCTTCTCCAGTGTTTTTAAGAGCTGTTGATGATGTCAAATGCAGCTTACGGCCACACCGCTCTCTAAGCGCCCAATCTCGTCCGATCTCGGCAGCCAAATAGAGCCGGGCCTGGTTAGTACTTGGTAGGAAGACCGCCTGGGAATACCAGGTGTTGTAAGCTTTTTTGCTTGGGTTTACGGGCAGCACAAGCTGGTGTTACTGCCTATTTATTCATAGAAATTGTTCTATATTTTCATCAAATTTTGTTCTTTCATTGCTGTTTTGCTACTTTATTGGTTTTTCAACCATCGTGCTTCATTACTAGTAGACCATGTTACGGTCCTGGCCATATGTGTTGTTTTTATTTTCTCGTTCTTATAGGTGCCCTGCCTGATTGGCCGGATTGAGGGGCAGTACAGGAAGCTGATTGGTCCATCCTACACTTCCTGGAGTTTTAAAAGTACGGTTCCCAACAGCTAGCGAGGCTCTTTCTGGCAGCAGCACCTGTTTGCTGTTCTTGGTTTCCAAACCTTATTTAGCATTTTTGAATTGTTAGGTTTTGTGCCGTGGTTTTGTTTATAAATTGTATATTTTGTAATTCGTATTAAATCTGTAGGGGTGAACAGCCATTTTCTTTTGATTGTTTTCTCTTGTTTTCACATTAGGGAGTTAGGGTTAGCGACTGTCTTTTGGTTTGTTTATTTCTATCAGGCTAGCTAGCACTTTCTGTGGGAAATGGCTTATTTTGTTTATTATGTTGGCCTTGGTTCGCCCTGAGTTGTAGTGTCATGTTTTGTTTGACACTTTCTTTCGTTTAAAATAAATATCATTCTGTTGGAACATCTCGATCCTGGATTTTGGTTTGGGGATCGGAGAGGGAACATGCTAATTTATCTTTGTATGTTGCACCCTGACCCCCTGGACAGGGGCGTAACAGACCAGTACAGTTATAGTACTTTGTACTTTGCCACATTTGTCTTCTTCTTAGCAAGTGTCATGCATTCTGCTTCTCCAGTGTTTTTAAGAGCTGTTGATGATGTCAAATGCAGCTTACGGCCACACCGCTCTCTAAGCGCCCAATCTCGTCCGATCTCGGCAGCCAAATAGAGCCGGGCCTGGTTAGTACTTGGTAGGAAGACCGCCTGGGAATACCAGGTGTTGTAAGCTTTTTTGCTTGGGTTTACGGGCAGCACAAGCTGGAGTTACTGCCTATTTATTCATAGAAATTGTTCTATATTTTCATCAAATTTTGTTCTGTCATTGCTGGTTTGCTACTTTATTGGTTTTTCAACCATCGTGCTTCATTACTAGTAGACCATGTTACGGTCCTGGCCATATGTGTTGTTTTTATTTTCTCGTTCTTATAGGTGCCCTGCCTGATTGGCCGGATTGAGGGGCAGTACAGGAAGCTGATTGGTCCATCCTACACTTCCTGGAGTTTTAAAAGTACGGTTCCCAACAGCTAGCGAGGCTCTTTCTGGCAGCAGCACCTGTTTGCTGTTCTTGGTTTCCAAACCTTATTTAGCATTTTTGAATTGTTAGGTTTTGTGCCGTGGTTTTGTTTATAAATTGTATATTTTGTAAATAGTATTAAATCTGTAGGGGTGAACAGCCATTTTCTTTTGATTGTTTTCTCTTGTTTTCACATTAGGGAGTTAGGGTTAGCGACTGTCTTTTGGTTTGTTTATTTCTATCAGGCTAGCTAGCACTTTCTGTGGGAAATGGCTTAATTTGTTTATTATGTTGGTCCTTGGTTCGCCCTGAGTTGTAGTGTCATGTTTTGTTTGACACTTTCTTTCGTTTAAAATAAATATCATTCTGTTGGAACATCTCGATCCTGGATTTTGGTTTGGGGATCGGAGAGGGAACATGCTAATTTATCTTTGTATGTTGCACCCTGACCCCCTAGACAGGGGCGTAACAGACCAGTACAGTTATAGTACTTTGTACTTTGCCACATTTATCTTCTTCTTAGCAAGTGTCATGCATTCTGCTTCTCCAGCGTTTTTAAGAGCTTTTGATGATGTCAAATGCAGCTTACGGCCACACTGCTCTCTAAGCGCCCGATCTCGTCTGATCTCGTCCGATCTCGGCAGCCAAATAAAGCCGGGCCTGGTTAGTACTTGGTAGGAAGACCGCGTGGGAATACCAGGTGCTGTAAGCTTTTTTGCTTGGGTTTACGGGCAGCACAAGCTGGTGTTACTGCCTATTTATTCATAGAAATTGTTCTATATTTTCATCAAATTTTGTTCTTTCATTACTGTTTTGCTACTTTATTGGTTTGTCAACCATCGTGCTTCATTACTAGTAGACCATGTTACGGTCCTGGCCATATGTGTTGTTTTTATTTTCTTGTTCTTAAAGGTGCCCTGCCTGATTGGCCGGATTGGGGGGCAGTACAGGAAGCTGATTGGTCCATCCTACACTTCCTGGAGTTTTAAAAGTACGGTTCCCAACAGCTAGCGAGGCTCTTTCTGGCAGCAGCACCTGTTTGCTGTTCTTGGTTTCCAAACCTTATTTAGCATTTTTGAATTGTTAGGTTTTGTGCCGTGGTTTTGTTTATAAATTGTATATTTTGTAAATAGTATTAAATCTTTAGGGGTGAACAGCCATTTTCTTTTGATTGTTTTCTCTTGTTTTCACATTAGGGAGTTAGGGTTAGCGACTGTCTTTTGGTTTGTTTATTTCTATCAGGCTAGCTAGCACTTTCTGTGGGAAATGGCTTATTTTGTTTATTATGTTGGCCTTGGTTCGCCCTGAGTTGTAGTGTCATGTTTTGTTTGACACTTTCTTTCGTTTAAAATAAATATCATTCTGTTGGAACATCTCGATACTGGAGTTTGGTTTGGGGATCGGAGAGGGAACATGCTAATTTATCTTTGTATGTTGCACCCTGACCCCCTGGACAGGGGCGTAACAGACCAGTACAGTTATATTACTTTGTACTTTGCCACATTTATCTTCTTCTTAGCAAGTGTCATGCATTCTGCTTCTCCAGCGTTTTTAAGAGCTGTTGATGATGTCAAATGCAGCTTACGGCCACACCGCTCTCTAAGCGCCGGATCTCGTCCGATCTCGGCAGCCAAATAGAGCCGGGCCTGGTTAGTACTTGGTAGGAAGACCGCCTGGGAATACCAGGTGCTGTAAGCTTTATTGCTTGGGTTTACGGGCAGCACAAGCTGGTGTTACTGCCTATTTATTCATAGAAATTGTTCTATATTTTCATCAAATTTTGTTCTTTCATTGCTGTTGTTTTGCTACTTTATTGGTTTCTCAACCATCGTGCTTCATTACTAGTAGACCATGTTAAATAAATTGTATATTTTGTAAATAGTATTAAATCTGTAGGGGTGAACTGCCATTTTCTTGGACTGTTTTCACATTAGGGAGTAAGGGTTAGCGACTGTCTTTTGGTTTGTTTATTTCTATCAGGCTAGCTAGCACTTTCTATGGGAAATGGCTTATTTTGTTTATTATGTTGGCCTTGGTTCGCCCTGAGTTGTAGTGTCATGTTTTGTTTGACACTTTCTTTCGTTTAAAATAAATATCATTCTGTTGGAACATCTCGATCCTGGATTTTGGTTTGGGGATCGGAGAGGGAACATGCTAATTTATCTTTGTATGTTGCACCCTGACCCCCTGGACAGGGGCGTAACAGACCAGTACAGTTATAGTACTTTGTACTTTGCCACATTTATCTTCTTCTTAGCATGTTTCATGCATTCTGCTTCTCCAACGTTTTTATGCAGCTTACGGCCACACCGCTCTCTAAGCGCCCGATCTCGTCCGATCTCGGCAGCCAAATAGAGCCGGGCCTTGTTAGTACTTGGTAGGAAGACCGCCTGGGAATACCAGGTGATGTAAGCTTTTTTGCTTGGGTTTACGGGCAGCACAAACTGGTGTTACTGCCTATTTATTCATAGAAATTGTTGTATATTTTCATCAAATTTTGTTCTTTCATTGCTGTTTTGCTACTTTATTGGTTTGTCAACCATCGTGCTTCATTACTAGTAGACCATGTTACGGTCCTGGCCATATGTGTTGTTTTTATTTTGTTGTTCTTATAGGTGCCCTGCCTGATTGGCCGGATTGGGGGGCAGTACAGGAAGCTGATTGGTCCATCCTACACTTCCTGGAGTTTTAAAAGTACGGTTCCCAACAGCTAGCGAGGCTCTTTCTGGCAGCAACACCTGTTTGCTGTTCTTGGTTTCCAAACCTTATTTAGCATTTTTGAATTGTTAGGTTTTGTGCCGTGGTTTTGTTTATAAATTGTATATTTTGTAATTCGTATTAAATCTGTAGGGGTGAACAGCCATTTTCTTTGGACTGTTTTCACATTAGGGAGTTAGGGTTAGCGACTGTCTTTTGGATTGTTTATTTCTATCAGGCTAGCTAGCACTTTCTGTGGGAAATGGCTTATTTTGTTTATTATGTTGGCCTTGGTTCGCCCTGAGTTGTAGTGTCATGTTTTGTTTGACACTTTCTTTCGTTTAAAATAAATATCATTCTGTTGGAACATCTCGATACTGGATTTTGGTTTGGGGATCGGAGAGGGAACATGCTAATTTATCTTTGTATGTTGCACCCTGACCCCCTAGACAGGGGCGTAACAGACCAGTACAGTTATAGTACTTTGTACTTTGCCACGTTTATCTTCGTCTTAGCAAGTGTCATGCATTCTGCTTCTCCAGCGTTTTTAAGAGCTGTTGATGATGTCAAATGCAGCTTACGGCCACACCGCTCTCTAAGCGCCCGATCTCGTCCGATCTCGGCAGCCAAATAGAGCCGGGCCTTGTTAGTACTTGGTAGGAAGACTGCCTGGGAATACCAGGTGCTGTAAACTTTTTTGCTTGGGTTTACGGGCAGCACAAGCTGGTGTTACTGCCTATTTATTCATAGAAATTGTTCTATATTTTCATCAAATTTTGTTCTTTCATTGCTGTTTTGCTACTTTATTGGTTTGTCAACCATCGTGCTTCATTACTAGTAGACCATGTTACGGTCCTGGCCATATGTGTTGTTTTTGATTTGTTGTTCTTATAGGTGCCCTGCCTGATTGGCCGGATTGAGGGGCAGTACAGGAAGCTGATTGGTCCATCCTACACTTCCTGGAGTTTTAAAAGTACGGTTCCCAACAGCTAGCGAGGCTCTTTCTGGCAGCAGCACCTGTTTGCTGTTCTTGGTTTCCAAACCTTATTTAGCATTTTTGAATTGTTAGGTTTTGTGCCGTGGTTTTGTTTATAAATTGTATATTTTGTAAATAGTATTAAATCTGTAGGGGTGAACAGCCATTTTCTTTGGACTGTTTTCACATTAGGGAGTTAGGGTTAGCGACTGTCTTTTGGATTGTTTATTTCTATCAGGCTAGCTAGCACTTTCTGTGGGAAATGGCTTATTTTGTTTATTATGTTGGCCTTGGTTTGCCCTGAGTTGTAGTGTCATGTTTTGTTTGACACTTTCTTTCGTTGAAAATAAATATCATTCTGTTGGAACATCTCGATACTGGAGTTTGGTTTGGGGATCGGAGAGGGAACATGCTAATTTATCTTAGTATGTTGCACCCTGACCCCCTGGACAGGGGCGTAACAGACCAGTACAGTTATAGTACTTTGTACTTTGCCACATTTATCTTCTTCTTAGCAAGTGTCATGCATTCTGCTTCTCCAGCGTTTTTAAGAGCTGTTGATGATGTCAAATGCAGCTTACGGCCACACCGCTCTCTAAGCGCCCGATCTCGGCAGCCAAATAGAGCCGGGCCTGGTTAGTACTTGGTAGGAAGACCGCGTGGGAATACCAGGTGCTGTAAGCTTTTTTGCTTGGGTTTACGGGCAGCACAAGCTGGTGTTACTGCCTATTTATTCATAGAAATTGTTCTATATTTTCATCAAATTTTGTTCTTTCATTACTGTTTTGCTACTTTATTGGTTTGTCAACCATCGTGCTTCATTACTAGTAGACCATGTTACGGTCCTGGCCATATGTGTTGTTTTTATTTTCTTGTTCTTATAGGTGCCCTGCCTGATTGGCCGGATTGGGGGGCAGTACAGGAAGCTGATTGGTCCATCCTACACTTCCTGGAGTTTTAAAAGTACGGTTCCCAACAGCTAGCGAGGCTCTTTCTGGCAGCAGCACCTGTTTGCTGTTCTTGGTTTCCAAACTTTATTTAGCATTTTTGAATTGTTAGGTTTTATGCCGTGGTTTTGTTTATAAATTGTATATTTTGTAAATAGTATTAAATCTGTAGGGGTGAACTGCCATTTTCTTTGGATTGTTTTCACATTTGGGAGTTAGGGTTAGCGACTGTGTTTTGGTTTGTTTATTTCTATCAGGCTAGCTAGCACTTTCTGTGGGAAATGGCTTATTTTGTTTATTATGTTAACCTTGGTTCGCCCTGAGTTGTAGTGTCATGTTTTGTTTGACACTTTCTTTCGTTTAAAATAAATATCATTCTGTTGGAACATCTCGATCCTGGATTTTGGTTTGGGGATCGGAGAGGGAACATGCTAATTTATCTTTGTATGTTGCACCCTGACCCCCTGGACAGGGGCGTAACAGACCAGTACAGTTATAGTACTTTGTACTTTGCCACATTTATCTTCTTCTTAGCAAGTGTCATGCATTCTGCTTCTCCAGCGTTTTTAAGAGCTGTTGATGATGTCAAATGCAGCTTACGGCCACACCGCTCTCTAAGCGCCCGATCTCGTCCGATCTCGGCAGCCAAATAGAGCCGGGCCTGGTTAGTACTTGGTAGGAAGACCGCCTGGGAATACCAGGTGCTGTAAGCTTTTTTGCTTGGGTTTACGGGCAGCACAAGCTGGTGTTACTGCCTATTTATTCATAGAAATTGTTCTATATTTTCATCAAATTTTGTTCTTTCATTGCTGTTTTGCTACTTTATTGGTTTTTCAACCATCGTGCTTCATTACTAGTAGACCATGTTACGGTCCTGGCCATATGTGTTGTTTTTGATTTGTTGTTCTTATAGGTGCCCTGCCTGATTGGCCGGATTGGGGGGCAGTACAGGAAGCTGATTGGTCCATCCTACACTTCCTGGAGTTTTAAAAGTACGGTTCCCAACAGCTAGCGAGGCTCTTTCTGGCAGCAGCACCTGTTTGCTGTTCTTGGTTTCCAAACCTTATTTAGCATTTTTGAATTGTTAGGTTTTGTGCCGTGGTTTTGTTTATAAATTGTATATTTTGTAATTCGTATTAAATCTGTAGGGGTGAACAGCCATTTTCTTTTGATTGTTTTCTCTTGTTTTCACATTAGGGAGTTAGGGTTAGCGACTGTCTTTTGGTTTGTTTATTTCTATCAGGCTAGCTAGCACTTTCTGTGGGAAATGGCTTATTTTGTTTATTATGTTGGCCTTGGTTCGCCCTGAGTTGTAGTGTCATGTTTTGTTTGACACTTTCTTTCGTTTAAAATAAATATCATTCTGTTGGAACATCTCGATCCTGGATTTTGGTTTGGGGATCGGAGAGGGAACATGCTAATTTATCTTTGTATGTTGCACCCTGACCCCCTGGACAGGGGCGTAACAGACCAGTACAGTTATAGTACTTTGTACTTTGCCACATTTATCTTCTTCTTAGCAAGTGTCATGCAATCTGCTTCTCCAGCGTTTTTAAGAGCTGTTGATGATGTCAAATGCAGCTTACGGCCACACCGCTCTCTAAGCGCCCGATCTCGTCCGATCTTGGCAGCCAAATAGAGCCGGGCCTGGTTAGTACTTGGTAGGAAGACCGCCTGGGAATACCAGGTGCTGTAAGCTTTTTTGCTTGGGTTTACGGGCAGCACAAGCTGGTGTTACTGCCTATTTATTCATAGAAATTGTTCTATATTTTCATCAAATTTTGTTCTTTCATTGCTGTTTTGCTACTTTATTGGTTTTTCAACCATCGTGCTTCATTACTAGTAGACCATGTTACGGTCCTGGCCATATGTGTTGTTTTTATTTTGTTGTTCTTATAGGTGCCCTGCCTGATTGGCCGGATTGGGGGGCAGTACAGGAAGCTGATTGGTCCATCCTACACTTCCTGGAGTTTTAAAAGTACGGTTCCCAACAGCTAGCGAGGCTCTTTCTGGCAGCAGCACCTGTTTGCTGTTCTTGGTTTCCAAACTTTATTTAGCATTTTTGAATTGTTAGGTTTTATGCCGTGGTTTTGTTTATAAATTGTATATTTTGTAAATAGTATTAAATCTGTAGGGGTGAACAGCCATTTTCTTTTGATTGTTTTCTCTTGTTTTCACATTAGGGAGTTAGGGTTAGCGACTGTGTTTTGGTTTGTTTATTTCTATCAGGCTATCTAGCACTTTCTGTGGGAAATGGCTTATTTTTTTTATTATGTTGGCCTTGGTTCGCCCTGAGTTGTAGTGTCATGTTTTGTTTGACACTTTCTTTCGTTTAAAATAAATATCATTCTGTTGGAACATCTCGATCCTGGATTTTGGTTTGGGGATCGGAGAGGGAACATGCTAATTTATCTTTGTATGTTGCACCCTGACCCCCTGGACAGGGGCGTAACAGACCAGTACACTTATAGTACTTTGTACTTTGCCACATTTATCTTCGTCTTAGCAAGTTTCATGCATTCTGCTTCTCCAACGTTTTTAAGAGCTGTTGATGATGTCAAATGCAGCTTACGGCCACACCGCTCTCTAAGCGCCCGATCTCGTCCGATCTCGGCAGCCAAATAGAGCCGGGCCTGGTTAGTACTTGGTAGGAAGACCGCGTGGGAATACCAGGTGCTGTAAGCTTTTTTGCTTGGGTTTACGGGCAGCACAAGCTGGTGTTACTGCCTATTTATTCATAGAAATTGTTCTATATTTTCATCAAATTTTGTTCTTTCATTACTGTTTTGCTACTTTATTGGTTTGTCAACCATCGTGCTTCATTACTAGTAGACCATGTTACGGTCCTGGCCATATGTGTTGTTTTTGATATGTTGTTCTTATAGGTGCCCTGCCTGATTGGCCGGATTGAGGGGCAGTACAGGAAGCTGATTGGTCCATCCTACACTTCCTGGAGTTTTAAAAGTACGGTTCCCAACAGCTAGCGAGGCTCTTTCTGGCAGCAGCACCTGTTTGCTGTTCTTGGTTTCCAAACCTTATTTAGCATTTTTGAATTGTTAGGTTTTGTGCCGTGGTTTTGTTTATAAATTGTATATTTTGTAAATAGTATTAAATCTGTAGGGGTGAACAGCCATTTTCTTTGGACTGTTTTCACATTAGGGAGTTAGGGTTAGCGACTGTCTTTTGGTTTGTTTATTTCTATCAGGCTAGCTAGCACTTTCTGTGGGAAATGGCTTATTTTGTTTATTATGTTGGCCTTGGTTCGCCCTGAGTTGTAGTGTCATGTTTTGTTTGACACTTTCTTTCGTTTAAAATAAATATCATTCTGTTGGAACATCTCGATCCTGGATTTTGGTTTGGGGATCGGAGAGGGAACATGCTAATTTATCTTTGTATGTTGCACCCTGACCCCCTGGACAGGGGCGTAACAGACCAGTACAGTTATAGTACTTTGTACTTTGCCACATTTGTCTTCTTCTTAGCAAGTGTCATGCATTCTGCTTCTCCAGTGTTTTTAAGAGCTGTTGATGATGTCAAATGCAGCTTACGGCCACACCGCTCTCTAAGCGCCCAATCTCGTCCGATCTCGGCAGCCAAATAGAGCCGGGCCTGGTTAGTACTTGGTAGGAAGACCGCCTGGGAATACCAGGTGTTGTAAGCTTTTTTGCTTGGGTTTACGGGCAGCACAAGCTGGTGTTACTGCCTATTTATTCATAGAAATTGTTCTATATTTTCATCAAATTTTGTTCTTTCATTGCTGTTTTGCTACTTTATTGGTTTTTCAACCATCGTGCTTCATTACTAGTAGACCATGTTACGGTCCTGGCCATATGTGTTGTTTTTATTTTCTCGTTCTTATAGGTGCCCTGCCTGATTGGCCGGATTGAGGGGCAGTACAGGAAGCTGATTGGTCCATCCTACACTTCCTGGAGTTTTAAAAGTACGGTTCCCAACAGCTAGCGAGGCTCTTTCTGGCAGCAGCACCTGTTTGCTGTTCTTGGTTTCCAAACCTTATTTAGCATTTTTGAATTGTTAGGTTTTGTGCCGTGGTTTTGTTTATAAATTGTATATTTTGTAATTCGTATTAAATCTGTAGGGGTGAACAGCCATTTTCTTTTGATTGTTTTCTCTTGTTTTCACATTAGGGAGTTAGGGTTAGCGACTGTCTTTTGGTTTGTTTATTTCTATCAGGCTAGCTAGCACTTTCTGTGGGAAATGGCTTATTTTGTTTATTATGTTGGTCTTGGTTCGCCCTGAGTTGTAGTGTCATGTTTTGTTTGACACTTTCTTTCGTTTAAAATAAATATCATTCTGTTGGAACATCTCGATCCTGGATTTTGGTTTGGGGATCGGAGAGGGAACATGCTAATTTATCTTTGTATGTTGCACCCTGACCCCCTGGACAGGGGCGTAACAGACCAGTACAGTTATAGTACTTTGTACTTTGCCACATTTGTCTTCTTCTTAGCAAGTGTCATGCATTCTGCTTCTCCAGTGTTTTTAAGAGCTGTTGATGATGTCAAATGCAGCTTACGGCCACACCGCTCTCTAAGCGCCCAATCTCGTCCGATCTCGGCAGCCAAATAGAGCCGGGCCTGGTTAGTACTTGGTAGGAAGACCGCCTGGGAATACCAGGTGTTGTAAGCTTTTTTGCTTGGGTTTACGGGCAGCACAAGCTGGAGTTACTGCCTATTTATTCATAGAAATTGTTCTATATTTTCATCAAATTTTGTTCTTTCATTGCTGGTTTGCTACTTTATTGGTTTTTCAACCATCGTGCTTCATTACTAGTAGACCATGTTACGGTCCTGGCCATATGTGTTGTTTTTATTTTCTCGTTCTTATAGGTGCCCTGCCTGATTGGCCGGATTGAGGGGCAGTACAGGAAGCTGATTGGTCCATCCTACACTTCCTGGAGTTTTAAAAGTACGGTTCCCAACAGCTAGCGAGGCTCTTTCTGGCAGCAGCACCTGTTTGCTGTTCTTGGTTTCCAAACCTTATTTAGCATTTTTGAATTGTTAGGTTTTGTGCCGTGGTTTTGTTTATAAATTGTATATTTTGTAAATAGTATTAAATCTGTAGGGGTGAACAGCCATTTTCTTTTGATTGTTTTCTCTTGTTTTCACATTAGGGAGTTAGGGTTAGCGACTGTCTTTTGGTTTGTTTATTTCTATCAGGCTAGCTAGCACTTTCTGTGGGAAATGGCTTAATTTGTTTATTATGTTGGTCCTTGGTTCGCCCTGAGTTGTAGTGTCATGTTTTGTTTGACACTTTCTTTCGTTTAAAATAAATATCATTCTGTTGGAACATCTCGATCCTGGATTTTGGTTTGGGGATCGGAGAGGGAACATGCTAATTTATCTTTGTATGTTGCACCCTGACCCCCTAGACAGGGGCGTAACAGACCAGTACAGTTATAGTACTTTGTACTTTGCCACATTTATCTTCTTCTTAGCAAGTGTCATGCATTCTGCTTCTCCAGCGTTTTTAAGAGCTTTTGATGATGTCAAATGCAGCTTACGGCCACACTGCTCTCTAAGCGCCCGATCTCGTCTGATCTCGTCCGATCTCGGCAGCCAAATAAAGCCGGGCCTGGTTAGTACTTGGTAGGAAGACCGCGTGGGAATACCAGGTGCTGTAAGCTTTTTTGCTTGGGTTTACGGGCAGCACAAGCTGGTGTTACTGCCTATTTATTCATAGAAATTGTTCTATATTTTCATCAAATTTTGTTCTTTCATTACTGTTTTGCTACTTTATTGGTTTGTCAACCATCGTGCTTCATTACTAGTAGACCATGTTACGGTCCTGGCCATATGTGTTGTTTTTATTTTCTTGTTCTTAAAGGTGCCCTGCCTGATTGGCCGGATTGGGGGGCAGTACAGGAAGCTGATTGGTCCATCCTACACTTCCTGGAGTTTTAAAAGTACGGTTCCCAACAGCTAGCGAGGCTCTTTCTGGCAGCAGCACCTGTTTGCTGTTCTTGGTTTCCAAACCTTATTTAGCATTTTTGAATTGTTAGGTTTTGTGCCGTGGTTTTGTTTATAAATTGTATATTTTGTAAATAGTATTAAATCTTTAGGGGTGAACAGCCATTTTCTTTTGATTGTTTTCTCTTGTTTTCACATTAGGGAGTTAGGGTTAGCGACTGTCTTTTGGTTTGTTTATTTCTATCAGGCTAGCTAGCACTTTCTGTGGGAAATGGCTTATTTTGTTTATTATGTTGGCCTTGGTTCGCCCTGAGTTGTAGTGTCATGTTTTGTTTGACACTTTCTTTCGTTTAAAATAAATATCATTCTGTTGGAACATCTCGATACTGGAGTTTGGTTTGGGGATCGGAGAGGGAACATGCTAATTTATCTTTGTATGTTGCACCCTGACCCCCTGGACAGGGGCGTAACAGACCAGTACAGTTATATTACTTTGTACTTTGCCACATTTATCTTCTTCTTAGCAAGTGTCATGCATTCTGCTTCTCCAGCGTTTTTAAGAGCTGTTGATGATGTCAAATGCAGCTTACGGCCACACCGCTCTCTAAGCGCCGGATCTCGTCCGATCTCGGCAGCCAAATAGAGCCGGGCCTGGTTAGTACTTGGTAGGAAGACCGCCTGGGAATACCAGGTGCTGTAAGCTTTATTGCTTGGGTTTACGGGCAGCACAAGCTGGTGTTACTGCCTATTTATTCATAGAAATTGTTCTATATTTTCATCAAATTTTGTTCTTTCATTGCTGTTGTTTTGCTACTTTATTGGTTTCTCAACCATCGTGCTTCATTACTAGTAGACCATGTTAAATAAATTGTATATTTTGTAAATAGTATTAAATCTGTAGGGGTGAACTGCCATTTTCTTGGACTGTTTTCACATTAGGGAGTAAGGGTTAGCGACTGTCTTTTGGTTTGTTTATTTCTATCAGGCTAGCTAGCACTTTCTATGGGAAATGGCTTATTTTGTTTATTATGTTGGCCTTGGTTCGCCCTGAGTTGTAGTGTCATGTTTTGTTTGACACTTTCTTTCGTTTAAAATAAATATCATTCTGTTGGAACATCTCGATCCTGGATTTTGGTTTGGGGATCGGAGAGGGAACATGCTAATTTATCTTTGTATGTTGCACCCTGACCCCCTGGACAGGGGCGTAACAGACCAGTACAGTTATAGTACTTTGTACTTTGCCACATTTATCTTCTTCTTAGCATGTTTCATGCATTCTGCTTCTCCAACGTTTTTATGCAGCTTACGGCCACACCGCTCTCTAAGCGCCCGATCTCGTCCGATCTCGGCAGCCAAATAGAGCCGGGCCTTGTTAGTACTTGGTAGGAAGACCGCCTGGGAATACCAGGTGATGTAAGCTTTTTTGCTTGGGTTTACGGGCAGCACAAACTGGTGTTACTGCCTATTTATTCATAGAAATTGTTGTATATTTTCATCAAATTTTGTTCTTTCATTGCTGTTTTGCTACTTTATTGGTTTGTCAACCATCGTGCTTCATTACTAGTAGACCATGTTACGGTCCTGGCCATATGTGTTGTTTTTATTTTGTTGTTCTTATAGGTGCCCTGCCTGATTGGCCGGATTGGGGGGCAGTACAGGAAGCTGATTGGTCCATCCTACACTTCCTGGAGTTTTAAAAGTACGGTTCCCAACAGCTAGCGAGGCTCTTTCTGGCAGCAACACCTGTTTGCTGTTCTTGGTTTCCAAACCTTATTTAGCATTTTTGAATTGTTAGGTTTTGTGCCGTGGTTTTGTTTATAAATTGTATATTTTGTAAATAGTATTAAATCTGTAGGGGTGAACAGCCATTTTCTTTGGACTGTTTTCACATTAGGGAGTTAGGGTTAGCGACTGTCTTTTGGTTTGTTTATTTCTATCAGGCTAGCTAGCACTTTCTGTGGGAAATGGCTTATTTTGTTTATTATGTTGGCCTTGGTTCGCCCTGAGTTGTAGTGTCATGTTTTGTTTGACACTTTCTTTCGTTTAAAATAAATATCATTCTGTTGGAACATCTCGATCCTGGATTTTGGTTTGGGGATCGGAGAGGGAACATGCTAATTTATCTTTGTATGTTGCACCCTGACCCCCTGGACAGGGGCGTAACAGACCAGTACAGTTATAGTACTTTGTACTTTGCCACATTTGTCTTCTTCTTAGCAAGTGTCATGCATTCTGCTTCTCCAGTGTTTTTAAGAGCTGTTGATGATGTCAAATGCAGCTTACGGCCACACCGCTCTCTAAGCGCCCAATCTCGTCCGATCTCGGCAGCCAAATAGAGCCGGGCCTGGTTAGTACTTGGTAGGAAGACCGCCTGGGAATACCAGGTGTTGTAAGCTTTTTTGCTTGGGTTTACGGGCAGCACAAGCTGGTGTTACTGCCTATTTATTCATAGAAATTGTTCTATATTTTCATCAAATTTTGTTCTTTCATTGCTGTTTTGCTACTTTATTGGTTTTTCAACCATCGTGCTTCATTACTAGTAGACCATGTTACGGTCCTGGCCATATGTGTTGTTTTTATTTTCTCGTTCTTATAGGTGCCCTGCCTGATTGGCCGGATTGAGGGGCAGTACAGGAAGCTGATTGGTCCATCCTACACTTCCTGGAGTTTTAAAAGTACGGTTCCCAACAGCTAGCGAGGCTCTTTCTGGCAGCAGCACCTGTTTGCTGTTCTTGGTTTCCAAACCTTATTTAGCATTTTTGAATTGTTAGGTTTTGTGCCGTGGTTTTGTTTATAAATTGTATATTTTGTAATTCGTATTAAATCTGTAGGGGTGAACAGCCATTTTCTTTTGATTGTTTTCTCTTGTTTTCACATTAGGGAGTTAGGGTTAGCGACTGTCTTTTGGTTTGTTTATTTCTATCAGGCTAGCTAGCACTTTCTGTGGGAAATGGCTTATTTTGTTTATTATGTTGGCCTTGGTTCGCCCTGAGTTGTAGTGTCATGTTTTGTTTGACACTTTCTTTCGTTTAAAATAAATATCATTCTGTTGGAACATCTCGATCCTGGATTTTGGTTTGGGGATCGGAGAGGGAACATGCTAATTTATCTTTGTATGTTGCACCCTGACCCCCTGGACAGGGGCGTAACAGACCAGTACAGTTATAGTACTTTGTACTTTGCCACATTTGTCTTCTTCTTAGCAAGTGTCATGCATTCTGCTTCTCCAGTGTTTTTAAGAGCTGTTGATGATGTCAAATGCAGCTTACGGCCACACCGCTCTCTAAGCGCCCAATCTCGTCCGATCTCGGCAGCCAAATAGAGCCGGGCCTGGTTAGTACTTGGTAGGAAGACCGCCTGGGAATACCAGGTGTTGTAAGCTTTTTTGCTTGGGTTTACGGGCAGCACAAGCTGGAGTTACTGCCTATTTATTCATAGAAATTGTTCTATATTTTCATCAAATTTTGTTCTGTCATTGCTGGTTTGCTACTTTATTGGTTTTTCAACCATCGTGCTTCATTACTAGTAGACCATGTTACGGTCCTGGCCATATGTGTTGTTTTTATTTTCTCGTTCTTATAGGTGCCCTGCCTGATTGGCCGGATTGAGGGGCAGTACAGGAAGCTGATTGGTCCATCCTACACTTCCTGGAGTTTTAAAAGTACGGTTCCCAACAGCTAGCGAGGCTCTTTCTGGCAGCAGCACCTGTTTGCTGTTCTTGGTTTCCAAACCTTATTTAGCATTTTTGAATTGTTAGGTTTTGTGCCGTGGTTTTGTTTATAAATTGTATATTTTGTAAATAGTATTAAATCTGTAGGGGTGAACAGCCATTTTCTTTTGATTGTTTTCTCTTGTTTTCACATTAGGGAGTTAGGGTTAGCGACTGTCTTTTGGTTTGTTTATTTCTATCAGGCTAGCTAGCACTTTCTGTGGGAAATGGCTTAATTTGTTTATTATGTTGGTCCTTGGTTCGCCCTGAGTTGTAGTGTCATGTTTTGTTTGACACTTTCTTTCGTTTAAAATAAATATCATTCTGTTGGAACATCTCGATCCTGGATTTTGGTTTGGGGATCGGAGAGGGAACATGCTAATTTATCTTTGTATGTTGCACCCTGACCCCCTAGACAGGGGCGTAACAGACCAGTACAGTTATAGTACTTTGTACTTTGCCACATTTATCTTCTTCTTAGCAAGTGTCATGCATTCTGCTTCTCCAGCGTTTTTAAGAGCTTTTGATGATGTCAAATGCAGCTTACGGCCACACTGCTCTCTAAGCGCCCGATCTCGTCTGATCTCGTCCGATCTCGGCAGCCAAATAAAGCCGGGCCTGGTTAGTACTTGGTAGGAAGACCGCGTGGGAATACCAGGTGCTGTAAGCTTTTTTGCTTGGGTTTACGGGCAGCACAAGCTGGTGTTACTGCCTATTTATTCATAGAAATTGTTCTATATTTTCATCAAATTTTGTTCTTTCATTACTGTTTTGCTACTTTATTGGTTTGTCAACCATCGTGCTTCATTACTAGTAGACCATGTTACGGTCCTGGCCATATGTGTTGTTTTTATTTTCTTGTTCTTAAAGGTGCCCTGCCTGATTGGCCGGATTGGGGGGCAGTACAGGAAGCTGATTGGTCCATCCTACACTTCCTGGAGTTTTAAAAGTACGGTTCCCAACAGCTAGCGAGGCTCTTTCTGGCAGCAGCACCTGTTTGCTGTTCTTGGTTTCCAAACCTTATTTAGCATTTTTGAATTGTTAGGTTTTGTGCCGTGGTTTTGTTTATAAATTGTATATTTTGTAAATAGTATTAAATCTTTAGGGGTGAACAGCCATTTTCTTTTGATTGTTTTCTCTTGTTTTCACATTAGGGAGTTAGGGTTAGCGACTGTCTTTTGGTTTGTTTATTTCTATCAGGCTAGCTAGCACTTTCTGTGGGAAATGGCTTATTTTGTTTATTATGTTGGCCTTGGTTCGCCCTGAGTTGTAGTGTCATGTTTTGTTTGACACTTTCTTTCGTTTAAAATAAATATCATTCTGTTGGAACATCTCGATACTGGAGTTTGGTTTGGGGATCGGAGAGGGAACATGCTAATTTATCTTTGTATGTTGCACCCTGACCCCCTGGACAGGGGCGTAACAGACCAGTACAGTTATATTACTTTGTACTTTGCCACATTTATCTTCTTCTTAGCAAGTGTCATGCATTCTGCTTCTCCAGCGTTTTTAAGAGCTGTTGATGATGTCAAATGCAGCTTACGGCCACACCGCTCTCTAAGCGCCGGATCTCGTCCGATCTCGGCAGCCAAATAGAGCCGGGCCTGGTTAGTACTTGGTAGGAAGACCGCCTGGGAATACCAGGTGCTGTAAGCTTTATTGCTTGGGTTTACGGGCAGCACAAGCTGGTGTTACTGCCTATTTATTCATAGAAATTGTTCTATATTTTCATCAAATTTTGTTCTTTCATTGCTGTTGTTTTGCTACTTTATTGGTTTCTCAACCATCGTGCTTCATTACTAGTAGACCATGTTAAATAAATTGTATATTTTGTAAATAGTATTAAATCTGTAGGGGTGAACTGCCATTTTCTTGGACTGTTTTCACATTAGGGAGTAAGGGTTAGCGACTGTCTTTTGGTTTGTTTATTTCTATCAGGCTAGCTAGCACTTTCTATGGGAAATGGCTTATTTTGTTTATTATGTTGGCCTTGGTTCGCCCTGAGTTGTAGTGTCATGTTTTGTTTGACACTTTCTTTCGTTTAAAATAAATATCATTCTGTTGGAACATCTCGATCCTGGATTTTGGTTTGGGGATCGGAGAGGGAACATGCTAATTTATCTTTGTATGTTGCACCCTGACCCCCTGGACAGGGGCGTAACAGACCAGTACAGTTATAGTACTTTGTACTTTGCCACATTTATCTTCTTCTTAGCATGTTTCATGCATTCTGCTTCTCCAACGTTTTTATGCAGCTTACGGCCACACCGCTCTCTAAGCGCCCGATCTCGTCCGATCTCGGCAGCCAAATAGAGCCGGGCCTTGTTAGTACTTGGTAGGAAGACCGCCTGGGAATACCAGGTGATGTAAGCTTTTTTGCTTGGGTTTACGGGCAGCACAAACTGGTGTTACTGCCTATTTATTCATAGAAATTGTTGTATATTTTCATCAAATTTTGTTCTTTCATTGCTGTTTTGCTACTTTATTGGTTTGTCAACCATCGTGCTTCATTACTAGTAGACCATGTTACGGTCCTGGCCATATGTGTTGTTTTTATTTTGTTGTTCTTATAGGTGCCCTGCCTGATTGGCCGGATTGGGGGGCAGTACAGGAAGCTGATTGGTCCATCCTACACTTCCTGGAGTTTTAAAAGTACGGTTCCCAACAGCTAGCGAGGCTCTTTCTGGCAGCAACACCTGTTTGCTGTTCTTGGTTTCCAAACCTTATTTAGCATTTTTGAATTGTTAGGTTTTGTGCCGTGGTTTTGTTTATAAATTGTATATTTTGTAATTCGTATTAAATCTGTAGGGGTGAACAGCCATTTTCTTTGGACTGTTTTCACATTAGGGAGTTAGGGTTAGCGACTGTCTTTTGGATTGTTTATTTCTATCAGGCTAGCTAGCACTTTCTGTGGGAAATGGCTTATTTTGTTTATTATGTTGGCCTTGGTTCGCCCTGAGTTGTAGTGTCATGTTTTGTTTGACACTTTCTTTCGTTTAAAATAAATATCATTCTGTTGGAACATCTCGATACTGGATTTTGGTTTGGGGATCGGAGAGGGAACATGCTAATTTATCTTTGTATGTTGCACCCTGACCCCCTAGACAGGGGCGTAACAGACCAGTACAGTTATAGTACTTTGTACTTTGCCACGTTTATCTTCGTCTTAGCAAGTGTCATGCATTCTGCTTCTCCAGCGTTTTTAAGAGCTGTTGATGATGTCAAATGCAGCTTACGGCCACACCGCTCTCTAAGCGCCCGATCTCGTCCGATCTCGGCAGCCAAATAGAGCCGGGCCTTGTTAGTACTTGGTAGGAAGACTGCCTGGGAATACCAGGTGCTGTAAACTTTTTTGCTTGGGTTTACGGGCAGCACAAGCTGGTGTTACTGCCTATTTATTCATAGAAATTGTTCTATATTTTCATCAAATTTTGTTCTTTCATTGCTGTTTTGCTACTTTATTGGTTTGTCAACCATCGTGCTTCATTACTAGTAGACCATGTTACGGTCCTGGCCATATGTGTTGTTTTTGATTTGTTGTTCTTATAGGTGCCCTGCCTGATTGGCCGGATTGAGGGGCAGTACAGGAAGCTGATTGGTCCATCCTACACTTCCTGGAGTTTTAAAAGTACGGTTCCCAACAGCTAGCGAGGCTCTTTCTGGCAGCAGCACCTGTTTGCTGTTCTTGGTTTCCAAACCTTATTTAGCATTTTTGAATTGTTAGGTTTTGTGCCGTGGTTTTGTTTATAAATTGTATATTTTGTAAATAGTATTAAATCTGTAGGGGTGAACAGCCATTTTCTTTGGACTGTTTTCACATTAGGGAGTTAGGGTTAGCGACTGTCTTTTGGATTGTTTATTTCTATCAGGCTAGCTAGCACTTTCTGTGGGAAATGGCTTATTTTGTTTATTATGTTGGCCTTGGTTTGCCCTGAGTTGTAGTGTCATGTTTTGTTTGACACTTTCTTTCGTTGAAAATAAATATCATTCTGTTGGAACATCTCGATACTGGAGTTTGGTTTGGGGATCGGAGAGGGAACATGCTAATTTATCTTAGTATGTTGCACCCTGACCCCCTGGACAGGGGCGTAACAGACCAGTACAGTTATAGTACTTTGTACTTTGCCACATTTATCTTCTTCTTAGCAAGTGTCATGCATTCTGCTTCTCCAGCGTTTTTAAGAGCTGTTGATGATGTCAAATGCAGCTTACGGCCACACCGCTCTCTAAGCGCCCGATCTCGGCAGCCAAATAGAGCCGGGCCTGGTTAGTACTTGGTAGGAAGACCGCGTGGGAATACCAGGTGCTGTAAGCTTTTTTGCTTGGGTTTACGGGCAGCACAAGCTGGTGTTACTGCCTATTTATTCATAGAAATTGTTCTATATTTTCATCAAATTTTGTTCTTTCATTACTGTTTTGCTACTTTATTGGTTTGTCAACCATCGTGCTTCATTACTAGTAGACCATGTTACGGTCCTGGCCATATGTGTTGTTTTTATTTTCTTGTTCTTATAGGTGCCCTGCCTGATTGGCCGGATTGGGGGGCAGTACAGGAAGCTGATTGGTCCATCCTACACTTCCTGGAGTTTTAAAAGTACGGTTCCCAACAGCTAGCGAGGCTCTTTCTGGCAGCAGCACCTGTTTGCTGTTCTTGGTTTCCAAACTTTATTTAGCATTTTTGAATTGTTAGGTTTTATGCCGTGGTTTTGTTTATAAATTGTATATTTTGTAAATAGTATTAAATCTGTAGGGGTGAACTGCCATTTTCTTTGGATTGTTTTCACATTTGGGAGTTAGGGTTAGCGACTGTGTTTTGGTTTGTTTATTTCTATCAGGCTAGCTAGCACTTTCTGTGGGAAATGGCTTATTTTGTTTATTATGTTAACCTTGGTTCGCCCTGAGTTGTAGTGTCATGTTTTGTTTGACACTTTCTTTCGTTTAAAATAAATATCATTCTGTTGGAACATCTCGATCCTGGATTTTGGTTTGGGGATCGGAGAGGGAACATGCTAATTTATCTTTGTATGTTGCACCCTGA
The DNA here is from genome assembly GCF_033026475.1 of Channa argus. Lineage (NCBI taxonomy): Eukaryota > Metazoa > Chordata > Actinopteri > Anabantiformes > Channidae > Channa > Channa argus. The sequence continues at coordinate 289,870 of NW_027125223.1, forward strand.
CCCCCTGGACAGGGGCGTAACAGACCAGTACAGTTATAGTACTTTGTACTTTGCCACATTTATCTTCTTCTTAGCAAGTGTCATGCATTCTGCTTCTCCAGCGTTTTTAAGAGCTGTTGATGATGTCAAATGCAGCTTACGGCCACACCGCTCTCTAAGCGCCCGATCTCGTCCGATCTCGGCAGCCAAATAGAGCCGGGCCTGGTTAGTACTTGGTAGGAAGACCGCCTGGGAATACCAGGTGCTGTAAGCTTTTTTGCTTGGGTTTACGGGCAGCACAAGCTGGTGTTACTGCCTATTTATTCATAGAAATTGTTCTATATTTTCATCAAATTTTGTTCTTTCATTGCTGTTTTGCTACTTTATTGGTTTTTCAACCATCGTGCTTCATTACTAGTAGACCATGTTACGGTCCTGGCCATATGTGTTGTTTTTGATTTGTTGTTCTTATAGGTGCCCTGCCTGATTGGCCGGATTGGGGGGCAGTACAGGAAGCTGATTGGTCCATCCTACACTTCCTGGAGTTTTAAAAGTACGGTTCCCAACAGCTAGCGAGGCTCTTTCTGGCAGCAGCACCTGTTTGCTGTTCTTGGTTTCCAAACCTTATTTAGCATTTTTGAATTGTTAGGTTTTGTGCCGTGGTTTTGTTTATAAATTGTATATTTTGTAATTCGTATTAAATCTGTAGGGGTGAACAGCCATTTTCTTTTGATTGTTTTCTCTTGTTTTCACATTAGGGAGTTAGGGTTAGCGACTGTCTTTTGGTTTGTTTATTTCTATCAGGCTAGCTAGCACTTTCTGTGGGAAATGGCTTATTTTGTTTATTATGTTGGCCTTGGTTCGCCCTGAGTTGTAGTGTCATGTTTTGTTTGACACTTTCTTTCGTTTAAAATAAATATCATTCTGTTGGAACATCTCGATCCTGGATTTTGGTTTGGGGATCGGAGAGGGAACATGCTAATTTATCTTTGTATGTTGCACCCTGACCCCCTGGACAGGGGCGTAACAGACCAGTACAGTTATAGTACTTTGTACTTTGCCACATTTATCTTCTTCTTAGCAAGTGTCATGCAATCTGCTTCTCCAGCGTTTTTAAGAGCTGTTGATGATGTCAAATGCAGCTTACGGCCACACCGCTCTCTAAGCGCCCGATCTCGTCCGATCTTGGCAGCCAAATAGAGCCGGGCCTGGTTAGTACTTGGTAGGAAGACCGCCTGGGAATACCAGGTGCTGTAAGCTTTTTTGCTTGGGTTTACGGGCAGCACAAGCTGGTGTTACTGCCTATTTATTCATAGAAATTGTTCTATATTTTCATCAAATTTTGTTCTTTCATTGCTGTTTTGCTACTTTATTGGTTTTTCAACCATCGTGCTTCATTACTAGTAGACCATGTTACGGTCCTGGCCATATGTGTTGTTTTTATTTTGTTGTTCTTATAGGTGCCCTGCCTGATTGGCCGGATTGGGGGGCAGTACAGGAAGCTGATTGGTCCATCCTACACTTCCTGGAGTTTTAAAAGTACGGTTCCCAACAGCTAGCGAGGCTCTTTCTGGCAGCAGCACCTGTTTGCTGTTCTTGGTTTCCAAACTTTATTTAGCATTTTTGAATTGTTAGGTTTTATGCCGTGGTTTTGTTTATAAATTGTATATTTTGTAAATAGTATTAAATCTGTAGGGGTGAACAGCCATTTTCTTTTGATTGTTTTCTCTTGTTTTCACATTAGGGAGTTAGGGTTAGCGACTGTGTTTTGGTTTGTTTATTTCTATCAGGCTATCTAGCACTTTCTGTGGGAAATGGCTTATTTTTTTTATTATGTTGGCCTTGGTTCGCCCTGAGTTGTAGTGTCATGTTTTGTTTGACACTTTCTTTCGTTTAAAATAAATATCATTCTGTTGGAACATCTCGATCCTGGATTTTGGTTTGGGGATCGGAGAGGGAACATGCTAATTTATCTTTGTATGTTGCACCCTGACCCCCTGGACAGGGGCGTAACAGACCAGTACACTTATAGTACTTTGTACTTTGCCACATTTATCTTCGTCTTAGCAAGTTTCATGCATTCTGCTTCTCCAACGTTTTTAAGAGCTGTTGATGATGTCAAATGCAGCTTACGGCCACACCGCTCTCTAAGCGCCCGATCTCGTCCGATCTCGGCAGCCAAATAGAGCCGGGCCTGGTTAGTACTTGGTAGGAAGACCGCGTGGGAATACCAGGTGCTGTAAGCTTTTTTGCTTGGGTTTACGGGCAGCACAAGCTGGTGTTACTGCCTATTTATTCATAGAAATTGTTCTATATTTTCATCAAATTTTGTTCTTTCATTACTGTTTTGCTACTTTATTGGTTTGTCAACCATCGTGCTTCATTACTAGTAGACCATGTTACGGTCCTGGCCATATGTGTTGTTTTTGATATGTTGTTCTTATAGGTGCCCTGCCTGATTGGCCGGATTGAGGGGCAGTACAGGAAGCTGATTGGTCCATCCTACACTTCCTGGAGTTTTAAAAGTACGGTTCCCAACAGCTAGCGAGGCTCTTTCTGGCAGCAGCACCTGTTTGCTGTTCTTGGTTTCCAAACCTTATTTAGCATTTTTGAATTGTTAGGTTTTGTGCCGTGGTTTTGTTTATAAATTGTATATTTTGTAAATAGTATTAAATCTGTAGGGGTGAACAGCCATTTTCTTTGGACTGTTTTCACATTAGGGAGTTAGGGTTAGCGACTGTCTTTTGGTTTGTTTATTTCTATCAGGCTAGCTAGCACTTTCTGTGGGAAATGGCTTATTTTGTTTATTATGTTGGCCTTGGTTCGCCCTGAGTTGTAGTGTCATGTTTTGTTTGACACTTTCTTTCGTTTAAAATAAATATCATTCTGTTGGAACATCTCGATCCTGGATTTTGGTTTGGGGATCGGAGAGGGAACATGCTAATTTATCTTTGTATGATGCACCCTGACCCCCTGGACAGGGGCGTAACAGACCAGTACAGTTATAGTACTTTGTACTTTGCCACATTTGTCTTCTTCTTAGCAAGTGTCATGCATTCTGCTTCTCCAGTGTTTTTAAGAGCTGTTGATGATGTCAAATGCAGCTTACGGCCACACCGCTCTCTAAGCGCCCAATCTCGTCCGATCTCGGCAGCCAAATAGAGCCGGGCCTGGTTAGTACTTGGTAGGAAGACTGCCTGGGAATACCAGGTGTTGTAAGCTTTTTTGCTTGGGTTTACGGGCAGCACAAGCTGGTGTTACTGCCTATTTATTCATGGAAATTGTTCTATATTTTCATCAAATTTTGTTCTTTCATTGCTGTTTTCCTACTTTATTGGTTTGTCAACCATCGTGCTTCATTACTAGTAGACCATGTTACGGTCCTGGCCATATGTGTTGTTTTTATTTTGTTGTTCTTATAGGTGCCCTGCCTGATTGGCCGGATTGGGGGGCAGTACAGAAAGCTGATTGGTCCATCCTACACTTCCTGGAGTTTTAAAAGTACGGTTCCCAACAGCTAGCGAGGCTCTTTCTGGCAGCAGCACCTGTTTGCTGGTCTTGGTTTCCAAACTTTATTTAGCATTTTTGAATTGTTAGGTTTTGTGCCGTGGTTTTGTTTATAAATTGTATATTTTGTAAATAGTATTAAATCTGTAGGGGTGAACTGCCATTTTCTTTGGATTGTTTTCACATTTGGGAGTTAGGGTTAGCGACTGTCTTTTGGTTTGTTTATTTCTATCAGGCTAGCTAGCACTTTCTGTGGGAAATGGCTTATTTTGTTTATTATGTTGGCCTTGGTTCGCCCTGAGTTGTAGTGTCATGTTTTGTTTGACACTTTCTTTCGTTTAAAATGAATATCATTCTGTTGGAACATCTCGATCCTGGATTTTGGTTTGGGGATCGGAGAGGGAACATGCTAATTTATCTTTGTATGTTGCACCCTGACCCCCTGGACAGGGGCGTAACAGACCAGTACAGTTATAGTACTTTGTACTTTGCCACATTTATCTTCTTCTTAGCAAGTGTCATGCATTCTGCTTCTCCAGCGTTTTTAAGAGCTGTTGATGATGTCAAATGCAGCTTACGGCCACACCGCTCTCTAAGCGCCCGATCTCGTCCGATCTCGGCAGCCAAATAGAGCCGGGCCTGGTTAGTACTTGGTAGGAAGACCGCCTGGGAATACCAGGTGCTGTAAGCTTTTTTGCTTGGGTTTACGGGCAGCACAAGCTGGTGTTACTGCCTATTTATTCATAGAAATTGTTCTATATTTTCATCAAATTTTGTTCTTTCATTGCTGTTTTGCTACTTTATTGGTTTTTCAACCATCGTGCTTCATTACTAGTAGACCATGTTACGGTCCTGGCCATATGTGTTGTTTTTATTTTCTCGTTCTTATAGGTGCCCTGCCTGATTGGCCGGATTGAGGGGCAGTACAGGAAGCTGATTGGTCCATCCTACACTTCCTGGAGTTTTAAAAGTACGGTTCCCAACAGCTAGCGAGGCTCTTTCTGGCAGCAGCACCTGTTTGCTGTTCTTGGTTTCCAAACCTTATTTAGCATTTTTGAATTCTTAGGTTTTGTGCCGTGGTTTTGTTTATAAATTGTATATTTTGTAATTCGTATTAAATCTGTAGGGGTGAACAGCCATTTTCTTTTGATTGTTTTCTCTTGTTTTCACATTAGGGAGTTAGGGTTAGCGACTGTCTTTTGGTTTGTTTATTTCTATCAGGCTAGCTAGCACTTTCTGTGGGAAATGGCTTATTTTGTTTATTATGTTGGCCTTGGTTCGCCCTGAGTTGTAGTGTCATGTTTTGTTTGACACTTTCTTTCGTTTAAAATAAATATCATTCTGTTGGAACATCTCGATCCTGGATTTTGGTTTGGGGATCGGAGAGGGAACATGCTAATTTATCTTTGTATGTTGCACCCTGACCCCCTGGACAGGGGCGTAACAGACCAGTACAGTTATAGTACTTTGTACTTTGCCACATTTATCTTCTTCTTAGCAAGTGTCATGCATTCTGCTTCTCCAGCGTTTTTAAGAGCTGTTGATGATGTCAAATGCAGCTTACGGCCACACCGCTCTCTAAGCGCCCGATCTCGTCCGATCTCGGCAGCCAAATAGAGCCGGGCCTGGTTAGTACTTGGTAGGAAGACCGCCTGGGAATACCAGGTGCTGTAAGCTTTTTTGCTTGGGTTTACGGGCAGCACAAGCTGGTGTTACTGCCTATTTATTCATAGAAATTGTTCTATATTTTCATCAAATTTTGTTCTTTCATTGCTGTTTTGCTACTTTATTGGTTTTTCAACCATCGTGCTTCATTACTAGTAGACCATGTTACGGTCCTGGCCATATGTGTTGTTTTTGATTTGTTGTTCTTATAGGTGCCCTGCCTGATTGGCCGGATTGGGGGGCAGTACAGGAAGCTGATTGGTCCATCCTACACTTCCTGGAGTTTTAAAAGTACGGTTCCCAACAGCTAGCGAGGCTCTTTCTGGCAGCAGCACCTGTTTGCTGTTCTTGGTTTCCAAACTTTATTTAGCATTTTTGAATTGTTAGGTTTTATGCCGTGGTTTTGTTTATAAATTGTATATTTTGTAAATAGTATTAAATCTGTAGGGGTGAACAGCCATTTTCTTTTGATTGTTTTCTCTTGTTTTCACATTAGGGAGTTAGGGTTAGCGACTGTGTTTTGGTTTGTTTATTTCTATCAGGCTATCTAGCACTTTCTGTGGGAAATGGCTTATTTTTTTTATTATGTTGGCCTTGGTTCGCCCTGAGTTGTAGTGTCATGTTTTGTTTGACACTTTCTTTCGTTTAAAATAAATATCATTCTGTTGGAACATCTCGATCCTGGATTTTGGTTTGGGGATCGGAGAGGGAACATGCTAATTTATCTTTGTATGTTGCACCCTGACCCCCTGGACAGGGGCGTAACAGACCAGTACAGTTATAGTACTTTGTACTTTGCCACATTTATCTTCTTCTTAGCAAGTGTCATGCAATCTGCTTCTCCAGCGTTTTTAAGAGCTGTTGATGATGTCAAATGCAGCTTACGGCCACACCGCTCTCTAAGCGCCCGATCTCGTCCGATCTCGGCAGCCAAATAGAGCCGGGCCTGGTTAGTACTTGGTAGGAAGACCGCGTGGGAATACCAGGTGCTGTAAGCTTTTTTGCTTGGGTTTACGGGCAGCACAAGCTGGTGTTACTGCCTATTTATTCATAGAAATTGTTCTATATTTTCATCAAATTTTGTTCTTTCATTACTGTTTTGCTACTTTATTGGTTTGTCAACCATCGTGCTTCATTACTAGTAGACCATGTTACGGTCCTGGCCATATGTGTTGTTTTTGATATGTTGTTCTTATAGGTGCCCTGCCTGATTGGCCGGATTGAGGGGCAGTACAGGAAGCTGATTGGTCCATCCTACACTTCCTGGAGTTTTAAAAGTACGGTTCCCAACAGCTAGCGAGGCTCTTTCTGGCAGCAGCACCTGTTTGCTGTTCTTGGTTTCCAAACCTTATTTAGCATTTTTGAATTGTTAGGTTTTGTGCCGTGGTTTTGTTTATAAATTGTATATTTTGTAAATAGTATTAAATCTGTAGGGGTGAACAGCCATTTTCTTTGGACTGTTTTCACATTAGGGAGTTAGGGTTAGCGACTGTCTTTTGGTTTGTTTATTTCTATCAGGCTAGCTAGCACTTTCTGTGGGAAATGGCTTATTTTGTTTATTATGTTGGCCTTGGTTCGCCCTGAGTTGTAGTGTCATGTTTTGTTTGACACTTTCTTTCGTTTAAAATAAATATCATTCTGTTGGAACATCTCGATCCTGGATTTTGGTTTGGGGATCGGAGAGGGAACATGCTAATTTATCTTTGTATGATGCACCCTGACCCCCTGGACAGGGGCGTAACAGACCAGTACAGTTATAGTACTTTGTACTTTGCCACATTTGTCTTCTTCTTAGCAAGTGTCATGCATTCTGCTTCTCCAGTGTTTTTAAGAGCTGTTGATGATGTCAAATGCAGCTTACGGCCACACCGCTCTCTAAGCGCCCAATCTCGTCCGATCTCGGCAGCCAAATAGAGCCGGGCCTGGTTAGTACTTGGTAGGAAGACTGCCTGGGAATACCAGGTGTTGTAAGCTTTTTTGCTTGGGTTTACGGGCAGCACAAGCTGGTGTTACTGCCTATTTATTCATAGAAATTGTTCTATATTTTCATCAAATTTTGTTCTTTCATTGCTGTTTTCCTACTTTATTGGTTTGTCAACCATCGTGCTTCATTACTAGTAGACCATGTTACGGTCCTGGCCATATGTGTTGTTTTTATTTTGTTGTTCTTATAGGTGCCCTGCCTGATTGGCCGGATTGGGGGGCAGTACAGAAAGCTGATTGGTCCATCCTACACTTCCTGGAGTTTTAAAAGTACGGTTCCCAACAGCTAGCGAGGCTCTTTCTGGCAGCAGCACCTGTTTGCTGGTCTTGGTTTCCAAACTTTATTTAGCATTTTTGAATTGTTAGGTTTTGTGCCGTGGTTTTGTTTATAAATTGTATATTTTGTAAATAGTATTAAATCTGTAGGGGTGAACTGCCATTTTCTTTGGATTGTTTTCACATTTGGGAGTTAGGGTTAGCGACTGTCTTTTGGTTTGTTTATTTCTATCAGGCTAGCTAGCACTTTCTGTGGGAAATGGCTTATTTTGTTTATTATGTTGGCCTTGGTTCGCCCTGAGTTGTAGTGTCATGTTTTGTTTGACACTTTCTTTCGTTTAAAATGAATATCATTCTGTTGGAACATCTCGATCCTGGATTTTGGTTTGGGGATCGGAGAGGGAACATGCTAATTTATCTTTGTATGTTGCACCCTGACCCCCTGGACAGGGGCGTAACAGACCAGTACAGTTATAGTACTTTGTACTTTGCCACATTTATCTTCTTCTTAGCAAGTGTCATGCATTCTGCTTCTCCAGCGTTTTTAAGAGCTGTTGATGATGTCAAATGCAGCTTACGGCCACACCGCTCTCTAAGCGCCCGATCTCGTCCGATCTCGGCAGCCAAATAGAGCCGGGCCTGGTTAGTACTTGGTAGGAAGACCGCCTGGGAATACCAGGTGCTGTAAGCTTTTTTGCTTGGGTTTACGGGCAGCACAAGCTGGTGTTACTGCCTATTTATTCATAGAAATTGTTCTATATTTTCATCAAATTTTGTTCTGTCATTGCTGTTTTGCTACTTTATTGGTTTTTCAACCATCGTGCTTCATTACTAGTAGACCATGTTACGGTCCTGGCCATATGTGTTGTTTTTATTTTCTCGTTCTTATAGGTGCCCTGCCTGATTGGCCGGATTGAGGGGCAGTACAGGAAGCTGATTGGTCCATCCTACACTTCCTGGAGTTTTAAAAGTACGGTTCCCAACAGCTAGCGAGGCTCTTTCTGGCAGCAGCACCTGTTTGCTGTTCTTGGTTTCCAAACCTTATTTAGCATTTTTGAATTCTTAGGTTTTGTGCCGTGGTTTTGTTTATAAATTGTATATTTTGTAATTCGTATTAAATCTGTAGGGGTGAACAGCCATTTTCTTTTGATTGTTTTCTCTTGTTTTCACATTAGGGAGTTAGGGTTAGCGACTGTCTTTTGGTTTGTTTATTTCTATCAGGCTAGCTAGCACTTTCTGTGGGAAATGGCTTATTTTGTTTATTATGTTGGCCTTGGTTCGCCCTGAGTTGTAGTGTCATGTTTTGTTTGACACTTTCTTTCGTTTAAAATAAATATCATTCTGTTGGAACATCTCGATCCTGGATTTTGGTTTGGGGATCGGAGAGGGAACATGCTAATTTATCTTTGTATGTTGCACCCTGACCCCCTGGACAGGGGCGTAACAGACCAGTACAGTTATAGTACTTTGTACTTTGCCACATTTATCTTCTTCTTAGCAAGTGTCATGCATTCTGCTTCTCCAGCGTTTTTAAGAGCTGTTGATGATGTCAAATGCAGCTTACGGCCACACCGCTCTCTAAGCGCCCGATCTCGTCCGATCTCGGCAGCCAAATAGAGCCGGGCCTGGTTAGTACTTGGTAGGAAGACCGCCTGGGAATACCAGGTGCTGTAAGCTTTTTTGCTTGGGTTTACGGGCAGCACAAGCTGGTGTTACTGCCTATTTATTCATAGAAATTGTTCTATATTTTCATCAAATTTTGTTCTTTCATTGCTGTTTTGCTACTTTATTGGTTTTTCAACCATCGTGCTTCATTACTAGTAGACCATGTTACGGTCCTGGCCATATGTGTTGTTTTTGATTTGTTGTTCTTATAGGTGCCCTGCCTGATTGGCCGGATTGGGGGGCAGTACAGGAAGCTGATTGGTCCATCCTACACTTCCTGGAGTTTTAAAAGTACGGTTCCCAACAGCTAGCGAGGCTCTTTCTGGCAGCAGCACCTGTTTGCTGTTCTTGGTTTCCAAACTTTATTTAGCATTTTTGAATTGTTAGGTTTTATGCCGTGGTTTTGTTTATAAATTGTATATTTTGTAAATAGTATTAAATCTGTAGGGGTGAACAGCCATTTTCTTTTGATTGTTTTCTCTTGTTTTCACATTAGGGAGTTAGGGTTAGCGACTGTGTTTTGGTTTGTTTATTTCTATCAGGCTATCTAGCACTTTCTGTGGGAAATGGCTTATTTTTTTTATTATGTTGGCCTTGGTTCGCCCTGAGTTGTAGTGTCATGTTTTGTTTGACACTTTCTTTCGTTTAAAATAAATATCATTCTGTTGGAACATCTCGATCCTGGATTTTGGTTTGGGGATCGGAGAGGGAACATGCTAATTTATCTTTGTATGTTGCACCCTGACCCCCTGGACAGGGGCGTAACAGACCAGTACACTTATAGTACTTTGTACTTTGCCACATTTATCTTCGTCTTAGCAAGTTTCATGCATTCTGCTTCTCCAACGTTTTTAAGAGCTGTTGATGATGTCAAATGCAGCTTACGGCCACACCGCTCTCTAAGCGCCCGATCTCGTCCGATCTCGGCAGCCAAATAGAGCCGGGCCTGGTTAGTACTTGGTAGGAAGACCGCGTGGGAATACCAGGTGCTGTAAGCTTTTTTGCTTGGGTTTACGGGCAGCACAAGCTGGTGTTACTGCCTATTTATTCATAGAAATTGTTCTATATTTTCATCAAATTTTGTTCTTTCATTACTGTTTTGCTACTTTATTGGTTTGTCAACCATCGTGCTTCATTACTAGTAGACCATGTTACGGTCCTGGCCATATGTGTTGTTTTTGATATGTTGTTCTTATAGGTGCCCTGCCTGATTGGCCGGATTGAGGGGCAGTACAGGAAGCTGATTGGTCCATCCTACACTTCCTGGAGTTTTAAAAGTACGGTTCCCAACAGCTAGCGAGGCTCTTTCTGGCAGCAGCACCTGTTTGCTGTTCTTGGTTTCCAAACCTTATTTAGCATTTTTGAATTGTTAGGTTTTGTGCCGTGGTTTTGTTTATAAATTGTATATTTTGTAAATAGTATTAAATCTGTAGGGGTGAACAGCCATTTTCTTTGGACTGTTTTCACATTAGGGAGTTAGGGTTAGCGACTGTCTTTTGGTTTGTTTATTTCTATCAGGCTAGCTAGCACTTTCTGTGGGAAATGGCTTATTTTGTTTATTATGTTGGCCTTGGTTCGCCCTGAGTTGTAGTGTCATGTTTTGTTTGACACTTTCTTTCGTTTAAAATAAATATCATTCTGTTGGAACATCTCGATCCTGGATTTTGGTTTGGGGATCGGAGAGGGAACATGCTAATTTATCTTTGTATGATGCACCCTGACCCCCTGGACAGGGGCGTAACAGACCAGTACAGTTATAGTACTTTGTACTTTGCCACATTTGTCTTCTTCTTAGCAAGTGTCATGCATTCTGCTTCTCCAGTGTTTTTAAGAGCTGTTGATGATGTCAAATGCAGCTTACGGCCACACCGCTCTCTAAGCGCCCAATCTCGTCCGATCTCGGCAGCCAAATAGAGCCGGGCCTGGTTAGTACTTGGTAGGAAGACTGCCTGGGAATACCAGGTGTTGTAAGCTTTTTTGCTTGGGTTTACGGGCAGCACAAGCTGGTGTTACTGCCTATTTATTCATAGAAATTGTTCTATATTTTCATCAAATTTTGTTCTTTCATTGCTGTTTTGCTACTTTATTGGTTTGTCAACCATCGTGCTTCATTACTAGTAGACCATGTTACGGTCCTGGCCATATGTGTTGTTTTTATTTTGTTGTTCTTATAGGTGCCCTGCCTGATTGGCCGGATTGGGGGGCAGTACAGAAAGCTGATTGGTCCATCCTACACTTCCTGGAGTTTTAAAAGTACGGTTCCCAACAGCTAGCGAGGCTCTTTCTGGCAGCAGCACCTGTTTGCTGGTCTTGGTTTCCAAACTTTATTTAGCATTTTTGAATTGTTAGGTTTTGTGCCGTGGTTTTGTTTATAAATTGTATATTTTGTAAATAGTATTAAATCTGTAGGGGTGAACTGCCATTTTCTTTGGATTGTTTTCACATTTGGGAGTTAGGGTTAGCGACTGTCTTTTGGTTTGTTTATTTCTATCAGGCTAGCTAGCACTTTCTGTGGGAAATGGCTTATTTTGTTTATTATGTTGGCCTTGGTTCGCCCTGAGTTGTAGTGTCATGTTTTGTTTGACACTTTCTTTCGTTTAAAATGAATATCATTCTGTTGGAACATCTCGATCCTGGATTTTGGTTTGGGGATCGGAGAGGGAACATGCTAATTTATCTTTGTATGTTGCACCCTGACCCCCTGGACAGGGGCGTAACAGACCAGTACAGTTATAGTACTTTGTACTTTGCCACATTTATCTTCTTCTTAGCAAGTGTCATGCATTCTGCTTCTCCAGCGTTTTTAAGAGCTGTTGATGATGTCAAATGCAGCTTACGGCCACACCGCTCTCTAAGCGCCCGATCTCGTCCGATCTCGGCAGCCAAATAGAGCCGGGCCTGGTTAGTACTTGGTAGGAAGACCGCCTGGGAATACCAGGTGCTGTAAGCTTTTTTGCTTGGGTTTACGGGCAGCACAAGCTGGTGTTACTGCCTATTTATTCATAGAAATTGTTCTATATTTTCATCAAATTTTGTTCTTTCATTGCTGTTTTGCTACTTTATTGGTTTTTCAACCATCGTGCTTCATTACTAGTAGACCATGTTACGGTCCTGGCCATATGTGTTGTTTTTATTTTCTCGTTCTTATAGGTGCCCTGCCTGATTGGCCGGATTGAGGGGCAGTACAGGAAGCTGATTGGTCCATCCTACACTTCCTGGAGTTTTAAAAGTACGGTTCCCAACAGCTAGCGAGGCTCTTTCTGGCAGCAGCACCTGTTTGCTGTTCTTGGTTTCCAAACCTTATTTAGCATTTTTGAATTCTTAGGTTTTGTGCCGTGGTTTTGTTTATAAATTGTATATTTTGTAATTCGTATTAAATCTGTAGGGGTGAACAGCCATTTTCTTTTGATTGTTTTCTCTTGTTTTCACATTAGGGAGTTAGGGTTAGCGACTGTCTTTTGGTTTGTTTATTTCTATCAGGCTAGCTAGCACTTTCTGTGGGAAATGGCTTATTTTGTTTATTATGTTGGCCTTGGTTCGCCCTGAGTTGTAGTGTCATGTTTTGTTTGACACTTTCTTTCGTTTAAAATAAATATCATTCTGTTGGAACATCTCGATCCTGGATTTTGGTTTGGGGATCGGAGAGGGAACATGCTAATTTATCTTTGTATGTTGCACCCTGACCCCCTGGACAGGGGCGTAACAGACCAGTACAGTTATAGTACTTTGTACTTTGCCACATTTATCTTCTTCTTAGCAAGTGTCATGCATTCTGCTTCTCCAGCGTTTTTAAGAGCTGTTGATGATGTCAAATGCAGCTTACGGCCACACCGCTCTCTAAGCGCCCGATCTCGTCCGATCTCGGCAGCCAAATAGAGCCGGGCCTGGTTAGTACTTGGTAGGAAGACCGCCTGGGAATACCAGGTGCTGTAAGCTTTTTTGCTTGGGTTTACGGGCAGCACAAGCTGGTGTTACTGCCTATTTATTCATAGAAATTGTTCTATATTTTCATCAAATTTTGTTCTTTCATTGCTGTTTTGCTACTTTATTGGTTTTTCAACCATCGTGCTTCATTACTAGTAGACCATGTTACGGTCCTGGCCATATGTGTTGTTTTTGATTTGTTGTTCTTATAGGTGCCCTGCCTGATTGGCCGGATTGGGGGGCAGTACAGGAAGCTGATTGGTCCATCCTACACTTCCTGGAGTTTTAAAAGTACGGTTCCCAACAGCTAGCGAGGCTCTTTCTGGCAGCAGCACCTGTTTGCTGTTCTTGGTTTCCAAACCTTATTTAGCATTTTTGAATTGTTAGGTTTTGTGCCGTGGTTTTGTTTATAAATTGTATATTTTGTAATTCGTATTAAATCTGTAGGGGTGAACAGCCATTTTCTTTTGATTGTTTTCTCTTGTTTTCACATTAGGGAGTTAGGGTTAGCGACTGTCTTTTGGTTTGTTTATTTCTATCAGGCTAGCTAGCACTTTCTGTGGGAAATGGCTTATTTGTTTATTATGTTGGCCTTGGTTCGCCCTGAGTTGTAGTGTCATGTTTTGTTTGACACTTTCTTTCGTTTAAAATAAATATCATTCTGTTGGAACATCTCGATCCTGGATTTTGGTTTGGGGATCGGAGAGGGAACATGCTAATTTATCTTTGTATGTTGCACCCTGACCCCCTGGACAGGGGCGTAACAGACCAGTACAGTTATAGTACTTTGTACTTTGCCACATTTATCTTCTTCTTAGCAAGTGTCATGCAATCTGCTTCTCCAACGTTTTTAAGAGCTGTTGATGATGTCAAATGCAGCTTACGGCCACACCGCTCTCTAAGCGCCCAATCTCGTCCGATCTCGGCAGCCAAATAGAGCCGGGCCTGGTTAGTACTTGGTAGGAAGACCGCCTGGGAATACCAGGTGTTGTAAGCTTTTTTGCTTGGGTTTACGGGCAGCACAAGCTGGTGTTACTGCCTATTTATTCATAGAAATTGTTCTATATTTTCATCAAATTTTGTTCTTTCATTGCTGTTTTGCTACTTTATTGGTTTTTCAACCATCGTGCTTCATTACTAGTAGACCATGTTAGGGTCCTGGCCATATGTGTTGTTTTTATTTTGTTGTTCTTATAGGTGCCCTGCCTGATTGGCCGGATTGAGGGGCAGTACAGGAAGCTGATTGGTCCATCCTACACTTCCTGGAGTTTTAAAAGTACGGTTCCCAACAGCTAGCGAGGCTCTTTCTGGCAGCAGCACCTGTTTGCTGTTCTTGGTTTCCAAACCTTATTTAGCATTTTTGAATTGTTAGGTTTTGTGCCGTGGTTTTGTTTATAAATTGTATATTTTGTAAATAGTATTAAATCTGTAGGGGTGAACAGCCATTTTCTTTTGATTGTTTTCTCTTGTTTTCACATTAGGGAGTTAGGGTTAGCGACTGTCTTTTGGTTTGTTTATTTCTATCAGGCTAGCTAGCACTTTCTGTGGGAAATGGCTTATTTTGTTTATTATGTTGGCCTTGGTTCGCCCTGAGTTGTAGTGTCATGTTTTGTTTGACACTTTCTTTCGTTTAAAATAAATATCATTCTGTTGGAACATCTCGATCCTGGATTTTGGTTTGGGGATCGGAGAGGGAACATGCTAATTTATCTTTGTATGTTGCACCCTGACCCCCTGGACAGGGGCGTAACAGACCAGTACAGTTATAGTACTTTGTACTTTGCCACATTTATCTTCTTCTTAGCAAGTTTCATGCATTCTGCTTCTCCAACGTTTTTAAGAGCTGTTGATGATGTCAAATGCAGCTTACGGCCACACCGCTCTCTAAGCGCCCGATCTCGTCCGATCTCAGCAGCCAAATAGAGCCGGGCCTGGTTAGTACTTGGTAGGAAGACCGCGTGGGAATACCAGGTGCTGTAAGCTTTTTTGCTTGGGTTTACGGGCAGCACAAGCTGGTGTTACTGCCTATTTATTCATAGAAATTGTTCTATATTTTCATCAAATTTTGTTCTTTCATTACTGTTTTGCTACTTTATTGGTTTGTCAACCATCGTGCTTCATTACTAGTAGACCATGTTACGGTCCTGGCCATATGTGTTGTTTTTTTTTTCTCGTTCTTATAGGTGCCCTGCCTGATTGGCCGGATTGAGGGGCAGTACAGGAAGCTGATTGGTCCATCCTACACTTCCTGGAGTTTTAAAAGTACGGTTCCCAACAGCTAGCGAGGCTCTTTCTGGCAGCAGCACCTGTTTGCTGTTCTTGGTTTCCAAACCTTATTTAGCATTTTTGAATTGTTAGGTTTTGTGCCGTGGTTTTGTTTATAAATTGTATATTTTGTAAATAGTATTAAATCTGTAGGGGTGAACTGCCATTTTCTTGGACTGTTTTCCCATTAGGGAGTAAGGGTTAGCGACTGTCTTTTGGTTTGTTTATTTCTATCAGGCTAGCTAGCACTTTCTGTGGGAAATAGCTTATTTTGTTTATTATGTTGGCCTTGGTTCGCCCTGAGTTGTAGTGTCATGTTTTGTTTGACACTTTCTTTCGTTTAAAATAAATATCATTCTGTTGGAACATCTCGATCCTGGATTTTGGTTTGGGGATCGGAGAGGGAACATGCTAATTTATCTTTGTATGTTGCACCCTGACCCCCTAGACAGGGGCGTAACAGACCAGTACAGTTATAGTACTTTGTACTTTGCCACATTTATCTTCTTCTTAGCGAGTGTCATGCATTCTGCTTCTCCAGCGTTTTTAAGAGCTGTTGATGATGTCAAATGCAGCTTACGGCCGCACCGCTCTCTAAGCGCCCGATCTCGTCCGATCTCGGCAGCCAAATAGAGCCGGGCCTGGTTAGTACTTGGTAGGAAGACCGCCTGGGAATACCAGGTGCTGTAAGCTTTTTTGCTTGGGTTTACGGGCAGCACAAGCTGGTGTTACTGCCTATTTATTCATAGAAATTGTTCCATATTTTCATCAAATTTTGTTCTTTCATTGCTATTTTGCTACTTTATTGGTTTGTCAACCATCGTGCTTCATTACTAGTAGACCATGTTACGGTCCTGGCCATATGTGTTGTTTTTATTTTGTTGTTCTTATAGGTGCCCTGCCTGATTGGCCGGATTGGGGGGCAGTACAGGAAGCTGATTGGTCCATCCTACACTTCCTGGAGTTTTAAAAGTACGGTTCCCAACAGCTAGCGAGGCTCTTTCTGGCAGCAGCACCTGTTTGCTGTTCTTGGTTTCCAAACCTTATTTAGCATTTTTGAATTGTTAGGTTTTGTGCCGTGGTTTTGTCTATAAATTGTATATTTTGTAAATAGTATTAAATCTGTAGAGGTGAACTGCCATTTTCTTTGGACAGTTTTCACATTAGGGAGTTAGGGTTAGCGACTGTCTTTTGGTTTGTTTATTTCTATCAGGCTAGCTAGCACTTTCTGTGGGAAATGGCTTAATTTGTTTATTATGTTGGCCTTGGTTCGCCCTGAGTTGTAGTGTCATGTTTTGTTTGACACTTTCTTTCGTTTAAAATAAATATCATTTTGTTGGAACATCTCGATCCTGGATTTTGGTTTGGGGATCGGAGAGGGAACATGCTAATTTATCTTTGTATGTTGCACCCTGACCCCCTAGACAGGGGCGTAACAGACCATTACAGTTATAGTACTTTGTACTTTGCCACATTTATCTTCTTCTTAGCAAGTGTCATGCATTCTGCTTCTCCAGCGTTTTTAAGAGCTTTTGATGATGTCAAATGCAGCTTACGGCCACACTGCTCTCTAAGCGCCCGATCTCGTCTGATCTCGTCCGATCTCGGCAGCCAAATAAAGCCGGGCCTGGTTAGTACTTGGTAGGAAGACCGCCCGGGAATACCAGGTGCTGTAAGCTTTTTTGCTTGGGTTTACGGGCAGCACAAGCTGGTGTTACTGCCTATTTATTCATAGAAATTGTTCTATATTTTCATCAAATTTTGTTCTTTCATTACTGTTTTGCTACTTTATTGGTTTGTCAACCATCGTGCTTCATTACTAGTAGACCATGTTACGGTCCTGGCCATATGTGTTGTTTTTATTTTCTTGTTCTTATAGGTGCCCTGCCTGATTGGCCGGATTGGGGGGCAGTACAGGAAGCTGATTGGTCCATCCTACACTTCCTGGAGTTTTCAAAGTACGGTTCCCAACAGCTAGCGAGGCTCTTTCTGGCAGCAGCACCTGTTTGCTGTTCTTGGTTTCCAAACCTTATTTAGCATTTTTGAATTGTTAGGTTTTGTGCCGTGGTTTTGTTTATAAATTGTATATTTTGTAAATAGTATTAAATCTTTAGGGGTGAACAGCCATTTTCTTTTGATTGTTTTCTCTTGTTTTCACATTAGGGAGTTAGGGTTAGCGAGTGTCTTTTGGTTTGTTTATTTCTATCAGGCTAGCTAGCACTTTCTGTGGGAAATGGCTTATTTTGTTTATTATGTTGGCCTTGGTTCGCCCTGAGTTGTAGTGTCATGTTTTGTTTGACACTTTCTTTCGTTTAAAATAAATATCATTCTGTTGGAACATCTCGATACTGGAGTTTGGTTTGGGGATCGGAGAGGGAACATGCTAATTTATCTTTGTATGTTGCACCCTGACCCCCTGGACAGGGGCGTAACAGACCAGTACAGTTATATTACTTTGTACTTTGCCACATTTATCTTCTTCTTAGCAAGTGTCATGCATTCTGCTTCTCCAGCGTTTTTAAGAGCTGTTGATGATGTCAAATGCAGCTTACGGCCACACCGCTCTCTAAGCGCCGGATCTCGTCCGATCTCGGCAGCCAAATAGAGCCGGGCCTGGTTAGTACTTGGTAGGAAGACCGCCTGGGAATACCAGGTGCTTTAAGCTTTTTTGCTTGGGTTTACGGGCAGCACAAGCTGGTGTTACTGCCTATTTATTCATAGAAATTGTTCTATATTTTCATCAAATTTTGTTCTTTCATTGCTGTTGTTTTGCTACTTTATTGGTTTCTCAACCATCGTGCTTCATTACTAGTAGACCATGTTAAATAAATTGTATATTTTGTAAATAGTATTAAATCTGTAGGGGTGAACTGCCATTTTCTTGGACTGTTTTCACATTAGGGAGTAAGGGTTAGCGACTGTCTTTTGGTTTGTTTATTTCTATCAGGCTAGCTAGCACTTTCTATGGGAAATGGCTTATTTTGTTTATTATGTTGGCCTTGGTTCGCCCTGAGTTGTAGTGTCATGTTTTGTTTGACACTTTCTTTCGTTTAAAATAAATATCATTCTGTTGGAACATCTCGATCCTGGATTTTGGTTTGGGGATCGGAGAGGGAACATGCTAATTTATCTTTGTATGTTGCACCCTGACCCCCTGGACAGGGGCGTAACAGACCAGTACAGTTATAGTACTTTGTACTTTGCCACATTTATCTTCTTCTTAGCATGTTTCATGCATTCTGCTTCTCCAACGTTTTTATGCAGCTTACGGCCACACCGCTCTCTAAGCGCCCGATCTCGTCCGATCTCGGCAGCCAAATAGAGCCGGGCCTTGTTAGTACTTGGTAGGAAGACTGCCTGGGAATACCAGGTGCTGTAAACTTTTTTGCTTGGGTTTACGGGCAGCACAAGCTGGTGTTACTGCCTATTTATTCATAGAAATTGTTCTATATTTTCATCAAATTTTGTTCTTTCATTGCTGTTTTGCTACTTTATTGGTTTGTCAACCATCGTGCTTCATTACTAGTAGACCATGTTACGGTCCTGGCCATATGTGTTGTTTTTGATTTGTTGTTCTTATAGGTGCCCTGCCTGATTGGCCGGATTGAGGGGCAGTACAGGAAGCTGATTGGTCCATCCTACACTTCCTGGAGTTTTAAAAGTACGGTTCCCAACAGCTAGCGAGGCTCTTTCTGGCAGCAGCACCTGTTTGCTGTTCTTGGTTTCCAAACCTTATTTAGCATTTTTGAATTGTTAGGTTTTGTGCCGTGGTTTTGTTTATAAATTGTATATTTTGTAAATAGTATTAAATCGGTAGGGGTGAACAGCCATTTTCTTTGGACTGTTTTCACATTAGGGAGTTAGGGTTAGCGACTGTCTTTTGGATTGTTTATTTCTATCAGGCTAGCTAGCACTTTCTGTGGGAAATGGCTTATTTTGTTTATTATGTTGGCCTTGGTTTACCCTGAGTTGTAGTGTCATGTTTTGTTTGACACTTTCTTTCGTTGAAAATAAATATCATTCTGTTGGAACATCTCGATACTGGAGTTTGGTTTGGGGATCGGAGAGGGAACATGTTAATTTATCTTAGTATGTTGCACCCTGACCCCCTGGACAGGGGCGTAACAGACCAGTACAGTTATAGTACTTTGTACTTTGCCACATTTATCTTCTTCTTAGCAAGTGTCATGCATTCTGCTTCTCCAGCGTTTTTAAGAGCTGTTGATGATGTCAAATGCAGCTTACGGCCACACCGCTCTCTAAGCGCCCGATCTCGGCAGCCAAATAGAGCCGGGCCTGGTTAGTACTTGGTAGGAAGACCGCCTGGGAATACCAGGTGCTGTAAACTTTTTTACTTGGGTTTACGGGCAGCACAAACTGGTGTTACTGCCTATTTATTCATAGAAATTGTTGTATATTTTCATCAAATTTTGTTCTTTCATTGTTGTTTTGCTACTTTATTGGTTTGTCAACCATCGTGCTTCATTACTAGTAGACCATGTTACGGTCCTGGCCATATGTGTTGTTTTTATTTTGTCGTTCTTATAGGTGCCCTGCCTGATTGGCCGGATTGAGGGGCAGTACAGGAAGCTGATTGGTCCATCCTACACTTCCTGGAGTTTTAAAAGTACGGTTCCCAACAGCTAGCGAGGCTCTTTCTGGCATCAGCACCTGTTTGCTGTTCTTGGTTTCCAAACCTTATTTAGCATTTTTGAATTGTTAGGTTTTGTGCCGTGGTTTTGTTTATAAATTGTATATTTTGTAAATAGTATTAAATCTGTAGGGGTGAACAGCCATTTTCTTTTGATTGTTTTCTCTTTTTTTCACATTAGGGAGTTAGGGTTAGCGACTGTCTTTTGGTTTGTTTATTTCTATCAGGCTAGCTAGCACTTTCTGTGGGAAATGGCTTATTTTGTTTATTATGTTGGCCTTGGTTCGCCCTGAGTTGTAGTGTCATGTTTTGTTTGACACTTTCTTTCGTTTAAAATAAATATCATTCTGTTGGAACATCTCGATCCTGGATTTTGGTTTGGGGATCGGAGAGGGAACATGCTAATTTATCTTTGTATGTTGCACCCTGACCCCCTGGACAGGGGCGTAACAGACCAGTACAGTTATAGTACTTTGTACTTTGCCACATTTATCTTCGTCTTAGCAAGTTTCATGCATTCTGCTTCTCCAACGTTTTTAAGAGCTGTTGATGATGTCAAATGCAGCTTACGGCCACACCGCTCTCTAAGCGCCCGATCTCGTCCGATCTCGGCAGCCTAATAGATCCGGGCCTGGTTAGTACTTGGTAGGAAGACCGCGTGGGAATACCAGGTGCTGTAAGCTTTTTTGCTTGGGTTTACGGGCAGCACAAGCTGGTGTTACTGCCTATTTATTCATAGAAATTGTTCTATATTTTCATCAAATTTTGTTCTTTCATTACTGTTTTGCTACTTTATTGGTTTGTCAACCATCGTGCTTCATTACTAGTAGACCATGTTACGGTCCTGGCCATATGTGTTGTTTTTGATTTGTTGTTCTTATAGGTGCCCTGCCTGATTGGCCGGATTGAGGGGCAGTACAGGAAGCTGATTGGTCCATCCTACACTTCCTGGAGTTTTAAAAGTACGGTTCCCAACAGCTAGCGAGGCTCTTTCTGGCAGCAGCACCTGTTTGCTGTTCTTGGTTTCCAAACCTTATTTAGCATTTTTGAATTGTTAGGTTTTGTGCCGTGGTTTTGTTTATAAATTGTATATTTTGTAAATAGTATTAAATCTGTAGGGGTGAACAGCCATTTTCTTTGGACTGTTTTCACATTAGGGAGTTAGGGTTAGCGACTGTCTTTTGGATTGTTTATTTCTATCAGGCTAGCTAGCACTTTCTGTGGGAAATGGCTTATTTGTTTATTATGTTGGCCTTGGTTCGCCCTGAGTTGTAGTGTCATGTTTTGTTTGACACTTTCTTTCGTTTAAAATAAATATCATTCTGTTGG
This sequence comes from Channa argus, assembly GCF_033026475.1. Classification (NCBI taxonomy): domain Eukaryota; kingdom Metazoa; phylum Chordata; class Actinopteri; order Anabantiformes; family Channidae; genus Channa; species Channa argus. Next base: position 311,114 of record NW_027125223.1, read on the forward strand.
AACATCTCGATCCTGGATTTTGGTTTGGGGATCGGAGAGGGAACATGCTAATTTATCTTTGTATGTTGCACCCTGACCCCCTAGACAGGGGCGTAACAGACCAGTACAGTTATAGTACTTTGTACTTTGCCACATTTATCTTCTTCTTAGCAAGTTTCATGCATTCTGCTTCTCCAGCGTTTTTAAGAGCTGTTGATGATGTCAAATGCAGCTTACGGCCACACCGCTCTCTAAGCGCCCGATCTCGTCCGATCTCGGCAGCCAAATAGAGCCGGGCCTGGTTAGTACTTGGTAGGAAGACCGCGTGGGAATACCAGGTGCTGTAAGCTTTTTTGCTTGGGTTTACGGGCAGCACAAGCTGGTGTTACTGCCTATTTATTCATAGAAATTGTTCTATATTTTCATCAAATTTTGTTCTTTCATTACTGTTTTGCTACTTTATTGGTTTGTCAACCATCGTGCTTCATTACTAGTAGACCATGTTACGGTCCTGGCCATATGTGTTGTTTTTATTTTGTTGTTCTTATAGGTGCCCTGCCTGATTGGCCGGATTGGGGGGCAGTACAGGAAGCTGATTGGTCCATCCTACACTTCCTGGAGTTTTAAAAGTACGGTTCCCAACAGCTAGCGAGGCTCTTTCTGGCAGCAGCACCTGTTTACTGTTCTTGGTTTCCAAACTTTATTTAGCATTTTTGAATTGTTAGGTTTTATGCCGTGGTTTTGTTTATAAATTGTATATTTTATAAATAGTTTTAAATCTGTAGGGGTGAACAGCCATTTTCTTTTGATTGTTTTCTCTTGTTTTCACATTAGGGAGTTAGGGTTAGCGACTGTCTTTTGGTTTGTTTATTTCTATCAGGCTAGCTAGCACTTTCTGTGGGAAATGGCTTATTTTGTTTATTATGTTGGCCTTGGTTCGCCCTGAGTTGTAGTGTCATGTTTTGTTTGACACTTTCTTTCGTTTAAAATAAATATCATTCTGTTGGAACATCTCGATAGTGGAGTTTGGTTTGGGGATCGGAGAGGGAACATGCTAATTTATCTTTGTATGTTGCACCCTGACCCCCTGGACAGGGGCGTAACAGACCAGTACAGTTATATTACTTTGTACTTTGCCACATTTATCTTCTTCTTAGCAAGTGTCATGCATTCTGCTTCTCCAGCGTTTTTAAGAGCTGTTGATGATGTCAAATGCAGCTTACGGCCACACCGCTCTCTAAGCGCCGGATCTCGTCCGATCTCGGCAGCCAAATAGAGCCGGGCCTGGTTAGTACTTGGTAGGAAGACCGCCTGGGAATACCAGGTGCTTTAAGCTTTTTTGCTTGAGTTTACGGGCAGCACAAGCTGGTGTTACTGCCTATTTATTCATAGAAATTGTTCTATATTTTCATCAAATTTTGTTCTTTCATTGCTGTTGTTTTGCTACTTTAATGGTTTCTCAACCATCGTGCTTCATTACTAGTAGACCATGTTAAATAAATTGTATATTTTGTAAATAGTATTAAATCTGTAGGGGTGAACTGCCATTTTCTTGGACTGTTTTCACATTAGGGAGTAAGGGTTAGCGACTGTCTTTTGGTTTGTTTATTTCTATCAGGCTAGCTAGCACTTTCTATGGGAAATGGCTTATTTTGTTTATTATGTTGGCCTTGGTTCGCCCTGAGTTGTAGTGTCATGTTTTGTTTGACACTTTCTTTCGTTTAAAATAAATATCATTCTGTTGGAACATCTCGATCCTGGATTTTGGTTTGGGGATCGGAGAGGGAACATGCTAATTTATCTTTGTATGTTGCACCCTGACCCCCTGGACAGGGGCGTAACAGACCAGTACAGTTATAGTACTTTGTACTTTGCCACATTTATCTTCTTCTTAGCATGTTTCATGCATTCTGCTTCTCCAACGTTTTTATGCAGCTTACGGCCACACCGCTCTCTAAGCGCCCGATCTCGTCCGATCTCGGCAGCCAAATAGAGCCGGGCCTGGTTAGTACTTGGTAGGAAGACCGCCTGGGAATACCAGGTGCTTTAAGCTTTTTTGCTTGGGTTTACGGGCAGCACAAGCTGGTGTTACTGCCTATTTATTCATAGAAATTGTTCTATATTTTCATCAAATTTTGTTCTTTCATTGCTGTTTTGCTACTTTATTGGTTTTTCAACCATCGTGCTTCATTACTAGTAGACCATGTTACGGTCCTGGCCATATGTGTTGTTTTTATTTTGTTGTTCTTATAGGTGCCCTGCCTGATTGGCCGGATTGGGGGGCAGTACAGGAAGCTGATTGGTCCATCCTACACTTCCTGGAGTTTTAAAAGTACGGTTCCCAACAGCTAGCGAGGCTCTTTCTGGCAGCAGCACCTGTTTGCTGTTCTTGGTTTCCAAACTTTATTTAGCATTTTTGAATTGTTAGGTTTTATGCCGTGGTTTTGTTTATAAATTGTATATTTTGTATATAGTATTAAATCTGTAGGGGTGAACAGACATTTTCTTTGGACTGTTTTCACATTAGGGAGTTAGGGTTAGCGACTGTGTTTTGGTTTGTTTATTTCTATTAGGCTAGCTAGCACTTTCTGTGGGAAATGGCTTATTTTGTTTATTATGTTGGCCTTGGTTCGCCCTGAGTTGTAGTGTCATGTTTTGTTTGACACTTTCTTTCGTTTAAAATAAATATCATTCTGTTGGAACATCTCGATCCTGGATTTTGGTTTGGGGATCGGAGAGGGAACATGCTAATTTATCTTTGTATGTTGCACCCTGACCCCCTGGACAGGGGCGTAACAGACCAGTACAGTTATAGTACTTTGTACTTTGCCACATTTATCTTCGTCTTAGCAAGTTTCATGCATTCTGCTTCTCCAACGTTTTTAAGAGCTGTTGATGATGTCAAATGCAGCTTACGGCCACACCGCTCTCTAAGCGCCCGATCTCGTCCGATCTCGGCAGCCAAATAGAGCCGGGCCTGGTTAGTACTTGGTAGGAAGACCGCGTGGGAATACCAGGTGCTGTAAGCTTTTTTGCTTGGGTTTACGGGCAGAACAAGCTGGTGTTACTGCCTATTTATTCATAGAAATTGTTCTATATTTTCATCAAATTTTGTTCTTTCATTACTGTTTTGCTACTTTATTGGTTTGTCAACCATCGTGCTTCATTACTAGTAGACCATGTTACGGTCCTGGCCATATGTGTTGTTTTTGATATGTTGTTCTTATAGGTGCCCTGCCTGATTGGCCGGATTGAGGGGCAGTACAGGAAGCTGATTGGTCCATCCTACACTTCCTGGAGTTTTAAAAGTACGGTTCCCAACAGCTAGCGAGGCTCTTTCTGGCAGCAGCACCTGTTTGCTGTTCTTGGTTTCCAAACCTTATTTAGCATTTTTGAATTGTTAGGTTTTGTGCCGTGGTTTTGTTTATAAATTGTATATTTTGTAATTCGTATTAAATCTGTAGGGGTGAACAGCCATTTTCTTTGGACTGTTTTCACATTAGGGAGTTAGGGTTAGCGACTGTCTTTTGGTTTGTTTATTTCTATCAGGCTAGCTAGCACTTTCTGTGGGAAATGGCTTATTTTGTTTATTATGTTGGCCTTGGTTCGCCCTGAGTTGTAGTGTCATGTTTTGTTTGACACTTTCTTTCGTTTAAAATAAATATCATTCTGTTGGAACATCTCGATCCTGGATTTTGGTTTGGGGATCGGAGAGGGAACATGCTAATTTATCTTTGTATGTTGCACCCTCACCCCCTGGACAGGGGCGTAACAGACCATTACAGTTATAGTACTTTGTACTTTGCCACATTTGTCTTCTTCTTAGTAAGTGTCATGCATTCTGCTTCTCCAGTGTTTTTAAGAGCTGTTGATGATGTCAAATGCAGCTTACGGCCACACCGCTCTCTAAGCGCCCAATCTCGTCCGATCTCGGCAGCCAAATAGAGCCGGGCCTGGTTAGTACTTGGTAGGAAGACCGCCTGGGAATACCAGGTGTTGTAAGCTTTTTTGCTTGGGTTTACGGGCAGCACAAGCTGGTGTTACTGCCTATTTATTCATAGAAATTGTTCTATATTTTCATCAAATTTTGTTCTTTCATTGCTGTTTTGCTACTTTATTGGTTTTTCAACCATCGTTCTTCATTACTAGTAGACCATGTTAGGGTCCTGGCCATATGTGTTGTTTTTGATTTGTTGTTCTTATAGGTGCCCTGCCTGATTGGCCGGATTGGGGGGCAGTACAGGAAGCTGATTGGTCCATCCTACACTTCCTGGAGTTTTAAAAGTACGGTTCCCAACAGCTAGCGAGGCTCTTTCTGGCAGCAGCACCTGTTTGCTGTTCTTGGTTTCCAAACCTTATTTAGCATTTTTGAATTGTTAGGTTTTGTGCCGTGGTTTTGTTTATAAATTGTATATTTTGTAATTCGTATTAAATCTGTAGGGGTGAACAGCCTTTTTCTTTTGATTGTTTTCTCTTGTTTTCACATTAGGGAGTTAGGGTTAGCGACTGTCTTTTGGATTGTTTATTTCTATCAGGCTAGCTAGCACTTTCTGTGGGAAATGGCTTATTTTGTTTATTATGTTGGCCTTGGTTCGCCCTGAGTTGTAGTGTCATGTTTTGTTTGACACTTTCTTTCGTTTAAAATAAATATCATTCTGTTGGAACATCTCGATACTGGAGTTTGGTTTGGGGATCGGAGAGGGAACATGCTAATTTATCTTTGTATGTTGCACCCTGACCCCCTGGACAGGGGCGTAACAGACCAGTACAGTTATAGTACTTTGTACTTTGCCACATTTATCTTCTTCTTAGCAAGTGTCATGCATTCTGCTTCTCCAGCGTTTTTAAGAGCTGTTGATGATGTCAAATGCAGCTTACGGCCACACCGCTCTCTAAGCGCCCGATCTCGTCCGATCTCGGCAGCCAAATAGAGCCGGGCCTGGTTAGTACTTGCTAGGAAGACCGCCTGGGAATACCAGGTGCTGTAAGCTTTTTTGCTTGGGTTTACGGGCAGCACAAGCTGGTGTTACTGCCTATTTATTCATAGAAATTGTTCTATATTTTCATCAAATTTTGTTCTTTCATTACTGTTTTGCTACTTTATTGGTTTGTCAACCATCGTGCTTCATTACTAGTAGACCATGTTACGGTCCTGGCCATATGTGTTGTTTTTGATTTGTTGTTCTTATAGGTGCCCTGCCTGATTGGCCGGATTGAGGGGCAGTACAGGAAGCTGATTGGTCCATCCTACACTTCCTGGAGTTTTAAAAGTACGGTTCCCAACAGCTAGCGAGGCTCTTTCTGGCAGCAGCACCTGTTTGCTGTTCTTGGTTTCCAAACCTTATTTAGCATTTTTGAATTGTTAGGTTTTGTGCCGTGGTTTTGTTTATAAATTGTATATTTTGTAAATAGTATTAAATCTGTAGGGGTGAACAGCCATTTTCTTTGGACAGTTTTCACATTAGGGAGTTAGGGTTAGCGACTGTCTTTTGGTTTGTTTATTTCTATCAGGCTAGCTAGCACTTTCTGTGGGAAATGGCTTATTTTGTTTATTATGTTGGCCTTGGTTCGCCCTGAGTTGTAGTGTCATGTTTTGTTTGACACTTTCTTTCGTTTAAAATAAATATCATTCTGTTGGAACATCTCGATCCTGGATTTTGGTTTGGGGATCGGAGAGGGAACATGCTAATTTATCTTTGTATGTTGCACCCTGACCCCCTGGACAGGGGCGTAACAGACCAGTACAGTTATAGTACTTTGTACTTTGCCACATTTGTCTTCTTCTTAGCAAGTGTCATGCATTCTGCTTCTCCAGTGTTTTTAAGAGCTGTTGATGATGTCAAATGCAGCTTACGGCCACACCGCTCTCTAAGCGCCCGATCTCGTCCGATCTCGGCAGCCAAATAGAGCCGGGCCTGGTTAGTACTTGGTAGGAAGACCGCCTGGGAATACCAGGTGTTGTAAGCTTTTTTGCTTGGGTTTACGGGCAGCACAAGCTGGTGTTACTGCCTATTTATTCATAGAAATTGTTCTATATTTTCATCAAATTTTGTTCTTTCATTGCTGTTTTGCTACTTTATTGGTTTTTCAACCATCGTGCTTCATTACTAGTAGACCATGTTACGGTCCTGGCCATATGTGTTGTTTTTATTTTCTCGTTCTTATAGGTGCCCTGCCTGATTGGCCGGATTGAGGGGCAGTACAGGAAGCTGATTGGTCCATCCTACACTTCCTGGAGTTTTAAAAGTACGGTTCCCAACAGCTAGCGAGGCTCTTTCTGGCAGCAGCACCTGTTTGCTGTTCTTGGTTTCCAAACCTTATTTAGCATTTTTGAATTGTTAGGTTTTGTGCCGTGGTTTTGTTTATAAATTGTATATTTTGTAAATAGTATTAAATCTGTAGGGGTGAACAGCCATTTTCTTTTGATTGTTTTCTCTTGTTTTCACATTAGTGAGTTAGGGTTAGCGACTGTCTTTTGGTTTGTTTATTTCTATCAGGCTAGCTAGCACTTTCTGTGGGAAATGGCTTATTTTGTTTATTATGTTGGCCTTGGTTCGCCCTGAGTTGTAGTGTCATGTTTTGTTTGACACTTTCTTTCGTTTAAAATAAATATCATTCTGTTGGAACATCTCGATCCTGGATTTTGGTTTGGGGATCGGAGAGGGAAAATGCTAATTTATCTTTGTATGTTGCACCCTGACCCCCTGGACAGGGGCGTAACAGACCAGTACAGTTATAGTACTTTGTACTTTGCCACATTTATCTTCTTCTTAGCAAGTTTCATGCATTCTGCTTCTCCAACGTTTTTAAGAGCTGTTGATGATGTCAAATGCAGCTTACGGCCACACCGCTCTCTAAGCGCCCGATCTCGTCCGATCTCGGCAGCCAAATAGAGCCGGGCCTGGTTAGTACTTGGTAGGAAGACCGCGTGGGAATACCAGGTGCTGTAAGCTTTTTTGCTTGGGTTTACGGGCAGCACAAGCTGGTGTTACTGCCTATTTATTCATAGAAATTGTTCTATATTTTCATCAAATTTTGTTCTTTCATTACTGTTTTGCTACTTTATTGGTTTGTCAACCATCGTGCTTCATTACTAGTAGACCATGTTACGGTCCTGGCCATATGTGTTGTTTTTGATTTGTTGTTCTTATAGGTGCCCTGCCTGATTGGCCGGATTGAGGGGCAGTACAGGAAGCTGATTGGTCCATCCTACACTTCCTGGAGTTTTAAAAGTACGGTTCCCAACAGCTAGCGAGGCTCTTTCTGGCAGCAGCACCTGTTTGCTGTTCTTGGTTTCCAAACCTTATTTAGCATTTTTGAATTGTTAGGTTTTGTGCCGTGGTTTTGTTTATAAATTGTATATTTTGTAAATAGTATTAAATCTGTAGGGGTGAACAGCCATTTTCTTTGGACTGTTTTCACATTAGGGAGTTAGGGTTAGCGACTGTCTTTTGGTTTGTTTATTTCTATCAGGCTAGCTAGCACTTTCTGTTGGAAATGGCTTATTTTGTTTATTATGTTGGCCTTGGTTCGCCCTGAGTTGTAGTGTCATGTTTTGTTTGACACTTTCTTTCGTTTAAAATAAATATCATTCTGTTGGAACATCTCGATCCTGGATTTTGGTTTGGGGATCGGAGATGGAACATGCTAATTTATCTTTGTATGTTGCACCCTGACCCCCTGGACAGGGGCATAATAGACCAGTACAGTTATATTACTTTGTACTTTGCCACATTTATCTTCTTCTTAGCAAGTGTCATGCATTCTGCTTCTCCAGCGTTTTTAAGAGCTGTTGATGATGTCAAATGCAGCTTACGGCCACACCGCTCTCTAAGCGCCCGATCTCGTCCGATCTCGGCAGCCAAATAGAGCCGGGCCTGGTTAGTACTTGGTAGGAAGACCGCCCGGGAATACCAGGTGCTGTAAGCTTTTTTGCTTGGGTTTACGGGCAGCACAAGCTGGTGTTACTGCCTATTTATTCATAGAAATTGTTCTATATTTTCATCAAATTTTGTTCTTTCATTGCTGTTTTGCTACTTTATTGGTTTTTCAACCATCGTGCTTCATTACTAGTAGACCATGTTACGGTCCTGGCCATATGTGTTGTTTTTATTTTCTCTTTCTTATAGGTGCCCTTCCTGATTGGCCGGATTGAGGGGCAGTACAGGAAGCTGATTGGTCCATCCTACACTTCCTGGAGTTTTAAAAGTACGGTTCCCAACAGCTAGCGAGGCTCTTTCTGGTAGCAGCACCTGTTTGCTGTTCTTGGTTTCCAAACCTTATTTAGCATTTTTGAATTGTTAGGTTTTGTGCCGTGGTTTTTTTATAAATTGTATATTTTGTAATTCGTATTAAATCTGTAGGGGTGAACAGCCATTTTCTTTTGATTGTTTTCTCTTGTTTTCACATTAGGGAGTTAGGGTTAGCGACTGTCTTTTGGTTTTTTTATTTCTATCAGGCTAGCTAGCACTTTCTGTGGGAAATGGCTTATTTTGTTTATTATGTTGGCCTTGGTTCGCCCTGAGTTGTAGTGTCATGTTTTGTTTGACACTTTCTTTCGTTTAAAATAAATATCATTCTGTTGGAACATCTCGATCCTGGATTTTGGTTTGGGGATCGGAGAGGGAACATGCTAATTTATCTTTGTATGTTGCACCCTGACCCCCTGGACAGGGGCGTAACAGACCAGTACAGTTATAGTACTTTGTACTTTGCCACATTTATCTTCTTCTTAGCAAGTGTCATGCATTCTGCTTCTCCAGCGTTTTTAAGAGCTGTTGATGATGTCAAATGCAGCTTACGGCCACACCGCTCTCTAAGCGCCCGATCTCGTCCGATCTCGGCAGCCAAATAGAGCCGGGCCTGGTTAGTACTTGCTAGGAAGACCGCCTGGGAATACCAGGTGCTGTAAGCTTTTTTGCTTGGGTTTACGGGCAGCACAAGCTGGTGTTACTGCCTATTTATTCATAGAAATTGTTCTATATTTTCATCAAATTTTGTTCTTTCATTGCTGTTTTGCTACTTTATTGGTTTTTCAACCATCGTGCTTCATTACTAGTAGACCATGTTACGGTCCTGGCCATATGTGTTGTTTTTATTTTCTCGTTCTTATAGGTGCCCTGCCTGATTGGCCGGATTGAGGGGCAGTACAGGAAGCTGATTGGTCCATCCTACACTTCCTGGAGTTTTAAAAGTACGGTTTCCAACAGCTAGCGAGGCTCTTTCTGGCAGCAGCACCTGTTTGCTGTTCTTGGTTTCCAAACCTTATTTAGCATTTTTGAATTGTTAGGTTTTGTGCCGTGGTTTTGTTTATAAATTGTATATTTTGTAATTCGTATTAAATCTGTAGGGGTGAACAGCCATTTTCTTTTGATTGTTTTCTCTTGATTTCACATTAGGGAGTTAGGGTTAGCGACTGTCTTTTGGTTTGTTTATTTCTATCAGGCTAGCTAGCACTTTCTGTGGGAAATGGCTTATTTTGTTTATTATGTTGGCCTTGGTTCGCCCTGAGTTGTAGTGTCATGTTTTGTTTGACACTTTCTTTCGTTTAAAATAAATATCATTCTGTTGGAACATCTCGATCCTGGATTTTGGTTTGGGGATCGGAGAGGGAACATGCTAATTTATCTTTGTATGTTGCACCCTGACCCCCTGGACAGGGGCGTAACAGACCAGTACAGTTATAGTACTTTGTACTTTGCCACATTTATCTTCGTCTTAGCAAGTTTCATGCATTCTGCTTCTCCAACGTTTTTAAGAGCTGTTGATGATGTCAAATGCAGCTTACGGCCACACCGCTCTCTAAGCGCCCGATCTCGTCCGATCTCGGCAGCCAAATAGAGCCGGGCCTGGTTAGTACTTGGTAGGAAGACCGCGTGGGAATACCAGGTGCTGTAAGCTTTTTTGCTTGGGTTTACGGGCAGCACAAGCTGGTGTTACTGCCTATTTATTCATAGAAATTGTTCTATATTTTCATCAAATTTTGTTCTTTCATTACTGTTTTGCTACTTTATTGGTTTGTCAACCATCGTGCTTCATTACTAGTAGACCATGTTACGGTCCTGGCCATATGTGTTGTTTTTGATATGTTGTTCTTATAGGTGCCCTGCCTGATTGGCCGGATTGAGGGGCAGTACAGGAAGCTGATTGGTCCATCCTACACTTCCTGGAGTTTTAAAAGTACGGTTCCCAACAGCTAGCGAGGCTCTTTCTGGCAGCAGCACCTGTTTGCTGTTCTTGGTTTCCAAACCTTATTTAGCATTTTTGAATTGTTAGGTTTTGTGCCGTGGTTTTGTTTATAAATTGTATATTTTGTAAATAGTATTAAATCTGTAGGGGTGAACAGCCATTTTCTTTGGACTGTTTTCACATTAGGGAGTTAGGGTTAGCGACTGTCTTTTGGTTTGTTTATTTCTATCAGGCTAGCTAGCACTTTCTGTGGGAAATGGCTTATTTTGTTTATTATGTTGGCCTTGGTTCGCCCTGAGTTGTAGTGTCATGTTTTGTTTGACACTTTCTTTCGTTTAAAATAAATATCATTCTGTTGGAACATCTCGATCCTGGATTTTGGTTTGGGGATCGGAGAGGGAACATGCTAATTTATCTTTGTATGTTGCACCCTGACCCCCTGGACAGGGGCGTAACAGACCAGTACAGTTATAGTACTTTGTACTTTGCCACATTTGTCTTCTTCTTAGCAAGTGTCATGCATTCTGCTTCTCCAGTGTTTTTAAGAGCTGTTGATGATGTCAAATGCAGCTTACGGCCACACCGCTCTCTAAGCGCCCAATCTCGTCCGATCTCGGCAGCCAAATAGAGCCGGGCCTGGTTAGTACTTGGTAGGAAGACTGCCTGGGAATACCAGGTGTTGTAAGCTTTTTTGCTTGGGTTTACGGGCAGCACAAGCTGGTGTTACTGCCTATTTATTCATAGAAATTGTTCTATATTTTCATCAAATTTTGTTCTTTCATTGCTGTTTTGCTACTTTATTGGTTTTTCAACCATCGTGCTTCATTACTAGTAGACCATGTTACGGTCCTGGCCATATGTGTTGTTTTTATTTTCTCGTTCTTATAGGTGCCCTGCCTGATTGGCCGGATTGAGGGGCAGTACAGGAAGCTGATTGGTCCATCCTACACTTCCTGGAGTTTTAAAAGTACGGTTCCCAACAGCTAGCGAGGCTCTTTCTGGCAGCAGCACCTGTTTGCTGTCCTTGGTTTCCAAACCTTATTTAGCATTTTTGAATTGTTAGGTTTTGTGCCGTGGTTTTGTTTATAAATTGTATATTTTGTAAATAGTATTAAATCTGTAGGGGTGAACAGCCATTTTCTTTTGATTGTTTTCTCTTGTTTTCACATTAGTGAGTTAGGGTTAGCGACTGTCTTTTGGTTTGTTTATTTCTATCAGGCTAGCTAGCACTTTCTGTGGGAAATGGCTTATTTTGTTTATTATGTTGGCCTTGGTTCGCCCTGAGTTGTAGTGTCATGTTTTGTTTGACACTTTCTTTCGTTTAAAATAAATATCATTCTGTTGGAACATCTCGATCCTGGATTTTGGTTTGGGGATCGGAGAGGGAACATGCTAATTTATCTTTGTATGTTGCACCCTGACCCCCTGGACAGGGGCGTAACAGACCAGTACACTTATAGTACTTTGTACTTTGCCACATTTATCTTCTTCTTAGCAAGTTTCATGCATTCTGCTTCTCCAACGTTTTTAAGAGCTGTTGATGATGTCAAATGCAGCTTACGGCCACACCGCTCTCTAAGCGCCCGATCTCGTCCGATCTCGGCAGCCAAATAGAGCCGGGCCTGGTTAGTACTTGGTAGGAAGACCGCGTGGGAATACCAGGTGCTGTAAGCTTTTTTGCTTGGGTTTACGGGCAGCACAAGCTGGTGTTACTGCCTATTTATTCATAGAAATTGTTCTATATTTTCATCAAATTTTGTTCTTTCATTACTGTTTTGCTACTTTATTGGTTTGTCAACCATCGTGCTTCATTACTAGTAGACCATGTTACGGTCCTGGCCATATGTGTTGTTTTTATTTTCTTGTTCTTATAGGTGCCCTGCCTGATTGGCCGGATTGGGGGGCAGTACAGGAAGCTGATTGGTCCATCCTACACTTCCTGGAGTTTTAAAAGTACGGTTCCCAACAGCTAGCGAGGCTCTTTCTGGCAGCAGCACCTGTTTGCTGTTCTTGGTTTCCAAACTTTATTTAGCATTTTTGAATTGTTAGGTTTTATGCCGTGGTTTTGTTTATAAATTGTATATTTTGTAAATAGTATTAAATCTGTAGGGGTGAACAGCCATTTTCTTTGGATTGTTTTCACATTTGGGAGTTAGGGTTAGCGACTGTCTTTTGGTTTGTTTATTTCTATCAGGCTAGCTAGCACTTTCTGTGGGAAATGGCTTATTTTGTTTATTATGTTGGCCTTGGTTCGCCCTGAGTTGTAGTGTCATGTTTTGTTTGACACTTTCTTTCGTTTAAAATAAATATCATTCTGTTGGAACATCTCGATCCTGGATTTTGGTTTGGGGATCGGAGATGGAACATGCTAATTTATCTTTGTATGTTGCACCCTGACCCCCTGGACAGGGGCATAATAGACCAGTACAGTTATAGTACTTTGTACTTTGCCACATTTATCTTCTTCTTAGCAAGTGTCATGCATTCTGCTTCTCCAGCGTTTTTAAGAGCTGTTGATGATGTCAAATGCAGCTTACGGCCACACCGCACTCTAAGCGCCCGATCTCGTCCGATCTCGGCAGCCAAATAGAGCCGGGCCTGGTTAGTACTTGGTAGGAAGACCGCCTGGGAATACCAGGTGCTGTAAGCTTTTTTGCTTGGGTTTACGGGCAGCACAAGCTGGTGTTACTGCCTATTTCTTCATAGAAATTGTTCTATATTTTCATCAAATTTTGTTCTTTCATTGCTGTTTTGCTACTTTATTGGTTTTTCAACCATCGTGCTTCATTACTAGTAGACCATGTTACGGTCCTGGCCATATGTGTTGTTTTTATTTTCTCGTTCTTATAGGTGCCCTGCCTGATTGGCCGGATTGAGGGGCAGTACAGGAAGCTGATTGGTCCATCCTACACTTCCTGGAGTTTTAAAAGTACGGTTTCCAACAGCTAGCGAGGCTCTTTCTGGCAGCAGCACCTGTTTGCTGTTCTTGGTTTCCAAACCTTATTTAGCATTTTTGAATTGTTAGGTTTTGTGCCGTGGTTTTGTTTATAAATTGTATATTTTGTAATTCGTATTAAATCTGTAGGGGTGAACAGCCATTTTCTTTTGATTGTTTTCTCTTGTTTTCACATTAGGGAGTTAGGGTTAGCGACTGTCTTTTGGTTTGTTTATTTCTATCAGGCTAGCTAGCACTTTCTGTGGGAAATGGCTTATTTTGTTTATTATGTTGGCCTTGGTTCGCCCTGAGTTGTAGTGTCATGTTTTGTTTGACACTTTCTTTCGTTTAAAATAAATATCATTCTGTTGGAACATCTCGATCCTGGATTTTGGTTTGGGGATCGGAGAGGGAACATGCTAATTTATCTTTGTATGTTGCACCCTGACCCCCTGGACAGGGGCGTAACAGACCAGTACAGTTATAGTACTTTGTACTTTGCCACATTTATCTTCGTCTTAGCAAGTTTCATGCATTCTGCTTCTCCAACGTTTTTAAGAGCTGTTGATGATGTCAAATGCAGCTTACGGCCACACCGCTCTCTAAGCGCCCGATCTCGTCCGATCTCGGCAGCCAAATAGAGCCGGGCCTGGTTAGTACTTGGTAGGAAGACCGCGTGGGAATACCAGGTGCTGTAAGCTTTTTTGCTTGGGTTTACGGGCAGCACAAGCTGGTGTTACTGCCTATTTATTCATAGAAATTGTTCTATATTTTCATCAAATTTTGTTCTTTCATTACTGTTTTGCTACTTTATTGGTTTGTCAACCATCGTGCTTCATTACTAGTAGACCATGTTACGGTCCTGGCCATATGTGTTGTTTTTATTTTCTCGTTCTTATAGGTGCCCTGCCTGATTGGCCGGATTGAGGGGCAGTACAGGAAGCTGATTGGTCCATCCTACACTTCCTGGAGTTTTAAAAGTACGGTTCCCAACAGCTAGCGAGGCTCTTTCTGGCAGCAGCACCTGTTTGCTGTTCTTGGTTTCCAAACCTTATTTAGCATTTTTGAATTGTTAGGTTTTGTGCCGTGGTTTTGTTTATAAATTGTATATTTTGTAAATAGTATTAAATCTGTAGGGGTGAACAGCCATTTTCTTTTGATTGTTTTCTCTTGTTTTCACATTAGGGAGTTAGGGTTAGCGACTGTCTTTTGGTTTGTTTATTTCTATCAGGCTAGCTAGCACTTTCTGTGGGAAATGGCTTATTTTGTTTATTATGTTGGCCTTGGTTCGCCCTGAGTTGTAGTGTCATGTTTTGTTTGACACTTTCTTTCGTTTAAAATAAATATCATTCTGTTGGAACATCTCGATCCTGGATTTTGGTTTGGGGATCGGAGAGGGAACATGCTAATTTATCTTTGTATGTTGCACCCTGACCCCCTGGACAGGGGCGTAACAGACCAGTACAGTTATAGTACTTTGTACTTTGCCACATTTATCTTCTTCTTAGCAAGTTTCATGCATTCTGCTTCTCCAACGTTTTTAAGAGCTGTTGATGATGTCAAATGCAGCTTACGGCCACACCGCTCTCTAAGCGCCCGATCTCGTCCGATCTCGGCAGCCAAATAGAGCCGGGCCTGGTTAGTACTTGGTAGGAAGACCGCGTGGGAATACCAGGTGCTGTAAGCTTTTTTGCTTGGGTTTACGGGCAGCACAAGCTGGTGTTACTGCCTATTTATTCATAGAAATTGTTCTATATTTTCATCAAATTTTGTTCTTTCATTACTGTTTTGCTACTTTATTGGTTTGTCAACCATCGTGCTTCATTACTAGTAGACCATGTTACGGTCCTGGCCATATGTGTTGTTTTTATTTTCTTGTTCTTATAGGTGCCCTGCCTGATTGGCCGGATTGGGGGGCAGTACAGGAAGCTGATTGGTCCATCCTACACTTCCTGGAGTTTTAAAAGTACGGTTCCCAACAGCTAGCGAGGCTCTTTCTGGCAGCAGCACCTGTTTGCTGTTCTTGGTTTCCAAACTTTATTTAGCATTTTTGAATTGTTAGGTTTTATGCCGTGGTTTTGTTTATAAATTGTATATTTTGTAAATAGTATTAAATCTGTAGGGGTGAACAGCCATTTTCTTTTGATTGTTTTCTCTTGTTTTCACATTAGGGAGTTGGGGTTAGCGACTGTGTTTTGGTTTGTTTATTTCTATCAGGCTAGCTAGCACTTTCTGTGGGAAATGGCTTATTTTGTTTATTATGTTGGCCTTGGTTCGCCCTGAGTTGTAGTGTCATGTTTTGTTTGACACTTTCTTTCGTTTAAAATAAATATCATTCTGTTGGAACATCTCGATCCTGGATTTTGGTTTGGGGATCGGAGAGGGAACATGCTAATTTATCTTTGTATGTTGCACCCTGACCCCCTGGACAGGGGCGTAACAGACCAGTACAGTTATAGTACTTTGTACTTTGCCACATTTATCTTCTTCTTAGCAAGTGTCATGCATTCTGCTTCTCCAGCGTTTTTAAGAGCTGTTGATGATGTCAAATGCAGCTTACGGCCACACCGCTCTCTAAGCGCCCGATCTCGTCCGATCTCGGCAGCCAAATAGAGCCGGGCCTGGTTAGTACTTGGTAGGAAGACCGCGTGGGAATACCAGGTGCTGTAAGCTTTTTTGCTTGGGTTTACGGGCAGCACAAGCTGGTGTTACTGCCTATTTATTCATAGAAATTGTTCTATATTTTCATCAAATTTTGTTCTTTCATTACTGTTTTGCTACTTTATTGGTTTGTCAACCATCGTGCTTCATTACTAGTAGACCATGTTACGGTCCTGGCCATATGTGTTGTTTTTGATATGTTGTTCTTATAGGTGCCCTGCCTGATTGGCCGGATTGAGGGGCAGTACAGGAAGCTGATTGGTCCATCCTACACTTCCTGGAGTTTTAAAAGTACGGTTCCCAACAGCTAGCGAGGCTCTTTCTGGCAGCAGCACCTGTTTGCTGTTCTTGGTTTCCAAACCTTATTTAGCATTTTTGAATTGTTAGGTTTTGTGCCGTGGTTTTGTTTATAAATTGTATATTTTGTAATTCGTATTAAATCTGTAGGGGTGAACAGCCATTTTCTTTGGACTGTTTTCACATTAGGGAGTTAGGGTTAGCGACTGTCTTTTGGTTTGTTTATTTCTATCAGGCTAGCTAGCACTTTCTGTGGGAAATGGCTTATTTTGTTTATTATGTTGGCCTTGGTTCGCCCTGAGTTGTAGTGTCATGTTTTGTTTGACACTTTCTTTCGTTTAAAATAAATATCATTCTGTTGGAACATCTCGATCCTGGATTTTGGTTTGGGGATCGGAGATGGAACATGCTAATTTATCTTTGTATGTTGCACCCTGACCCCCTGGACAGGGGCATAATAGACCAGTACAGTTATAGTACTTTGTACTTTGCCACATTTATCTTCTTCTTAGCAAGTGTCATGCATTCTGCTTCTCCAGCGTTTTTAAGAGCTGTTGATGATGTCAAATGCAGCTTACGGCCACACCGCTCTCTAAGCGCCCGATCTCGTCCGATCTCGGCAGCCAAATAGAGCCGGGCCTGGTTAGTACTTGGTAGGAAGACCGCCCGGGAATACCAGGTGCTGTAAGCTTTTTTGCTTGGGTTTACGGGCAGCACAAGCTGGTGTTACTGCCTATTTATTCATAGAAATTGTTCTATATTTTCATCAAATTTTGTTCTTTCATTGCTGTTTTGCTACTTTATTGGTTTTTCAACCATCGTGCTTCATTACTAGTAGACCATGTTACGGTCCTGGCCATATGTGTTGTTTTTGATTTGTTGTTCTTATAGGTGCCCTGCCTGATTGGCCGGATTGGGGGGCAGTACAGGAAGCTGATTGGTCCATCCTACACTTCCTGGAGTTTTAAAAGTACGGTTCCCAACAGCTAGCGAGGCTCTTTCTGGCAGCAGCACCTGTTTGCTGTTCTTGGTTTCCAAACCTTATTTAGCATTTTTGAATTGTTAGGTTTTGTGCCGTGGTTTTGTTTATAAATTGTATATTTTGTAATTCGTATTAAATCTGTAGGGGTGAACAGCCATTTTCTTTTGATTGTTTTCTCTTGTTTTCACATTAGGGAGTTAGGGTTAGCGACTGTCTTTTGGATTGTTTATTTCTATCAGGCTAGCTAGCACTTTCTGTGGGAAATGGCTTATTTTGTTTATTATGTTGGCCTTGGTTTGCCCTGAGTTGTAGTGTCATGTTTTGTTTGACACTTTTTTCGTTTAAAATAAATATCATTCTGTTGGAACATCTCGATACTGGAGTTTGGTTTGGGGATCGGAGAGGGAACATGCTAATTTATCTTTGTATGTTGCACCCTGACCCCCTGGACAGGGGCGTAACAGACCAGTACAGTTATAGTACTTTGTACTTTGCCACATTTATCTTCTTCTTAGCAAGTGTCATGCATTCTGCTTCTCCAGCGTTTTTAAGAGCTGTTGATGATGTCAAATGCAGCTTACGGCCACACCGCTCTCTAAGCGCCCGATCTCGTCCGATCTCGGCAGCCAAATAGAGCCGGGCCTGGTTAGTACTTGGTAGGAAGACCGCCTGGGAATACCAGGTGCTGTAAGCTTTTTTGCTTGGGTTTACGGGCAGCACAAGCTGGTGTTACTGCCTATTTCTTCATAGAAATTGTTCTATATTTTCATCAAATTTTGTTCTTTCATTGCTGTTTTGCTACTTTATTGGTTTTTCAACCATCGTGCTTCATTACTAGTAGACCATGTTACGGTCCTGGCCATATGTGTTGTTTTTATTTTCTCGTTCTTATAGGTGCCCTGCCTGATTGGCCGGATTGAGGGGCAGTACAGGAAGCTGATTGGTCCATCCTACACTTCCTGGAGTTTTAAAAGTACGGTTTCCAACAGCTAGCGAGGCTCTTTCTGGCAGCAGCACCTGTTTGCTGTTCTTGGTTTCCAAACCTTATTTAGCATTTTTGAATTGTTAGGTTTTGTGCCGTGGTTTTGTTTATAAATTGTATATTTTGTAATTCGTATTAAATCTGTAGGGGTGAACAGCCATTTTCTTTTGATTGTTTTCTCTTGTTTTCACATTAGGGAGTTAGGGTTAGCGACTGTCTTTTGGTTTGTTTATTTCTATCAGGCTAGCTAGCACTTTCTGTGGGAAATGGCTTATTTTGTTTATTATGTTGGCCTTGGTTCGCCCTGAGTTGTAGTGTCATGTTTTGTTTGACACTTTCTTTCGTTTAAAATAAATATCATTCTGTTGGAACATCTCGATCCTGGATTTTGGTTTGGGGATCGGAGAGGGAACATGCTAATTTATCTTTGTATGTTGCACCCTGACCCCCTGGACAGGGGCGTAACAGACCAGTACAGTTATAGTACTTTGTACTTTGCCACATTTATCTTCGTCTTAGCAAGTTTCATGCATTCTGCTTCTCCAACGTTTTTAAGAGCTGTTGATGATGTCAAATGCAGCTTACGGCCACACCGCTCTCTAAGCGCCCGATCTCGTCCGATCTCGGCAGCCAAATAGAGCCGGGCCTGGTTAGTACTTGGTAGGAAGACCGCGTGGGAATACCAGGTGCTGTAAGCTTTTTTGCTTGGGTTTACGGGCAGCACAAGCTGGTGTTACTGCCTATTTATTCATAGAAATTGTTCTATATTTTCATCAAATTTTGTTCTTTCATTACTGTTTTGCTACTTTATTGGTTTGTCAACCATCGTGCTTCATTACTAGTAGACCATGTTACGGTCCTGGCCATATGTGTTGTTTTTATTTTCTCGTTCTTATAGGTGCCCTGCCTGATTGGCCGGATTGAGGGGCAGTACAGGAAGCTGATTGGTCCATCCTACACTTCCTGGAGTTTTAAAAGTACGGTTCCCAACAGCTAGCGAGGCTCTTTCTGGCAGCAGCACCTGTTTGCTGTTCTTGGTTTCCAAACCTTATTTAGCATTTTTGAATTGTTAGGTTTTGTGCCGTGGTTTTGTTTATAAATTGTATATTTTGTAAATAGTATTAAATCTGTAGGGGTGAACAGCCATTTTCTTTTGATTGTTTTCTCTTGTTTTCACATTAGGGAGTTAGGGTTAGCGACTGTCTTTTGGTTTGTTTATTTCTATCAGGCTAGCTAGCACTTTCTGTGGGAAATGGCTTATTTTGTTTATTATGTTGGCCTTGGTTCGCCCTGAGTTGTAGTGTCATGTTTTGTTTGACACTTTCTTTCGTTTAAAATAAATATCATTCTGTTGGAACATCTCGATCCTGGATTTTGGTTTGGGGATCGGAGAGGGAACATGCTAATTTATCTTTGTATGTTGCACCCTGACCCCCTGGACAGGGGCGTAACAGACCAGTACAGTTATAGTACTTTGTACTTTGCCACATTTATCTTCTTCTTAGCAAGTTTCATGCATTCTGCTTCTCCAACGTTTTTAAGAGCTGTTGATGATGTCAAATGCAGCTTACGGCCACACCGCTCTCTAAGCGCCCGATCTCGTCCGATCTCGGCAGCCAAATAGAGCCGGGCCTGGTTAGTACTTGGTAGGAAGACCGCGTGGGAATACCAGGTGCTGTAAGCTTTTTTGCTTGGGTTTACGGGCAGCACAAGCTGGTGTTACTGCCTATTTATTCATAGAAATTGTTCTATATTTTCATCAAATTTTGTTCTTTCATTGCTGTTTTGCTACTTTATTGGTTTTTCAACCATCGTGCTTCATTACTAGTAGACCATGTTACGGTCCTGGCCATATGTGTTGTTTTTATTTTCTCGTTCTTATAGGTGCCCTGCCTGATTGGCCGGATTGAGGGGCAGTACAGGAAGCTGATTGGTCCATCCTACACTTCCTGGAGTTTTAAAAGTACGGTTCCCAACAGCTAGCGAGGCTCTTTCTGGCAGCAGCACCTGTTTGCTGTTCTTGGTTTCCAAACCTTATTTAGCATTTTTGAATTGTTAGGTTTTGTGCCGTGGTTTTGTTTATAAATTGTATATTTTGTAAATAGTATTAAATCTGTAGGGGTGAACAGCCATTTTCTTTTGATTGTTTTCTCTTGTTTTCACATTAGGGAGTTAGGGTTAGCGACTGTCTTTTGGTTTGTTTATTTCTATCAGGCTAGCTAGCACTTTCTGTGGGAAATGGCTTATTTTGTTTATTATGTTGGCCTTGGTTCGCCCTGAGTTGTAGTGTCATGTTTTGTTTGACACTTTCTTTCGTTTAAAATAAATATCATTCTGTTGGAACATCTCGATCCTGGATTTTGGTTTGGGGATCGGAGAGGGAACATGCTAATTTATCTTTGTATGTTGCACCCTGACCCCCTGGACAGGGGCGTAACAGACCAGTACAGTTATAGTACTTTGTACTTTGCCACATTTGTCTTCTTCTTAGCAAGTGTCATGCATTCTGCTTCTCCAGTGTTTTTAAGAGCTGTTGATGATGTCAAATGCAGCTTACGGCCACACCGCTCTCTAAGCGCCCAATCTCGTCCGATCTCGGCAGCCAAATAGAGCCGGGCCTGGTTAGTACTTGGTAGGAAGACCGCCTGGGAATACCAGGTGTTGTAAGCTTTTTTGCTTGGGTTTACGGGCAGCACAAGCTGGTGTTACTGCCTATTTATTCATAGAAATTGTTCTATATTTTCATCAAATTTTGTTCTTTCATTGCTGTTTTGCTACTTTATTGGTTTTTCAACCATCGTGCTTCATTACTAGTAGACCATGTTACGGTCCTGGCCATATGTGTTGTTTTTATTTTCTCGTTCTTATAGGTGCCCTGCCTGATTGGCCGGATTGAGGGGCAGTACAGGAAGCTGATTGGTCCATCCTACACTTCCTGGAGTTTTAAAAGTACGGTTCCCAACAGCTAGCGAGGCTCTTTCTGGCAGCAGCACCTGTTTGCTGTTCTTGGTTTCCAAACCTTATTTAGCATTTTTGAATTGTTAGGTTTTGTGCCGTGGTTTTGTTTATAAATTGTATATTTTGTAAATAGTATTAAATCTGTAGGGGTGAACAGCCATTTTCTTTTGATTGTTTTCTCTTGTTTTCACATTAGGGAGTTAGGGTTAGCGACTGTCTTTTGGTTTGTTTATTTCTATCAGGCTAGCTAGCACTTTCTGTGGGAAATGGCTTATTTTGTTTATTATGTTGGCCTTGGTTCGCCCTGAGTTGTAGTGTCATGTTTTGTTTGACACTTTCTTTCGTTTAAAATAAATATCATTCTGTTGGAACATCTCGATCCTGGATTTTGGTTTGGGGATCGGAGAGGGAACATGCTAATTTATCTTTGTATGTTGCACCCTGACCCCCTGGACAGGGGCGTAACAGACCAGTACAGTTATAGTACTTTGTACTTTGCCACATTTATCTTCTTCTTAGCAAGTTTCATGCATTCTGCTTCTCCAACGTTTTTAAGAGCTGTTGATGATGTCAAATGCAGCTTACGGCCACACCGCTCTCTAAGCGCCCGATCTCGTCCGATCTCGGCAGCCAAATAGAGCCGGGCCTGGTTAGTACTTGGTAGGAAGACCGCGTGGGAATACCAGGTGCTGTAAGCTTTTTTGCTTGGGTTTACGGGCAGCACAAGCTGGTGTTACTGCCTATTTATTCATAGAAATTGTTCTATATTTTCATCAAATTTTGTTCTTTCATTACTGTTTTGCTACTTTATTGGTTTGTCAACCATCGTGCTTCATTACTAGTAGACCATGTTACGGTCCTGGCCATATGTGTTGTTTTTATTTTCTTGTTCTTATATGTGCCCTGCCTGATTGGCCGGATTGGGGGGCAGTACAGGAAGCTGATTGGTCCATCCTACACTTCCTGGAGTTTTAAAAGTACGGTTCCCAACAGCTAGCGAGGCTCTTTCTGGCAGCAGCACCTGTTTGCTGTTCTTGGTTTCCAAACTTTATTTAGCATTTTTGAATTGTTAGGTTTTATGCCGTGGTTTTGTTTATAAATTGTATATTTTGTAAATAGTATTAAATCTGTAGGGGTGAACTGCCATTTTCTTTGGATTGTTTTCACATTTGGGAGTTAGGGTTAGCGACTGTCTTTTGGTTTGTTTATTTCTATCAGGCTAGCTAGCACTTTCTGTGGGAAATGGCTTATTTTGTTTATTATGTTGGCCTTGGTTCGCCCTGAGTTGTAGTGTCATGTTTTGTTTGACACTTTCTTTCGTTTAAAATAAATATCATTCTGTTGGAACATCTCGATCCTGGATTTTGGTTTGGGGATCGGAGAGGGAACATGCTAATTTATCTTTGTATGTTGCACCCTGACCCCCTGGACAGGGGCATAACAGACCAGTACAGTTATAGTACTTTGTACTTTGCCACATTTATCTTCTTCTTAGCAAGTGTCATGCATTCTGCTTCTCCAGCGATTTTAAGAGCTGTTGATGATGTCAAATGCAGCTTACGGCCACACCGCTCTCTAAGCGCCCGATCTCGTCCGATCTCGGCAGCCAAATAGAGCCGGGCCTGGTTAGTACTTGGTAGGAAG
This sequence comes from Channa argus, assembly GCF_033026475.1. Lineage (NCBI taxonomy): Eukaryota > Metazoa > Chordata > Actinopteri > Anabantiformes > Channidae > Channa > Channa argus. The sequence goes on from NW_027125223.1 coordinate 333,740, forward strand.
ACCGCCTGGGAATACCAGGTGCTGTAAGCTTTTTTGCTTGGGTTTACGGGCAGCACAAGCTGGTGTTACTGCCTATTTATTCATAGAAATTGTTCTATATTTTTATCAAATTTTGTTCTTTCATTGCTGTTTTGCTACTTTATTGGTTTGTCAACCATCGTGCTTCATTACTAGTAGACCATGTTACGGTCCTGGCCATATGTGTTGTTTTTATTTTGTTGTTCTTATAGGTGCCCTGCCTGATTGGCCGGGTTGGGGGGCAGTACAGGAAGCTGATTGGTCCATCCTACACTTCCTGGAGTTTTAAAAGTACGGTTCCCAACAGCTAGCGAGGCTCTTTCTGGCAGCAACACCTGTTTGCTGTTCTTGGTTTCCAAACCTTATTTAGCATTTTTGAATTGTTAGGTTTTGTGCCGTGGTTTTGTTTATAAATTGTATATTTTGTAATTCGTATTAAATCTGTAGGGGTGAACAGCCATTTTCTTTTGATTGTTTTCTCTTGTTTTCACATTAGGGAGTTAGGGTTAGCGACTGTCTTTTGGTTTGTTTATTTCTATCAGGCTAGCTAGCACTTTCTGTGGGAAATGGCTTATTTTGTTTATTATGTTGGCCTTGGTTCGCCCTGAGTTGTAGTGTCATGTTTTGTTTGACACTTTCTTTCGTTTAAAATAAATATCATTCTGTTGGAACATCTCGATCCTGGATTTTGGTTTGGGGATCGGAGAGGGAACATGCTAATTTATCTTTGTATGTTGCACCCTGACCCCCTGGACAGGGGCGTAACAGACCAGTACAGTTATAGTACTTTGTACTTTGCCACATTTATCTTCTTCTTAGCAAGTTTCATGCATTCTGCTTCTCCAACGTTTTTAAGAGCTGTTGATGATGTCAAATGCAGCTTACGGCCACACCGCTCTCTAAGCGCCCGATCTCGTCCGATCTCGGCAGCCAAATAAAGCCGGGCCTGGTTTCTACTTGGTAGGAAGACCGCGTGGGAATACCAGGTGTTGTAAGCTTTTTTGCTTGGGTTTACGGGCAGCACAAGCTGGTGTTACTGCCTATTTATTCATAGAAATTGTTCTATATTTTCATCAAATTTTGTTCTTTCATTACTGTTTTGCTACTTTATTGGTTTGTCAACCATCGTGCTTCATTACTAGTAGACCATGTTACGGTCCTGGCCATATGTGTTGTTTTTATTTTCTTGTTCTTATATGTGCCCTGCCTGATTGGCCGGATTGGGGGGCAGTACAGGAAGCTGATTGGTCCATCCTACACTTCCTGGAGTTTTAAAAGTACGGTTCCCAACAGCTAGCGAGGCTCTTTCTGGCAGCAGCACCTGTTTGCTGTTCTTGGTTTCCAAACTTTATTTAGCATTTTTGAATTGTTAGGTTTTATGCCGTGGTTTTGTTTATAAATTGTATATTTTGTAAATAGTATTAAATCTGTAGGGGTGAACTGCCATTTTCTTTGGATTGTTTTCACATTTGGGAGTTAGGGTTAGCGACTGTCTTTTGGTTTGTTTATTTCTATCAGGCTAGCTAGCACTTTCTGTGGGAAATGGCTTATTTTGTTTATTATGTTGGCCTTGGTTCGCCCTGAGTTGTAGTGTCATGTTTTGTTTGACACTTTCTTTCGTTTAAAATAAATATCATTCTGTTGGAACATCTCGATCCTGGATTTTGGTTTGGGGATCGGAGAGGGAACATGCTAATTTATCTTTGTATGTTGCACCCTGACCCCCTGGACAGGGGCATAACAGACCAGTACAGTTATAGTACTTTGTACTTTGCCACATTTATCTTCTTCTTAGCAAGTGTCATGCATTCTGCTTCTCCAGCGATTTTAAGAGCTGTTGATGATGTCAAATGCAGCTTACGGCCACACCGCTCTCTAAGCGCCCGATCTCGTCCGATCTCGGCAGCCAAATAGAGCCGGGCCTGGTTAGTACTTGGTAGGAAGACCGCCTGGGAATACCAGGTGCTGTAAGCTTTTTTGCTTGGGTTTACGGGCAGCACAAGCTGGTGTTACTGCCTATTTATTCATAGAAATTGTTCTATATTTTTATCAAATTTTGTTCTTTCATTGCTGTTTTGCTACTTTATTGGTTTGTCAACCATCGTGCTTCATTACTAGTAGACCATGTTACGGTCCTGGCCATATGTGTTGTTTTTATTTTGTTGTTCTTATAGGTGCCCTGCCTGATTGGCCGGGTTGGGGGGCAGTACAGGAAGCTGATTGGTCCATCCTACACTTCCTGGAGTTTTAAAAGTACGGTTCCCAACAGCTAGCGAGGCTCTTTCTGGCAGGAACACCTGTTTGCTGTTCTTGGTTTCCAAACCTTATTTAGCATTTTTGAATTGTTAGGTTTTGTGCCGTGGTTTTGTTTATAAATTGTATATTTTGTAATTCGTATTAAATCTGTAGGGGTGAACAGCCATTTTCTTTTGATTGTTTTCTCTTGTTTTCACATTAGGGAGTTAGGGTTAGCGACTGTCTTTTGGTTTGTTTATTTCTATCAGGCTAGCTAGCACTTTCTGTGGGAAATGGCTTATTTTGTTTATTATGTTGGCCTTGGTTCGCCCTGAGTTGTAGTGTCATGTTTTGTTTGACACTTTCTTTCGTTTAAAATAAATATCATTCTGTTGGAACATCTCGATCCTGGATTTTGGTTTGGGGATCGGAGAGGGAACATGCTAATTTTTCTTTGTATGTTGCACCCTGACCCCCTGGACAGGGGCGTAACAGACCAGTACAGTTATAGTACTTTGTACTTTGCCACATTTATCTTCTTCTTAGCAAGTTTCATGCATTCTGCTTCTCCAACGTTTTTAAGAGCTGTTGATGATGTCAAATGCAGCTTACGGCCACACCGCTCTCTAAGCGCCCGATCTCGTCCGATCTCGGCAGCCAAATAAAGCCGGGCCTGGTTTCTACTTGGTAGGAAGACCGCGTGGGAATACCAGGTGCTGTAAGCTTTTTTGCTTGGGTTTACGGGCAGCACAAGCTGGTGTTACTGCCTATTTATTCATAGAAATTGTTCTATATTTTCATCAAATTTTGTTCTTTCATTACTGTTTTGCTACTTTATTGGTTTGTCAACCATCGTGCTTCATTACTAGTAGACCATGTTACGGTCCTGGCCATATGTGTTGTTTTTATTTTCTTGTTCTTATAGGTGCCCTGCCTGATTGGCCGGATTGGGGGGCAGTACAGGAAGCTGATTGGTCCATCCTACACTTCCTGGAGTTTTAAAAGTACGGTTCCCAACAGCTAGCGAGGCTCTTTCTGGCAGCAGCACCTGTTTGCTGTTCTTGGTTTCCAAACTTTATTTAGCATTTTTGAATTGTTAGGTTTTATGCCGTGGTTTTGTTTATAAATTGTATATTTTGTAAATAGTATTAAATCTGTAGGGGTGAACTGCCATTTTCTTTGGATTGTTTTCACATTTGGGAGTTAGGGTTAGCGACTGTCTTTTGGTTTGTTTATTTCTATCAGGCTAGCTAGCACTTTCTGTGGGAAATGGCTTATTTTGTTTATTATGTTGGCCTTGGTTCGCCCTGAGTTGTAGTGTCATGTTTTGTTTGACACTTTCTTTCGTTTAAAATAAATATCATTCTGTTGGAACATCTCGATCCTGGATTTTGGTTTGGGGATCGGAGAGGGAACATGCTAATTTATCTTTGTATGTTGCACCCTGACCTCCTGGACAGGGGCGTAACAGACCAGTACAGTTATAGTACTTTGTACTTTGCCACATTTATCTTCTTCTTAGCAAGTGTCATGCATTCTGCTTCTCCAGCGTTTTTAAGAGCTGTTGATGATGTCAAATGCAGCTTACGGCCACACCGCTCTCTAAGCGCCCGATCTCGTCCGATCTCGGCAGCCAAATAGAGCCGGGCCTGGTTAGTACTTGGTAGGAAGACCGCCCAGGAATACCAGGTGCTGTAAGCTTTTTTGCTTGGGTTTACGGGCAGCACAAGCTGGTGTTACTGCCTATTTATTCATAGAAATTTTTCTATATTTTCATCAAATTTTGTTTTTTCATTGCTGTTTTGCTACTTTATTGTTTTTTCAACCATCGTGCTTCATTACTAGTAGACCATGTTACGGTCCTGGCCATATGTGTTGTTTTTTTTTTCTCGTTCTTATAGGTGCCCTGCCTGATTGGCCGGATTGAGGGGCAGTACAGGAAGCTGATTGGTCCATCCTACACTTCCTGGAGTTTTAAAAGTACGGTTCCCAACAGCTAGCGAGGCTCTTTCTGGCAGCAGCACCTGTTTGCTGTTCTTGGTTTCCAAACCTTATTTAGCATTTTTGAATTGTTAGGTTTTGTGCCGTGGTTTTGTTTATAAATTGTATATTTTGTAAATAGTATTAAATCTGTAGGGGTGAACTGCCATTTTCTTGGACTGTTTTCCCATTAGGGAGTAAGGGTTAGCGACTGTCTTTTGGTTTGTTTATTTCTATCAGGCTAGCTAGCACTTTCTGTGGGAAATAGCTTATTTTGTTTATTATGTTGGCCTTGGTTCGCCCTGAGTTGTAGTGTCATGTTTTGTTTGACACTTTCTTTCGTTTAAAATAAATATCATTCTGTTGGAACATCTCGATCCTGGATTTTGGTTTGGGGATCGGAGAGGGAACATGCTAATTTATCTTTGTATGTTGCACCCTGACCCCCTAGACAGGGGCGTAACAGACCAGTACAGTTATAGTACTTTGTACTTTGCCACATTTGTCTTCTTCTTAGCAAGTGTCATGCATTCTGCTTCTCCAGTGTTTTTAAGAGCTGTTGATGATGTCAAATGCAGCTTACGGCCGCACCGCTCTCTAAGCGCCCGATCTCGTCCGATCTCGTCCGATCTCGGCAGCCAAATAGAGCCGGGCCTGGTTAGTACTTGGTAGGAAGACCGCCTGGGAATACCAGGTGCTTTAAGCTTTTTTGCTTGGGTTTACGGGCAGCACAAGCTGGTGTTACTGCCTATTTATTCATAGAAATTGTTCTATATTTTCATCAAATTTTGTTCTTTCATTGCTGTTGTTTTGCTACTTTATTGGTTTCTCAACCATCGTGCTTCATTACTAGTAGACCATGTTAAATAAATTGTATATTTTGTAAATAGTATTAAATCTGTAGGGGTGAACTGCCATTTTCTTGGACTGTTTTCACATTAGGGAGTAAGGGTTAGCGACTGTCTTTTGGTTTGTTTATTTCTATCAGGCTAGCTAGCACTTTCTATGGGAAATGGCTTATTTTGTTTATTATGTTGGCCTTGGTTCGCCCTGAGTTGTAGTGTCATGTTTTGTTTGACACTTTCTTTCGTTTAAAATAAATATCATTCTGTTGGAACATCTCGATCCTGGATTTTGGTTTGGGGATCGGAGAGGGAACATGCTAATTTATCTTTGTATGTTGCACCCTGACCCCCTGGACAGGGGCGTAACAGACCAGTACAGTTATAGTACTTTGTACTTTGCCACATTTGTCTTCTTCTTAGCAAGTGTCATGCATTCTGCTTCTCCAGTGTTTTTAAGAGCTGTTGATGATGTCAAATGCAGCTTACGGCCACACCGCTCTCTAAGCGCCCGATCTCGCCCGATCTCGGCAGCCAAATAGAGCCGGGCCTGGTTAGTACTTGGTAGGAAGACCGCGTGGGAATACCAGGTGCTGTAAGCTTTTTTGCTTGGGTTTACGGGCAGCACAAGCTGGTGTTACTGCCTATTTATTCATAGAAATTGTTCTATATTTTCATCAAATTTTGTTCTTTCATTACTGTTTTGCTACTTTATTGGTTTGTCAACCATCGTGCTTCATTACTAGTAGACCATGTTACGGTCCTGGCCATATGTGTTGTTTTTGATATGTTGTTCTTATAGGTGCCCTGCCTGATTGGCCGGATTGAGGGGCAGTACAGGAAGCTGATTGGTCCATCCTACACTTCCTGGAGTTTTAAAAGTACGGTTCCCAACAGCTAGCGAGGCTCTTTCTGGCAGCAGCACCTGTTTGCTGTTCTTGGTTTCCAAACCTTATTTAGCATTTTTGAATTGTTAGGTTTTGTGCCGTGGTTTTGTTTATAAATTGTATATTTTGTAAATAGTATTAAATCTGTAGGGGTGAACAGCCATTTTCTTTGGACTGTTTTCACATTAGGGAGTTAGGGTTAGCGACTGTCTTTTGGTTTGTTTATTTCTATCAGGCTAGCTAGCACTTTCTGTGGGAAATGGCTTATTTTGTTTATTATGTTGGCCTTGGTTCGCCCTGAGTTGTAGTGTCATGTTTTGTTTGACACTTTCTTTCGTTTAAAATAAATATCCTTCTGTTGGAACATCTCGATCCTGGATTTTGGTTTGGGGATCGGAGAGGGAACATGCTAATTTATCTTTGTATGATGCACCCTGACCCCCTGGACAGGGGCGTAACAGACCAGTACAGTTATAGTACTTTGTACTTTGCCACATTTGTCTTCTTCTTAGCAAGTGTCATGCATTCTGCTTCTCCAGTGTTTTTAAGAGCTGTTGATGATGTCAAATGCAGCTTACGGCCACACCGCTCTCTAAGCGCCCAATCTCGTCCGATCTCGGCAGCCAAATAGAGCCGGGCCTGGTTAGTACTTGGTAGGAAGACTGCCTGGGAATACCAGGTGTTGTAAGCTTTTTTGCTTGGGTTTACGGGCAGCACAAGCTGGTGTTACTGCCTATTTATTCATAGAAATTGTTCTATATTTTCATCAAATTTTGTTCTTTCATTGCTGTTTTGCTACTTTATTGGTTTGTCAACCATCGTGCTTCATTACTAGTAGACCATGTTACGGTCCTGGCCATATGTGTTGTTTTTATTTTGTTGTTCTTATAGGTGCCCTGCCTGATTGGCCGGATTGGGGGGCAGTACAGAAAGCTGATTGGTCCATCCTACACTTCCTGGAGTTTTAAAAGTACGGTTCCCAACAGCTAGCGAGGCTCTTTCTGGCAGCAGCACCTGTTTGCTGGTCTTGGTTTCCAAACTTTATTTAGCATTTTTGAATTGTTAGGTTTTGTGCCGTGGTTTTGTTTATAAATTGTATATTTTGTAAATAGTATTAAATCTGTAGGGGTGAACTGCCATTTTCTTTGGATTGTTTTCACATTTGGGAGTTAGGGTTAGCGACTGTCTTTTGGTTTGTTTATTTCTATCAGGCTAGCTAGCACTTTCTGTGGGAAATGGCTTATTTTGTTTATTATGTTGGCCTTGGTTCGCCCTGAGTTGTAGTGTCATGTTTTGTTTGACACTTTCTTTCGTTTAAAATGAATATCATTCTGTTGGAACATCTCGATCCTGGATTTTGGTTTGGGGATCGGAGAGGGAACATGCTAATTTATCTTTGTATGTTGCACCCTGACCCCCTGGACAGGGGCGTAACAGACCAGTACAGTTATAGTACTTTGTACTTTGCCACATTTATCTTCTTCTTAGCAAGTGTCATGCATTCTGCTTCTCCAGCGTTTTTAAGAGCTGTTGATGATGTCAAATGCAGCTTACGGCCACACCGCTCTCTAAGCGCCCGATCTCGTCCGATCTCGGCAGCCAAATAGAGCCGGGCCTGGTTAGTACTTGGTAGGAAGACCGCCTGGGAATACCAGGTGCTGTAAGCTTTTTTGCTTGGGTTTACGGGCAGCACAAGCTGGTGTTACTGCCTATTTATTCATAGAAATTGTTCTATATTTTCATCAAATTTTGTTCTTTCATTGCTGTTTTGCTACTTTATTGGTTTTTCAACCATCGTGCTTCATTACTAGTAGACCATGTTACGGTCCTGGCCATATGTGTTGTTTTTGATTTGTTGTTCTTATAGGTGCCCTGCCTGATTGGCCGGATTGGGGGGCAGTACAGGAAGCTGATTGGTCCATCCTACACTTCCTGGAGTTTTAAAAGTACGGTTCCCAACAGCTAGCGAGGCTCTTTCTGGCAGCAGCACCTGTTTGCTGTTCTTGGTTTCCAAACCTTATTTAGCATTTTTGAATTGTTAGGTTTTGTGCCGTGGTTTTGTTTATAAATTGTATATTTTGTAATTCGTATTAAATCTGTAGGGGTGAACAGCCATTTTCTTTTGATTGTTTTCTCTTGTTTTCACATTAGGGAGTTAGGGTTAGCGACTGTCTTTTGGTTTGTTTATTTCTATCAGGCTAGCTAGCACTTTCTGTGGGAAATGGCTTATTTGTTTATTATGTTGGCCTTGGTTCGCCCTGAGTTGTAGTGTCATGTTTTGTTTGACACTTTCTTTCGTTTAAAATAAATATCATTCTGTTGGAACATCTCGATCCTGGATTTTGGTTTGGGGATCGGAGAGGGAACATGCTAATTTATCTTTGTATGTTGCACCCTGACCCCCTGGACAGGGGCGTAACAGACCAGTACAGTTATAGTACTTTGTACTTTGCCACATTTATCTTCTTCTTAGCAAGTGTCATGCAATCTGCTTCTCCAGCGTTTTTAAGAGCTGTTGATGATGTCAAATGCAGCTTACGGCCACACCGCTCTCTAAGCGCCCGATCTCGTCCGATCTCGGCAGCCAAATAGAGCCGGGCCTGGTTAGTACTTGGTAGGAAGACCGCCTGGGAATACCAGATGCTGTAAGCTTTTTTGCTTGGGTTTACGGGCAGCACAAGCTGGTGTTACTGCCTATTTATTCATAGAAATTGTTCTATATTTTCATCAAATTTTGTTCTTTCATTGCTGTTTTGCTACTTTATTGGTTTTTCAACCATCGTGCTTCATTACTAGTAGACCATGTTACGGTCCTGGCCATATGTGTTGTTTTTATTTTGTTGTTCTTATAGGTGCCCTGCCTGATTGGCCGGATTGGGGGGCAGTACAGGAACCTGATTGGTCCATCCTACACTTCCTGGAGTTTTAAAAGTACGGTTCCCAACAGCTAGCGAGGCTCTTTCTGGCAGCAGCACCTGTTTGCTGTTCTTGGTTTCCAAACTTTATTTAGCATTTTTGAATTGTTAGGTTTTATGCCGTGGTTTTGTTTATAAATTGTATATTTTGTAAATAGTATTAAATCTGTAGGGGTGAACAGACATTTTCTTTGGACTGTTTTCACATTAGGGAGTTAGGGTTAGCGACTGTGTTTTGGTTTGTTTATTTCTATCAGGCTAGCTAGCACTTTCTGTGGGAAATGGCTTATTTTGTTTATTATGTTGGCCTTGGTTCGCCCTGAGTTGTAGTGTCATGTTTTGTTTGACACTTTCTTTCGTTTAAAATAAATATCATTCTGTTGGAACATCTCGATCCTGGATTTTGGTTTGGGGATCGGAGAGGGAACATGCTAATTTATCTTTGTATGTTGCACCCTGACCCCCTGGACAGGGGCGTAACAGACCAGTACACTTATAGTACTTTGTACTTTGCCACATTTATCTTCGTCTTAGCAAGTTTCATGCATTCTGCTTCTCCAACGTTTTTAAGAGCTGTTGATGATGTCAAATGCAGCTTACGGCCACACCGCTCTCTAAGCGCCCGATCTCGTCCGATCTCGGCAGCCAAATAGAGCCGGGCCTGGTTAGTACTTGGTAGGAAGACCGCGTGGGAATACCAGGTTCTGTAAGCTTTTTTGCTTGGGTTTACGGGCAGCACAAGCTGGTGTTACTGCCTATTTATTCATAGAAATTGTTCTATATTTTCATCAAATTTTGTTCTTTCATTACTGTTTTGCTACTTTATTGGTTTGTCAACCATCGTGCTTCATTACTAGTAGACCATGTTACGGTCCTGGCCATATGTGTTGTTTTTGATATGTTGTTCTTATAGGTGCCCTGCCTGATTGGCCGGATTGAGGGGCAGTACAGGAAGCTGATTGGTCCATCCTACACTTCCTGGAGTTTTAAAAGTACGGTTCCCAACAGCTAGCGAGGCTCTTTCTGGCAGCAGCACCTGTTTGCTGTTCTTGGTTTCCAAACCTTATTTAGCATTTTTGAATTGTTAGGTTTTGTGCCGTGGTTTTGTTTATAAATTGTATATTTTGTAATTCGTATTAAATCTGTAGGGGTGAACAGCCATTTTCTTTGGACTGTTTTCACATTAGGGAGTTAGGGTTAGCGACTGTCTTTTGGTTTGTTTATTTCTATCAGGCTAGCTAGCACTTTCTGTGGGAAATGGCTTATTTTGTTTATTATGTTGGCCTTGGTTCGCCCTGAGTTGTAGTGTCATGTTTTGTTTGACACTTTCTTTCGTTTAAAATAAATATCATTCTGTTGGAACATCTCGATCCTGGATTTTGGTTTGGGGATCGGAGAGGGAACATGCTAATTTATCTTTGTATGTTGCACCCTGACCCCCTGGACAGGGGCGTAACAGACCATTACAGTTATAGTACTTTGTACTTTGCCACATTTGTCTTCTTCTTAGTAAGTGTCATGCATTCTGCTTCTCCAACGTTTTTAAGAGCTGTTGATGATGTCAAATGCAGCTTACGGCCACACCGCTCTCTAAGCGCCCAATCTCGTCCGATCTCGGCAGCCAAATAGAGCCGGGCCTGGTTAGTACTTGGTAGGAAGACCGCCTGGGAATACCAGGTGTTGTAAGCTTTTTTGCTTGGGTTTACGGGCAGCACAAGCTGGTGTTACTGCCTATTTATTCATAGAAATTGTTCTATATTTTCATCAAATTTTGTTCTTTCATTGCTGTTTTGCTACTTTATTGGTTTTTCAACCATCGTGCTTCATTACTAGTAGACCATGTTAGGGTCCTGGCCATATGTGTTGTTTTTGATCTGTTGTTCTTATAGGTGCCCTGCCTGATTGGCCGGATTGAGGGGCAGTACAGGAAGCTGATTGGTCCATCCTACACTTCCTGGAGTTTTAAAAGTACGGTTCCCAACAGCTAGCGAGGCTCTTTCTGGCAGCAGCACCTGTTTGCTGTTCTTGGTTTCCAAACCTTATTTAGCATTTTTGAATTGTTAGGTTTTGTGCCGTGGTTTTGTTTATAAATTGTATATTTTGTAAATAGTATTAAATCTGTAGGGGTGAACAGCCATTTTCTTTTGATTGTTTTCTCTTGTTTTCACATTAGGGAGTTAGGGTTAGCGACTGTCTTTTGGTTTGTTTATTTCTATCAGGCTAGCTAGCACTTTCTGTGGGAAATGGCTTATTTTGTTTATTATGTTGGCCTTGGTTCGCCCTGAGTTGTAGTGTCATGTTTTGTTTGACACTTTCTTTCGTTTAAAATAAATATCATTCTGTTGGAACATCTCGATCCTGGATTTTGGTTTGGGGATCGGAGAGGGAACATGCTAATTTATCTTTGTATGTTGCACCCTGACCCCCTGGACAGGGGCGTAACAGACCAGTACAGTTATAGTACTTTGTACTTTGCCACATTTATCTTCTTCTTAGCAAGTTTCATGCATTCTGCTTCTCCAACGTTTTTAAGAGCTGTTGATGATGTCAAATGCAGCTTACGGCCACACCGCTCTCTAAGCGCCCGATCTCGTCCGATCTCAGCAGCCAAATAGAGCCGGGCCTGGTTAGTACTTGGTAGGAAGACCGCGTGGGAATACCAGGTGCTGTAAGCTTTTTTGCTTGGGTTTACGGGCAGCACAAGCTGGTGTTACTGCCTATTTATTCATAGAAATTGTTCTATATTTTCATCAAATTTTGTTCTTTCATTACTGTTTTGCTACTTTATTGGTTTGTCAACCATCGTGCTTCATTACTAGTAGACCATGTTACGGTCCTGGCCATATGTGTTGTTTTTATTTTCTTGTTCTTATATGTGCCCTGCCTGATTGGCCGGATTGGGGGGCAGTACAGGAAGCTGATTGGTCCATCCTACACTTCCTGGAGTTTTAAAAGTACGGTTCCCAACAGCTAGCGAGGCTCTTTCTGGCAGCAGCACCTGTTTGCTGTTCTTGGTTTCCAAACTTTATTTAGCATTTTTGAATTGTTAGGTTTTATGCCGTGGTTTTGTTTATAAATTGTATATTTTGTAAATAGTATTAAATCTGTAGGGGTGAACTGCCATTTTCTTTGGATTGTTTTCACATTTGGGAGTTAGGGTTAGCGACTGTCTTTTGGTTTGTTTATTTCTATCAGGCTAGCTAGCACTTTCTGTGGGAAATGGCTTATTTTGTTTATTATGTTGGCCTTGGTTCGCCCTGAGTTGTAGTGTCATGTTTTGTTTGACACTTTCTTTCGTTTAAAATAAATATCATTCTGTTGGAACATCTCGATCCTGGATTTTGGTTTGGGGATCGGAGAGGGAACATGCTAATTTATCTTTGTATGTTGCACCCTGACCCCCTGGACAGGGGCATAACAGACCAGTACAGTTATAGTACTTTGTACTTTGCCACATTTATCTTCTTCTTAGCAAGTGTCATGCATTCTGCTTCTCCAGCGATTTTAAGAGCTGTTGATGATGTCAAATGCAGCTTACGGCCACACCGCTCTCTAAGCGCCCGATCTCGTCCGATCTCGGCAGCCAAATAGAGCCGGGCCTGGTTAGTACTTGGTAGGAAGACCGCCTGGGAATACCAGGTGCTGTAAGCTTTTTTGCTTGGGTTTACGGGCAGCACAAGCTGGTGTTACTGCCTATTTATTCATAGAAATTGTTCTATATTTTTATCAAATTTTGTTCTTTCATTGCTGTTTTGCTACTTTATTGGTTTGTCAACCATCGTGCTTCATTACTAGTAGACCATGTTACGGTCCTGGCCATATGTGTTGTTTTTATTTTGTTGTTCTTATAGGTGCCCTGCCTGATTGGCCGGGTTGGGGGGCAGTACAGGAAGCTGATTGGTCCATCCTACACTTCCTGGAGTTTTAAAAGTACGGTTCCCAACAGCTAGCGAGGCTCTTTCTGGCAGCAACACCTGTTTGCTGTTCTTGGTTTCCAAACCTTATTTAGCATTTTTGAATTGTTAGGTTTTGTGCCGTGGTTTTGTTTATAAATTGTATATTTTGTAATTCGTATTAAATCTGTAGGGGTGAACAGCCATTTTCTTTTGATTGTTTTCTCTTGTTTTCACATTAGGGAGTTAGGGTTAGCGACTGTCTTTTGGTTTGTTTATTTCTATCAGGCTAGCTAGCACTTTCTGTGGGAAATGGCTTATTTTGTTTATTATGTTGGCCTTGGTTCGCCCTGAGTTGTAGTGTCATGTTTTGTTTGACACTTTCTTTCGTTTAAAATAAATATCATTCTGTTGGAACATCTCGATCCTGGATTTTGGTTTGGGGATCGGAGAGGGAACATGCTAATTTATCTTTGTATGTTGCACCCTGACCCCCTGGACAGGGGCGTAACAGACCAGTACAGTTATAGTACTTTGTACTTTGCCACATTTATCTTCTTCTTAGCAAGTTTCATGCATTCTGCTTCTCCAACGTTTTTAAGAGCTGTTGATGATGTCAAATGCAGCTTACGGCCACACCGCTCTCTAAGCGCCCGATCTCGTCCGATCTCGGCAGCCAAATAAAGCCGGGCCTGGTTTCTACTTGGTAGGAAGACCGCGTGGGAATACCAGGTGCTGTAAGCTTTTTTGCTTGGGTTTACGGGCAGCACAAGCTGGTGTTACTGCCTATTTATTCATAGAAATTGTTCTATATTTTCATCAAATTTTGTTCTTTCATTACTGTTTTGCTACTTTATTGGTTTGTCAACCATCGTGCTTCATTACTAGTAGACCATGTTACGGTCCTGGCCATATGTGTTGTTTTTATTTTCTTGTTCTTATAGGTGCCCTGCCTGATTGGCCGGATTGGGGGGCAGTACAGGAAGCTGATTGGTCCATCCTACACTTCCTGGAGTTTTAAAAGTACGGTTCCCAACAGCTAGCGAGGCTCTTTCTGGCAGCAGCACCTGTTTGCTGTTCTTGGTTTCCAAACTTTATTTAGCATTTTTGAATTGTTAGGTTTTATGCCGTGGTTTTGTTTATAAATTGTATATTTTGTAAATAGTATTAAATCTGTAGGGGTGAACTGCCATTTTCTTTGGATTGTTTTCACATTTGGGAGTTAGGGTTAGCGACTGTCTTTTGGTTTGTTTATTTCTATCAGGCTAGCTAGCACTTTCTGTGGGAAATGGCTTATTTTGTTTATTATGTTGGCCTTGGTTCGCCCTGAGTTGTAGTGTCATGTTTTGTTTGACACTTTCTTTCGTTTAAAATAAATATCATTCTGTTGGAACATCTCGATCCTGGATTTTGGTTTGGGGATCGGAGAGGGAACATGCTAATTTATCTTTGTATGTTGCACCCTGACCCCCTGGACAGGGGCGTAACAGACCAGTACAGTTATAGTACTTTGTACTTTGCCACATTTATCTTCTTCTTAGCAAGTGTCATGCATTCTGCTTCTCCAGCGTTTTTAAGAGCTGTTGATGATGTCAAATGCAGCTTACGGCCACACCGCTCTCTAAGCGCCCGATCTCGTCCGATCTCGGCAGCCAAATAGAGCCGGGCCTGGTTAGTACTTGGTAGGAAGACCGCCCAGGAATACCAGGTGCTGTAAGCTTTTTTGCTTGGGTTTACGGGCAGCACAAGCTGGTGTTACTGCCTATTTATTCATAGAAATTTTTCTATATTTTCATCAAATTTTGTTTTTTCATTGCTGTTTTGCTACTTTATTGTTTTTTCAACCATCGTGCTTCATTACTAGTAGACCATGTTACGGTCCTGGCCATATGTGTTGTTTTTTTTTTCTCGTTCTTATAGGTGCCCTGCCTGATTGGCCGGATTGAGGGGCAGTACAGGAAGCTGATTGGTCCATCCTACACTTCCTGGAGTTTTAAAAGTACGGTTCCCAACAGCTAGCGAGGCTCTTTCTGGCAGCAGCACCTGTTTGCTGTTCTTGGTTTCCAAACCTTATTTAGCATTTTTGAATTGTTAGGTTTTGTGCCGTGGTTTTGTTTATAAATTGTATATTTTGTAAATAGTATTAAATCTGTAGGGGTGAACTGCCATTTTCTTGGACTGTTTTCCCATTAGGGAGTAAGGGTTAGCGACTGTCTTTTGGTTTGTTTATTTCTATCAGGCTAGCTAGCACTTTCTGTGGGAAATAGCTTATTTTGTTTATTATGTTGGCCTTGGTTCGCCCTGAGTTGTAGTGTCATGTTTTGTTTGACACTTTCTTTCGTTTAAAATAAATATCATTCTGTTGGAACATCTCGATCCTGGATTTTGGTTTGGGGATCGGAGAGGGAACATGCTAATTTATCTTTGTATGTTGCACCCTGACCCCCTAGACAGGGGCGTAACAGACCAGTACAGTTATAGTACTTTGTACTTTGCCACATTTATCTTCTTCTTAGCGAGTGTCATGCATTCTGCTTCTCCAGCGTTTTTAAGAGCTGTTGATGATGTCAAATGTAGCTTACGGCCACACCGCTCTCTAAGCGCCCGATCTCGTCCGATCTCGGCAGCCAAATAGAGCCGGGCCTGGTTAGTACTTGGTAGGAAGACCGCCTGGGAATACCAGGTGCTGTAAGCTTTTTTGCTTGGGTTTACGGGCAGCACAAGCTGGTGTTACTGCCTATTTATTCATAGAAATTGTTCCATATTTTCATCAAATTTTGTTCTTTCATTGCTATTTTGCTACTTTATTGGTTTGTCAACCATCGTGCTTCATTACTAGTAGACCATGTTACGGTCCTGGCCATATGTGTTGTTTTTATTTTGTTGTTCTTATAGGTGCCCTGCCTGATTGGCCGGATTGGGGGGCAGTACAGGAAGCTGATTGGTCCATCCTACACTTCCTGGAGTTTTAAAAGTACGGTTCCCAACAGCTAGCGAGGCTCTTTCTGGCAGCAGCACCTGTTTGCTGTTCTTGGTTTCCAAACCTTATTTAGCATTTTTGAATTGTTAGGTTTTGTGCCGTGGTTTTGTCTATAAATTGTATATTTTGTAAATAGTATTAAATCTGTAGTGGTGAACAGCCATTTTCTTTTGATTGTTTTCTCTTGTTTTCACATTAGGGAGTTAGGGTTAGCGACTGTCTTTTGGTTTGTTTATTTCTATCAGGCTAGCTAGCACTTTCTGTGGGAAATGGCTTATTTTGTTTATTATGTTGGCCTTGGTTCGCCCTGAGTTGTAGTGTCATGTTTTGTTTGACACTTTATGTTGTTTAAAATAAATATAATTCTGTTGGAACATCTCGATCCTGGATTATGGTTTGGAGACCGGAGAGGGAACATCCTAATTTATCTTTGTATGTTGCACCCTGACCCCCTAGACAGGGGCGTAACAGACCAGTACAGTTATAGTACTTTGTACTTTGCCACATTTATCTTCTTCTTAGCAAGTGTTATGCATTCTGCTTCTACAGTGTTTTTAGGAGCTGTTGATGATATCAAATGCAGCTTACGGCCACACCGCTCTCTAAGCGCCCGATCTCGTCCGATCTCGTCCGATCTCGGCAGCCAAATAGAGCCGGGCCTGGTTAGTACTTGGTAGGAAGACCGCCTGGGAATACCAGGTGCTGTAAGCTTTTTTGCTTGGGTTTACGGGCAGCACAAGCTGGTGTTACTGCCTATTTATTCCTAGAAATTGTTCTATATTTTCATCAAATTTTGTTCTTTCATTGCTGTTTTGCTACTTTATTGGTTTGTCAACCATCGTGCTTCTTTACTACTAGACCAGTACCGTTTTAGTACTTTGCCACATTTATCTTCTTCTTAGCGAGTGTCATGCATTCTGCTTCTCCAGCGTTTTTAGGAGCTGTTGATGATGTCAAATGCAGCTTACGGCCACACCGCTCTCTAAGCGCCCGATCTCGTCCGATCTCGGGAGCCAAATAAGGCCGGGCCTAGTTAGTACTTGGTTGGAAGACCGCCTGGGAATACCAGGTGCTGTAAGCTTTTTTGCTTGGGTTTACGGGCAGCACAAGCTGGTGTTACTGCCTATTTATTCATAGAAATTGTTCCATATTTTCATCAAATTTTGTTCTTTCATTGCTATTTTGATAATTTATTGGTTTGTCAACCATCGTGCTTCATTACTAGTAGACCATGTTACGGTCCTGGCCATATGTGTTGTTTTTTTTTTGTTGTTCTTATAGGTGCCCTGCCTGATTGGCCGGATTGGGGGGCAGTACAGGAAGCTGATTGGTCCATCCTACACTTCCTGGAGTTTTAAAAGTACGGTTCCCAACAGCTAGCGAGGCTCTTTCTGGCAGCAGCACCTGTTTGCTGTTCTTGGTTTCCAAACCTTATTTAGCATTTTTGAATTGTTAGGTTTTGTGCCGTGGTTTTGTCTATAAATTGTATATTTTGTAAATAGTTTTAAATCTGTAGGGGTGAACAGCCATTTTCTTTTGATTGTTTTCTCTTGTTTTCACATTAGGGAGTTAGGGTTAGCGAGTGTCTTTTGGTTTGTTTATTTCTATCAGGCTAGCTAGCACTTTCTGTGGGAAATGGCTTTTTTTGTTTATTATGTTGGCCTTGGTTCGCCCTGAGTTGTAGTGTCATGTTTTGTTTGACACTTTCTTTCGTTTAAAATAAATATCATTCTGTTGGAACATCTCGATACTGGAGTTTGGTTTGGGGATCGGAGAGGGAACATGCTAATTTATCTTTGTATGTTGCACCCTGACCCCCTGGACAGGGGCGTAACAGACCAGTACAGTTATATTACTTTGTACTTTGCCACATTTATCTTCTTCTTAGCAAGTGTCATGCATTCTGCTTCTCCAGCGTTTTTAAGAGCTGTTGATGATGTCAAATGCAGCTTACGGCCACACCGCTCTCTAAGCGCCGGATCTCGTCCGATCTCGGCAGCCAAATAGAGCCGGGCCTGGTTAGTACTTGGTAGGAAGACCGCCTGGGAATACCAGGTGCTTTAAGCTTTTTTGCTTGGGTTTACGGGCAGCACAAGCTGGTGTTACTGCCTATTTATTCATAGAAATTGTTCTATATTTTCATCAAATTTTGTTCTTTCATTGCTGTTGTTTTGCTACTTTATTGGTTTCTCAACCATCGTGCTTCATTACTAGTAGACCATGTTAAATAAATTGTATATTTTGTAAATAGTATTAAATCTGTAGGGGTGAACTGCCATTTTCTTGGACTGTTTTCACATTAGGGAGTAAGGGTTAGCGACTGTCTTTTGGTTTGTTTATTTCTATCAGGCTAGCTAGCACTTTCTATGGGAAATGGCTTATTTTGTTTATTATGTTGGCCTTGGTTCGCCCTGAGTTGTAGTGTCATGTTTTGTTTGACACTTGCTTTCGTTTAAAATAAATATCATTCTGTTGGAACATCTCGATCCTGGATTTTGGTTTGGGGATCGGAGAGGGAACATGCTAATTTATCTTTGTATGTTGCACCCTGACCCCCTGGACAGGGGCGTAACAGACCAGTACAGTTATAGTACTTTGTACTTTGCCACATTTATCTTCTTCTTAGCATGTTTCATGCATTCTGCTTCTCCAACGTTTTTATGCAGCTTACGGCCACACCGCTCTCTAAGCGCCCGATCTCGTCCGATCTCGGCAGCCAAATAGAGCCGGGCCTGGTTAGTACTTGGTAGGAAGACCGCCTGGGAATACCAGGTGATGTAAGCTTTTTTGCTTGGGTTTACGGGCAGCACAAACTGGTGTTACTGTCTATTTATTCATAGAAATTGTTGTATATTTTCATCAAATTTTGTTCTTTCATTGCTGTTTTGCTACTTTATTGGTTTGTCAACCATCGTGCTTCATTACTAGTAGACCATGTTACGGTCCTGGCCATATGTGTTGTTTTTATTTTGTTGTTCTTATAGGTGCCCTGCCTGATTGGCCGGATTGGGGGGCAGTACAGGAAGCTGATTGGTCCATCCTACACTTCCTGGAGTTTTAAAAGTACGGTTCCCAACAGCTAGCGAGGCTCTTTCTGGCAGCAACACCTGTTTGCTGTTCTTGGTTTCCAAACCTTATTTAGCATTTTTGAATTGTTAGGTTTTGTGCCGTGGTTTTGTTTATAAATTGTATATTTTGTAATTCGTATTAAATCTGTAGGGGTGAACAGCCATTTTCTTTGGACTGTTTTCACATTAGGGAGTTAGGGTTAGCGACTGTCTTTTGGATTGTTTATTTCTATCAGGCTAGCTAGCACTTTCTGTGGGAAATGGCTTATTTTGTTTATTATGTTGGCCTTGGTTCGCCCTGAGTTGTAGTGTCATGTTTTGTTTGACACTTTCTTTCGTTTAAAATAAATATCATTCTGTTGGAACATCTCGATCCTGGATTTTGGTTTGGGGATCGGAGAGGGAACATGCTAATTTATCTTTGTATGTTGCACCCTGACCCCCTGGACAGGGGCGTAACAGACCAGTACAGTTATAGTACTTTGTACTTTGCCACATTTATCTTCTTCTTAGCAAGTTTCATGCATTCTGCTTCTCCAACGTTTTTAAGAGCTGTTGATGATGTCAAATGCAGCTTACGACCACACCGCTCTCTAAGCGCCCGATCTCGTCCGATCTCGGCAGCCAAATAAAGCCGGGCCTGGTTTCTACTTGGTAGGAAGACCGCGTGGGAATACCAGGTGCTGTAAGCTTTTTTGCTTGGGTTTACGGGCAGCACAAGCTGGTGTTACTGCCTATTTATTCATAGAAATTGTTCTATATTTTCATCAAATTTTGTTCTTTCATTACTGTTTTGCTACTTTATTGGTTTGTCAACCATCGTGCTTCATTACTAGTAGACCATGTTACGGTCCTGGCCATATGTGTTGTTTTTATTTTCTTGTTCTTATAGGTGCCCTGCCTGATTGGCCGGATTGGGGGGCAGTACAGGAAGCTGATTGGTCCATCCTACACTTCCTGGAGTTTTAAAAGTACGGTTCCCAACAGCTAGCGAGGCTCTTTCTGGCAGCAGCACCTGTTTGCTGTTCTTGGTTTCCAAACTTTATTTAGCATTTTTGAATTGTTAGGTTTTATGCCGTGGTTTTGTTTATAAATTGTATATTTTGTAAATAGTATTAAATCTGTAGGGGTGAACTGCCATTTTCTTTGGATTGTTTTCACATTTGGGAGTTAGGGTTAGCGACTGTCTTTTGGTTTGTTTATTTCTATCAGGCTAGCTAGCACTTTCTGTGGGAAATGGCTTATTTTGTTTATTATGTTGGCCTTGGTTCGCCCTGAGTTGTAGTGTCATGTTTTGTTTGACACTTTCTTTCGTTTAAAATAAATATCATTCTGTTGGAACATCTCGATCCTGGATTTTGGTTTGGGGATCGGAGAGGGAACATGCTAATTTATCTTTGTATGTTGCACCCTGACCCCCTGGACAGGGGCGTAACAGACCAGTACAGTTATAGTACTTTGTACTTTGCCACATTTATCTTCTTCTTAGCAAGTGTCATGCATTCTGCTTCTCCAGCGTTTTTAAGAGCTGTTGATGATGTCAAATGCAGCTTACGGCCACACCGCTCTCTAAGCGCCCGATCTCGTCCGATCTCGGCAGCCAAATAGAGCCGGGCCTGGTTAGTACTTGGTAGGAAGACCGCCCAGGAATACCAGGTGCTGTAAGCTTTTTTGCTTGGGTTTACGGGCAGCACAAGCTGGTGTTACTGCCTATTTATTCATAGAAATTTTTCTATATTTTCATCAAATTTTGTTTTTTCATTGCTGTTTTGCTACTTTATTGTTTTTTCAACCATCGTGCTTCATTACTAGTAGACCATGTTACGGTCCTGGCCATATGTGTTGTTTTTTTTTTCTCGTTCTTATAGGTGCCCTGCCTGATTGGCCGGATTGAGGGGCAGTACAGGAAGCTGATTGGTCCATCCTACACTTCCTGGAGTTTTAAAAGTACGGTTCCCAACAGCTAGCGAGGCTCTTTCTGGCAGCAGCACCTGTTTGCTGTTCTTGGTTTCCAAACCTTATTTAGCATTTTTGAATTGTTAGGTTTTGTGCCGTGGTTTTGTTTATAAATTGTATATTTTGTAAATAGTATTAAATCTGTAGGGGTGAACTGCCATTTTCTTGGACTGTTTTCCCATTAGGGAGTAAGGGTTAGCGACTGTCTTTTGGTTTGTTTATTTCTATCAGGCTAGCTAGCACTTTCTGTGGGAAATAGCTTATTTTGTTTATTATGTTGGCCTTGGTTCGCCCTGAGTTGTAGTGTCATGTTTTGTTTGACACTTTCTTTCGTTTAAAATAAATATCATTCTGTTGGAACATCTCGATCCTGGATTTTGGTTTGGGGATCGGAGAGGGAACATGCTAATTTATCTTTGTATGTTGCACCCTGACCCCCTAGACAGGGGCGTAACAGACCAGTACAGTTATAGTACTTTGTACTTTGCCACATTTATCTTCTTCTTAGCGAGTGTCATGCATTCTGCTTCTCCAGCGTTTTTAAGAGCTGTTGATGATGTCAAATGCAGCTTACGGCCGCACCGCTCTCTAAGCGCCCGATCTCGTCCGATCTCGGCAGCCAAATAGAGCCGGGCCTGGTTAGTACTTGGTAGGAAGACCGCCTGGGAATACCAGGTGCTGTAAGCTTTTTTGCTTGGGTTTACGGGCAGCACAAGCTGGTGTTACTGCCTATTTATTCATAGAAATTGTTCCATATTTTCATCAAATTTTGTTCTTTCATTGCTATTTTGCTACTTTATTGGTTTGTCAACCATCGTGCTTCATTACTAGTAGACCATGTTACGGTCCTGGCCATATGTGTTGTTTTTATTTTGTTGTTCTTATAGGTGCCCTGCCTGATTGGCCGGATTGGGGGGCAGTACAGGAAGCTGATTGGTCCATCCTACACTTCCTGGAGTTTTAAAAGTACGGTTCCCAACAGCTAGCGAGGCTCTTTCTGGCAGCAGCACCTGTTTGCTGTTCTTGGTTTCCAAACCTTATTTAGCATTTTTGAATTGTTAGGTTTTGTGCCGTGGTTTTGTCTATAAATTGTATATTTTGTAAATAGTATTAAATCTGTAGAGGTGAACTGCCATTTTCTTTGGACAGTTTTCACATTAGGGAGTTAGGGTTAGCGACTGTCTTTTGGTTTGTTTATTTCTATCAGGCTAGCTAGCACTTTCTGTGGGAAATGGCTTAATTTGTTTATTATGTTGGCCTTGGTTCGCCCTGAGTTGTAGTGTCATGTTTTGTTTGACACTTTCTTTCGTTTAAAATAAATATCATTTTGTTGGAACATCTCGATCCTGGATTTTGGTTTGGGGATCGGAGAGGGAACATGCTAATTTATCTTTGTATGTTGCACCCTGACCCCCTAGACAGGGGCGTAACAGACCATTACAGTTATAGTACTTTGTACTTTGCCACATTTATCTTCTTCTTAGCAAGTGTCATGCATTCTGCTTCTCCAGCGTTTTTAAGAGCTTTTGATGATGTCAAATGCAGCTTACGGCCACACTGCTCTCTAAGCGCCCGATCTCGTCTGATCTCGTCCGATCTCGGCAGCCAAATAAAGCCGGGCCTGGTTAGTACTTGGTAGGAAGACCGCCCGGGAATACCAGGTGCTGTAAGCTTTTTTGCTTGGGTTTACGGGCAGCACAAGCTGGTGTTACTGCCTATTTATTCATAGAAATTGTTCTATATTTTCATCAAATTTTGTTCTTTCATTACTGTTTTGCTACTTTATTGGTTTGTCAACCATCGTGCTTCATTACTAGTAGACCATGTTACGGTCCTGGCCATATGTGTTGTTTTTATTTTCTTGTTCTTATAGGTGCCCTGCCTGATTGGCCGGATTGGGGGGCAGTACAGGAAGCTGATTGGTCCATCCTACACTTCCTGGAGTTTTCAAAGTACGGTTCCCAACAGCTAGCGAGGCTCTTTCTGGCAGCAGCACCTGTTTGCTGTTCTTGGTTTCCAAACCTTATTTAGCATTTTTGAATTGTTAGGTTTTGTGCCGTGGTTTTGTTTATAAATTGTATATTTTGTAAATAGTATTAAATCTTTAGGGGTGAACAGCCATTTTCTTTTGATTGTTTTCTCTTGTTTTCACATTAGGGAGTTAGGGTTAGCGAGTGTCTTTTGGTTTGTTTATTTCTATCAGGCTAGCTAGCACTTTCTGTGGGAAATGGCTTATTTTGTTTATTATGTTGGCCTTGGTTCGCCCTGAGTTGTAGTGTCATGTTTTGTTTGACACTTTCTTTCGTTTAAAATAAATATCATTCTGTTGGAACATCTCGATACTGGAGTTTGGTTTGGGGATCGGAGAGGGAACATGCTAATTTATCTTTGTATGTTGCACCCTGACCCCCTGGACAGGGGCGTAACAGACCAGTACAGTTATATTACTTTGTACTTTGCCACATTTATCTTCTTCTTAGCAAGTGTCATGCATTCTGCTTCTCCAGCGTTTTTAAGAGCTGTTGATGATGTCAAATGCAGCTTACGGCCACACCGCTCTCTAAGCGCCGGATCTCGTCCGATCTCGGCAGCCAAATAGAGCCGGGCCTGGTTAGTACTTGGTAGGAAGACCGCCTGGGAATACCAGGTGCTTTAAGCTTTTTTGCTTGGGTTTACGGGCAGCACAAGCTGGTGTTACTGCCTATTTATTCATAGAAATTGTTCTATATTTTCATCAAATTTTGTTCTTTCATTGCTGTTGTTTTGCTACTTTATTGGTTTCTCAACCATCGTGCTTCATTACTAGTAGACCATGTTAAATAAATTGTATATTTTGTAAATAGTATTAAATCTGTAGGGGTGAACTGCCATTTTCTTGGACTGTTTTCACATTAGGGAGTAAGGGTTAGCGACTGTCTTTTGGTTTGTTTATTTCTATCAGGCTAGCTAGCACTTTCTATGGGAAATGGCTTATTTTGTTTATTATGTTGGCCTTGGTTCGCCCTGAGTTGTAGTGTCATGTTTTGTTTGACACTTTCTTTCGTTTAAAATAAATATCATTCTGTTGGAACATCTCGATCCTGGATTTTGGTTTGGGGATCGGAGAGGGAACATGCTAATTTATCTTTGTATGTTGCACCCTGACCCCCTGGACAGGGGCGTAACAGACCAGTACAGTTATAGTACTTTGTACTTTGCCACATTTATCTTCTTCTTAGCATGTTTCATGCATTCTGCTTCTCCAACGTTTTTATGCAGCTTACGGCCACACCGCTCTCTAAGCGCCCGATCTCGTCCGATCTCGGCAGCCAAATAGAGCCGGGCCTTGTTAGTACTTGGTAGGAAGACTGCCTGGGAATACCAGGTGCTGTAAACTTTTTTGCTTGGGTTTACGGGCAGCACAAGCTGGTGTTACTGCCTATTTATTCATAGAAATTGTTCTATATTTTCATCAAATTTTGTTCTTTCATTGCTGTTTTGCTACTTTATTGGTTTGTCAACCATCGTGCTTCATTACTAGTAGACCATGTTACGGTCCTGGCCATATGTGTTGTTTTTGATTTGTTGTTCTTATAGGTGCCCTGCCTGATTGGCCGGATTGAGGGGCAGTACAGGAAGCTGATTGGTCCATCCTACACTTCCTGGAGTTTTAAAAGTACGGTTCCCAACAGCTAGCGAGGCTCTTTCTGGCAGCAGCACCTGTTTGCTGTTCTTGGTTTCCAAACCTTATTTAGCATTTTTGAATTGTTAGGTTTTGTGCCGTGGTTTTGTTTATAAATTGTATATTTTGTAAATAGTATTAAATCGGTAGGGGTGAACAGCCATTTTCTTTGGACTGTTTTCACATTAGGGAGTTAGGGTTAGCGACTGTCTTTTGGATTGTTTATTTCTATCAGGCTAGCTAGCACTTTCTGTGGGAAATGGCTTATTTTGTTTATTATGTTGGCCTTGGTTTGCCCTGAGTTGTAGTGTCATGTTTTGTTTGACACTTTCTTTCGTTGAAAATAAATATCATTCTGTTGGAACATCTCGATACTGGAGTTTGGTTTGGGGATCGGAGAGGGAACATGTTAATTTATCTTAGTATGTTGCACCCTGACCCCCTGGACAGGGGCGTAACAGACCAGTACAGTTATAGTACTTTGTACTTTGCCACATTTATCTTCTTCTTAGCAAGTGTCATGCATTCTGCTTCTCCAGCGTTTTTAAGAGCTGTTGATGATGTCAAATGCAGCTTACGGCCACACCGCTCTCTAAGCGCCCGATCTCGGCAGCCAAATAGAGCCGGGCCTGGTTAGTACTTGGTAGGAAGACCGCCTGGGAATACCAGGTGCTGTAAACTTTTTTACTTGGGTTTACGGGCAGCACAAACTGGTGTTACTGCCTATTTATTCATAGAAATTGTTGTATATTTTCATCAAATTTTGTTCTTTCATTGTTGTTTTGCTACTTTATTGGTTTGTCAACCATCGTGCTTCATTACTAGTAGACCATGTTACGGTCCTGGCCATATGTGTTGTTTTTATTTTGTCGTTCTTATAGGTGCCCTGCCTGATTGGCCGGATTGAGGGGCAGTACAGGAAGCTGATTGGTCCATCCTACACTTCCTGGAGTTTTAAAAGTACGGTTCCCAACAGCTAGCGAGGCTCTTTCTGGCATCAGCACCTGTTTGCTGTTCTTGGTTTCCAAACCTTATTTAGCATTTTTGAATTGTTAGGTTTTGTGCCGTGGTTTTGTTTATAAATTGTATATTTTGTAAATAGTATTAAATCTGTAGGGGTGAACAGCCATTTTCTTTTGATTGTTTTCTCTTTTTTTCACATTAGGGAGTTAGGGTTAGCGACTGTCTTTTGGTTTGTTTATTTCTATCAGGCTAGCTAGCACTTTCTGTGGGAAATGGCTTATTTTGTTTATTATGTTGGCCTTGGTTCGCCCTGAGTTGTAGTGTCATGTTTTGTTTGACACTTTCTTTCGTTTAAAATAAATATCATTCTGTTGGAACATCTCGATCCTGGATTTTGGTTTGGGGATCGGAGAGGGAACATGCTAATTTATCTTTGTATGTTGCACCCTGACCCCCTGGACAGGGGCGTAACAGACCAGTACAGTTATAGTACTTTGTACTTTGCCACATTTATCTTCGTCTTAGCAAGTTTCATGCATTCTGCTTCTCCAACGTTTTTAAGAGCTGTTGATGATGTCAAATGCAGCTTACGGCCACACCGCTCTCTAAGCGCCCGATCTCGTCCGATCTCGGCAGCCTAATAGATCCGGGCCTGGTTAGTACTTGGTAGGAAGACCGCGTGGGAATACCAGGTGCTGTAAGCTTTTTTGCTTGGGTTTACGGGCAGCACAAGCTGGTGTTACTGCCTATTTATTCATAGAAATTGTTCTATATTTTCATCAAATTTTGTTCTTTCATTACTGTTTTGCTACTTTATTGGTTTGTCAACCATCGTGCTTCATTACTAGTAGACCATGTTACGGTCCTGGCCATATGTGTTGTTTTTGATTTGTTGTTCTTATAGGTGCCCTGCCTGATTGGCCGGATTGAGGGGCAGTACAGGAAGCTGATTGGTCCATCCTACACTTCCTGGAGTTTTAAAAGTACGGTTCCCAACAGCTAGCGAGGCTCTTTCTGGCAGCAGCACCTGTTTGCTGTTCTTGGTTTCCAAACCTTATTTAGCATTTTTGAATTGTTAGGTTTTGTGCCGTGGTTTTGTTTATAAATTGTATATTTTGTAAATAGTATTAAATCTGTAGGGGTGAACAGCCATTTTCTTTGGACTGTTTTCACATTAGGGAGTTAGGGTTAGCGACTGTCTTTTGGATTGTTTATTTCTATCAGGCTAGCTAGCACTTTCTGTGGGAAATGGCTTATTTGTTTATTATGTTGGCCTTGGTTCGCCCTGAGTTGTAGTGTCATGTTTTGTTTGACACTTTCTTTCGTTTAAAATAAATATCATTCTGTTGGAACATCTCGATCCTGGATTTTGGTTTGGGGATCGGAGAGGGAACATGCTAATTTATCTTTGTATGTTGCACCCTGACCCCCTAGACAGGGGCGTAACAGACCAGTACAGTTATAGTACTTTGTACTTTGCCACATTTATCTTCTTCTTAGCAAGTTTCATGCATTCTGCTTCTCCAGCGTTTTTAAGAGCTGTTGATGATGTCAAATGCAGCTTACGGCCACACCGCTCTCTAAGCGCCCGATCTCGTCCGATCTCGGCAGCCAAATAGAGCCGGGCCTGGTTAGTACTTGGTAGGAAGACCGCGTGGGAATACCAGGTGCTGTAAGCTTTTTTGCTTGGGTTTACGGGCAGCACAAGCTGGTGTTACTGCCTATTTATTCATAGAAATTGTTCTATATTTTCATCAAATTTTGTTCTTTCATTACTGTTTTGCTACTTTATTGGTTTGTCAACCATCGTGCTTCATTACTAGTAGACCATGTTACGGTCCTGGCCATATGTGTTGTTTTTATTTTGTTGTTCTTATAGGTGCCCTGCCTGATTGGCCGGATTGGGGGGCAGTACAGGAAGCTGATTGGTCCATCCTACACTTCCTGGAGTTTTAAAAGTACGGTTCCCAACAGCTAGCGAGGCTCTTTCTGGCAGCAGCACCTGTTTACTGTTCTTGGTTTCCAAACTTTATTTAGCATTTTTGAATTGTTAGGTTTTATGCCGTGGTTTTGTTTATAAATTGTATATTTTGTAAATAGTTTTAAATCTGTAGGGGTGAACAGCCATTTTCTTTTGATTGTTTTCTCTTGTTTTCACATTAGGGAGTTAGGGTTAGCGACTGTCTTTTGGTTTGTTTATTTCTATCAGGCTAGCTAGCACTTTCTGTGGGAAATGGCTTATTTTGTTTATTATGTTGGCCTTGGTTCGCCCTGAGTTGTAGTGTCATGTTTTGTTTGACACTTTCTTTCGTTTAAAATAAATATCATTCTGTTGGAACATCTCGATACTGGAGTTTGGTTTGGGGATCGGAGAGGGAACATGCTAATTTATCTTTGTATGTTGCACCCTGACCCCCTGGACAGGGGCGTAACAGACCAGTACAGTTATATTACTTTGTACTTTGCCACATTTATCTTCTTCTTAGCAAGTGTCATGCATTCTGCTTCTCCAGCGTTTTTAAGAGCTGTTGATGATGTCAAATGCAGCTTACGGCCACACCGCTCTCTAAGCGCCGGATCTCGTCCGATCTCGGCAGCCAAATAGAGCCGGGCCTGGTTAGTACTTGGTAGGAAGACCGCCTGGGAATACCAGGTGCTTTAAGCTTTTTTGCTTGGGTTTACGGGCAGCACAAGCTGGTGTTACTGCCTATTTATTCATAGAAATTGTTCTATATTTTCATCAAATTTTGTTCTTTCATTGCTGTTGTTTTGCTACTTTATTGGTTTCTCAACCATCGTGCTTCATTACTAGTAGACCATGTTAAATAAATTGTATATTTTGTAAATAGTATTAAATCTGTAGGGGTGAACTGCCATTTTCTTGGACTGTTTTCACATTAGGGAGTAAGGGTTAGCGACTGTCTTTTGGTTTGTTTATTTCTATCAGGCTAGCTAGCACTTTCTATGGGAAATGGCTTATTTTGTTTATTATGTTGGCCTTGGTTCGCCCTGAGTTGTAGTGTCATGTTTTGTTTGACACTTTCTTTCGTTTAAAATAAATATCATTCTGTTGGAACATCTCGATCCTGGATTTTGGTTTGGGGATCGGAGAGGGAACATGCTAATTTATCTTTGTATGTTGCACCCTGACCCCCTGGACAGGGGCGTAACAGACCAGTACAGTTATAGTACTTTGTACTTTGCCACATTTATCTTCTTCTTAGCATGTTTCATGCATTCTGCTTCTCCAACGTTTTTATGCAGCTTACGGCCACACCGCTCTCTAAGCGCCCGATCTCGTCCGATCTCGGCAGCCAAATAGAGCCGGGCCTGGTTAGTACTTGGTAGGAAGACCGCCTGGGAATACCAGGTGCTTTAAGCTTTTTTGCTTGGGTTTACGGGCAGCACAAGCTGGTGTTACTGCCTATTTATTCATAGAAATTGTTCTATATTTTCATCAAATTTTGTTCTTTCATTGCTGTTTTGCTACTTTATTGGTTTTTCAACCATCGTGCTTCATTACTAGTAGACCATGTTACGGTCCTGGCCATATGTGTTGTTTTTATTTTGTTGTTCTTATAGGTGCCCTGCCTGATTGGCCGGATTGGGGGGCAGTACAGGAAGCTGATTGGTCCATCCTACACTTCCTGGAGTTTTAAAAGTACGGTTCCCAACAGCTAGCGAGGCTCTTTCTGGCAGCAGCACCTGTTTGCTGTTCTTGGTTTCCAAACTTTATTTAGCATTTTTGAATTGTTAGGTTTTATGCCGTGGTTTTGTTTATAAATTGTATATTTTGTATATAGTATTAAATCTGTAGGGGTGAACAGACATTTTCTTTGGACTGTTTTCACATTAGGGAGTTAGGGTTAGCGACTGTGTTTTGGTTTGTTTATTTCTATTAGGCTAGCTAGCACTTTCTGTGGGAAATGGCTTATTTTGTTTATTATGTTGGCCTTGGTTCGCCCTGAGTTGTAGTGTCATGTTTTGTTTGACACTTTCTTTCGTTTAAAATAAATATCATTCTGTTGGAACATCTCGATCCTGGATTTTGGTTTGGGGATCGGAGAGGGAACATGCTAATTTATTTTTGTATGTTGCACCCTGACCCCCTGGACAGGGGCGTAACAGACCAGTACAGTTATAGTACTTTGTACTTTGCCACATTTATCTTCGTCTTAGCAAGTTTCATGCATTCTGCTTCTCCAACGTTTTTAAGAGCTGTTGATGATGTCAAATGCAGCTTACGGCCACACCGCTCTCTAAGCGCCCGATCTCGTCCGATCTCGGCAGCCAAATAGAGCCGGGCCTGGTTAGTACTTGGTAGGAAGACCGCGTGGGAATACCAGGTGCTGTAAGCTTTTTTGCTTGGGTTTACGGGCAGCACAAGCTGGTGTTACTGCCTATTTATTCATAGAAATTGTTCTATATTTTCATCAAATTTTGTTCTTTCATTACTGTTTTGCTACTTTATTGGTTTGTCAACCATCGTGCTTCATTACTAGTAGACCATGTTACGGTCCTGGCCATATGTGTTGTTTTTGATATGTTGTTCTTATAGGTGCCCTGCCTGATTGGCCGGATTGAGGGGCAGTACAGGAAGCTGATTGGTCCATCCTACACTTCCTGGAGTTTTAAAAGTACGGTTCCCAACAGCTAGCGAGGCTCTTTCTGGCAGCAGCACCTGTTTGCTGTTCTTGGTTTCCAAACCTTATTTAGCATTTTTGAATTGTTAGGTTTTGTGCCGTGGTTTTGTTTATAAATTGTATATTTTGTAATTCGTATTAAATCTGTAGGGGTGAACAGCCATTTTCTTTGGACTGTTTTCACATTAGGGAGTTAGGGTTAGCGACTGTCTTTTGGTTTGTTTATTTCTATCAGGCTAGCTAGCACTTTCTGTGGGAAATGGCTTATTTTGTTTATTATGTTGGCCTTGGTTCGCCCTGAGTTGTAGTGTCATGTTTTGTTTGACACTTTCTTTCGTTTAAAATAAATATCATTCTGTTGGAACATCTCGATCCTGGATTTTGGTTTGGGGATCGGAGAGGGAACATGCTAATTTATCTTTGTATGTTGCACCCTCACCCCCTGGACAGGGGCGTAACAGACCATTACAGTTATAGTACTTTGTACTTTGCCACATTTGTCTTCTTCTTAGTAAGTGTCATGCATTCTGCTTCTCCAGTGTTTTTAAGAGCTGTTGATGATGTCAAATGCAGCTTACGGCCACACCGCTCTCTAAGCGCCCAATCTCGTCCGATCTCGGCAGCCAAATAGAGCCGGGCCTGGTTAGTACTTGGTAGGAAGACCGCCTGGGAATACCAGGTGTTGTAAGCTTTTTTGCTTGGGTTTACGGGCAGCACAAGCTGGTGTTACTGCCTATTTATTCATAGAAATTGTTCTATATTTTCATCAAATTTTGTTCTTTCATTGCTGTTTTGCTACTTTATTGGTTTTTCAACCATCGTTCTTCATTACTAGTAGACCATGTTAGGGTCCTGGCCATATGTGTTGTTTTTGATTTGTTGTTCTTATAGGTGCCCTGCCTGATTGGCCGGATTGGGGGGCAGTACAGGAAGCTGATTGGTCCATCCTACACTTCCTGGAGTTTTAAAAGTACGGTTCCCAACAGCTAGCGAGGCTCTTTCTGGCAGCAGCACCTGTTTGCTGTTCTTGGTTTCCAAACCTTATTTAGCATTTTTGAATTGTTAGGTTTTGTGCCGTGGTTTTGTTTATAAATTGTATATTTTGTAAATAGTATTAAATCTGTAGGGGTGAACTGCCATTTTCTTGGACTGTTTTCCCATTAGGGAGTAAGGGTTAGCGACTGTCTTTTGGTTTGTTTATTTCTATCAGGCTAGCTAGCACTTTCTGTGGGAAATAGCTTATTTTGTTTATTATGTTGGCCTTGGTTCGCCCTGAGTTGTAGTGTCATGTTTTGTTTGACACTTTCTTTCGTTTAAAATAAATATCATTCTGTTGGAACATCTCGATCCTGGATTTTGGTTTGGGGATCGGAGAGGGAACATGCTAATTTATCTTTGTATGTTGCACCCTGACCCCCTAGACAGGGGCGTAACAGACCAGTACAGTTATAGTACTTTGTACTTTGCCACATTTATCTTCTTCTTAGCGAGTGTCATGCATTCTGCTTCTCCAGCGTTTTTAAGAGCTGTTGATGATGTCAAATGCAGCTTACGGCCGCACCGCTCTCTAAGCGCCCGATCTCGTCCGATCTCGGCAGCCAAATAGAGCCGGGCCTGGTTAGTACTTGGTAGGAAGACCGCCTGGGAATACCAGGTGCTGTAAGCTTTTTTGCTTGGGTTTACGGGCAGCACAAGCTGGTGTTACTGCCTATTTATTCATAGAAATTGTTCCATATTTTCATCAAATTTTGTTCTTTCATTGCTATTTTGCTACTTTATTGGTTTGTCAACCATCGTGCTTCATTACTAGTAGACCATGTTACGGTCCTGGCCATATGTGTTGTTTTTATTTTGTTGTTCTTATAGGTGCCCTGCCTGATTGGCCGGATTGGGGGGCAGTACAGGAAGCTGATTGGTCCATCCTACACTTCCTGGAGTTTTAAAAGTACGGTTCCCAACAGCTAGCGAGGCTCTTTCTGGCAGCAGCACCTGTTTGCTGTTCTTGGTTTCCAAACCTTATTTAGCATTTTTGAATTGTTAGGTTTTGTGCCGTGGTTTTGTCTATAAATTGTATATTTTGTAAATAGTATTAAATCTGTAGAGGTGAACTGCCATTTTCTTTGGACAGTTTTCACATTAGGGAGTTAGGGTTAGCGACTGTCTTTTGGTTTGTTTATTTCTATCAGGCTAGCTAGCACTTTCTGTGGGAAATGGCTTAATTTGTTTATTATGTTGGCCTTGGTTCGCCCTGAGTTGTAGTGTCATGTTTTGTTTGACACTTTCTTTCGTTTAAAATAAATATCATTTTGTTGGAACATCTCGATCCTGGATTTTGGTTTGGGGATCGGAGAGGGAACATGCTAATTTATCTTTGTATGTTGCACCCTGACCCCCTAGACAGGGGCGTAACAGACCATTACAGTTATAGTACTTTGTACTTTGCCACATTTATCTTCTTCTTAGCAAGTGTCATGCATTCTGCTTCTCCAGCGTTTTTAAGAGCTTTTGATGATGTCAAATGCAGCTTACGGCCACACTGCTCTCTAAGCGCCCGATCTCGTCTGATCTCGTCCGATCTCGGCAGCCAAATAAAGCCGGGCCTGGTTAGTACTTGGTAGGAAGACCGCCCGGGAATACCAGGTGCTGTAAGCTTTTTTGCTTGGGTTTACGGGCAGCACAAGCTGGTGTTACTGCCTATTTATTCATAGAAATTGTTCTATATTTTCATCAAATTTTGTTCTTTCATTACTGTTTTGCTACTTTATTGGTTTGTCAACCATCGTGCTTCATTACTAGTAGACCATGTTACGGTCCTGGCCATATGTGTTGTTTTTATTTTCTTGTTCTTATAGGTGCCCTGCCTGATTGGCCGGATTGGGGGGCAGTACAGGAAGCTGATTGGTCCATCCTACACTTCCTGGAGTTTTCAAAGTACGGTTCCCAACAGCTAGCGAGGCTCTTTCTGGCAGCAGCACCTGTTTGCTGTTCTTGGTTTCCAAACCTTATTTAGCATTTTTGAATTGTTAGGTTTTGTGCCGTGGTTTTGTTTATAAATTGTATATTTTGTAAATAGTATTAAATCTTTAGGGGTGAACAGCCATTTTCTTTTGATTGTTTTCTCTTGTTTTCACATTAGGGAGTTAGGGTTAGCGAGTGTCTTTTGGTTTGTTTATTTCTATCAGGCTAGCTAGCACTTTCTGTGGGAAATGGCTTATTTTGTTTATTATGTTGGCCTTGGTTCGCCCTGAGTTGTAGTGTCATGTTTTGTTTGACACTTTCTTTCGTTTAAAATAAATATCATTCTGTTGGAACATCTCGATACTGGAGTTTGGTTTGGGGATCGGAGAGGGAACATGCTAATTTATCTTTGTATGTTGCACCCTGACCCCCTGGACAGGGGCGTAACAGACCAGTACAGTTATATTACTTTGTACTTTGCCACATTTATCTTCTTCTTAGCAAGTGTCATGCATTCTGCTTCTCCAGCGTTTTTAAGAGCTGTTGATGATGTCAAATGCAGCTTACGGCCACACCGCTCTCTAAGCGCCGGATCTCGTCCGATCTCGGCAGCCAAATAGAGCCGGGCCTGGTTAGTACTTGGTAGGAAGACCGCCTGGGAATACCAGGTGCTTTAAGCTTTTTTGCTTGGGTTTACGGGCAGCACAAGCTGGTGTTACTGCCTATTTATTCATAGAAATTGTTCTATATTTTCATCAAATTTTGTTCTTTCATTGCTGTTGTTTTGCTACTTTATTGGTTTCTCAACCATCGTGCTTCATTACTAGTAGACCATGTTAAATAAATTGTATATTTTGTAAATAGTATTAAATCTGTAGGGGTGAACTGCCATTTTCTTGGACTGTTTTCACATTAGGGAGTAAGGGTTAGCGACTGTCTTTTGGTTTGTTTATTTCTATCAGGCTAGCTAGCACTTTCTATGGGAAATGGCTTATTTTGTTTATTATGTTGGCCTTGGTTCGCCCTGAGTTGTAGTGTCATGTTTTGTTTGACACTTTCTTTCGTTTAAAATAAATATCATTCTGTTGGAACATCTCGATCCTGGATTTTGGTTTGGGGATCGGAGAGGGAACATGCTAATTTATCTTTGTATGTTGCACCCTGACCCCCTGGACAGGGGCGTAACAGACCAGTACAGTTATAGTACTTTGTACTTTGCCACATTTATCTTCTTCTTAGCATGTTTCATGCATTCTGCTTCTCCAACGTTTTTATGCAGCTTACGGCCACACCGCTCTCTAAGCGCCCGATCTCGTCCGATCTCGGCAGCCAAATAGAGCCGGGCCTTGTTAGTACTTGGTAGGAAGACTGCCTGGGAATACCAGGTGCTGTAAACTTTTTTGCTTGGGTTTACGGGCAGCACAAGCTGGTGTTACTGCCTATTTATTCATAGAAATTGTTCTATATTTTCATCAAATTTTGTTCTTTCATTGCTGTTTTGCTACTTTATTGGTTTGTCAACCATCGTGCTTCATTACTAGTAGACCATGTTACGGTCCTGGCCATATGTGTTGTTTTTGATTTGTTGTTCTTATAGGTGCCCTGCCTGATTGGCCGGATTGAGGGGCAGTACAGGAAGCTGATTGGTCCATCCTACACTTCCTGGAGTTTTAAAAGTACGGTTCCCAACAGCTAGCGAGGCTCTTTCTGGCAGCAGCACCTGTTTGCTGTTCTTGGTTTCCAAACCTTATTTAGCATTTTTGAATTGTTAGGTTTTGTGCCGTGGTTTTGTTTATAAATTGTATATTTTGTAAATAGTATTAAATCGGTAGGGGTGAACAGCCATTTTCTTTGGACTGTTTTCACATTAGGGAGTTAGGGTTAGCGACTGTCTTTTGGATTGTTTATTTCTATCAGGCTAGCTAGCACTTTCTGTGGGAAATGGCTTATTTTGTTTATTATGTTGGCCTTGGTTTGCCCTGAGTTGTAGTGTCATGTTTTGTTTGACACTTTCTTTCGTTGAAAATAAATATCATTCTGTTGGAACATCTCGATACTGGAGTTTGGTTTGGGGATCGGAGAGGGAACATGTTAATTTATCTTAGTATGTTGCACCCTGACCCCCTGGACAGGGGCGTAACAGACCAGTACAGTTATAGTACTTTGTACTTTGCCACATTTATCTTCTTCTTAGCAAGTGTCATGCATTCTGCTTCTCCAGCGTTTTTAAGAGCTGTTGATGATGTCAAATGCAGCTTACGGCCACACCGCTCTCTAAGCGCCCGATCTCGGCAGCCAAATAGAGCCGGGCCTGGTTAGTACTTGGTAGGAAGACCGCCTGGGAATACCAGGTGCTGTAAACTTTTTTACTTGGGTTTACGGGCAGCACAAACTGGTGTTACTGCCTATTTATTCATAGAAATTGTTGTATATTTTCATCAAATTTTGTTCTTTCATTGTTGTTTTGCTACTTTATTGGTTTGTCAACCATCGTGCTTCATTACTAGTAGACCATGTTACGGTCCTGGCCATATGTGTTGTTTTTATTTTGTCGTTCTTATAGGTGCCCTGCCTGATTGGCCGGATTGAGGGGCAGTACAGGAAGCTGATTGGTCCATCCTACACTTCCTGGAGTTTTAAAAGTACGGTTCCCAACAGCTAGCGAGGCTCTTTCTGGCATCAGCACCTGTTTGCTGTTCTTGGTTTCCAAACCTTATTTAGCATTTTTGAATTGTTAGGTTTTGTGCCGTGGTTTTGTTTATAAATTGTATATTTTGTAAATAGTATTAAATCTGTAGGGGTGAACAGCCATTTTCTTTTGATTGTTTTCTCTTTTTTTCACATTAGGGAGTTAGGGTTAGCGACTGTCTTTTGGTTTGTTTATTTCTATCAGGCTAGCTAGCACTTTCTGTGGGAAATGGCTTATTTTGTTTATTATGTTGGCCTTGGTTCGCCCTGAGTTGTAGTGTCATGTTTTGTTTGACACTTTCTTTCGTTTAAAATAAATATCATTCTGTTGGAACATCTCGATCCTGGATTTTGGTTTGGGGATCGGAGAGGGAACATGCTAATTTATCTTTGTATGTTGCACCCTGACCCCCTGGACAGGGGCGTAACAGACCAGTACAGTTATAGTACTTTGTACTTTGCCACATTTATCTTCGTCTTAGCAAGTTTCATGCATTCTGCTTCTCCAACGTTTTTAAGAGCTGTTGATGATGTCAAATGCAGCTTACGGCCACACCGCTCTCTAAGCGCCCGATCTCGTCCGATCTCGGCAGCCTAATAGATCCGGGCCTGGTTAGTACTTGGTAGGAAGACCGCGTGGGAATACCAGGTGCTGTAAGCTTTTTTGCTTGGGTTTACGGGCAGCACAAGCTGGTGTTACTGCCTATTTATTCATAGAAATTGTTCTATATTTTCATCAAATTTTGTTCTTTCATTACTGTTTTGCTACTTTATTGGTTTGTCAACCATCGTGCTTCATTACTAGTAGACCATGTTACGGTCCTGGCCATATGTGTTGTTTTTGATTTGTTGTTCTTATAGGTGCCCTGCCTGATTGGCCGGATTGAGGGGCAGTACAGGAAGCTGATTGGTCCATCCTACACTTCCTGGAGTTTTAAAAGTACGGTTCCCAACAGCTAGCGAGGCTCTTTCTGGCAGCAGCACCTGTTTGCTGTTCTTGGTTTCCAAACCTTATTTAGCATTTTTGAATTGTTAGGTTTTGTGCCGTGGTTTTGTTTATAAATTGTATATTTTGTAAATAGTATTAAATCTGTAGGGGTGAACAGCCATTTTCTTTGGACTGTTTTCACATTAGGGAGTTAGGGTTAGCGACTGTCTTTTGGATTGTTTATTTCTATCAGGCTAGCTAGCACTTTCTGTGGGAAATGGCTTATTTGTTTATTATGTTGGCCTTGGTTCGCCCTGAGTTGTAGTGTCATGTTTTGTTTGACACTTTCTTTCGTTTAAAATAAATATCATTCTGTTGGAACATCTCGATCCTGGATTTTGGTTTGGGGATCGGAGAGGGAACATGCTAATTTATCTTTGTATGTTGCACCCTGACCCCCTAGACAGGGGCGTAACAGACCAGTACAGTTATAGTACTTTGTACTTTGCCACATTTATCTTCTTCTTAGCAAGTTTCATGCATTCTGCTTCTCCAGCGTTTTTAAGAGCTGTTGATGATGTCAAATGCAGCTTACGGCCACACCGCTCTCTAAGCGCCCGATCTCGTCCGATCTCGGCAGCCAAATAGAGCCGGGCCTGGTTAGTACTTGGTAGGAAGACCGCGTGGGAATACCAGGTGCTGTAAGCTTTTTTGCTTGGGTTTACGGGCAGCACAAGCTGGTGTTACTGCCTATTTATTCATAGAAATTGTTCTATATTTTCATCAAATTTTGTTCTTTCATTACTGTTTTGCTACTTTATTGGTTTGTCAACCATCGTGCTTCATTACTAGTAGACCATGTTACGGTCCTGGCCATATGTGTTGTTTTTATTTTGTTGTTCTTATAGGTGCCCTGCCTGATTGGCCGGATTGGGGGGCAGTACAGGAAGCTGATTGGTCCATCCTACACTTCCTGGAGTTTTAAAAGTACGGTTCCCAACAGCTAGCGAGGCTCTTTCTGGCAGCAGCACCTGTTTACTGTTCTTGGTTTCCAAACTTTATTTAGCATTTTTGAATTGTTAGGTTTTATGCCGTGGTTTTGTTTATAAATTGTATATTTTGTAAATAGTTTTAAATCTGTAGGGGTGAACAGCCATTTTCTTTTGATTGTTTTCTCTTGTTTTCACATTAGGGAGTTAGGGTTAGCGACTGTCTTTTGGTTTGTTTATTTCTATCAGGCTAGCTAGCACTTTCTGTGGGAAATGGCTTATTTTGTTTATTATGTTGGCCTTGGTTCGCCCTGAGTTGTAGTGTCATGTTTTGTTTGACACTTTCTTTCGTTTAAAATAAATATCATTCTGTTGGAACATCTCGATACTGGAGTTTGGTTTGGGGATCGGAGAGGGAACATGCTAATTTATCTTTGTATGTTGCACCCTGACCCCCTGGACAGGGGCGTAACAGACCAGTACAGTTATATTACTTTGTACTTTGCCACATTTATCTTCTTCTTAGCAAGTGTCATGCATTCTGCTTCTCCAGCGTTTTTAAGAGCTGTTGATGATGTCAAATGCAGCTTACGGCCACACCGCTCTCTAAGCGCCGGATCTCGTCCGATCTCGGCAGCCAAATAGAGCCGGGCCTGGTTAGTACTTGGTAGGAAGACCGCCTGGGAATACCAGGTGCTTTAAGCTTTTTTGCTTGGGTTTACGGGCAGCACAAGCTGGTGTTACTGCCTATTTATTCATAGAAATTGTTCTATATTTTCATCAAATTTTGTTCTTTCATTGCTGTTGTTTTGCTACTTTATTGGTTTCTCAACCATCGTGCTTCATTACTAGTAGACCATGTTAAATAAATTGTATATTTTGTAAATAGTATTAAATCTGTAGGGGTGAACTGCCATTTTCTTGGACTGTTTTCACATTAGGGAGTAAGGGTTAGCGACTGTCTTTTGGTTTGTTTATTTCTATCAGGCTAGCTAGCACTTTCTATGGGAAATGGCTTATTTTGTTTATTATGTTGGCCTTGGTTCGCCCTGAGTTGTAGTGTCATGTTTTGTTTGACACTTTCTTTCGTTTAAAATAAATATCATTCTGTTGGAACATCTCGATCCTGGATTTTGGTTTGGGGATCGGAGAGGGAACATGCTAATTTATCTTTGTATGTTGCACCCTGACCCCCTGGACAGGGGCGTAACAGACCAGTACAGTTATAGTACTTTGTACTTTGCCACATTTATCTTCTTCTTAGCATGTTTCATGCATTCTGCTTCTCCAACGTTTTTATGCAGCTTACGGCCACACCGCTCTCTAAGCGCCCGATCTCGTCCGATCTCGGCAGCCAAATAGAGCCGGGCCTGGTTAGTACTTGGTAGGAAGACCGCCTGGGAATACCAGGTGCTTTAAGCTTTTTTGCTTGGGTTTACGGGCAGCACAAGCTGGTGTTACTGCCTATTTATTCATAGAAATTGTTCTATATTTTCATCAAATTTTGTTCTTTCATTGCTGTTTTGCTACTTTATTGGTTTTTCAACCATCGTGCTTCATTACTAGTAGACCATGTTACGGTCCTGGCCATATGTGTTGTTTTTATTTTGTTGTTCTTATAGGTGCCCTGCCTGATTGGCCGGATTGGGGGGCAGTACAGGAAGCTGATTGGTCCATCCTACACTTCCTGGAGTTTTAAAAGTACGGTTCCCAACAGCTAGCGAGGCTCTTTCTGGCAGCAGCACCTGTTTGCTGTTCTTGGTTTCCAAACTTTATTTAGCATTTTTGAATTGTTAGGTTTTATGCCGTGGTTTTGTTTATAAATTGTATATTTTGTATATAGTATTAAATCTGTAGGGGTGAACAGACATTTTCTTTGGACTGTTTTCACATTAGGGAGTTAGGGTTAGCGACTGTGTTTTGGTTTGTTTATTTCTATTAGGCTAGCTAGCACTTTCTGTGGGAAATGGCTTATTTTGTTTATTATGTTGGCCTTGGTTCGCCCTGAGTTGTAGTGTCATGTTTTGTTTGACACTTTCTTTCGTTTAAAATAAATATCATTCTGTTGGAACATCTCGATCCTGGATTTTGGTTTGGGGATCGGAGAGGGAACATGCTAATTTATTTTTGTATGTTGCACCCTGACCCCCTGGACAGGGGCGTAACAGACCAGTACAGTTATAGTACTTTGTACTTTGCCACATTTATCTTCGTCTTAGCAAGTTTCATGCATTCTGCTTCTCCAACGTTTTTAAGAGCTGTTGATGATGTCAAATGCAGCTTACGGCCACACCGCTCTCTAAGCGCCCGATCTCGTCCGATCTCGGCAGCCAAATAGAGCCGGGCCTGGTTAGTACTTGGTAGGAAGACCGCGTGGGAATACCAGGTGCTGTAAGCTTTTTTGCTTGGGTTTACGGGCAGCACAAGCTGGTGTTACTGCCTATTTATTCATAGAAATTGTTCTATATTTTCATCAAATTTTGTTCTTTCATTACTGTTTTGCTACTTTATTGGTTTGTCAACCATCGTGCTTCATTACTAGTAGACCATGTTACGGTCCTGGCCATATGTGTTGTTTTTGATATGTTGTTCTTATAGGTGCCCTGCCTGATTGGCCGGATTGAGGGGCAGTACAGGAAGCTGATTGGTCCATCCTACACTTCCTGGAGTTTTAAAAGTACGGTTCCCAACAGCTAGCGAGGCTCTTTCTGGCAGCAGCACCTGTTTGCTGTTCTTGGTTTCCAAACCTTATTTAGCATTTTTGAATTGTTAGGTTTTGTGCCGTGGTTTTGTTTATAAATTGTATATTTTGTAATTCGTATTAAATCTGTAGGGGTGAACAGCCATTTTCTTTGGACTGTTTTCACATTAGGGAGTTAGGGTTAGCGACTGTCTTTTGGTTTGTTTATTTCTATCAGGCTAGCTAGCACTTTCTGTGGGAAATGGCTTATTTTGTTTATTATGTTGGCCTTGGTTCGCCCTGAGTTGTAGTGTCATGTTTTGTTTGACACTTTCTTTCGTTTAAAATAAATATCATTCTGTTGGAACATCTCGATCCTGGATTTTGGTTTGGGGATCGGAGAGGGAACATGCTAATTTATCTTTGTATGTTGCACCCTCACCCCCTGGACAGGGGCGTAACAGACCATTACAGTTATAGTACTTTGTACTTTGCCACATTTGTCTTCTTCTTAGTAAGTGTCATGCATTCTGCTTCTCCAGTGTTTTTAAGAGCTGTTGATGATGTCAAATGCAGCTTACGGCCACACCGCTCTCTAAGCGCCCAATCTCGTCCGATCTCGGCAGCCAAATAGAGCCGGGCCTGGTTAGTACTTGGTAGGAAGACCGCCTGGGAATACCAGGTGTTGTAAGCTTTTTTGCTTGGGTTTACGGGCAGCACAAGCTGGTGTTACTGCCTATTTATTCATAGAAATTGTTCTATATTTTCATCAAATTTTGTTCTTTCATTGCTGTTTTGCTACTTTATTGGTTTTTCAACCATCGTTCTTCATTACTAGTAGACCATGTTAGGGTCCTGGCCATATGTGTTGTTTTTGATTTGTTGTTCTTATAGGTGCCCTGCCTGATTGGCCGGATTGGGGGGCAGTACAGGAAGCTGATTGGTCCATCCTACACTTCCTGGAGTTTTAAAAGTACGGTTCCCAACAGCTAGCGAGGCTCTTTCTGGCAGCAGCACCTGTTTGCTGTTCTTGGTTTCCAAACCTTATTTAGCATTTTTGAATTGTTAGGTTTTGTGCCGTGGTTTTGTTTATAAATTGTATATTTTGTAATTCGTATTAAATCTGTAGGGGTGAACAGCCTTTTTCTTTTGATTGTTTTCTCTTGTTTTCACATTAGGGAGTTAGGGTTAGCGACTGTCTTTTGGATTGTTTATTTCTATCAGGCTAGCTAGCACTTTCTGTGGGAAATGGCTTATTTTGTTTATTATGTTGGCCTTGGTTCGCCCTGAGTTGTAGTGTCATGTTTTGTTTGACACTTTCTTTCGTTTAAAATAAATATCATTCTGTTGGAACATCTCGATACTGGAGTTTGGTTTGGGGATCGGAGAGGGAACATGCTAATTTATCTTTGTATGTTGCACCCTGACCCCCTGGACAGGGGCGTAACAGACCAGTACAGTTATAGTACTTTGTACTTTGCCACATTTATCTTCTTCTTAGCAAGTGTCATGCATTCTGCTTCTCCAGCGTTTTTAAGAGCTGTTGATGATGTCAAATGCAGCTTACGGCCACACCGCTCTCTAAGCGCCCGATCTCGTCCGATCTCGGCAGCCAAATAGAGCCGGGCCTGGTTAGTACTTGGTAGGAAGACCGCCTGGGAATACCAGGTGCTGTAAGCTTTTTTGCTTGGGTTTACGGGCAGCACAAGCTGGTGTTACTGCCTATTTATTCATAGAAATTGTTCTATATTTTCATCAAATTTTGTTCTTTCATTACTGTTTTGCTACTTTATTGGTTTGTCAACCATCGTGCTTCATTACTAGTAGACCATGTTACGGTCCTGGCCATATGTGTTGTTTTTGATTTGTTGTTCTTATAGGTGCCCTGCCTGATTGGCCGGATTGAGGGGCAGTACAGGAAGCTGATTGGTCCATCCTACACTTCCTGGAGTTTTAAAAGTACGGTTCCCAACAGCTAGCGAGGCTCTTTCTGGCAGCAGCACCTGTTTGCTGTTCTTGGTTTCCAAACCTTATTTAGCATTTTTGAATTGTTAGGTTTTGTGCCGTGGTTTTGTTTATAAATTGTATATTTTGTAAATAGTATTAAATCTGTAGGGGTGAACAGCCATTTTCTTTGGACTGTTTTCACATTAGGGAGTTAGGGTTAGCGACTGTCTTTTGGTTTGTTTATTTCTATCAGGCTAGCTAGCACTTTCTGTGGGAAATGGCTTATTTTGTTTATTATGTTGGCCTTGGTTCGCCCTGAGTTGTAGTGTCATGTTTTGTTTGACACTTTCTTTCGTTTAAAATAAATATCATTCTGTTGGAACATCTCGATCCTGGATTTTGGTTTGGGGATCGGAGAGGGAACATGCTAATTTATCTTTGTATGTTGCACCCTGACCCCCTGGACAGGGGCGTAACAGACCAGTACAGTTATAGTACTTTGTACTTTGCCACATTTGTCTTCTTCTTAGCAAGTGTCATGCATTCTGC
Organism: Channa argus; assembly: GCF_033026475.1. Taxonomy (NCBI): domain Eukaryota; kingdom Metazoa; phylum Chordata; class Actinopteri; order Anabantiformes; family Channidae; genus Channa; species Channa argus. The sequence continues at coordinate 376,520 of NW_027125223.1, forward strand.
TTCTCCAGTGTTTTTAAGAGCTGTTGATGATGTCAAATGCAGCTTACGGCCACACCGCTCTCTAAGCGCCCGATCTCGTCCGATCTCGGCAGCCAAATAGAGCCGGGCCTGGTTAGTACTTGGTAGGAAGACCGCCTGGGAATACCAGGTGTTGTAAGCTTTTTTGCTTGGGTTTACGGGCAGCACAAGCTGGTGTTACTGCCTATTTATTCATAGAAATTGTTCTATATTTTCATCAAATTTTGTTCTTTCATTGCTGTTTTGCTACTTTATTGGTTTTTCAACCATCGTGCTTCATTACTAGTAGACCATGTTACGGTCCTGGCCATATGTGTTGTTTTTATTTTCTCGTTCTTATAGGTGCCCTGCCTGATTGGCCGGATTGAGGGGCAGTACAGGAAGCTGATTGGTCCATCCTACACTTCCTGGAGTTTTAAAAGTACGGTTCCCAACAGCTAGCGAGGCTCTTTCTGGCAGCAGCACCTGTTTGCTGTTCTTGGTTTCCAAACCTTATTTAGCATTTTTGAATTGTTAGGTTTTGTGCCGTGGTTTTGTTTATAAATTGTATATTTTGTAAATAGTATTAAATCTGTAGGGGTGAACAGCCATTTTCTTTTGATTGTTTTCTCTTGTTTTCACATTAGTGAGTTAGGGTTAGCGACTGTCTTTTGGTTTGTTTATTTCTATCAGGCTAGCTAGCACTTTCTGTGGGAAATGGCTTATTTTGTTTATTATGTTGGCCTTGGTTCGCCCTGAGTTGTAGTGTCATGTTTTGTTTGACACTTTCTTTCGTTTAAAATAAATATCATTCTGTTGGAACATCTCGATCCTGGATTTTGGTTTGGGGATCGGAGAGGGAAAATGCTAATTTATCTTTGTATGTTGCACCCTGACCCCCTGGACAGGGGCGTAACAGACCAGTACAGTTATAGTACTTTGTACTTTGCCACATTTATCTTCTTCTTAGCAAGTTTCATGCATTCTGCTTCTCCAACGTTTTTAAGAGCTGTTGATGATGTCAAATGCAGCTTACGGCCACACCGCTCTCTAAGCGCCCGATCTCGTCCGATCTCGGCAGCCAAATAGAGCCGGGCCTGGTTAGTACTTGGTAGGAAGACCGCGTGGGAATACCAGGTGCTGTAAGCTTTTTTGCTTGGGTTTACGGGCAGCACAAGCTGGTGTTACTGCCTATTTATTCATAGAAATTGTTCTATATTTTCATCAAATTTTGTTCTTTCATTACTGTTTTGCTACTTTATTGGTTTGTCAACCATCGTGCTTCATTACTAGTAGACCATGTTACGGTCCTGGCCATATGTGTTGTTTTTGATTTGTTGTTCTTATAGGTGCCCTGCCTGATTGGCCGGATTGAGGGGCAGTACAGGAAGCTGATTGGTCCATCCTACACTTCCTGGAGTTTTAAAAGTACGGTTCCCAACAGCTAGCGAGGCTCTTTCTGGCAGCAGCACCTGTTTGCTGTTCTTGGTTTCCAAACCTTATTTAGCATTTTTGAATTGTTAGGTTTTGTGCCGTGGTTTTGTTTATAAATTGTATATTTTGTAAATAGTATTAAATCTGTAGGGGTGAACAGCCATTTTCTTTGGACTGTTTTCACATTAGGGAGTTAGGGTTAGCGACTGTCTTTTGGTTTGTTTATTTCTATCAGGCTAGCTAGCACTTTCTGTGGGAAATGGCTTATTTTGTTTATTATGTTGGCCTTGGTTCGCCCTGAGTTGTAGTGTCATGTTTTGTTTGACACTTTCTTTCGTTTAAAATAAATATCATTCTGTTGGAACATCTCGATCCTGGATTTTGGTTTGGGGATCGGAGATGGAACATGCTAATTTATCTTTGTATGTTGCACCCTGACCCCCTGGACAGGGGCATAATAGACCAGTACAGTTATATTACTTTGTACTTTGCCACATTTATCTTCTTCTTAGCAAGTGTCATGCATTCTGCTTCTCCAGCGTTTTTAAGAGCTGTTGATGATGTCAAATGCAGCTTACGGCCACACCGCTCTCTAAGCGCCCGATCTCGTCCGATCTCGGCAGCCAAATAGAGCCGGGCCTGGTTAGTACTTGGTAGGAAGACCGCCCGGGAATACCAGGTGCTGTAAGCTTTTTTGCTTGGGTTTACGGGCAGCACAAGCTGGTGTTACTGCCTATTTATTCATAGAAATTGTTCTATATTTTCATCAAATTTTGTTCTTTCATTGCTGTTTTGCTACTTTATTGGTTTTTCAACCATCGTGCTTCATTACTAGTAGACCATGTTACGGTCCTGGCCATATGTGTTGTTTTTATTTTCTCTTTCTTATAGGTGCCCTTCCTGATTGGCCGGATTGAGGGGCAGTACAGGAAGCTGATTGGTCCATCCTACACTTCCTGGAGTTTTAAAAGTACGGTTCCCAACAGCTAGCGAGGCTCTTTCTGGTAGCAGCACCTGTTTGCTGTTCTTGGTTTCCAAACCTTATTTAGCATTTTTGAATTGTTAGGTTTTGTGCCGTGGTTTTTTTATAAATTGTATATTTTGTAATTCGTATTAAATCTGTAGGGGTGAACAGCCATTTTCTTTTGATTGTTTTCTCTTGTTTTCACATTAGGGAGTTAGGGTTAGCGACTGTCTTTTGGTTTTTTTAATTCTATCAGGCTAGCTAGCACTTTCTGTGGGAAATGGCTTATTTTGTTTATTATGTTGGCCTTGGTTCGCCCTGAGTTGTAGTGTCATGTTTTGTTTGACACTTTCTTTCGTTTAAAATAAATATCATTCTGTTGGAACATCTCGATCCTGGATTTTGGTTTGGGGATCGGAGAGGGAACATGCTAATTTATCTTTGTATGTTGCACCCTGACCCCCTGGACAGGGGCGTAACAGACCAGTACAGTTATAGTACTTTGTACTTTGCCACATTTATCTTCTTCTTAGCAAGTGTCATGCATTCTGCTTCTCCAGCGTTTTTAAGAGCTGTTGATGATGTCAAATGCAGCTTACGGCCACACCGCTCTCTAAGCGCCCGATCTCGTCCGATCTCGGCAGCCAAATAGAGCCGGGCCTGGTTAGTACTTGCTAGGAAGACCGCCTGGGAATACCAGGTGCTGTAAGCTTTTTTGCTTGGGTTTACGGGCAGCACAAGCTGGTGTTACTGCCTATTTATTCATAGAAATTGTTCTATATTTTCATCAAATTTTGTTCTTTCATTACTGTTTTGCTACTTTATTGGTTTGTCAACCATCGTGCTTCATTACTAGTAGACCATGTTACGGTCCTGGCCATATGTGTTGTTTTTGATATGTTGTTCTTATAGGTGCCCTGCCTGATTGGCCGGATTGAGGGGCAGTACAGGAAGCTGATTGGTCCATCCTACACTTCCTGGAGTTTTAAAAGTACGGTTCCCAACAGCTAGCGAGGCTCTTTCTGGCAGCAGCACCTGTTTGCTGTTCTTGGTTTCCAAACCTTATTTAGCATTTTTGAATTGTTAGGTTTTGTGCCGTGGTTTTGTTTATAAATTGTATATTTTGTAAATAGTATTAAATCTGTAGGGGTGAACAGCCATTTTCTTTGGACTGTTTTCACATTAGGGAGTTAGGGTTAGCGACTGTCTTTTGGTTTGTTTATTTCTATCAGGCTAGCTAGCACTTTCTGTGGGAAATGGCTTATTTTGTTTATTATGTTGGCCTTGGTTCGCCCTGAGTTGTAGTGTCATGTTTTGTTTGACACTTTCTTTCGTTTAAAATAAATATCATTCTGTTGGAACATCTCGATCCTGGATTTTGGTTTGGGGATCGGAGAGGGAACATGCTAATTTATCTTTGTATGTTGCACCCTGACCCCCTGGACAGGGGCGTAACAGACCAGTACAGTTATAGTACTTTGTACTTTGCCACATTTGTCTTCTTCTTAGCAAGTGTCATGCATTCTGCTTCTCCAGTGTTTTTAAGAGCTGTTGATGATGTCAAATGCAGCTTACGGCCACACCGCTCTCTAAGCGCCCAATCTCGTCCGATCTCGGCAGCCAAATAGAGCCGGGCCTGGTTAGTACTTGGTAGGAAGACTGCCTGGGAATACCAGGTGTTGTAAGCTTTTTTGCTTGGGTTTACGGGCAGCACAAGCTGGTGTTACTGCCTATTTATTCATAGAAATTGTTCTATATTTTCATCAAATTTTGTTCTTTCATTGCTGTTTTGCTACTTTATTGGTTTTTCAACCATCGTGCTTCATTACTAGTAGACCATGTTACGGTCCTGGCCATATGTGTTGTTTTTATTTTCTCGTTCTTATAGGTGCCCTGCCTGATTGGCCGGATTGAGGGGCAGTACAGGAAGCTGATTGGTCCATCCTACACTTCCTGGAGTTTTAAAAGTACGGTTCCCAACAGCTAGCGAGGCTCTTTCTGGCAGCAGCACCTGTTTGCTGTCCTTGGTTTCCAAACCTTATTTAGCATTTTTGAATTGTTAGGTTTTGTGCCGTGGTTTTGTTTATAAATTGTATATTTTGTAAATAGTATTAAATCTGTAGGGGTGAACAGCCATTTTCTTTTGATTGTTTTCTCTTGTTTTCACATTAGTGAGTTAGGGTTAGCGACTGTCTTTTGGTTTGTTTATTTCTATCAGGCTAGCTAGCACTTTCTGTGGGAAATGGCTTATTTTGTTTATTATGTTGGCCTTGGTTCGCCCTGAGTTGTAGTGTCATGTTTTGTTTGACACTTTCTTTCGTTTAAAATAAATATCATTCTGTTGGAACATCTCGATCCTGGATTTTGGTTTGGGGATCGGAGAGGGAACATGCTAATTTATCTTTGTATGTTGCACCCTGACCCCCTGGACAGGGGCGTAACAGACCAGTACACTTATAGTACTTTGTACTTTGCCACATTTATCTTCTTCTTAGCAAGTTTCATGCATTCTGCTTCTCCAACGTTTTTAAGAGCTGTTGATGATGTCAAATGCAGCTTACGGCCACACCGCTCTCTAAGCGCCCGATCTCGTCCGATCTCGGCAGCCAAATAGAGCCGGGCCTGGTTAGTACTTGGTAGGAAGACCGCGTGGGAATACCAGGTGCTGTAAGCTTTTTTGCTTGGGTTTACGGGCAGCACAAGCTGGTGTTACTGCCTATTTATTCATAGAAATTGTTCTATATTTTCATCAAATTTTGTTCTTTCATTACTGTTTTGCTACTTTATTGGTTTGTCAACCATCGTGCTTCATTACTAGTAGACCATGTTACGGTCCTGGCCATATGTGTTGTTTTTGATATGTTGTTCTTATAGGTGCCCTGCCTGATTGGCCGGATTGAGGGGCAGTACAGGAAGCTGATTGGTCCATCCTACACTTCCTGGAGTTTTAAAAGTACGGTTCCCAACAGCTAGCGAGGCTCTTTCTGGCAGCAGCACCTGTTTGCTGTTCTTGGTTTCCAAACCTTATTTAGCATTTTTGAATTGTTAGGTTTTGTGCCGTGGTTTTGTTTATAAATTGTATATTTTGTAATTCGTATTAAATCTGTAGGGGTGAACAGCCATTTTCTTTGGACTGTTTTCACATTAGGGAGTTAGGGTTAGCGACTGTCTTTTGGTTTGTTTATTTCTATCAGGCTAGCTAGCACTTTCTGTGGGAAATGGCTTATTTTGTTTATTATGTTGGCCTTGGTTCGCCCTGAGTTGTAGTGTCATGTTTTGTTTGACACTTTCTTTCGTTTAAAATAAATATCATTCTGTTGGAACATCTCGATCCTGGATTTTGGTTTGGGGATCGGAGAGGGAACATGCTAATTTATCTTTGTATGTTGCACCCTGACCCCCTGGACAGGGGCGTAACAGACCATTACAGTTATAGTACTTTGTACTTTGCCACATTTGTCTTCTTCTTAGTAAGTGTCATGCATTCTGCTTCTCCAACGTTTTTAAGAGCTGTTGATGATGTCAAATGCAGCTTACGGCCACACCGCTCTCTAAGCGCCCAATCTCGTCCGATCTCGGCAGCCAAATAGAGCCGGGCCTGGTTAGTACTTGGTAGGAAGACCGCCTGGGAATACCAGGTGTTGTAAGCTTTTTTGCTTGGGTTTACGGGCAGCACAAGCTGGTGTTACTGCCTATTTATTCATAGAAATTGTTCTATATTTTCATCAAATTTTGTTCTTTCATTGCTGTTTTGCTACTTTATTGGTTTTTCAACCATCGTGCTTCATTACTAGTAGACCATGTTAGGGTCCTGGCCATATGTGTTGTTTTTGATCTGTTGTTCTTATAGGTGCCCTGCCTGATTGGCCGGATTGAGGGGCAGTACAGGAAGCTGATTGGTCCATCCTACACTTCCTGGAGTTTTAAAAGTACGGTTCCCAACAGCTAGCGAGGCTCTTTCTGGCAGCAGCACCTGTTTGCTGTTCTTGGTTTCCAAACCTTATTTAGCATTTTTGAATTGTTAGGTTTTGTGCCGTGGTTTTGTTTATAAATTGTATATTTTGTAAATAGTATTAAATCTGTAGGGGTGAACAGCCATTTTCTTTTGATTGTTTTCTCTTGTTTTCACATTAGGGAGTTAGGGTTAGCGACTGTCTTTTGGTTTGTTTATTTCTATCAGGCTAGCTAGCACTTTCTGTGGGAAATGGCTTATTTTGTTTATTATGTTGGCCTTGGTTCGCCCTGAGTTGTAGTGTCATGTTTTGTTTGACACTTTCTTTCGTTTAAAATAAATATCATTCTGTTGGAACATCTCGATCCTGGATTTTGGTTTGGGGATCGGAGAGGGAACATGCTAATTTATCTTTGTATGTTGCACCCTGACCCCCTGGACAGGGGCGTAACAGACCAGTACAGTTATAGTACTTTGTACTTTGCCACATTTATCTTCTTCTTAGCAAGTTTCATGCATTCTGCTTCTCCAACGTTTTTAAGAGCTGTTGATGATGTCAAATGCAGCTTACGGCCACACCGCTCTCTAAGCGCCCGATCTCGTCCGATCTCAGCAGCCAAATAGAGCCGGGCCTGGTTAGTACTTGGTAGGAAGACCGCGTGGGAATACCAGGTGCTGTAAGCTTTTTTGCTTGGGTTTACGGGCAGCACAAGCTGGTGTTACTGCCTATTTATTCATAGAAATTGTTCTATATTTTCATCAAATTTTGTTCTTTCATTACTGTTTTGCTACTTTATTGGTTTGTCAACCATCGTGCTTCATTACTAGTAGACCATGTTACGGTCCTGGCCATATGTGTTGTTTTTATTTTCTTGTTCTTATATGTGCCCTGCCTGATTGGCCGGATTGGGGGGCAGTACAGGAAGCTGATTGGTCCATCCTACACTTCCTGGAGTTTTAAAAGTACGGTTCCCAACAGCTAGCGAGGCTCTTTCTGGCAGCAGCACCTGTTTGCTGTTCTTGGTTTCCAAACTTTATTTAGCATTTTTGAATTGTTAGGTTTTATGCCGTGGTTTTGTTTATAAATTGTATATTTTGTAAATAGTATTAAATCTGTAGGGGTGAACTGCCATTTTCTTTGGATTGTTTTCACATTTGGGAGTTAGGGTTAGCGACTGTCTTTTGGTTTGTTTATTTCTATCAGGCTAGCTAGCACTTTCTGTGGGAAATGGCTTATTTTGTTTATTATGTTGGCCTTGGTTCGCCCTGAGTTGTAGTGTCATGTTTTGTTTGACACTTTCTTTCGTTTAAAATAAATATCATTCTGTTGGAACATCTCGATCCTGGATTTTGGTTTGGGGATCGGAGAGGGAACATGCTAATTTATCTTTGTATGTTGCACCCTGACCCCCTGGACAGGGGCATAACAGACCAGTACAGTTATAGTACTTTGTACTTTGCCACATTTATCTTCTTCTTAGCAAGTGTCATGCATTCTGCTTCTCCAGCGATTTTAAGAGCTGTTGATGATGTCAAATGCAGCTTACGGCCACACCGCTCTCTAAGCGCCCGATCTCGTCCGATCTCGGCAGCCAAATAGAGCCGGGCCTGGTTAGTACTTGGTAGGAAGACCGCCTGGGAATACCAGGTGCTGTAAGCTTTTTTGCTTGGGTTTACGGGCAGCACAAGCTGGTGTTACTGCCTATTTATTCATAGAAATTGTTCTATATTTTTATCAAATTTTGTTCTTTCATTGCTGTTTTGCTACTTTATTGGTTTGTCAACCATCGTGCTTCATTACTAGTAGACCATGTTACGGTCCTGGCCATATGTGTTGTTTTTATTTTGTTGTTCTTATAGGTGCCCTGCCTGATTGGCCGGGTTGGGGGGCAGTACAGGAAGCTGATTGGTCCATCCTACACTTCCTGGAGTTTTAAAAGTACGGTTCCCAACAGCTAGCGAGGCTCTTTCTGGCAGCAACACCTGTTTGCTGTTCTTGGTTTCCAAACCTTATTTAGCATTTTTGAATTGTTAGGTTTTGTGCCGTGGTTTTGTTTATAAATTGTATATTTTGTAATTCGTATTAAATCTGTAGGGGTGAACAGCCATTTTCTTTTGATTGTTTTCTCTTGTTTTCACATTAGGGAGTTAGGGTTAGCGACTGTCTTTTGGTTTGTTTATTTCTATCAGGCTAGCTAGCACTTTCTGTGGGAAATGGCTTATTTTGTTTATTATGTTGGCCTTGGTTCGCCCTGAGTTGTAGTGTCATGTTTTGTTTGACACTTTCTTTCGTTTAAAATAAATATCATTCTGTTGGAACATCTCGATCCTGGATTTTGGTTTGGGGATCGGAGAGGGAACATGCTAATTTATCTTTGTATGTTGCACCCTGACCCCCTGGACAGGGGCGTAACAGACCAGTACAGTTATAGTACTTTGTACTTTGCCACATTTATCTTCTTCTTAGCAAGTTTCATGCATTCTGCTTCTCCAACGTTTTTAAGAGCTGTTGATGATGTCAAATGCAGCTTACGGCCACACCGCTCTCTAAGCGCCCGATCTCGTCCGATCTCGGCAGCCAAATAAAGCCGGGCCTGGTTTCTACTTGGTAGGAAGACCGCGTGGGAATACCAGGTGCTGTAAGCTTTTTTGCTTGGGTTTACGGGCAGCACAAGCTGGTGTTACTGCCTATTTATTCATAGAAATTGTTCTATATTTTCATCAAATTTTGTTCTTTCATTACTGTTTTGCTACTTTATTGGTTTGTCAACCATCGTGCTTCATTACTAGTAGACCATGTTACGGTCCTGGCCATATGTGTTGTTTTTATTTTCTTGTTCTTATAGGTGCCCTGCCTGATTGGCCGGATTGGGGGGCAGTACAGGAAGCTGATTGGTCCATCCTACACTTCCTGGAGTTTTAAAAGTACGGTTCCCAACAGCTAGCGAGGCTCTTTCTGGCAGCAGCACCTGTTTGCTGTTCTTGGTTTCCAAACTTTATTTAGCATTTTTGAATTGTTAGGTTTTATGCCGTGGTTTTGTTTATAAATTGTATATTTTGTAAATAGTATTAAATCTGTAGGGGTGAACTGCCATTTTCTTTGGATTGTTTTCACATTTGGGAGTTAGGGTTAGCGACTGTCTTTTGGTTTGTTTATTTCTATCAGGCTAGCTAGCACTTTCTGTGGGAAATGGCTTATTTTGTTTATTATGTTGGCCTTGGTTCGCCCTGAGTTGTAGTGTCATGTTTTGTTTGACACTTTCTTTCGTTTAAAATAAATATCATTCTGTTGGAACATCTCGATCCTGGATTTTGGTTTGGGGATCGGAGAGGGAACATGCTAATTTATCTTTGTATGTTGCACCCTGACCCCCTGGACAGGGGCGTAACAGACCAGTACAGTTATAGTACTTTGTACTTTGCCACATTTATCTTCTTCTTAGCAAGTGTCATGCATTCTGCTTCTCCAGCGTTTTTAAGAGCTGTTGATGATGTCAAATGCAGCTTACGGCCACACCGCTCTCTAAGCGCCCGATCTCGTCCGATCTCGGCAGCCAAATAGAGCCGGGCCTGGTTAGTACTTGGTAGGAAGACCGCCCAGGAATACCAGGTGCTGTAAGCTTTTTTGCTTGGGTTTACGGGCAGCACAAGCTGGTGTTACTGCCTATTTATTCATAGAAATTTTTCTATATTTTCATCAAATTTTGTTTTTTCATTGCTGTTTTGCTACTTTATTGTTTTTTCAACCATCGTGCTTCATTACTAGTAGACCATGTTACGGTCCTGGCCATATGTGTTGTTTTTTTTTTCTCGTTCTTATAGGTGCCCTGCCTGATTGGCCGGATTGAGGGGCAGGACAGGAAGCTGATTGGTCCATCCTACACTTCCTGGAGTTTTAAAAGTACGGTTCCCAACAGCTAGCGAGGCTCTTTCTGGCAGCAGCACCTGTTTGCTGTTCTTGGTTTCCAAACCTTATTTAGCATTTTTGAATTGTTAGGTTTTGTGCCGTGGTTTTGTTTATAAATTGTATATTTTGTAAATAGTATTAAATCTGTAGGGGTGAACTGCCATTTTCTTGGACTGTTTTCCCATTAGGGAGTAAGGGTTAGCGACTGTCTTTTGGTTTGTTTATTTCTATCAGGCTAGCTAGCACTTTCTGTGGGAAATAGCTTATTTTGTTTATTATGTTGGCCTTGGTTCGCCCTGAGTTGTAGTGTCATGTTTTGTTTGACACTTTCTTTCGTTTAAAATAAATATCATTCTGTTGGAACATCTCGATCCTGGATTTTGGTTTGGGGATCGGAGAGGGAACATGCTAATTTATCTTTGTATGTTGCACCCTGACCCCCTAGACAGGGGCGTAACAGACCAGTACAGTTATAGTACTTTGTACTTTGCCACATTTATCTTCTTCTTAGCGAGTGTCATGCATTCTGCTTCTCCAGCGTTTTTAAGAGCTGTTGATGATGTCAAATGCAGCTTACGGCCGCACCGCTCTCTAAGCGCCCGATCTCGTCCGATCTCGGCAGCCAAATAGAGCCGGGCCTGGTTAGTACTTGGTAGGAAGACCGCCTGGGAATACCAGGTGCTGTAAGCTTTTTTGCTTGGGTTTACGGGCAGCACAAGCTGGTGTTACTGCCTATTTATTCATAGAAATTGTTCCATATTTTCATCAAATTTTGTTCTTTCATTGCTATTTTGCTACTTTATTGGTTTGTCAACCATCGTGCTTCATTACTAGTAGACCATGTTACGGTCCTGGCCATATGTGTTGTTTTTATTTTGTTGTTCTTATAGGTGCCCTGCCTGATTGGCCGGATTGGGGGGCAGTACAGGAAGCTGATTGGTCCATCCTACACTTCCTGGAGTTTTAAAAGTACGGTTCCCAACAGCTAGCGAGGCTCTTTCTGGCAGCAGCACCTGTTTGCTGTTCTTGGTTTCCAAACCTTATTTAGCATTTTTGAATTGTTAGGTTTTGTGCCGTGGTTTTGTCTATAAATTGTATATTTTGTAAATAGTATTAAATCTGTAGTGGTGAACAGCCATTTTCTTTTGATTGTTTTCTCTTGTTTTCACATTAGGGAGTTAGGGTTAGCGACTGTCTTTTGGTTTGTTTATTTCTATCAGGCTAGCTAGCACTTTCTGTGGGAAATGGCTTATTTTGTTTATTATGTTGGCCTTGGTTCGCCCTGAGTTGTAGTGTCATGTTTTGTTTGACACTTTCTTTCGTTTAAAATAAATATCATTCTGTTGGAACATCTCGATCCTGGATTATGGTTTGGAGACCGGAGAGGGAACATCCTAATTTATCTTTGTATGTTGCACCCTGACCCCCTAGACAGGGGCGTAACAGACCAGTACAGTTATAGTACTTTGTACTTTGCCACATTTATCTTCTTCTTAGCAAGTGTTATGCATTCTGCTTCTACAGTGTTTTTAGGAGCTGTTGATGATATCAAATGCAGCTTACGGCCACACCGCTCTCTAAGCGCCCGATCTCGTCCGATCTCGTCCGATCTCGGCAGCCAAATAGAGCCGGGCCTGGTTAGTACTTGGTAGGAAGACCGCCTGGGAATACCAGGTGCTGTAAGCTTTTTTGCTTGGGTTTACGGGCAGCACAAGCTGGTGTTACTGCCTATTTATTCCTAGAAATTGTTCTATATTTTCATCAAATTTTGTTCTTTCATTGCTGTTTTGCTACTTTATTGGTTTGTCAACCATCGTGCTTCTTTACTACTAGACCAGTACCGTTTTAGTACTTTGCCACATTTATCTTCTTCTTAGCGAGTGTCATGCATTCTGCTTCTCCAGCGTTTTTAGGAGCTGTTGATGATGTCAAATGCAGCTTACGGCCACACCGCTCTCTAAGCGCCCGATCTCGTCCGATCTCGGGAGCCAAATAAGGCCGGGCCTAGTTAGTACTTGGTTGGAAGACCGCCTGGGAATACCAGGTGCTGTAAGCTTTTTTGCTTGGGTTTACGGGCAGCACAAGCTGGTGTTACTGCCTATTTATTCATAGAAATTGTTCCATATTTTCATCAAATTTTGTTCTTTCATTGCTATTTTGATAATTTATTGGTTTGTCAACCATCGTGCTTCATTACTAGTAGACCATGTTACGGTCCTGGCCATATGTGTTGTTTTTTTTTTGTTGTTCTTATAGGTGCCCTGCCTGATTGGCCGGATTGGGGGGCAGTACAGGAAGCTGATTGGTCCATCCTACACTTCCTGGAGTTTTAAAAGTACGGTTCCCAACAGCTAGCGAGGCTCTTTCTGGCAGCAGCACCTGTTTGCTGTTCTTGGTTTCCAAACCTTATTTAGCATTTTTGAATTGTTAGGTTTTGTGCCGTGGTTTTGTCTATAAATTGTATATTTTGTAAATAGTTTTAAATCTGTAGGGGTGAACAGCCATTTTCTTTTGATTGTTTTCTCTTGTTTTCACATTAGGGAGTTAGGGTTAGCGAGTGTCTTTTGGTTTGTTTATTTCTATCAGGCTAGCTAGCACTTTCTGTGGGAAATGGCTTTTTTTGTTTATTATGTTGGCCTTGGTTCGCCCTGAGTTGTAGTGTCATGTTTTGTTTGACACTTTCTTTCGTTTAAAATAAATATCATTCTGTTGGAACATCTCGATACTGGAGTTTGGTTTGGGGATCGGAGAGGGAACATGCTAATTTATCTTTGTATGTTGCACCCTGACCCCCTGGACAGGGGCGTAACAGACCAGTACAGTTATATTACTTTGTACTTTGCCACATTTATCTTCTTCTTAGCAAGTGTCATGCATTCTGCTTCTCCAGCGTTTTTAAGAGCTGTTGATGATGTCAAATGCAGCTTACGGCCACACCGCTCTCTAAGCGCCGGATCTCGTCCGATCTCGGCAGCCAAATAGAGCCGGGCCTGGTTAGTACTTGGTAGGAAGACCGCCTGGGAATACCAGGTGCTTTAAGCTTTTTTGCTTGGGTTTACGGGCAGCACAAGCTGGTGTTACTGCCTATTTATTCATAGAAATTGTTCTATATTTTAATCAAATTTTGTTCTTTCATTGCTGTTGTTTTGCTACTTTATTGGTTTCTCAACCATCGTGCTTCATTACTAGTAGACCATGTTAAATAAATTGTATATTTTGTAAATAGTATTAAATCTGTAGGGGTGAACTGCCATTTTCTTGGACTGTTTTCACATTAGGGAGTAAGGGTTAGCGACTGTCTTTTGGTTTGTTTATTTCTATCAGGCTAGCTAGCACTTTCTATGGGAAATGGCTTATTTTGTTTATTATGTTGGCCTTGGTTCGCCCTGAGTTGTAGTGTCATGTTTTGTTTGACACTTTCTTTCGTTTAAAATAAATATCATTCTGTTGGAACATCTCGATCCTGGATTTTGGTTTGGGGATCGGAGAGGGAACATGCTAATTTATCTTTGTATGTTGCACCCTGACCCCCTGGACAGGGGCGTAACAGACCAGTACAGTTATAGTACTTTGTACTTTGCCACATTTATCTTCTTCTTAGCATGTTTCATGCATTCTGCTTCTCCAACGTTTTTATGCAGCTTACGGCCACACCGCTCTCTAAGCGCCCGATCTCGTCCGATCTCGGCAGCCAAATAGAGCCGGGCCTGGTTAGTACTTGGTAGGAAGACCGCCTGGGAATACCAGGTGATGTAAGCTTTTTTGCTTGGGTTTACGGGCAGCACAAACTGGTGTTACTGTCTATTTATTCATAGAAATTGTTGTATATTTTCATCAAATTTTGTTCTTTCATTGCTGTTTTGCTACTTTATTGGTTTGTCAACCATCGTGCTTCATTACTAGTAGACCATGTTACGGTCCTGGCCATATGTGTTGTTTTTATTTTGTTGTTCTTATAGGTGCCCTGCCTGATTGGCCGGATTGGGGGGCAGTACAGGAAGCTGATTGGTCCATCCTACACTTCCTGGAGTTTTAAAAGTACGGTTCCCAACAGCTAGCGAGGCTCTTTCTGGCAGCAACACCTGTTTGCTGTTCTTGGTTTCCAAACCTTATTTAGCATTTTTGAATTGTTAGGTTTTGTGCCGTGGTTTTGTTTATAAATTGTATATTTTGTAATTCGTATTAAATCTGTAGGGGTGAACAGCCATTTTCTTTGGACTGTTTTCACATTAGGGAGTTAGGGTTAGCGACTGTCTTTTGGATTGTTTATTTCTATCAGGCTAGCTAGCACTTTCTGTGGGAAATGGCTTATTTTGTTTATTATGTTGGCCTTGGTTCGCCCTGAGTTGTAGTGTCATGTTTTGTTTGACACTTTCTTTCGTTTAAAATAAATATCATTCTGTTGGAACATCTCGATCCTGGATTTTGGTTTGGGGATCGGAGAGGGAACATGCTAATTTATCTTTGTATGTTGCACCCTGACCCCCTGGACAGGGGCGTAACAGACCAGTACAGTTATAGTACTTTGTACTTTGCCACATTTATCTTCTTCTTAGCAAGTTTCATGCATTCTGCTTCTCCAACGTTTTTAAGAGCTGTTGATGATGTCAAATGCAGCTTACGACCACACCGCTCTCTAAGCGCCCGATCTCGTCCGATCTCGGCAGCCAAATAAAGCCGGGCCTGGTTTCTACTTGGTAGGAAGACCGCGTGGGAATACCAGGTGCTGTAAGCTTTTTTGCTTGGGTTTACGGGCAGCACAAGCTGGTGTTACTGCCTATTTATTCATAGAAATTGTTCTATATTTTCATCAAATTTTGTTCTTTCATTACTGTTTTGCTACTTTATTGGTTTGTCAACCATCGTGCTTCATTACTAGTAGACCATGTTACGGTCCTGGCCATATGTGTTGTTTTTATTTTCTTGTTCTTATAGGTGCCCTGCCTGATTGGCCGGATTGGGGGGCAGTACAGGAAGCTGATTGGTCCATCCTACACTTCCTGGAGTTTTAAAAGTACGGTTCCCAACAGCTAGCGAGGCTCTTTCTGGCAGCAGCACCTGTTTGCTGTTCTTGGTTTCCAAACTTTATTTAGCATTTTTGAATTGTTAGGTTTTATGCCGTGGTTTTGTTTATAAATTGTATATTTTGTAAATAGTATTAAATCTGTAGGGGTGAACTGCCATTTTCTTTGGATTGTTTTCACATTTGGGAGTTAGGGTTAGCGACTGTCTTTTGGTTTGTTTATTTCTATCAGGCTAGCTAGCACTTTCTGTGGGAAATGGCTTATTTTGTTTATTATGTTGGCCTTGGTTCGCCCTGAGTTGTAGTGTCATGTTTTGTTTGACACTTTCTTTCGTTTAAAATAAATATCATTCTGTTGGAACATCTCGATCCTGGATTTTGGTTTGGGGATCGGAGAGGGAACATGCTAATTTATCTTTGTATGTTGCACCCTGACCCCCTGGACAGGGGCGTAACAGACCAGTACAGTTATAGTACTTTGTACTTTGCCACATTTATCTTCTTCTTAGCAAGTGTCATGCATTCTGCTTCTCCAGCGTTTTTAAGAGCTGTTGATGATGTCAAATGCAGCTTACGGCCACACCGCTCTCTAAGCGCCCGATCTCGTCCGATCTCGGCAGCCAAATAGAGCCGGGCCTGGTTAGTACTTGGTAGGAAGACCGCCCAGGAATACCAGGTGCTGTAAGCTTTTTTGCTTGGGTTTACGGGCAGCACAAGCTGGTGTTACTGCCTATTTATTCATAGAAATTTTTCTATATTTTCATCAAATTTTGTTTTTTCATTGCTGTTTTGCTACTTTATTGTTTTTTCAACCATCGTGCTTCATTACTAGTAGACCATGTTACGGTCCTGGCCATATGTGTTGTTTTTTTTTTCTCGTTCTTATAGGTGCCCTGCCTGATTGGCCGGATTGAGGGGCAGTACAGGAAGCTGATTGGTCCATCCTACACTTCCTGGAGTTTTAAAAGTACGGTTCCCAACAGCTAGCGAGGCTCTTTCTGGCAGCAGCACCTGTTTGCTGTTCTTGGTTTCCAAACCTTATTTAGCATTTTTGAATTGTTAGGTTTTGTGCCGTGGTTTTGTTTATAAATTGTATATTTTGTAAATAATATTAAATCTGTAGGGGTGAACTGCCATTTTCTTGGACTGTTTTCCCATTAGGGAGTAAGGGTTAGCGACTGTCTTTTGGTTTGTTTATTTCTATCAGGCTAGCTAGCACTTTCTGTGGGAAATAGCTTATTTTGTTTATTATGTTGGCCTTGGTTCGCCCTGAGTTGTAGTGTCATGTTTTGTTTGACACTTTCTTTCGTTTAAAATAAATATCATTCTGTTGGAACATCTCGATCCTGGATTTTGGTTTGGGGATCGGAGAGGGAACATGCTAATTTATCTTTGTATGTTGCACCCTGACCCCCTAGACAGGGGCGTAACAGACCAGTACAGTTATAGTACTTTGTACTTTGCCACATTTATCTTCTTCTTAGCGAGTGTCATGCATTCTGCTTCTCCAGCGTTTTTAAGAGCTGTTGATGATGTCAAATGCAGCTTACGGCCGCACCGCTCTTTAAGCGCCCGATCTCGTCCGATCTCGGCAGCCAAATAGAGCCGGGCCTGGTTAGTACTTGGTAGGAAGACCGCCTGGGAATACCAGGTGCTGTAAGCTTTTTTGCTTGGGTTTACGGGCAGCACAAGCTGGTGTTACTGCCTATTTATTCATAGAAATTGTTCCATATTTTCATCAAATTTTGTTCTTTCATTGCTATTTTGCTACTTTATTGGTTTGTCAACCATCGTGCTTCATTACTAGTAGACCATGTTACGGTCCTGGCCATATGTGTTGTTTTTATTTTGTTGTTCTTATAGGTGCCCTGCCTGATTGGCCGGATTGGGGGGCAGTACAGGAAGCTGATTGGTCCATCCTACACTTCCTGGAGTTTTAAAAGTACGGTTCCCAACAGCTAGCGAGGCTCTTTCTGGCAGCAGCACCTGTTTGCTGTTCTTGGTTTCCAAACCTTATTTAGCATTTTTGAATTGTTAGGTTTTGTGCCGTGGTTTTGTCTATAAATTGTATATTTTGTAAATAGTATTAAATCTGTAGAGGTGAACTGCCATTTTCTTTGGACAGTTTTCACATTAGGGAGTTAGGGTTAGCGACTGTCTTTTGGTTTGTTTATTTCTATCAGGCTAGCTAGCACTTTCTGTGGGAAATGGCTTAATTTGTTTATTATGTTGGCCTTGGTTCGCCCTGAGTTGTAGTGTCATGTTTTGTTTGACACTTTCTTTCGTTTAAAATAAATATCATTTTGTTGGAACATCTCGATCCTGGATTTTGGTTTGGGGATCGGAGAGGGAACATGCTAATTTATCTTTGTATGTTGCACCCTGACCCCCTAGACAGGGGCGTAACAGACCATTACAGTTATAGTACTTTGTACTTTGCCACATTTATCTTCTTCTTAGCAAGTGTCATGCATTCTGCTTCTCCAGCGTTTTTAAGAGCTTTTGATGATGTCAAATGCAGCTTACGGCCACACTGCTCTCTAAGCGCCCGATCTCGTCTGATCTCGTCCGATCTCGGCAGCCAAATAAAGCCGGGCCTGGTTAGTACTTGGTAGGAAGACCGCCCGGGAATACCAGGTGCTGTAAGCTTTTTTGCTTGGGTTTACGGGCAGCACAAGCTGGTGTTACTGCCTATTTATTCATAGAAATTGTTCTATATTTTCATCAAATTTTGTTCTTTCATTACTGTTTTGCTACTTTATTGGTTTGTCAACCATCGTGCTTCATTACTAGTAGACCATGTTACGGTCCTGGCCATATGTGTTGTTTTTATTTTCTTGTTCTTATAGGTGCCCTGCCTGATTGGCCGGATTGGGGGGCAGTACAGGAAGCTGATTGGTCCATCCTACACTTCCTGGAGTTTTCAAAGTACGGTTCCCAACAGCTAGCGAGGCTCTTTCTGGCAGCAGCACCTGTTTGCTGTTCTTGGTTTCCAAACCTTATTTAGCATTTTTGAATTGTTAGGTTTTGTGCCGTGGTTTTGTTTATAAATTGTATATTTTGTAAATAGTATTAAATCTTTAGGGGTGAACAGCCATTTTCTTTTGATTGTTTTCTCTTGTTTTCACATTAGGGAGTTAGGGTTAGCGAGTGTCTTTTGGTTTGTTTATTTCTATCAGGCTAGCTAGCACTTTCTGTGGGAAATGGCTTATTTTGTTTATTATGTTGGCCTTGGTTCGCCCTGAGTTGTAGTGTCATGTTTTGTTTGACACTTTCTTTCGTTTAAAATAAATATCATTCTGTTGGAACATCTCGATACTGGAGTTTGGTTTGGGGATCGGAGAGGGAACATGCTAATTTATCTTTGTATGTTGCACCCTGACCCCCTGGACAGGGGCGTAACAGACCAGTACAGTTATATTACTTTGTACTTTGCCACATTTATCTTCTTCTTAGCAAGTGTCATGCATTCTGCTTCTCCAGCGTTTTTAAGAGCTGTTGATGATGTCAAATGCAGCTTACGGCCACACCGCTCTCTAAGCGCCGGATCTCGTCCGATCTCGGCAGCCAAATAGAGCCGGGCCTGGTTAGTACTTGGTAGGAAGACCGCCTGGGAATACCAGGTGCTTTAAGCTTTTTTGCTTGGGTTTACGGGCAGCACAAGCTGGTGTTACTGCCTATTTATTCATAGAAATTGTTCTATATTTTCATCAAATTTTGTTCTTTCATTGCTGTTGTTTTGCTACTTTATTGGTTTCTCAACCATCGTGCTTCATTACTAGTAGACCATGTTAAATAAATTGTATATTTTGTAAATAGTATTAAATCTGTAGGGGTGAACTGCCATTTTCTTGGACTGTTTTCACATTAGGGAGTAAGGGTTAGCGACTGTCTTTTGGTTTGTTTATTTCTATCAGGCTAGCTAGCACTTTCTATGGGAAATGGCTTATTTTGTTTATTATGTTGGCCTTGGTTCGCCCTGAGTTGTAGTGTCATGTTTTGTTTGACACTTTCTTTCGTTTAAAATAAATATCATTCTGTTGGAACATCTCGATCCTGGATTTTGGTTTGGGGATCGGAGAGGGAACATGCTAATTTATCTTTGTATGTTGCACCCTGACCCCCTGGACAGGGGCGTAACAGACCAGTACAGTTATAGTACTTTGTACTTTGCCACATTTATCTTCTTCTTAGCATGTTTCATGCATTCTGCTTCTCCAACGTTTTTATGCAGCTTACGGCCACACCGCTCTCTAAGCGCCCGATCTCGTCCGATCTCGGCAGCCAAATAGAGCCGGGCCTTGTTAGTACTTGGTAGGAAGACTGCCTGGGAATACCAGGTGCTGTAAACTTTTTTGCTTGGGTTTACGGGCAGCACAAGCTGGTGTTACTGCCTATTTATTCATAGAAATTGTTCTATATTTTCATCAAATTTTGTTCTTTCATTGCTGTTTTGCTACTTTATTGGTTTGTCAACCATCGTGCTTCATTACTAGTAGACCATGTTACGGTCCTGGCCATATGTGTTGTTTTTGATTTGTTGTTCTTATAGGTGCCCTGCCTGATTGGCCGGATTGAGGGGCAGTACAGGAAGCTGATTGGTCCATCCTACACTTCCTGGAGTTTTAAAAGTACGGTTCCCAACAGCTAGCGAGGCTCTTTCTGGCAGCAGCACCTGTTTGCTGTTCTTGGTTTCCAAACCTTATTTAGCATTTTTGAATTGTTAGGTTTTGTGCCGTGGTTTTGTTTATAAATTGTATATTTTGTAAATAGTATTAAATCGGTAGGGGTGAACAGCCATTTTCTTTGGACTGTTTTCACATTAGGGAGTTAGGGTTAGCGACTGTCTTTTGGATTGTTTATTTCTATCAGGCTAGCTAGCACTTTCTGTGGGAAATGGCTTATTTTGTTTATTATGTTGGCCTTGGTTTGCCCTGAGTTGTAGTGTCATGTTTTGTTTGACACTTTCTTTCGTTGAAAATAAATATCATTCTGTTGGAACATCTCGATACTGGAGTTTGGTTTGGGGATCGGAGAGGGAACATGTTAATTTATCTTAGTATGTTGCACCCTGACCCCCTGGACAGGGGCGTAACAGACCAGTACAGTTATAGTACTTTGTACTTTGCCACATTTATCTTCTTCTTAGCAAGTGTCATGCATTCTGCTTCTCCAGCGTTTTTAAGAGCTGTTGATGATGTCAAATGCAGCTTACGGCCACACCGCTCTCTAAGCGCCCGATCTCGGCAGCCAAATAGAGCCGGGCCTGGTTAGTACTTGGTAGGAAGACCGCCTGGGAATACCAGGTGCTGTAAACTTTTTTACTTGGGTTTACGGGCAGCACAAACTGGTGTTACTGCCTATTTATTCATAGAAATTGTTGTATATTTTCATCAAATTTTGTTCTTTCATTGTTGTTTTGCTACTTTATTGGTTTGTCAACCATCGTGCTTCATTACTAGTAGACCATGTTACGGTCCTGGCCATATGTGTTGTTTTTATTTTGTCGTTCTTATAGGTGCCCTGCCTGATTGGCCGGATTGAGGGGCAGTACAGGAAGCTGATTGGTCCATCCTACACTTCCTGGAGTTTTAAAAGTACGGTTCCCAACAGCTAGCGAGGCTCTTTCTGGCATCAGCACCTGTTTGCTGTTCTTGGTTTCCAAACCTTATTTAGCATTTTTGAATTGTTAGGTTTTGTGCCGTGGTTTTGTTTATAAATTGTATATTTTGTAAATAGTATTAAATCTGTAGGGGTGAACAGCCATTTTCTTTTGATTGTTTTCTCTTTTTTTCACATTAGGGAGTTAGGGTTAGCGACTGTCTTTTGGTTTGTTTATTTCTATCAGGCTAGCTAGCACTTTCTGTGGGAAATGGCTTATTTTGTTTATTATGTTGGCCTTGGTTCGCCCTGAGTTGTAGTGTCATGTTTTGTTTGACACTTTCTTTCGTTTAAAATAAATATCATTCTGTTGGAACATCTCGATCCTGGATTTTGGTTTGGGGATCGGAGAGGGAACATGCTAATTTATCTTTGTATGTTGCACCCTGACCCCCTGGACAGGGGCGTAACAGACCAGTACAGTTATAGTACTTTGTACTTTGCCACATTTATCTTCGTCTTAGCAAGTTTCATGCATTCTGCTTCTCCAACGTTTTTAAGAGCTGTTGATGATGTCAAATGCAGCTTACGGCCACACCGCTCTCTAAGCGCCCGATCTCGTCCGATCTCGGCAGCCTAATAGATCCGGGCCTGGTTAGTACTTGGTAGGAAGACCGCGTGGGAATACCAGGTGCTGTAAGCTTTTTTGCTTGGGTTTACGGGCAGCACAAGCTGGTGTTACTGCCTATTTATTCATAGAAATTGTTCTATATTTTCATAAAATTTTGTTCTCTTCATTACTGTTTTGCTACTTTATTGGTTTGTCAACCATCGTGCTTCATTACTAGTAGACCATGTTACGGTCCTGGCCATATGTGTTGTTTTTGATTTGTTGTTCTTATAGGTGCCCTGCCTGATTGGCCGGATTGAGGGGCAGTACAGGAAGCTGATTGGTCCATCCTACACTTCCTGGAGTTTTAAAAGTACGGTTCCCAACAGCTAGCGAGGCTCTTTCTGGCAGCAGCACCTGTTTGCTGTTCTTGGTTTCCAAACCTTATTTAGCATTTTTGAATTGTTAGGTTTTGTGCCGTGGTTTTGTTTATAAATTGTATATTTTGTAAATAGTATTAAATCTGTAGGGGTGAACAGCCATTTTCTTTGGACTGTTTTCACATTAGGGAGTTAGGGTTAGCGACTGTCTTTTGGATTGTTTATTTCTATCAGGCTAGCTAGCACTTTCTGTGGGAAATGGCTTATTTGTTTATTATGTTGGCCTTGGTTCGCCCTGAGTTGTAGTGTCATGTTTTGTTTGACACTTTCTTTCGTTTAAAATAAATATCATTCTGTTGGAACATCTCGATCCTGGATTTTGGTTTGGGGATCGGAGAGGGAACATGCTAATTTATCTTTGTATGTTGCACCCTGACCCCCTAGACAGGGGCGTAACAGACCAGTACAGTTATAGTACTTTGTACTTTGCCACATTTATCTTCTTCTTAGCAAGTTTCATGCATTCTGCTTCTCCAGCGTTTTTAAGAGCTGTTGATGATGTCAAATGCAGCTTACGGCCACACCGCTCTCTAAGCGCCCGATCTCGTCCGATCTCGGCAGCCAAATAGAGCCGGGCCTGGTTAGTACTTGGTAGGAAGACCGCGTGGGAATACCAGGTGCTGTAAGCTTTTTTGCTTGGGTTTACGGGCAGCACAAGCTGGTGTTACTGCCTATTTATTCATAGAAATTGTTCTATATTTTCATCAAATTTTGTTCTTTCATTACTGTTTTGCTACTTTATTGGTTTGTCAACCATCGTGCTTCATTACTAGTAGACCATGTTACGGTCCTGGCCATATGTGTTGTTTTTATTTTGTTGTTCTTATAGGTGCCCTGCCTGATTGGCCGGATTGGGGGGCAGTACAGGAAGCTGATTGGTCCATCCTACACTTCCTGGAGTTTTAAAAGTACGGTTCCCAACAGCTAGCGAGGCTCTTTCTGGCAGCAGCACCTGTTTACTGTTCTTGGTTTCCAAACTTTATTTAGCATTTTTGAATTGTTAGGTTTTATGCCGTGGTTTTGTTTATAAATTGTATATTTTGTAAATAGTTTTAAATCTGTAGGGGTGAACAGCCATTTTCTTTTGATTGTTTTCTCTTGTTTTCACATTAGGGAGTTAGGGTTAGCGACTGTCTTTTGGTTTGTTTATTTCTATCAGGCTAGCTAGCACTTTCTGTGGGAAATGGCTTATTTTGTTTATTATGTTGGCCTTGGTTCGCCCTGAGTTGTAGTGTCATGTTTTGTTTGACACTTTCTTTCGTTTAAAATAAATATCATTCTGTTGGAACATCTCGATACTGGAGTTTGGTTTGGGGATCGGAGAGGGAACATGCTAATTTATCTTTGTATGTTGCACCCTGACCCCCTGGACAGGGGCGTAACAGACCAGTACAGTTATATTACTTTGTACTTTGCCACATTTATCTTCTTCTTAGCAAGTGTCATGCATTCTGCTTCTCCAGCGTTTTTAAGAGCTGTTGATGATGTCAAATGCAGCTTACGGCCACACCGCTCTCTAAGCGCCGGATCTCGTCCGATCTCGGCAGCCAAATAGAGCCGGGCCTGGTTAGTACTTGGTAGGAAGACCGCCTGGGAATACCAGGTGCTTTAAGCTTTTTTGCTTGGGTTTACGGGCAGCACAAGCTGGTGTTACTGCCTATTTATTCATAGAAATTGTTCTATATTTTCATCAAATTTTGTTCTTTCATTGCTGTTGTTTTGCTACTTTATTGGTTTCTCAACCATCGTGCTTCATTACTAGTAGACCATGTTAAATAAATTGTATATTTTGTAAATAGTATTAAATCTGTAGGGGTGAACTGCCATTTTCTTGGACTGTTTTCACATTAGGGAGTAAGGGTTAGCGACTGTCTTTTGGTTTGTTTATTTCTATCAGGCTAGCTAGCACTTTCTATGGGAAATGGCTTATTTTGTTTATTATGTTGGCCTTGGTTCGCCCTGAGTTGTAGTGTCATGTTTTGTTTGACACTTTCTTTCGTTTAAAATAAATATCATTCTGTTGGAACATCTCGATCCTGGATTTTGGTTTGGGGATCGGAGAGGGAACATGCTAATTTATCTTTGTATGTTGCACCCTGACCCCCTGGACAGGGGCGTAACAGACCAGTACAGTTATAGTACTTTGTACTTTGCCACATTTATCTTCTTCTTAGCATGTTTCATGCATTCTGCTTCTCCAACGTTTTTATGCAGCTTACGGCCACACCGCTCTCTAAGCGCCCGATCTCGTCCGATCTCGGCAGCCAAATAGAGCCGGGCCTGGTTAGTACTTGGTAGGAAGACCGCCTGGGAATACCAGGTGCTTTAAGCTTTTTTGCTTGGGTTTACGGGCAGCACAAGCTGGTGTTACTGCCTATTTATTCATAGAAATTGTTCTATATTTTCATCAAATTTTGTTCTTTCATTGCTGTTTTGCTACTTTATTGGTTTTTCAACCATCGTGCTTCATTACTAGTAGACCATGTTACGGTCCTGGCCATATGTGTTGTTTTTATTTTGTTGTTCTTATAGGTGCCCTGCCTGATTGGCCGGATTGGGGGGCAGTACAGGAAGCTGATTGGTCCATCCTACACTTCCTGGAGTTTTAAAAGTACGGTTCCCAACAGCTAGCGAGGCTCTTTCTGGCAGCAGCACCTGTTTGCTGTTCTTGGTTTCCAAACTTTATTTAGCATTTTTGAATTGTTAGGTTTTATGCCGTGGTTTTGTTTATAAATTGTATATTTTGTATATAGTATTAAATCTGTAGGGGTGAACAGACATTTTCTTTGGACTGTTTTCACATTAGGGAGTTAGGGTTAGCGACTGTGTTTTGGTTTGTTTATTTCTATTAGGCTAGCTAGCACTTTCTGTGGGAAATGGCTTATTTTGTTTATTATGTTGGCCTTGGTTCGCCCTGAGTTGTAGTGTCATGTTTTGTTTGACACTTTCTTTCGTTTAAAATAAATATCATTCTGTTGGAACATCTCGATCCTGGATTTTGGTTTGGGGATCGGAGAGGGAACATGCTAATTTATTTTTGTATGTTGCACCCTGACCCCCTGGACAGGGGCGTAACAGACCAGTACAGTTATAGTACTTTGTACTTTGCCACATTTATCTTCGTCTTAGCAAGTTTCATGCATTCTGCTTCTCCAACGTTTTTAAGAGCTGTTGATGATGTCAAATGCAGCTTACGGCCACACCGCTCTCTAAGCGCCCGATCTCGTCCGATCTCGGCAGCCAAATAGAGCCGGGCCTGGTTAGTACTTGGTAGGAAGACCGCGTGGGAATACCAGGTGCTGTAAGCTTTTTTGCTTGGGTTTACGGGCAGCACAAGCTGGTGTTACTGCCTATTTATTCATAGAAATTGTTCTATATTTTCATCAAATTTTGTTCTTTCATTACTGTTTTGCTACTTTATTGGTTTGTCAACCATCGTGCTTCATTACTAGTAGACCATGTTACGGTCCTGGCCATATGTGTTGTTTTTGATATGTTGTTCTTATAGGTGCCCTGCCTGATTGGCCGGATTGAGGGGCAGTACAGGAAGCTGATTGGTCCATCCTACACTTCCTGGAGTTTTAAAAGTACGGTTCCCAACAGCTAGCGAGGCTCTTTCTGGCAGCAGCACCTGTTTGCTGTTCTTGGTTTCCAAACCTTATTTAGCATTTTTGAATTGTTAGGTTTTGTGCCGTGGTTTTGTTTATAAATTGTATATTTTGTAATTCGTATTAAATCTGTAGGGGTGAACAGCCATTTTCTTTGGACTGTTTTCACATTAGGGAGTTAGGGTTAGCGACTGTCTTTTGGTTTGTTTATTTCTATCAGGCTAGCTAGCACTTTCTGTGGGAAATGGCTTATTTTGTTTATTATGTTGGCCTTGGTTCGCCCTGAGTTGTAGTGTCATGTTTTGTTTGACACTTTCTTTCGTTTAAAATAAATATCATTCTGTTGGAACATCTCGATCCTGGATTTTGGTTTGGGGATCGGAGAGGGAACATGCTAATTTATCTTTGTATGTTGCACCCTCACCCCCTGGACAGGGGCGTAACAGACCATTACAGTTATAGTACTTTGTACTTTGCCACATTTGTCTTCTTCTTAGTAAGTGTCATGCATTCTGCTTCTCCAGTGTTTTTAAGAGCTGTTGATGATGTCAAATGCAGCTTACGGCCACACCGCTCTCTAAGCGCCCAATCTCGTCCGATCTCGGCAGCCAAATAGAGCCGGGCCTGGTTAGTACTTGGTAGGAAGACCGCCTGGGAATACCAGGTGTTGTAAGCTTTTTTGCTTGGGTTTACGGGCAGCACAAGCTGGTGTTACTGCCTATTTATTCATAGAAATTGTTCTATATTTTCATCAAATTTTGTTCTTTCATTGCTGTTTTGCTACTTTATTGGTTTTTCAACCATCGTTCTTCATTACTAGTAGACCATGTTAGGGTCCTGGCCATATGTGTTGTTTTTGATTTGTTGTTCTTATAGGTGCCCTGCCTGATTGGCCGGATTGGGGGGCAGTACAGGAAGCTGATTGGTCCATCCTACACTTCCTGGAGTTTTAAAAGTACGGTTCCCAACAGCTAGCGAGGCTCTTTCTGGCAGCAGCACCTGTTTGCTGTTCTTGGTTTCCAAACCTTATTTAGCATTTTTGAATTGTTAGGTTTTGTGCCGTGGTTTTGTTTATAAATTGTATATTTTGTAATTCGTATTAAATCTGTAGGGGTGAACAGCCTTTTTCTTTTGATTGTTTTCTCTTGTTTTCACATTAGGGAGTTAGGGTTAGCGACTGTCTTTTGGATTGTTTATTTCTATCAGGCTAGCTAGCACTTTCTGTGGGAAATGGCTTATTTTGTTTATTATGTTGGCCTTGGTTCGCCCTGAGTTGTAGTGTCATGTTTTGTTTGACACTTTCTTTCGTTTAAAATAAATATCATTCTGTTGGAACATCTCGATACTGGAGTTTGGTTTGGGGATCGGAGAGGGAACATGCTAATATATCTTTGTATGTTGCACCCTGACCCCCTGGACAGGGGCGTAACAGACCAGTACAGTTATAGTACTTTGTACTTTGCCACATTTATCTTCTTCTTAGCAAGTGTCATGCATTCTGCTTCTCCAGCGTTTTTAAGAGCTGTTGATGATGTCAAATGCAGCTTACGGCCACACCGCTCTCTAAGCGCCCGATCTCGTCCGATCTCGGCAGCCAAATAGAGCCGGGCCTGGTTAGTACTTGGTAGGAAGACCGCCTGGGAATACCAGGTGCTGTAAGCTTTTTTGCTTGGGTTTACGGGCAGCACAAGCTGGTGTTACTGCCTATTTATTCATAGAAATTGTTCTATATTTTCATCAAATTTTGTTCTTTCATTACTGTTTTGCTACTTTATTGGTTTGTCAACCATCGTGCTTCATTACTAGTAGACCATGTTACGGTCCTGGCCATATGTGTTGTTTTTGATTTGTTGTTCTTATAGGTGCCCTGCCTGATTGGCCGGATTGAGGGGCAGTACAGGAAGCTGATTGGTCCATCCTACACTTCCTGGAGTTTTAAAAGTACGGTTCCCAACAGCTAGCGAGGCTCTTTCTGGCAGCAGCACCTGTTTGCTGTTCTTGGTTTCCAAACCTTATTTAGCATTTTTGAATTGTTAGGTTTTGTGCCGTGGTTTTGTTTATAAATTGTATATTTTGTAAATAGTATTAAATCTGTAGGGGTGAACAGCCATTTTCTTTGGACTGTTTTCACATTAGGGAGTTAGGGTTAGCGACTGTCTTTTGGTTTGTTTATTTCTATCAGGCTAGCTAGCACTTTCTGTGGGAAATGGCTTATTTTGTTTATTATGTTGGCCTTGGTTCGCCCTGAGTTGTAGTGTCATGTTTTGTTTGACACTTTCTTTCGTTTAAAATAAATATCATTCTGTTGGAACATCTCGATCCTGGATTTTGGTTTGGGGATCGGAGAGGGAACATGCTAATTTATCTTTGTATGTTGCACCCTGACCCCCTGGACAGGGGCGTAACAGACCAGTACAGTTATAGTACTTTGTACTTTGCCACATTTGTCTTCTTCTTAGCAAGTGTCATGCATTCTGCTTCTCCAGTGTTTTTAAGAGCTGTTGATGATGTCAAATGCAGCTTACGGCCACACCGCTCTCTAAGCGCCCGATCTCGTCCGATCTCGGCAGCCAAATAGAGCCGGGCCTGGTTAGTACTTGGTAGGAAGACCGCCTGGGAATACCAGGTGTTGTAAGCTTTTTTGCTTGGGTTTACGGGCAGCACAAGCTGGTGTTACTGCCTATTTATTCATAGAAATTGTTCTATATTTTCATCAAATTTTGTTCTTTCATTGCTGTTTTGCTACTTTATTGGTTTTTCAAC
Source organism: Channa argus (assembly GCF_033026475.1). NCBI lineage: Eukaryota > Metazoa > Chordata > Actinopteri > Anabantiformes > Channidae > Channa > Channa argus. The sequence continues at coordinate 404,819 of NW_027125223.1, forward strand.
CATCGTGCTTCATTACTAGTAGACCATGTTACGGTCCTGGCCATATGTGTTGTTTTTATTTTCTCGTTCTTATAGGTGCCCTGCCTGATTGGCCGGATTGAGGGGCAGTACAGGAAGCTGATTGGTCCATCCTACACTTCCTGGAGTTTTAAAAGTACGGTTCCCAACAGCTAGCGAGGCTCTTTCTGGCAGCAGCACCTGTTTGCTGTTCTTGGTTTCCAAACCTTATTTAGCATTTTTGAATTGTTAGGTTTTGTGCCGTGGTTTTGTTTATAAATTGTATATTTTGTAAATAGTATTAAATCTGTAGGGGTGAACAGCCATTTTCTTTTGATTGTTTTCTCTTGTTTTCACATTAGTGAGTTAGGGTTAGCGACTGTCTTTTGGTTTGTTTATTTCTATCAGGCTAGCTAGCACTTTCTGTGGGAAATGGCTTATTTTGTTTATTATGTTGGCCTTGGTTCGCCCTGAGTTGTAGTGTCATGTTTTGTTTGACACTTTCTTTCGTTTAAAATAAATATCATTCTGTTGGAACATCTCGATCCTGGATTTTGGTTTGGGGATCGGAGAGGGAAAATGCTAATTTATCTTTGTATGTTGCACCCTGACCCCCTGGACAGGGGCGTAACAGACCAGTACAGTTATAGTACTTTGTACTTTGCCACATTTATCTTCTTCTTAGCAAGTTTCATGCATTCTGCTTCTCCAACGTTTTTAAGAGCTGTTGATGATGTCAAATGCAGCTTACGGCCACACCGCTCTCTAAGCGCCCGATCTCGTCCGATCTCGGCAGCCAAATAGAGCCGGGCCTGGTTAGTACTTGGTAGGAAGACCGCGTGGGAATACCAGGTGCTGTAAGCTTTTTTGCTTGGGTTTACGGGCAGCACAAGCTGGTGTTACTGCCTATTTATTCATAGAAATTGTTCTATATTTTCATCAAATTTTGTTCTTTCATTACTGTTTTGCTACTTTATTGGTTTGTCAACCATCGTGCTTCATTACTAGTAGACCATGTTACGGTCCTGGCCATATGTGTTGTTTTTGATTTGTTGTTCTTATAGGTGCCCTGCCTGATTGGCCGGATTGAGGGGCAGTACAGGAAGCTGATTGGTCCATCCTACACTTCCTGGAGTTTTAAAAGTACGGTTCCCAACAGCTAGCGAGGCTCTTTCTGGCAGCAGCACCTGTTTGCTGTTCTTGGTTTCCAAACCTTATTTAGCATTTTTGAATTGTTAGGTTTTGTGCCGTGGTTTTGTTTATAAATTGTATATTTTGTAAATAGTATTAAATCTGTAGGGGTGAACAGCCATTTTCTTTGGACTGTTTTCACATTAGGGAGTTAGGGTTAGCGACTGTCTTTTGGTTTGTTTATTTCTATCAGGCTAGCTAGCACTTTCTGTGGGAAATGGCTTATTTTGTTTATTATGTTGGCCTTGGTTCGCCCTGAGTTGTAGTGTCATGTTTTGTTTGACACTTTCTTTCGTTTAAAATAAATATCATTCTGTTGGAACATCTCGATCCTGGATTTTGGTTTGGGGATCGGAGATGGAACATGCTAATTTATCTTTGTATGTTGCACCCTGACCCCCTGGACAGGGGCATAATAGACCAGTACAGTTATATTACTTTGTACTTTGCCACATTTATCTTCTTCTTAGCAAGTGTCATGCATTCTGCTTCTCCAGCGTTTTTAAGAGCTGTTGATGATGTCAAATGCAGCTTACGGCCACACCGCTCTCTAAGCGCCCGATCTCGTCCGATCTCGGCAGCCAAATAGAGCCGGGCCTGGTTAGTACTTGGTAGGAAGACCGCCCGGGAATACCAGGTGCTGTAAGCTTTTTTGCTTGGGTTTACGGGCAGCACAAGCTGGTGTTACTGCCTATTTATTCATAGAAATTGTTCTATATTTTCATCAAATTTTGTTCTTTCATTGCTGTTTTGCTACTTTATTGGTTTTTCAACCATCGTGCTTCATTACTAGTAGACCATGTTACGGTCCTGGCCATATGTGTTGTTTTTATTTTCTCTTTCTTATAGGTGCCCTTCCTGATTGGCCGGATTGAGGGGCAGTACAGGAAGCTGATTGGTCCATCCTACACTTCCTGGAGTTTTAAAAGTACGGTTCCCAACAGCTAGCGAGGCTCTTTCTGGTAGCAGCACCTGTTTGCTGTTCTTGGTTTCCAAACCTTATTTAGCATTTTTGAATTGTTAGGTTTTGTGCCGTGGTTTTTTTATAAATTGTATATTTTGTAATTCGTATTAAATCTGTAGGGGTGAACAGCCATTTTCTTTTGATTGTTTTCTCTTGTTTTCACATTAGGGAGTTAGGGTTAGCGACTGTCTTTTGGTTTTTTTAATTCTATCAGGCTAGCTAGCACTTTCTGTGGGAAATGGCTTATTTTGTTTATTATGTTGGCCTTGGTTCGCCCTGACTTGTAGTGTCATGTTTTGTTTGACACTTTCTTTCGTTTAAAATAAATATCATTCTGTTGGAACATCTCGATCCTGGATTTTGGTTTGGGGATCGGAGAGGGAACATGCTAATTTATCTTTGTATGTTGCACCCTGACCCCCTGGACAGGGGCGTAACAGACCAGTACAGTTATAGTACTTTGTACTTTGCCACATTTATCTTCTTCTTAGCAAGTGTCATGCATTCTGCTTCTCCAGCGTTTTTAAGAGCTGTTGATGATGTCAAATGCAGCTTACGGCCACACCGCTCTCTAAGCGCCCGATCTCGTCCGATCTCGGCAGCCAAATAGAGCCGGGCCTGGTTAGTACTTGGTAGGAAGACCGCCCGGGAATACCAGGTGCTGTAAGCTTTTTTGCTTGGGTTTACGGGCAGCACAAGCTGGTGTTACTGCCTATTTATTCATAGAAATTGTTCTATATTTTCATCAAATTTTGTTCTTTCATTGCTGTTTTGCTACTTTATTGGTTTTTCAACCATCGTGCTTCATTACTAGTAGACCATGTTACGGTCCTGGCCATATGTGTTGTTTTTGATTTGTTGTTCTTATAGGTGCCCTGCCTGATTGGCCGGATTGGGGGGCAGTACAGGAAGCTGATTGGTCCATCCTACACTTCCTGGAGTTTTAAAAGTACGGTTCCCAACAGCTAGCGAGGCTCTTTCTGGCAGCAGCACCTGTTTGCTGTTCTTGGTTTCCAAACCTTATTTAGCATTTTTGAATTGTTAGGTTTTGTGCCGTGGTTTTGTTTATAAATTGTATATTTTGTAATTCGTATTAAATCTGTAGGGGTGAACAGCCATTTTCTTTTGATTGTTTTCTCTTGTTTTCACATTAGGGAGTTAGGGTTAGCGACTGTCTTTTGGTTTGTTTATTTCTATCAGGCTAGCTAGCACTTTCTGTGGGAAATGGCTTATTTGTTTATTATGTTGGCCTTGGTTCGCCCTGAGTTGTAGTGTCATGTTTTGTTTGACACTTTCTTTCGTTTAAAATAAATATCATTCTGTTGGAACATCTCGATCCTGGATTTTGGTTTGGGGATCGGAGAGGGAACATGCTAATTTATCTTTGTATGTTGCACCCTGACCCCCTGGACAGGGGCGTAACAGACCAGTACAGTTATAGTACTTTGTACTTTGCCACATTTATCTTCTTCTTAGCAAGTGTCATGCAATCTGCTTCTCCAGCGTTTTTAAGAGCTGTTGATGATGTCAAATGCAGCTTACGGCCACACCGCTCTCTAAGCGCCCGATCTCGTCCGATCTCGGCAGCCAAATAGAGCCGGGCCTGGTTAGTACTTGGTAGGAAGACCGCCTGGGAATACCAGATGCTGTAAGCTTTTTTGCTTGGGTTTACGGGCAGCACAAGCTGGTGTTACTGCCTATTTATTCATAGAAATTGTTCTATATTTTCATCAAATTTTGTTCTTTCATTGCTGTTTTGCTACTTTATTGGTTTTTCAACCATCGTGCTTCATTACTAGTAGACCATGTTACGGTCCTGGCCATATGTGTTGTTTTTATTTTGTTGTTCTTATAGGTGCCCTGCCTGATTGGCCGGATTGGGGGGCAGTACAGGAAGCTGATTGGTCCATCCTACACTTCCTGGAGTTTTAAAAGTACGGTTCCCAACAGCTAGCGAGGCTCTTTCTGGCAGCAGCACCTGTTTGCTGTTCTTGGTTTCCAAACTTTATTTAGCATTTTTGAATTGTTAGGTTTTATGCCGTGGTTTTGTTTATAAATTGTATATTTTGTAAATAGTATTAAATCTGTAGGGGTGAACAGACATTTTCTTTGGACTGTTTTCACATTAGGGAGTTAGGGTTAGCGACTGTGTTTTGGTTTGTTTATTTCTATCAGGCTAGCTAGCACTTTCTGTGGGAAATGGCTTATTTTGTTTATTATGTTGGCCTTGGTTCGCCCTGAGTTGTAGTGTCATGTTTTGTTTGACACTTTCTTTCGTTTAAAATAAATATCATTCTGTTGGAACATCTCGATCCTGGATTTTGGTTTGGGGATCGGAGAGGGAACATGCTAATTTATCTTTGTATGTTGCACCCTGACCCCCTGGACAGGGGCGTAACAGACCAGTACACTTATAGTACTTTGTACTTTGCCACATTTATCTTCGTCTTAGCAAGTTTCATGCATTCTGCTTCTCCAACGTTTTTAAGAGCTGTTGATGATGTCAAATGCAGCTTACGGCCACACCGCTCTCTAAGCGCCCGATCTCGTCCGATCTCGGCAGCCAAATAGAGCCGGGCCTGGTTAGTACTTGGTAGGAAGACCGCGTGGGAATACCAGGTTCTGTAAGCTTTTTTGCTTGGGTTTACGGGCAGCACAAGCTGGTGTTACTGCCTATTTATTCATAGAAATTGTTCTATATTTTCATCAAATTTTGTTCTTTCATTACTGTTTTGCTACTTTATTGGTTTGTCAACCATCGTGCTTCATTACTAGTAGACCATGTTACGGTCCTGGCCATATGTGTTGTTTTTGATATGTTGTTCTTATAGGTGCCCTGCCTGATTGGCCGGATTGAGGGGCAGTACAGGAAGCTGATTGGTCCATCCTACACTTCCTGGAGTTTTAAAAGTACGGTTCCCAACAGCTAGCGAGGCTCTTTCTGGCAGCAGCACCTGTTTGCTGTTCTTGGTTTCCAAACCTTATTTAGCATTTTTGAATTGTTAGGTTTTGTGCCGTGGTTTTGTTTATAAATTGTATATTTTGTAATTCGTATTAAATCTGTAGGGGTGAACAGCCATTTTCTTTGGACTGTTTTCACATTAGGGAGTTAGGGTTAGCGACTGTCTTTTGGTTTGTTTATTTCTATCAGGCTAGCTAGCACTTTCTGTGGGAAATGGCTTATTTTGTTTATTATGTTGGCCTTGGTTCGCCCTGAGTTGTAGTGTCATGTTTTGTTTGACACTTTCTTTCGTTTAAAATAAATATCATTCTGTTGGAACATCTCGATCCTGGATTTTGGTTTGGGGATCGGAGAGGGAACATGCTAATTTATCTTTGTATGTTGCACCCTGACCCCCTGGACAGGGGCGTAACAGACCATTACAGTTATAGTACTTTGTACTTTGCCACATTTGTCTTCTTCTTAGTAAGTGTCATGCATTCTGCTTCTCCAACGTTTTTAACAGCTGTTGATGATGTCAAATGCAGCTTACGGCCACACCGCTCTCTAAGCGCCCAATCTCGTCCGATCTCGGCAGCCAAATAGAGCCGGGCCTGGTTAGTACTTGGTAGGAAGACCGCCTGGGAATACCAGGTGTTGTAAGCTTTTTTGCTTGGGTTTACGGGCAGCACAAGCTGGTGTTACTGCCTATTTATTCATAGAAATTGTTCTATATTTTCATCAAATTTTGTTCTTTCATTGCTGTTTTGCTACTTTATTGGTTTTTCAACCATCGTGCTTCATTACTAGTAGACCATGTTAGGGTCCTGGCCATATGTGTTGTTTTTGATCTGTTGTTCTTATAGGTGCCCTGCCTGATTGGCCGGATTGAGGGGCAGTACAGGAAGCTGATTGGTCCATCCTACACTTCCTGGAGTTTTAAAAGTACGGTTCCCAACAGCTAGCGAGGCTCTTTCTGGCAGCAGCACCTGTTTGCTGTTCTTGGTTTCCAAACCTTATTTAGCATTTTTGAATTGTTAGGTTTTGTGCCGTGGTTTTGTTTATAAATTGTATATTTTGTAAATAGTATTAAATCTGTAGGGGTGAACAGCCATTTTCTTTTGATTGTTTTCTCTTGTTTTCACATTAGGGAGTTAGGGTTAGCGACTGTCTTTTGGTTTGTTTATTTCTATCAGGCTAGCTAGCACTTTCTGTGGGAAATGGCTTATTTTGTTTATTATGTTGGCCTTGGTTCGCCCTGAGTTGTAGTGTCATGTTTTGTTTGACACTTTCTTTCGTTTAAAATAAATATCATTCTGTTGGAACATCTCGATCCTGGATTTTGGTTTGGGGATCGGAGAGGGAACATGCTAATTTATCTTTGTATGTTGCACCCTGACCCCCTGGACAGGGGCGTAACAGACCAGTACAGTTATAGTACTTTGTACTTTGCCACATTTATCTTCTTCTTAGCAAGTTTCATGCATTCTGCTTCTCCAACGTTTTTAAGAGCTGTTGATGATGTCAAATGCAGCTTACGGCCACACCGCTCTCTAAGCGCCCGATCTCGTCCGTTCTCAGCAGCCAAATAGAGCCGGGCCTGGTTAGTACTTGGTAGGAAGACCGCGTGGGAATACCAGGTGCTGTAAGCTTTTTTGCTTGGGTTTACGGGCAGCACAAGCTGGTGTTACTGCCTATTTATTCATAGAAATTGTTCTATATTTTCATCAAATTTTGTTCTTTCATTACTGTTTTGCTACTTTATTGGTTTGTCAACCATCGTGCTTCATTACTAGTAGACCATGTTACGGTCCTGGCCATATGTGTTGTTTTTATTTTCTTGTTCTTATATGTGCCCTGCCTGATTGGCCGGATTGGGGGGCAGTACAGGAAGCTGATTGGTCCATCCTACACTTCCTGGAGTTTTAAAAGTACGGTTCCCAACAGCTAGCGAGGCTCTTTCTGGCAGCAGCACCTGTTTGCTGTTCTTGGTTTCCAAACTTTATTTAGCATTTTTGAATTGTTAGGTTTTATGCCGTGGTTTTGTTTATAAATTGTATATTTTGTAAATAGTATTAAATCTGTAGGGGTGAACTGCCATTTTCTTTGGATTGTTTTCACATTTGGGAGTTAGGGTTAGCGACTGTCTTTTGGTTTGTTTATTTCTATCAGGCTAGCTAGCACTTTCTGTGGGAAATGGCTTATTTTGTTTATTATGTTGGCCTTGGTTCGCCCTGAGTTGTAGTGTCATGTTTTGTTTGACACTTTCTTTCGTTTAAAATAAATATCATTCTGTTGGAACATCTCGATCCTGGATTTTGGTTTGGGGATCGGAGAGGGAACATGCTAATTTATCTTTGTATGTTGCACCCTGACCCCCTGGACAGGGGCATAACAGACCAGTACAGTTATAGTACTTTGTACTTTGCCACATTTATCTTCTTCTTAGCAAGTGTCATGCATTCTGCTTCTCCAGCGATTTTAAGAGCTGTTGATGATGTCAAATGCAGCTTACGGCCACACCGCTCTCTAAGCGCCCGATCTCGTCCGATCTCGGCAGCCAAATAGAGCCGGGCCTGGTTAGTACTTGGTAGGAAGACCGCCTGGGAATACCAGGTGCTGTAAGCTTTTTTGCTTGGGTTTACGGGCAGCACAAGCTGGTGTTACTGCCTATTTATTCATAGAAATTGTTCTATATTTTTATCAAATTTTGTTCTTTCATTGCTGTTTTGCTACTTTATTGGTTTGTCAACCATCGTGCTTCATTACTAGTAGACCATGTTACGGTCCTGGCCATATGTGTTGTTTTTATTTTGTTGTTCTTATAGGTGCCCTGCCTGATTGGCCGGGTTGGGGGGCAGTACAGGAAGCTGATTGGTCCATCCTACACTTCCTGGAGTTTTAAAAGTACGGTTCCCAACAGCTAGCGAGGCTCTTTCTGGCAGCAACACCTGTTTGCTGTTCTTGGTTTCCAAACCTTATTTAGCATTTTTGAATTGTTAGGTTTTGTGCCGTGGTTTTGTTTATAAATTGTATATTTTGTAATTCGTATTAAATCTGTAGGGGTGAACAGCCATTTTCTTTTGATTGTTTTCTCTTGTTTTCACATTAGGGAGTTAGGGTTAGCGACTGTCTTTTGGTTTGTTTATTTCTATCAGGCTAGCTAGCACTTTCTGTGGGAAATGGCTTATTTTGTTTATTATGTTGGCCTTGGTTCGCCCTGAGTTGTAGTGTCATGTTTTGTTTGACACTTTCTTTCGTTTAAAATAAATATCATTCTGTTGGAACATCTCGATCCTGGATTTTGGTTTGGGGATCGGAGAGGGAACATGCTAATTTATCTTTGTATGTTGCACCCTGACCCCCTGGACAGGGGCGTAACAGACCAGTACAGTTATAGTACTTTGTACTTTGCCACATTTATCTTCTTCTTAGCAAGTTTCATGCATTCTGCTTCTCCAACGTTTTTAAGAGCTGTTGATGATGTCAAATGCAGCTTACGGCCACACCGCTCTCTAAGCGCCCGATCTCGTCCGATCTCGGCAGCCAAATAAAGCCGGGCCTGGTTTCTACTTGGTAGGAAGACCGCGTGGGAATACCAGGTGCTGTAAGCTTTTTTGCTTGGGTTTACGGGCAGCACAAGCTGGTGTTACTGCCTATTTATTCATAGAAATTGTTCTATATTTTCATCAAATTTTGTTCTTTCATTACTGTTTTGCTACTTTATTGGTTTGTCAACCATCGTGCTTCATTACTAGTAGACCATGTTACGGTCCTGGCCATATGTGTTGTTTTTATTTTCTTGTTCTTATAGGTGCCCTGCCTGATTGGCCGGATTGGGGGGCAGTACAGGAAGCTGATTGGTCCATCCTACACTTCCTGGAGTTTTAAAAGTACGGTTCCCAACAGCTAGCGAGGCTCTTTCTGGCAGCAGCACCTGTTTGCTGTTCTTGGTTTCCAAACTTTATTTAGCATTTTTGAATTGTTAGGTTTTATGCCGTGGTTTTGTTTATAAATTGTATATTTTGTAAATAGTATTAAATCTGTAGGGGTGAACTGCCATTTTCTTTGGATTGTTTTCACATTTGGGAGTTAGGGTTAGCGACTGTCTTTTGGTTTGTTTATTTCTATCAGGCTAGCTAGCACTTTCTGTGGGAAATGGCTTATTTTGTTTATTATGTTGGCCTTGGTTCGCCCTGAGTTGTAGTGTCATGTTTTGTTTGACACTTTCTTTCGTTTAAAATAAATATCATTCTGTTGGAACATCTCGATCCTGGATTTTGGTTTGGGGATCGGAGAGGGAACATGCTAATTTATCTTTGTATGTTGCACCCTGACCCCCTGGACAGGGGCGTAACAGACCAGTACAGTTATAGTACTTTGTACTTTGCCACATTTATCTTCTTCTTAGCAAGTGTCATGCATTCTGCTTCTCCAGCGTTTTTAAGAGCTGTTGATGATGTCAAATGCAGCTTACGGCCACACCGCTCTCTAAGCGCCCGATCTCGTCCGATCTCGGCAGCCAAATAGAGCCGGGCCTGGTTAGTACTTGGTAGGAAGACCGCCCAGGAATACCAGGTGCTGTAAGCTTTTTTGCTTGGGTTTACGGGCAGCACAAGCTGGTGTTACTGCCTATTTATTCATAGAAATTTTTCTATATTTTCATCAAATTTTGTTTTTTCATTGCTGTTTTGCTACTTTATTGTTTTTTCAACCATCGTGCTTCATTACTAGTAGACCATGTTACGGTCCTGGCCATATGTGTTGTTTTTTTTTTCTCGTTCTTATAGGTGCCCTGCCTGATTGGCCGGATTGAGGGGCAGTACAGGAAGCTGATTGGTCCATCCTACACTTCCTGGAGTTTTAAAAGTACGGTTCCCAACAGCTAGAGAGGCTCTTTCTGGCAGCAGCACCTGTTTGCTGTTCTTGGTTTCCAAACCTTATTTAGCATTTTTGAATTGTTAGGTTTTGTGCCGTGGTTTTGTTTATAAATTGTATATTTTGTAAATAGTATTAAATCTGTAGGGGTGAACTGCCATTTTCTTGGACTGTTTTCCCATTAGGGAGTAAGGGTTAGCGACTGTCTTTTGGTTTGTTTATTTCTATCAGGCTAGCTAGCACTTTCTGTGGGAAATAGCTTATTTTGTTTATTATGTTGGCCTTGGTTCGCCCTGAGTTGTAGTGTCATGTTTTGTTTGACACTTTCTTTCGTTTAAAATAAATATCATTCTGTTGGAACATCTCGATCCTGGATTTTGGTTTGGGGATCGGAGAGGGAACATGCTAATTTATCTTTGTATGTTGCACCCTGACCCCCTAGACAGGGGCGTAACAGACCAGTACAGTTATAGTACTTTGTACTTTGCCACATTTATCTTCTTCTTAGCGAGTGTCATGCATTCTGCTTCTCCAGCGTTTTTAAGAGCTGTTGATGATGTCAAATGCAGCTTACGGCCGCACCGCTCTCTAAGCGCCCGATCTCGTCCGATCTCGGCAGCCAAATAGAGCCGGGCCTGGTTAGTACTTGGTAGGAAGACCGCCTGGGAATACCAGGTGCTGTAAGCTTTTTTGCTTGGGTTTACGGGCAGCACAAGCTGGTGTTACTGCCTATTTATTCATAGAAATTGTTCCATATTTTCATCAAATTTTGTTCTTTCATTGCTATTTTGCTACTTTATTGGTTTGTCAACCATCGTGCTTCATTACTAGTAGACCATGTTACGGTCCTGGCCATATGTGTTGTTTTTATTTTGTTGTTCTTATAGGTGCCCTGCCTGATTGGCCGGATTGGGGGGCAGTACAGGAAGCTGATTGGTCCATCCTACACTTCCTGGAGTTTTAAAAGTACGGTTCCCAACAGCTAGCGAGGCTCTTTCTGGCAGCAGCACCTGTTTGCTGTTCTTGGTTTCCAAACCTTATTTAGCATTTTTGAATTGTTAGGTTTTGTGCCGTGGTTTTGTCTATAAATTGTATATTTTGTAAATAGTATTAAATCTGTAGTGGTGAACAGCCATTTTCTTTTGATTGTTTTCTCTTGTTTTCACATTAGGGAGTTAGGGTTAGCGACTGTCTTTTGGTTTGTTTATTTCTATCAGGCTAGCTAGCACTTTCTGTGGGAAATGGCTTATTTTGTTTATTATGTTGGCCTTGGTTCGCCCTGAGTTGTAGTGTCATGTTTTGTTTGACACTTTATGTTGTTTAAAATAAATATAATTCTGTTGGAACATCTCGATCCTGGATTATGGTTTGGAGACCGGAGAGGGAACATCCTAATTTATCTTTGTATGTTGCACCCTGACCCCCTAGACAGGGGCGTAACAGACCAGTACAGTTATAGTACTTTGTACTTTGCCACATTTATCTTCTTCTTAGCAAGTGTTATGCATTCTGCTTCTACAGTGTTTTTAGGAGCTGTTGATGATATCAAATGCAGCTTACGGCCACACCGCTCTCTAAGCGCCCGATCTCGTCCGATCTCGTCCGATCTCGGCAGCCAAATAGAGCCGGGCCTGGTTAGTACTTGGTAGGAAGACCGCCTGGGAATACCAGGTGCTGTAAGCTTTTTTGCTTGGGTTTACGGGCAGCACAAGCTGGTGTTACTGCCTATTTATTCCTAGAAATTGTTCTATATTTTCATCAAATTTTGTTCTTTCATTGCTGTTTTGCTACTTTATTGGTTTGTCAACCATCGTGCTTCTTTACTACTAGACCAGTACCGTTTTAGTACTTTGCCACATTTATCTTCTTCTTAGCGAGTGTCATGCATTCTGCTTCTCCAGCGTTTTTAGGAGCTGTTGATGATGTCAAATGCAGCTTACGGCCACACCGCTCTCTAAGCGCCCGATCTCGTCCGATCTCGGGAGCCAAATAAGGCCGGGCCTAGTTAGTACTTGGTTGGAAGACCGCCTGGGAATACCAGGTGCTGTAAGCTTTTTTGCTTGGGTTTACGGGCAGCACAAGCTGGTGTTACTGCCTATTTATTCATAGAAATTGTTCCATATTTTCATCAAATTTTGTTCTTTCATTGCTATTTTGATAATTTATTGGTTTGTCAACCATCGTGCTTCATTACTAGTAGACCATGTTACGGTCCTGGCCATATGTGTTGTTTTTTTTTTGTTGTTCTTATAGGTGCCCTGCCTGATTGGCCGGATTGGGGGGCAGTACAGGAAGCTGATTGGTCCATCCTACACTTCCTGGAGTTTTAAAAGTACGGTTCCCAACAGCTAGCGAGGCTCTTTCTGGCAGCAGCACCTGTTTGCTGTTCTTGGTTTCCAAACCTTATTTAGCATTTTTGAATTGTTAGGTTTTGTGCCGTGGTTTTGTCTATAAATTGTATATTTTGTAAATAGTTTTAAATCTGTAGGGGTGAACAGCCATTTTCTTTTGATTGTTTTCTCTTGTTTTCACATTAGGGAGTTAGGGTTAGCGAGTGTCTTTTGGTTTGTTTATTTCTATCAGGCTAGCTAGCACTTTCTGTGGGAAATGGCTTTTTTTGTTTATTATGTTGGCCTTGGTTCGCCCTGAGTTGTAGTGTCATGTTTTGTTTGACACTTTCTTTCGTTTAAAATAAATATCATTCTGTTGGAACATCTCGATACTGGAGTTTGGTTTGGGGATCGGAGAGGGAACATGCTAATTTATCTTTGTATGTTGCACCCTGACCCCCTGGACAGGGGCGTAACAGACCAGTACAGTTATATTACTTTGTACTTTGCCACATTTATCTTCTTCTTAGCAAGTGTCATGCATTCTGCTTCTCCAGCGTTTTTAAGAGCTGTTGATGATGTCAAATGCAGCTTACGGCCACACCGCTCTCTAAGCGCCCGATCTCGTCCGATCTCGGCAGCCAAATAGAGCCGGGCCTGGTTAGTAATTGGTAGGAAGACCGCCTGGGAATACCAGGTGCTTTAAGCTTTTTTGCTTGGGTTTACGGGCAGCACAAGCTGGTGTTACTGCCTATTTATTCATAGAAATTGTTCTATATTTTCATCAAATTTTGTTCTTTCATTGCTGTTGTTTTGCTACTTTATTGGTTTCTCAACCATCGTGCTTCATTACTAGTAGACCATGTTAAATAAATTGTATATTTTGTAAATAGTATTAAATCTGTAGGGGTGAACTGCCATTTTCTTGGACTGTTTTCACATTAGGGAGTAAGGGTTAGCGACTGTCTTTTGGTTTGTTTATTTCTATCAGGCTAGCTAGCACTTTCTATGGGAAATGGCTTATTTTGTTTATTATGTTGGCCTTGGTTCGCCCTGAGTTGTAGTGTCATGTTTTGTTTGACACTTTCTTTCGTTTAAAATAAATATCATTCTGTTGGAACATCTCGATCCTGGATTTTGGTTTGGGGATCGGAGAGGGAACATGCTAATTTATCTTTGTATGTTGCACCCTGACCCCCTGGACAGGGGCGTAACAGACCAGTACAGTTATAGTACTTTGTACTTTGCCACATTTATCTTCTTCTTAGCATGTTTCATGCATTCTGCTTATCCAACGTTTTTATGCAGCTTACGGCCACACCGCTCTCTAAGCGCCCGATCTCGTCCGATCTCGGCAGCCAAATAGAGCCGGGCCTGGTTAGTACTTGGTAGGAAGACCGCCTGGGAATACCAGGTGATGTAAGCTTTTTTGCTTGGGTTTACGGGCAGCACAAACTGGTGTTACTGTCTATTTATTCATAGAAATTGTTGTATATTTTCATCAAATTTTGTTCTTTCATTGCTGTTTTGCTACTTTATTGGTTTGTCAACCATCGTGCTTCATTACTAGTAGACCATGTTACGGTCCTGGCCATATGTGTTGTTTTTATTTTGTTGTTCTTATAGGTGCCCTGCCTGATTGGCCGGATTGGGGGGCAGTACAGGAAGCTGATTGGTCCATCCTACACTTCCTGGAGTTTTAAAAGTACGGTTCCCAACAGCTAGCGAGGCTCTTTCTGGCAGCAACACCTGTTTGCTGTTCTTGGTTTCCAAACCTTATTTAGCATTTTTGAATTGTTAGGTTTTGTGCCGTGGTTTTGTTTATAAATTGTATATTTTGTAATTCGTATTAAATCTGTAGGGGTGAACAGCCATTTTCTTTGGACTGTTTTCACATTAGGGAGTTAGGGTTAGCGACTGTCTTTTGGATTGTTTATTTCTATCAGGCTAGCTAGCACTTTCTGTGGGAAATGGCTTATTTTGTTTATTATGTTGGCCTTGGTTCGCCCTGAGTTGTAGTGTCATGTTTTGTTTGACACTTTCTTTCGTTTAAAATAAATATCATTCTGTTGGAACATCTCGATCCTGGATTTTGGTTTGGGGATCGGAGAGGGAACATGCTAATTTATCTTTGTATGTTGCACCCTGACCCCCTGGACAGGGGCGTAACAGACCAGTACAGTTATAGTACTTTGTACTTTGCCACATTTATCTTCTTCTTAGCAAGTGTCATGCATTCTGCTTCTCCAGCGTTTTTAAGAGCTGTTGATGATGTCAAATGCAGCTTACGGCCACACCGCTCTCTAAGCGCCCGATCTCGTCCGATCTCGGCAGCCAAATAGAGCCGGGCCTGGTTAGTACTTGGTAGGAAGACCGCCCAGGAATACCAGGTGCTGTAAGCTTTTTTGCTTGGGTTTACGGGCAGCACAAGCTGGTGTTACTGCCTATTTATTCATAGAAATTTTTCTATATTTTCATCAAATTTTGTTTTTTCATTGCTGTTTTGCTACTTTATTGTTTTTTCAACCATCGTGCTTCATTACTAGTAGACCATGTTACGGTCCTGGCCATATGTGTTGTTTTTTTTTTCTCGTTCTTATAGGTGCCCTGCCTGATTGGCCGGATTGAGGGGCAGTACAGGAAGCTGATTGGTCCATCCTACACTTCCTGGAGTTTTAAAAGTACGGTTCCCAACAGCTAGCGAGGCTCTTTCTGGCAGCAGCACCTGTTTGCTGTTCTTGGTTTCCAAACCTTATTTAGCATTTTTGAATTGTTAGGTTTTGTGCCGTGGTTTTGTTTATAAATTGTATATTTTGTAAATAGTATTAAATCTGTAGGGGTGAACTGCCATTTTCTTGGACTGTTTTCCCATTAGGGAGTAAGGGTTAGCGACTGTCTTTTGGTTTGTTTATTTCTATCAGGCTAGCTAGCACTTTCTGTGGGAAATAGCTTATTTTGTTTATTATGTTGGCCTTGGTTCGCCCTGAGTTGTAGTGTCATGTTTTGTTTGACACTTTCTTTCGTTTAAAATAAATATCATTCTGTTGGAACATCTCGATCCTGGATTTTGGTTTGGGGATCGGAGAGGGAACATGCTAATTTATCTTTGTATGTTGCACCCTGACCCCCTAGACAGGGGCGTAACAGACCAGTACAGTTATAGTACTTTGTACTTTGCCACATTTATCTTCTTCTTAGCGAGTGTCATGCATTCTGCTTCTCCAGCGTTTTTAAGAGCTGTTGATGATGTCAAATGCAGCTTACGGCCGCACCGCTCTCTAAGCGCCCGATCTCGTCCGATCTCGGCAGCCAAATAGAGCCGGGCCTGGTTAGTACTTGGTAGGAAGACCGCCTGGGAATACCAGGTGCTGTAAGCTTTTTTGCTTGGGTTTACGGGCAGCACAAGCTGGTGTTACTGCCTATTTATTCATAGAAATTGTTCCATATTTTCATCAAATTTTGTTCTTTCATTGCTATTTTGCTACTTTATTGGTTTGTCAACCATCGTGCTTCATTACTAGTAGACCATGTTACGGTCCTGGCCATATGTGTTGTTTTTATTTTGTTGTTCTTATAGGTGCCCTGCCTGATTGGCCGGATTGGGGGGCAGTACAGGAAGCTGATTGGTCCATCCTACACTTCCTGGAGTTTTAAAAGTACGGTTCCCAACAGCTAGCGAGGCTCTTTCTGGCAGCAGCACCTGTTTGCTGTTCTTGGTTTCCAAACCTTATTTAGCATTTTTGAATTGTTAGGTTTTGTGCCGTGGTTTTGTCTATAAATTGTATATTTTGTAAATAGTATTAAATCTGTAGAGGTGAACTGCCATTTTCTTTGGACAGTTTTCACATTAGGGAGTTAGGGTTAGCGACTGTCTTTTGGTTTGTTTATTTCTATCAGGCTAGCTAGCACTTTCTGTGGGAAATGGCTTAATTTGTTTATTATGTTGGCCTTGGTTCGCCCTGAGTTGTAGTGTCATGTTTTGTTTGACACTTTCTTTCGTTTAAAATAAATATCATTTTGTTGGAACATCTCGATCCTGGATTTTGGTTTGGGGATCGGAGAGGGAACATGCTAATTTATCTTTGTATGTTGCACCCTGACCCCCTAGACAGGGGCGTAACAGACCATTACAGTTATAGTACTTTGTACTTTGCCACATTTATCTTCTTCTTAGCAAGTGTCATGCATTCTGCTTCTCCAGCGTTTTTAAGAGCTTTTGATGATGTCAAATGCAGCTTACGGCCACACTGCTCTCTAAGCGCCCGATCTCGTCTGATCTCGTCCGATCTCGGCAGCCAAATAAAGCCGGGCCTGGTTAGTACTTGGTAGGAAGACCGCCCGGGAATACCAGGTGCTGTAAGCTTTTTTGCTTGGGTTTACGGGCAGCACAAGCTGGTGTTACTGCCTATTTATTCATAGAAATTGTTCTATATTTTCATCAAATTTTGTTCTTTCATTACTGTTTTGCTACTTTATTGGTTTGTCAACCATCGTGCTTCATTACTAGTAGACCATGTTACGGTCCTGGCCATATGTGTTGTTTTTATTTTCTTGTTCTTATAGGTGCCCTGCCTGATTGGCCGGATTGGGGGGCAGTACAGGAAGCTGATTGGTCCATCCTACACTTCCTGGAGTTTTCAAAGTACGGTTCCCAACAGCTAGCGAGGCTCTTTCTGGCAGCAGCACCTGTTTGCTGTTCTTGGTTTCCAAACCTTATTTAGCATTTTTGAATTGTTAGGTTTTGTGCCGTGGTTTTGTTTATAAATTGTATATTTTGTAAATAGTATTAAATCTTTAGGGGTGAACAGCCATTTTCTTTTGATTGTTTTCTCTTGTTTTCACATTAGGGAGTTAGGGTTAGCGAGTGTCTTTTGGTTTGTTTATTTCTATCAGGCTAGCTAGCACTTTCTGTGGGAAATGGCTTATTTTGTTTATTATGTTGGCCTTGGTTCGCCCTGAGTTGTAGTGTCATGTTTTGTTTGACACTTCCTTTCGTTTAAAATAAATATCATTCTGTTGGAACATCTCGATACTGGAGTTTGGTTTGGGGATCGGAGAGGGAACATGCTAATTTATCTTTGTATGTTGCACCCTGACCCCCTGGACAGGGGCGTAACAGACCAGTACAGTTATATTACTTTGTACTTTGCCACATTTATCTTCTTCTTAGCAAGTGTCATGCATTCTGCTTCTCCAGCGTTTTTAAGAGCTGTTGATGATGTCAAATGCAGCTTACGGCCACACCGCTCTCTAAGCGCCGGATCTCGTCCGATCTCGGCAGCCAAATAGAGCCGGGCCTGGTTAGTACTTGGTAGGAAGACCGCCTGGGAATACCAGGTGCTTTAAGCTTTTTTGCTTGGGTTTACGGGCAGCACAAGCTGGTGTTACTGCCTATTTATTCATAGAAATTGTTCTATATTTTCATCAAATTTTGTTCTTTCATTGCTGTTGTTTTGCTACTTTATTGGTTTCTCAACCATCGTGCTTCATTACTAGTAGACCATGTTAAATAAATTGTATATTTTGTAAATAGTATTAAATCTGTAGGGGTGAACTGCCATTTTCTTGGACTGTTTTCACATTAGGGAGTAAGGGTTAGCGACTGTCTTTTGGTTTGTTTATTTCTATCAGGCTAGCTAGCACTTTCTATGGGAAATGGCTTATTTTGTTTATTATGTTGGCCTTGGTTCGCCCTGAGTTGTAGTGTCATGTTTTCTTTGACACTTTCTTTCGTTTAAAATAAATATCATTCTGTTGGAACATCTCGATCCTGGATTTTGGTTTGGGGATCGGAGAGGGAACATGCTAATTTATCTTTGTATGTTGCACCCTGACCCCCTGGACAGGGGCGTAACAGACCAGTACAGTTATAGTACTTTGTACTTTGCCACATTTATCTTCTTCTTAGCATGTTTCATGCATTCTGCTTCTCCAACGTTTTTATGCAGCTTACGGCCACACCGCTCTCTAAGCGCCCGATCTCGTCCGATCTCGGCAGCCAAATAGAGCCGGGCCTTGTTAGTACTTGGTAGGAAGACTGCCTGGGAATACCAGGTGCTGTAAACTTTTTTGCTTGGGTTTACGGGCAGCACAAGCTGGTGTTACTGCCTATTTATTCATAGAAATTGTTCTATATTTTCATCAAATTTTGTTCTTTCATTGCTGTTTTGCTACTTTATTGGTTTGTCAACCATCGTGCTTCATTACTAGTAGACCATGTTACGGTCCTGGCCATATGTGTTGTTTTTGATTTGTTGTTCTTATAGGTGCCCTGCCTGATTGGCCGGATTGAGGGGCAGTACAGGAAGCTGATTGGTCCATCCTACACTTCCTGGAGTTTTAAAAGTACGGTTCCCAACAGCTAGCGAGGCTCTTTCTGGCAGCAGCACCTGTTTGCTGTTCTTGGTTTCCAAACCTTATTTAGCATTTTTGAATTGTTAGGTTTTGTGCCGTGGTTTTGTTTATAAATTGTATATTTTGTAAATAGTATTAAATCGGTAGGGGTGAACAGCCATTTTCTTTGGACTGTTTTCACATTAGGGAGTTAGGGTTAGCGACTGTCTTTTGGATTGTTTATTTCTATCAGGCTAGCTAGCACTTTCTGTGGGAAATGGCTTATTTTGTTTATTATGTTGGCCTTGGTTCGCCCTGAGTTGTAGTGTCATGTTTTGTTTGACACTTTCTTTCGTTGAAAATAAATATCATTCTGTTGGAACATCTCGATACTGGAGTTTGGTTTGGGGATCGGAGAGGGAACATGTTAATTTATCTTAGTATGTTGCACCCTGACCCCCTGGACAGGGGCGTAACAGACCAGTACAGTTATAGTACTTTGTACTTTGCCACATTTATCTTCTTCTTAGCAAGTGTCATGCATTCTGCTTCTCCAGCGTTTTTAAGAGCTGTTGATGATGTCAAATGCAGCTTACGGCCACACCGCTCTCTAAGCGCCCGATCTCGGCAGCCAAATAGAGCCGGGCCTGGTTAGTACTTGGTAGGAAGACCGCCTGGGAATACCAGGTGCTGTAAACTTTTTTACTTGGGTTTACGGGCAGCACAAACTGGTGTTACTGCCTATTTATTCATAGAAATTGTTGTATATTTTCATCAAATTTTGTTCTTTCATTGTTGTTTTGCTACTTTATTGGTTTGTCAACCATCGTGCTTCATTACTAGTAGACCATGTTACGGTCCTGGCCATATGTGTTGTTTTTATTTTGTCGTTCTTATAGGTGCCCTGCCTGATTGGCCGGATTGAGGGGCAGTACAGGAAGCTGATTGGTCCATCCTACACTTCCTGGAGTTTTAAAAGTACGGTTCCCAACAGCTAGCGAGGCTCTTTCTGGCATCAGCACCTGTTTGCTGTTCTTGGTTTCCAAACCTTATTTAGCATTTTTGAATTGTTAGGTTTTGTGCCGTGGTTTTGTTTATAAATTGTATATTTTGTAAATAGTATTAAATCTGTAGGGGTGAACAGCCATTTTCTTTTGATTGTTTTCTCTTTTTTTCACATTAGGGAGTTAGGGTTAGCGACTGTCTTTTGGTTTGTTTATTTCTATCAGGCTAGCTAGCACTTTCTGTGGGAAATGGCTTATTTTGTTTATTATGTTGGCCTTGGTTCGCCCTGAGTTGTAGTGTCATGTTTTGTTTGACACTTTCTTTCGTTTAAAATAAATATCATTCTGTTGGAACATCTCGATCCTGGATTTTGGTTTGGGGATCGGAGAGGGAACATGCTAATTTATCTTTGTATGTTGCACCCTGACCCCCTGGACAGGGGCGTAACAGACCAGTACAGTTATAGTACTTTGTACTTTGCCACATTTATCTTCGTCTTAGCAAGTTTCATGCATTCTGCTTCTCCAACGTTTTTAAGAGCTGTTGATGATGTCAAATGCAGCTTACGGCCACACCGCTCTCTAAGCGCCCGATCTCGTCCGATCTCGGCAGCCTAATAGATCCGGGCCTGGTTAGTACTTGGTAGGAAGACCGCGTGGGAATACCAGGTGCTGTAAGCTTTTTTGCTTGGGTTTACGGGCAGCACAAGCTGGTGTTACTGCCTATTTATTCATAGAAATTGTTCTATATTTTCATCAAATTTTGTTCTTTCATTACTGTTTTGCTACTTTATTGGTTTGTCAACCATCGTGCTTCATTACTAGTAGACCATGTTACGGTCCTGGCCATATGTGTTGTTTTTGATTTGTTGTTCTTATAGGTGCCCTGCCTGATTGGCCGGATTGAGGGGCAGTACAGGAAGCTGATTGGTCCATCCTACACTTCCTGGAGTTTTAAAAGTACGGTTCCCAACAGCTAGCGAGGCTCTTTCTGGCAGCGGCACCTGTTTGCTGTTCTTGGTTTCCAAACCTTATTTAGCATTTTTGAATTGTTAGGTTTTGTGCCGTGGTTTTGTTTATAAATTGTATATTTTGTAAATAGTATTAAATCTGTAGGGGTGAACAGCCATTTTCTTTGGACTGTTTTCACATTAGGGAGTTAGGGTTAGCGACTGTCTTTTGGATTGTTTATTTCTATCAGGCTAGCTAGCACTTTCTGTGGGAAATGGCTTATTTGTTTATTATGTTGGCCTTGGTTCGCCCTGAGTTGTAGTGTCATGTTTTGTTTGACACTTTCTTTCGTTTAAAATAAATATCATTCTGTTGGAACATCTCGATCCTGGATTTTGGTTTGGGGATCGGAGAGGGAACATGCTAATTTATCTTTGTATGTTGCACCCTGACCCCCTAGACAGGGGCGTAACAGACCAGTACAGTTATAGTACTTTGTACTTTGCCACATTTATCTTCTTCTTAGCAAGTTTCATGCATTCTGCTTCTCCAGCGTTTTTAAGAGCTGTTGATGATGTCAAATGCAGCTTACGGCCACACCGCTCTCTAAGCGCCCGATCTCGTCCGATCTCGGCAGCCAAATAGAGCCGGGCCTGGTTAGTACTTGGTAGGAAGACCGCGTGGGAATACCAGGTGCTGTAAGCTTTTTTGCTTGGGTTTACGGGCAGCACAAGCTGGTGTTACTGCCTATTTATTCATAGAAATTGTTCTATATTTTCATCAAATTTTGTTCTTTCATTACTGTTTTGCTACTTTATTGGTTTGTCAACCATCGTGCTTCATTACTAGTAGACCATGTTACGGTCCTGGCCATATGTGTTGTTTTTATTTTGTTGTTCTTATAGGTGCCCTGCCTGATTGGCCGGATTGGGGGGCAGTACAGGAAGCTGATTGGTCCATCCTACACTTCCTGGAGTTTTAAAAGTACGGTTCCCAACAGCTAGCGAGGCTCTTTCTGGCAGCAGCACCTGTTTACTGTTCTTGGTTTCCAAACTTTATTTAGCATTTTTGAATTGTTAGGTTTTATGCCGTGGTTTTGTTTATAAATTGTATATTTTGTAAATAGTTTTAAATCTGTAGGGGTGAACAGCCATTTTCTTTTGATTGTTTTCTCTTGTTTTCACATTAGGGAGTTAGGGTTAGCGACTGTCTTTTGGTTTGTTTATTTCTATCAGGCTAGCTAGCACTTTCTGTGGGAAATGGCTTATTTTGTTTATTATGTTGGCCTTGGTTCGCCCTGAGTTGTAGTGTCATGTTTTGTTTGACACTTTCTTTCGTTTAAAATAAATATCATTCTGTTGGAACATCTCGATACTGGAGTTTGGTTTGGGGATCGGAGAGGGAACATGCTAATTTATCTTTGTATGTTGCACCCTGACCCCCTGGACAGGGGCGTAACAGACCAGTACAGTTATATTACTTTGTACTTTGCCACATTTATCTTCTTCTTAGCAAGTGTCATGCATTCTGCTTCTCCAGCGTTTTTAAGAGCTGTTGATGATGTCAAATGCAGCTTACGGCCACACCGCTCTCTAAGCGCCGGATCTCGTCCGATCTCGGCAGCCAAATAGAGCCGGGCCTGGTTAGTACTTGGTAGGAAGACCGCCTGGGAATACCAGGTGCTTTAAGCTTTTTTGCTTGGGTTTACGGGCAGCACAAGCTGGTGTTACTGCCTATTTATTCATAGAAATTGTTCTATATTTTCATCAAATTTTGTTCTTTCATTGCTGTTGTTTTGCTACTTTATTGGTTTCTCAACCATCGTGCTTCATTACTAGTAGACCATGTTAAATAAATTGTATATTTTGTAAATAGTATTAAATCTGTAGGGGTGAACTGCCATTTTCTTGGACTGTTTTCACATTAGGGAGTAAGGGTTAGCGACTGTCTTTTGGTTTGTTTATTTCTATCAGGCTAGCTAGCACTTTCTATGGGAAATGGCTTATTTTGTTTATTATGTTGGCCTTGGTTCGCCCTGAGTTGTAGTGTCATGTTTTGTTTGACACTTTCTTTCGTTTAAAATAAATATCATTCTGTTGGAACATCTCGATCCTGGATTTTGGTTTGGGGATCGGAGAGGGAAAATGCTAATTTATCTTTGTATGTTGCACCCTGACCCCCTGGACAGGGGCGTAACAGACCAGTACAGTTATAGTACTTTGTACTTTGCCACATTTATCTTCTTCTTAGCATGTTTCATGCATTCTGCTTCTCCAACGTTTTTATGCAGCTTACGGCCACACCGCTCTCTAAGCGCCCGATCTCGTCCGATCTCGGCAGCCAAATAGAGCCGGGCCTGGTTAGTACTTGGTAGGAAGACCGCCTGGGAATACCAGGTGCTTTAAGCTTTTTTGCTTGGGTTTACGGGCAGCACAAGCTGGTGTTACTGCCTATTTATTCATAGAAATTGTTCTATATTTTCATCAAATTTTGTTCTTTCATTGCTGTTTTGCTACTTTATTGGTTTTTCAACCATCGTGCTTCATTACTAGTAGACCATGTTACGGTCCTGGCCATATGTGTTGTTTTTATTTTGTTGTTCTTATAGGTGCCCTGCCTGATTGGCCGGATTGGGGGGCAGTACAGGAAGCTGATTGGTCCATCCTACACTTCCTGGAGTTTTAAAAGTACGGTTCCCAACAGCTAGCGAGGCTCTTTCTGGCAGCAGCACCTGTTTGCTGTTCTTGGTTTCCAAACTTTATTTAGCATTTTTGAATTGTTAGGTTTTATGCCGTGGTTTTGTTTATAAATTGTATATTTTGTATATAGTATTAAATCTGTAGGGGTGAACAGACATTTTCTTTGGACTGTTTTCACATTAGGGAGTTAGGGTTAGCGACTGTGTTTTGGTTTGTTTATTTCTATTAGGCTAGCTAGCACTTTCTG
Organism: Channa argus; assembly: GCF_033026475.1. Lineage (NCBI taxonomy): Eukaryota > Metazoa > Chordata > Actinopteri > Anabantiformes > Channidae > Channa > Channa argus. The sequence continues at coordinate 428,354 of NW_027125223.1, forward strand.
TGGGAAATGGCTTATTTTGTTTATTATGTTGGCCTTGGTTCGCCCTGAGTTGTAGTGTCATGTTTTGTTTGACACTTTCTTTCGTTTAAAATAAATATCATTCTGTTGGAACATCTCGATCCTGGATTTTGGTTTGGGGATCGGAGAGGGAACATGCTAATTTATTTTTGTATGTTGCACCCTGACCCCCTGGACAGGGGCGTAACAGACCAGTACAGTTATAGTACTTTGTACTTTGCCACATTTATCTTCGTCTTAGCAAGTTTCATGCATTCTGCTTCTCCAACGTTTTTAAGAGCTGTTGATGATGTCAAATGCAGCTTACGGCCACACCGCTCTCTAAGCGCCCGATCTCGTCCGATCTCGGCAGCCAAATAGAGCCGGGCCTGGTTAGTACTTGGTAGGAAGACCGCGTGGGAATACCAGGTGCTGTAAGCTTTTTTGCTTGGGTTTACGGGCAGCACAAGCTGGTGTTACTGCCTATTTATTCATAGAAATTGTTCTATATTTTCATCAAATTTTGTTCTTTCATTACTGTTTTGCTACTTTATTGGTTTGTCAACCATCGTGCTTCATTACTAGTAGACCATGTTACGGTCCTGGCCATATGTGTTGTTTTTGATATGTTGTTCTTATAGGTGCCCTGCCTGATTGGCCGGATTGAGGGGCAGTACAGGAAGCTGATTGGTCCATCCTACACTTCCTGGAGTTTTAAAAGTACGGTTCCCAACAGCTAGCGAGGCTCTTTCTGGCAGCAGCACCTGTTTGCTGTCCTTGGTTTCCAAACCTTATTTAGCATTTTTGAATTGTTAGGTTTTGTGCCGTGGTTTTGTTTATAAATTGTATATTTTGTAAATAGTATTAAATCTGTAGGGGTGAACAGCCATTTTCTTTTGATTGTTTTCTCTTGTTTTCACATTAGTGAGTTAGGGTTAGCGACTGTCTTTTGGTTTGTTTATTTCTATCAGGCTAGCTAGCACTTTCTGTGGGAAATGGCTTATTTTGTTTATTATGTTGGCCTTGGTTCGCCCTGAGTTGTAGTGTCATGTTTTGTTTGACACTTTCTTTCGTTTAAAATAAATATCATTCTGTTGGAACATCTCGATCCTGGATTTTGGTTTGGGGATCGGAGAGGGAACATGCTAATTTATCTTTGTATGTTGCACCCTGACCCCCTGGACAGGGGCGTAACAGACCAGTACACTTATAGTACTTTGTACTTTGCCACATTTATCTTCTTCTTAGCAAGTTTCATGCATTCTGCTTCTCCAACGTTTTTAAGAGCTGTTGATGATGTCAAATGCAGCTTACGGCCACACCGCTCTCTAAGCGCCCGATCTCGTCCGATCTCGGCAGCCAAATAGAGCCGGGCCTGGTTAGTACTTGGTAGGAAGACCGCGTGGGAATACCAGGTGCTGTAAGCTTTTTTGCTTGGGTTTACGGGCAGCACAAGCTGGTGTTACTGCCTATTTATTCATAGAAATTGTTCTATATTTTCATCAAATTTTGTTCTTTCATTACTGTTTTGCTACTTTATTGGTTTGTCAACCATCGTGCTTCATTACTAGTAGACCATGTTACGGTCCTGGCCATATGTGTTGTTTTTATTTTCTTGTTCTTATAGGTGCCCTGCCTGATTGGCCGGATTGGGGGGCAGTACAGGAAGCTGATTGGTCCATCCTACACTTCCTGGAGTTTTAAAAGTACGGTTCCCAACAGCTAGCGAGGCTCTTTCTGGCAGCAGCACCTGTTTGCTGTTCTTGGTTTCCAAACTTTATTTAGCATTTTTGAATTGTTAGGTTTTATGCCGTGGTTTTGTTTATAAATTGTATATTTTGTAAATAGTATTAAATCTGTAGTGGTGAACAGCCATTTTCTTTGGATTGTTTTCACATTTGGGAGTTAGGGTTAGCGACTGTCTTTTGGTTTGTTTATTTCTATCAGGCTAGCTAGCACTTTCTGTGGGAAATGGCTTATTTTGTTTATTATGTTGGCCTTGGTTCGCCCTGAGTTGTAGTGTCATGTTTTGTTTGACACTTTCTTTCGTTTAAAATAAATATCATTCTGTTGGAACATCTCGATCCTGGATTTTGGTTTGGGGATCGGAGATGGAACATGCTAATTTATCTTTGTATGTTGCACCCTGACCCCCTGGACAGGGGCATAATAGACCAGTACAGTTATAGTACTTTGTACTTTGCCACATTTATCTTCTTCTTAGCAAGTGTCATGCATTCTGCTTCTCCAGCGTTTTTAAGAGCTGTTGATGATGTCAAATGCAGCTTACGGCCACACCGCTCTCTAAGCGCCCGATCTCGTCCGATCTCGGCAGCCAAATAGAGCCGGGCCTGGTTAGTACTTGGTAGGAAGACCGCCCGGGAATACCAGGTGCTGTAAGCTTTTTTGCTTGGGTTTACGGGCAGCACAAGCTGGTGTTACTGCCTATTTATTCATAGAAATTGTTCTATATTTTCATCAAATTTTGTTCTTTCATTGCTGTTTTGCTACTTTATTGGTTTTTCAACCATCGTGCTTCATTACTAGTAGACCATGTTACGGTCCTGGCCATATGTGTTGTTTTTGATTTGTTGTTCTTATAGGTGCCCTGCCTGATTGGCCGGATTGGGGGGCAGTACAGGAAGCTGATTGGTCCATCCTACACTTCCTGGAGTTTTAAAAGTACGGTTCCCAACAGCTAGCGAGGCTCTTTCTGGCAGCAGCACCTGTTTGCTGTTCTTGGTTTCCAAACCTTATTTAGCATTTTTGAATTGTTAGGTTTTGTGCCGTGGTTTTGTTTATAAATTGTATATTTTGTAATTCGTATTAAATCTGTAGGGGTGAACAGCCATTTTCTTTTGATTGTTTTCTCTTGTTTTCACATTAGGGAGTTAGGGTTAGCGACTGTCTTTTGGATTGTTTATTTCTATCAGGCTAGCTAGCACTTTCTGTGGGAAATGGCTTATTTTGTTTATTATGTTGGCCTTGGTTTGCCCTGAGTTGTAGTGTCATGTTTTGTTTGACACTTTCTTTCGTTTAAAATAAATATCATTCTGTTGGAACATCTCGATACTGGAGTTTGGTTTGGGGATCGGAGAGGGAACATGCTAATTTATCTTTGTATGTTGCACCCTGACCCCCTGGACAGGGGCGTAACAGACCAATACAGTTATAGTACTTTGTACTTTGCCACATTTATCTTCTTCTTAGCAAGTGTCATGCATTCTGCTTCTCCAGCGTTTTTAAGAGCTGTTGATGATGTCAAATGCAGCTTACGGCCACACCGCTCTCTAAGCGCCCGATCTCGTCCGATCTCGGCAGCCAAATAGAGCCGGGCCTGGTTAGTACTTGGTAGGAAGACCGCCTGGGAATACCAGGTGCTGTAAGCTTTTTTGCTTGGGTTTACGGGCAGCACAAGCTGGTGTTACTGCCTATTTCTTCATAGAAATTGTTCTATATTTTCATCAAATTTTGTTCTTTCATTGCTGTTTTGCTACTTTATTGGTTTTTCAACCATCGTGCTTCATTACTAGTAGACCATGTTACGGTCCTGGCCATATGTGTTGTTTTTATTTTCTCGTTCTTATAGGTGCCCTGCCTGATTGGCCGGATTGAGGGGCAGTACAGGAAGCTGATTGGTCCATCCTACACTTCCTGGAGTTTTAAAAGTACGGTTTCCAACAGCTAGCGAGGCTCTTTCTGGCAGCAGCACCTGTTTGCTGTTCTTGGTTTCCAAACCTTATTTAGCATTTTTGAATTGTTAGGTTTTGTGCCGTGGTTTTGTTTATAAATTGTATATTTTGTAATTCGTATTAAATCTGTAGGGGTGAACAGCCATTTTCTTTTGATTGTTTTCTCTTGTTTTCACATTAGGGAGTTAGGGTTAGCGACTGTCTTTTGGTTTGTTTATTTCTATCAGGCTAGCTAGCACTTTCTGTGGGAAATGGCTTATTTTGTTTATTATGTTGGCCTTGGTTCGCCCTGAGTTGTAGTGTCATGTTTTGTTTGACACTTTCTTTCGTTTAAAATAAATATCATTCTGTTGGAACATCTCGATCCTGGATTTTGGTTTGGGGATCGGAGAGGGAACATGCTAATTTATCTTTGTATGTTGCACCCTGACCCCCTGGACAGGGGCGTAACAGACCAGTACAGTTATAGTACTTTGTACTTTGCCACATTTATCTTCGTCTTAGCAAGTTTCATGCATTCTGCTTCTCCAACGTTTTTAAGAGCTGTTGATGATGTCAAATGCAGCTTACGGCCACACCGCTCTCTAAGCGCCCGATCTCGTCCGATCTCGGCAGCCAAATAGAGCCGGGCCTGGTTAGTACTTGGTAGGAAGACCGCGTGGGAATACCAGGTGCTGTAAGCTTTTTTGCTTGGGTTTACGGGCAGCACAAGCTGGTGTTACTGCCTATTTATTCATAGAAATTGTTCTATATTTTCATCAAATTTTGTTCTTTCATTACTGTTTTGCTACTTTATTGGTTTGTCAACCATCGTGCTTCATTACTAGTAGACCATGTTACGGTCCTGGCCATATGTGTTGTTTTTATTTTCTCGTTCTTATAGGTGCCCTGCCTGATTGGCCGGATTGAGGGGCAGTACAGGAAGCTGATTGGTCCATCCTACACTTCCTGGAGTTTTAAAAGTACGGTTCCCAACAGCTAGCGAGGCTCTTTCTGGCAGCAGCACCTGTTTGCTGTTCTTGGTTTCCAAACCTTATTTAGCATTTTTGAATTGTTAGGTTTTGTGCCGTGGTTTTGTTTATAAATTGTATATTTTGTAAATAGTATTAAATCTGTAGGGGTGAACAGCCATTTTCTTTTGATTGTTTTCTCTTGTTTTCACATTAGGGAGTTAGGGTTAGCGACTGTCTTTTGGTTTGTTTATTTCTATCAGGCTAGCTAGCACTTTCTGTGGGAAATGGCTTATTTTGTTTATTATGTTGGCCTTGGTTCGCCCTGAGTTGTAGTGTCATGTTTTGTTTGACACTTTCTTTCGTTTAAAATAAATATCATTCTGTTGGAACATCTCGATCCTGGATTTTGGTTTGGGGATCGGAGAGGGAACATGCTAATTTATCTTTGTATGTTGCACCCTGACCCCCTGGACAGGGGCGTAACAGACCAGTACAGTTATAGTACTTTGTACTTTGCCACATTTATCTTCTTCTTAGCAAGTTTCATGCATTCTGCTTCTCCAACGTTTTTAAGAGCTGTTGATGATGTCAAATGCAGCTTACGGCCACACCGCTCTCTAAGCGCCCGATCTCGTCCGATCTCGGCAGCCAAATAGAGCCGGGCCTGGTTAGTACTTGGTAGGAAGACCGCGTGGGAATACCAGATGCTGTAAGCTTTTTTGCTTGGGTTTACGGGCAGCACAAGCTGGTGTTACTGCCTATTTATTCATAGAAATTGTTCTATATTTTCATCAAATTTTGTTCTTTCATTACTGTTTTGCTACTTTATTGGTTTGTCAACCATCGTGCTTCATTACTAGTAGACCATGTTACGGTCCTGGCCATATGTGTTGTTTTTATTTTCTTGTTCTTATAGGTGCCCTGCCTGATTGGCCGGATTGGGGGGCAGTACAGGAAGCTGATTGGTCCATCCTACACTTCCTGGAGTTTTAAAAGTACGGTTCCCAACAGCTAGCGAGGCTCTTTCTGGCAGCAGCACCTGTTTGCTGTTCTTGGTTTCCAAACTTTATTTAGCATTTTTGAATTGTTAGGTTTTATGCCGTGGTTTTGTTTATAAATTGTATATTTTGTAAATAGTATTAAATCTGTAGGGGTGAACAGCCATTTTCTTTTGATTGTTTTCTCTTGTTTTCACATTAGGGAGTTGGGGTTAGCGACTGTGTTTTGGTTTGTTTATTTCTATCAGGCTAGCTAGCACTTTCTGTGGGAAATGGCTTATTTTGTTTATTATGTTGGCCTTGGTTCGCCCTGAGTTGTAGTGTCATGTTTTGTTTGACACTTTCTTTCGTTTAAAATAAATATCATTCTGTTGGAACATCTCGATCCTGGATTTTGGTTTGGGGATCGGAGAGGGAACATGCTAATTTATCTTTGTATGTTGCACCCTGACCCCCTGGACAGGGGCGTAACAGACCAGTACAGTTATAGTACTTTGTACTTTGCCACATTTATCTTCTTCTTAGCAAGTGTCATGCATTCTGCTTCTCCAGCGTTTTTAAGAGCTGTTGATGATGTCAAATGCAGCTTACGGCCACACCGCTCTCTAAGCGCCCGATCTCGTCCGATCTCGGCAGCCAAATAGAGCCGGGCCTGGTTAGTACTTGGTAGGAAGACCGCGTGGGAATACCAGGTGCTGTAAGCTTTTTTGCTTGGGTTTACGGGCAGCACAAGCTGGTGTTACTGCCTATTTATTCATAGAAATTGTTCTATATTTTCATCAAATTTTGTTCTTTCATTACTGTTTTGCTACTTTATTGGTTTGTCAACCATCGTGCTTCATTACTAGTAGACCATGTTACGGTCCTGGCCATATGTGTTGTTTTTGATATGTTGTTCTTATAGGTGCCCTGCCTGATTGGCCGGATTGAGGGGCAGTACAGGAAGCTGATTGGTCCATCCTACACTTCCTGGAGTTTTAAAAGTACGGTTCCCAACAGCTAGCGAGGCTCTTTCTGGCAGCAGCACCTGTTTGCTGTTCTTGGTTTCCAAACCTTATTTAGCATTTTTGAATTGTTAGGTTTTGTGCCATGGTTTTGTTTATAAATTGTATATTTTGTAAATAGTATTAAATCTGTAGGGGTGAACAGCCATTTTCTTTGGACTGTTTTCACATTAGGGAGTTAGGGTTAGCGACTGTCTTTTGGTTTGTTTATTTCTATCAGGCTAGCTAGCACTTTCTGTGGGAAATGGCTTATTTTGTTTATTATGTTGGCCTTGGTTCGCCCTGAGTTGTAGTGTCATGTTTTGTTTGACACTTTCTTTCGTTTAAAATAAATATCATTCTGTTGGAACATCTCGATCCTGGATTTTGGTTTGGGGATCGGAGAGGGAACATGCTAATTTATCTTTGTATGTTGTACCCTGACCCCCTGGACAGGGGCGTAACAGACCAGTACAGTTATAGTACTTTGTACTTTGCCACATTTGTCTTCTTCTTAGCAAGTGTCATGCATTCTGCTTCTCCAGTGTTTTTAAGAGCTGTTGATGATGTCAAATGCAGCTTACGGCCACACCGCTCTCTAAGCGCCCAATCTCGTCCGATCTCGGCAGCCAAATAGAGCCGGGCCTGGTTAGTACTTGGTAGGAAGACCGCCTGGGAATACCAGGTGTTGTAAGCTTTTTTGCTTGGGTTTACGGGCAGCACAAGCTGGTGTTACTGCCTATTTATTCATAGAAATTGTTCTATATTTTCATCAAATTTTGTTCTTTCATTGCTGTTTTGCTACTTTATTGGTTTTTCAACCATCGTGCTTCATTACTAGTAGACCATGTTACGGTCCTGGCCATATGTGTTGTTTTTATTTTCTCGTTCTTATAGGTGCCCTGCCTGATTGGCCGGATTGAGGGGCAGTACAGGAAGCTGATTGGTCCATCCTACACTTCCTGGAGTTTTAAAAGTACGGTTCCCAACAGCTAGCGAGGCTCTTTCTGGCAGCAGCACCTGTTTGCTGTTCTTGGTTTCCAAACCTTATTTAGCATTTTTGAATTGTTAGGTTTTGTGCCGTGGTTTTGTTTATAAATTGTATATTTTGTAAATAGTATTAAATCTGTAGGGGTGAACAGCCATTTTCTTTTGATTGTTTTCTCTTGTTTTCACATTAGGGAGTTAGGGTTAGCGACTGTCTTTTGGTTTGTTTATTTCTATCAGGCTAGCTAGCACTTTCTGTGGGAAATGGCTTATTTTGTTTATTATGTTGGCCTTGGTTCGCCCTGAGTTGTAGTGTCATGTTTTGTTTGACACTTTCTTTCGTTTAAAATAAATATCATTCTGTTGGAACATCTCGATCCTGGATTTTGGTTTGGGGATCGGAGAGGGAACATGCTAATTTATCTTTGTATGTTGCACCCTGACCCCCTGGACAGGGGCGTAACAGACCAGTACAGTTATAGTACTTTGTACTTTGCCACATTTGTCTTCTTCTTAGCAAGTGTCATGCATTCTGCTTCTCCAGTGTTTTTAAGAGCTGTTGATGATGTCAAATGCAGCTTACGGCCACACCGCTCTCTAAGCGCCCGATCTCGTCCGATCTCGGCAGCCAAATAGAGCCGGGCCTGGTTAGTACTTGGTAGGAAGACCGCCTGGGAATACCAGGTGCTGTAAGCTTTTTTGCTTGGGTTTACGGGCAGCACAAGCTGGTGTTACTGCCTATTTATTCATAGAAATTGTTCTATATTTTTATCAAATTTTGTTCTTTCATTGCTGTTTTGCTACTTTATTGGTTTGTCAACCATCGTGCTTCATTACTAGTAGACCATGTTACGGTCCTGGCCATATGTGTTGTTTTTATTTTGTTGTTCTTATAGGTGCCCTGCCTGATTGGCCGGGTTGGGGGGCAGTACAGGAAGCTGATTGGTCCATCCTACACTTCCTGGAGTTTTAAAAGTACGGTTCCCAACAGCTAGCGAGGCTCTTTCTGGCAGCAACACCTGTTTGCTGTTCTTGGTTTCCAAACCTTATTTAGCATTTTTGAATTGTTAGGTTTTGTGCCGTGGTTTTGTTTATAAATTGTATATTTTGTAATTCGTATTAAATCTGTAGGGGTGAACAGCCATTTTCTTTTGATTGTTTTCTCTTGTTTTCACATTAGGGAGTTAGGGTTAGCGACTGTCTTTTGGTTTGTTTATTTCTATCAGGCTAGCTAGCACTTTCTGTGGGAAATGGCTTATTTTGTTTATTATGTTGGCCTTGGTTCGCCCTGAGTTGTAGTGTCATGTTTTGTTTGACACTTTCTTTCGTTTAAAATAAATATCATTCTGTTGGAACATCTCGATCCTGGATTTTGGTTTGGGGATCGGAGAGGGAACATGCTAATTTATCTTTGTATGTTGCACCCTGACCCCCTGGACAGGGGCGTAACAGACCAGTACAGTTATAGTACTTTGTACTTTGCCACATTTATCTTCTTCTTAGCAAGTTTCATGCATTCTGCTTCTCCAACGTTTTTAAGAGCTGTTGATGATGTCAAATGCAGCTTACGGCCACACCGCTCTCTAAGCGCCCGATCTCGTCCGATCTCGGCAGCCAAATAAAGCCGGGCCTGGTTTCTACTTGGTAGGAAGACCGCGTGGGAATACCAGGTGCTGTAAGCTTTTTTGCTTGGGTTTACGGGCAGCACAAGCTGGTGTTACTGCCTATTTATTCATAGAAATTGTTCTATATTTTCATCAAATTTTGTTCTTTCATTACTGTTTTGCTACTTTATTGGTTTGTCAACCATCGTGCTTCATTACTAGTAGACCATGTTACGGTCCTGGCCATATGTGTTGTTTTTATTTTGTTGTTCTTATAGGTGCCCTGCCTGATTGGCCGGATTGGGGGGCAGTACAGGAAGCTGATTGGTCCATCCTACACTTCCTGGAGTTTTAAAAGTACGGTTCCCAACAGCTAGCGAGGCTCTTTCTGGCAGCAGCACCTGTTTGCTGTTCTTGGTTTCCAAACTTTATTTAGCATTTTTGAATTGTTAGGTTTTATGCCGTGGTTTTGTTTATAAATTGTATATTTTGTAAATAGTATTAAATCTGTAGGGGTGAACTGCCATTTTCTTTGGATTGTTTTCACATTTGGGAGTTAGGGTTAGCGACTGTCTTTTGGTTTGTTTATTTCTATCAGGCTAGCTAGCACTTTCTGTGGGAAATGGCTTATTTTGTTTATTATGTTGGCCTTGGTTCGCCCTGAGTTGTAGTGTCATGTTTTGTTTGACACTTTCTTTCGTTTAAAATAAATATCATTCTGTTGGAACATCTCGATCCTGGATTTTGGTTTGGGGATCGGAGAGGGAACATGCTAATTTATCTTTGTATGTTGCACCCTGACCCCCTGGACAGGGGCATAACAGACCAGTACAGTTATAGTACTTTGTACTTTGCCACATTTATCTTCTTCTTAGCAAGTGTCATGCATTCTGCTTCTCCAGCGATTTTAAGAGCTGTTGATGATGTCAAATGCAGCTTACGGCCACACCGCTCTCTAAGCGCCCGATCTCGTCCGATCTCGGCAGCCAAATAGAGCCGGGCCTGGTTAGTACTTGGTAGGAAGACCGCCTGGGAATACCAGGTGCTGTAAGCTTTTTTGCTTGGGTTTACGGGCAGCACAAGCTGGTGTTACTGCCTATTTATTCATAGAAATTGTTCTATATTTTTATCAAATTTTGTTCTTTCATTGCTGTTTTGCTACTTTATTGGTTTGTCAACCATCGTGCTTCATTACTAGTAGACCATGTTACGGTCCTGGCCATATGTGTTGTTTTTATTTTGTTGTTCTTATAGGTGCCCTGCCTGATTGGCCGGGTTGGGGGGCAGTACAGGAAGCTGATTGGTCCATCCTACACTTCCTGGAGTTTTAAAAGTACGGTTCCCAACAGCTAGCGAGGCTCTTTCTGGCAGCAACACCTGTTTGCTGTTCTTGGTTTCCAAACCTTATTTAGCATTTTTGAATTGTTAGGTTTTGTGCCGTGGTTTTGTTTATAAATTGTATATTTTGTAATTCGTATTAAATCTGTAGGGGTGAACAGCCATTTTCTTTTGATTGTTTTCTCTTGTTTTCACATTAGGGAGTTAGGGTTAGCGACTGTCTTTTGGTTTGTTTATTTCTATCAGGCTAGCTAGCACTTTCTGTGGGAAATGGCTTATTTTGTTTATTATGTTGGCCTTGGTTCGCCCTGAGTTGTAGTGTCATGTTTTGTTTGACACTTTCTTTCGTTTAAAATAAATATCATTCTGTTGGAACATCTCGATCCTGGATTTTGGTTTGGGGATCGGAGAGGGAACATGCTAATTTATCTTTGTATGTTGCACCCTGACCTCCTGGACAGGGGCGTAACAGACCAGTACAGTTATAGTACTTTGTACTTTGCCACATTTATCTTCTTCTTAGCAAGTGTCATGCATTCTGCTTCTCCAGCGTTTTTAAGAGCTGTTGATGATGTCAAATGCAGCTTACGGCTACACCGCTCTCTAAGCGCCCGATCTCGTCCGATCTCGGCAGCCAAATAGAGCCGGGCCTGGTTAGTACTTGGTAGGAAGACCGCCCAGGAATACCAGGTGCTGTAAGCTTTTTTGCTTGGGTTTACGGGCAGCACAAGCTGGTGTTACTGCCTATTTATTCATAGAAATTTTTCTATATTTTCATCAAATTTTGTTTTTTCATTGCTGTTTTGCTACTTTATTGTTTTTTCAACCATCGTGCTTCATTACTAGTAGACCATGTTACGGTCCTGGCCATATGTGTTGTTTTTTTTTTCTCGTTCTTATAGGTGCCCTGCCTGATTGGCCGGATTGAGGGGCAGTACAGGAAGCTGATTGGTCCATCCTACACTTCCTGGAGTTTTAAAAGTACGGTTCCCAACAGCTAGCGAGGCTCTTTCTGGCAGCAGCACCTGTTTGCTGTTCTTGGTTTCCAAACCTTATTTAGCATTTTTGAATTGTTAGGTTTTGTGCCGTGGTTTTGTTTATAAATTGTATATTTTGTAAATAGTATTAAATCTGTAGGGGTGAACTGCCATTTTCTTGGACTGTTTTCCCATTAGGGAGTAAGGGTTAGCGACTGTCTTTTGGTTTGTTTATTTCTATCAGGCTAGCTAGCACTTTCTGTGGGAAATAGCTTATTTTGTTTATTATGTTGGCCTTGGTTCGCCCTGAGTTGTAGTGTCATGTTTTGTTTGACACTTTCTTTCGTTTAAAATAAATATCATTCTGTTGGAACATCTCGATCCTGGATTTTGGTTTGGGGATCGGAGAGGGAACATGCTAATTTATCTTTGTATGTTGCACCCTGACCCCCTAGACAGGGGCGTAACAGACCAGTACAGTTATAGTACTTTGTACTTTGCCACATTTGTCTTCTTCTTAGCAAGTGTCATGCATTCTGCTTCTCCAGTGTTTTTAAGAGCTGTTGATGATGTCAAATGCAGCTTACGGCCGCACCGCTCTCTAAGCGCCCGATCTCGTCCGATCTCGTCCGATCTCGGCAGCCAAATAGAGCCGGGCCTGGTTAGTACTTGGTAGGAAGACCGCCTGGGAATACCAGGTGCTGTAAGCTTTTTTGCTTGGGTTTACGGGCAGCACAAGCTGGTGTTACTGCCTATTTATTCATAGAAATTGTTCCATATTTTCATCAAATTTTGTTCTTTCATTGCTATTTTGCTACTTTATTGGTTTGTCAACCATCGTGCTTCATTACTAGTAGACCATGTTACGGTCCTGGCCATATGTGTTGTTTTTATTTTCTCGTTCTTATAGGTGCCCTGCCTGATTGGCCGGATTGGGGGGCAGTACAGGAAGCTGATTGGTCCATCCTACACTTCCTGGAGTTTTAAAAGTACGGTTCCCAACAGCTAGCGAGGCTCTTTCTGGCAGCAGCACCTGTTTGCTGTTCTTGGTTTCCAAACCTTATTTAGCATTTTTGAATTGTTAGGTTTTGTGCCGTGGTTTTGTCTATAAATTGTATATTTTGTAAATAGTATTAAATCTGTAGAGGTGAACTGCCATTTTCTTTGGACAGTTTTCACATTAGGGAGTTAGGGTTAGCGACTGTCTTTTGGTTTGTTTATTTCTATCAGGCTAGCTAGCACTTTCTGTGGGAAATGGCTTAATTTGTTTATTATGTTGGCCTTGGTTCGCCCTGAGTTGTAGTGTCATGTTTTGTTTGACACTTTCTTTCGTTTAAAATAAATATCATTCTGTTGGAACATCTCGATCCTGGATTTTGGTTTGGGGATCGGAGAGGGAACATGCTAATTTATCTTTGTATGTTGCACCCTGACCCCCTAGACAGGGGCGTAACAGACCAGTACAGTTATAGTACTTTGTACTTTGCCACATTTATCTTCTTCTTAGCAAGTTTCATGCATTCTGCTTCTCCAGCGTTTTTAAGAGCTGTTGATGATGTCAAATGCAGCTTACGGCCACACCGCTCTCTAAGCGCCCGATCTCGTCCGATCTCGGCAGCCAAATAGAGCCGGGCCTGGTTAGTACTTGGTAGGAAGACCGCGTGGGAATACCAGGTGCTGTAAGCTTTTTTGCTTGGGTTTACGGGCAGCACAAGCTGGTGTTACTGCCTATTTATTCATAGAAATTGTTCTATATTTTCATCAAATTTTGTTCTTTCATTACTGTTTTGCTACTTTATTGGTTTGTCAACCATCGTGCTTCATTACTAGTAGACCATGTTACGGTCCTGGCCATATGTGTTGTTTTTATTTTGTTGTTCTTATAGGTGCCCTGCCTGATTGGCCGGATTGGGGGGCAGTACAGGAAGCTGATTGGTCCATCCTACACTTCCTGGAGTTTTAAAAGTACGGTTCCCAACAGCTAGCGAGGCTCTTTCTGGCAGCAGCACCTGTTTACTGTTCTTGGTTTCCAAACTTTATTTAGCATTTTTGAATTGTTAGGTTTTATGCCGTGGTTTTGTTTATAAATTGTATATTTTGTAAATAGTTTTAAATCTGTAGGGGTGAACAGCCATTTTCTTTTGATTGTTTTCTCTTGTTTTCACATTAGGGAGTTAGGGTTAGCGACTGTCTTTTGGTTTGTTTATTTCTATCAGGCTAGCTAGCACTTTCTGTGGGAAATGGCTTATTTTGTTTATTATGTTGGCCTTGGTTCGCCCTGAGTTGTAGTGTCATGTTTTGTTTGACACTTTCTTTCGTTTAAAATAAATATCATTCTGTTGGAACATCTCGATACTGGAGTTTGGTTTGGGGATCGGAGAGGGAACATGCTAATTTATCTTTGTATGTTGCACCCTGACCCCCTGGACAGGGGCGTAACAGACCAGTACAGTTATATTACTTTGTACTTTGCCACATTTATCTTCTTCTTAGCAAGTGTCATGCATTCTGCTTCTCCAGCGTTTTTAAGAGCTGTTGATGATGTCAAATGCAGCTTACGGCCACACCGCTCTCTAAGCGCCGGATCTCGTCCGATCTCGGCAGCCAAATAGAGCCGGGCCTGGTTAGTACTTGGTAGGAAGACCGCCTGGGAATACCAGGTGCTTTAAGCTTTTTTGCTTGGGTTTACGGGCAGCACAAGCTGGTGTTACTGCCTATTTATTCATAGAAATTGTTCTATATTTTCATCAAATTTTGTTCTTTCATTGCTGTTGTTTTGCTACTTTATTGGTTTCTCAACCATCGTGCTTCATTACTAGTAGACCATGTTAAATAAATTGTATATTTTGTAAATAGTATTAAATCTGTAGGGGTGAACTGCCATTTTCTTGGACTGTTTTCACATTAGGGAGTAAGGGTTAGCGACTGTCTTTTGGTTTGTTTATTTCTATCAGGCTAGCTAGCACTTTCTATGGGAAATGGCTTATTTTGTTTATTATGTTGGCCTTGGTTCGCCCTGAGTTGTAGTGTCATGTTTTGTTTGACACTTTCTTTCCTTTAAAATAAATATCATTCTGTTGGAACATCTCGATCCTGGATTTTGGTTTGGGGATCGGAGAGGGAACATGCTAATTTATCTTTGTATGTTGCACCCTGACCCCCTGGACAGGGGCGTAACAGACCAGTACAGTTATAGTACTTTGTACTTTGCCACATTTATCTTCTTCTTAGCATGTTTCATGCATTCTGCTTCTCCAACGTTTTTATGCAGCTTACGGCCACACCGCTCTCTAAGCGCCCGATCTCGTCCGATCTCGGCAGCCAAATAGAGCCGGGCCTGGTTAGTACTTGGTAGGAAGACCGCCTGGGAATACCAGGTGCTGTAAACTTTTTTACTTGGGTTTACGGGCAGCACAAGCTGGTGTTACTGCCTATTTATTCATAGAAATTGTTCTATATTTTCATCAAATTTTGTTCTTTCATTGCTGTTGTTTTGCTACTTTATTGGTTTCTCAACCATCGTGCTTCATTACTAGTAGACCATGTTAAATAAATTGTATATTTTGTAAATAGTATTAAATCTGTAGGGGTGAACTGCCATTTTCTTGGACTGTTTTCACATTAGGGAGTAAGGGTTAGCGACTGTCTTTTGGTTTGTTTATTTCTATCAGGCTAGCTAGCACTTTCTATGGGAAATGGCTTATTTTGTTTATTATGTTGGCCTTGGTTCGCCCTGAGTTGTAGTGTCATGTTTTGTTTGACACTTTCTTTCGTTTAAAATAAATATCATTCTGTTGGAACATCTCGATCCTGGATTTTGGTTTGGGGATCGGAGAGGGAACATGCTAATTTATCTTTGTATGTTGCACCCTGACCCCCTGGACAGGGGCGTAACAGACCAGTACAGTTATAGTACTTTGTACTTTGCCACATTTATCTTCTTCTTAGCATGTTTCATGCATTCTGCTTCTCCAACGTTTTTATGCAGCTTACGGCCACACCGCTCTCTAAGCGCCCGATCTCGTCCGATCTCGGCAGCCAAATAGAGCCGGGCCTGGTTAGTACTTGGTAGGAAGACCGCCTGGGAATACCAGGTGATGTAAGCTTTTTTGCTTGGGTTTACGGGCAGCACAAACTGGTGTTACTGTCTATTTATTCATAGAAATTGTTGTATATTTTCATCAAATTTTGTTCTTTCATTGCTGTTTTGCTACTTTATTGGTTTGTCAACCATCGTGCTTCATTACTAGTAGACCATGTTACGGTCCTGGCCATATGTGTTGTTTTTATTTTGTTGTTCTTATAGGTGCCCTGCCTGATTGGCCGGATTGGGGGGCAGTACAGGAAGCTGATTGGTCCATCCTACACTTCCTGGAGTTTTAAAAGTACGGTTCCCAACAGCTAGCGAGGCTCTTTCTGGCAGCAACACCTGTTTGCTGTTCTTGGTTTCCAAACCTTATTTAGCATTTTTGAATTGTTAGGTTTTGTGCCGTGGTTTTGTTTATAAATTGTATATTTTGTAATTCGTATTAAATCTGTAGGGGTGAACAGCCATTTTCTTTGGACTGTTTTCACATTAGGGAGTTAGGGTTAGCGACTGTCTTTTGGATTGTTTATTTCTATCAGGCTAGCTAGCACTTTCTGTGGGAAATGGCTTATTTTGTTTATTATGTTGGCCTTGGTTCGCCCTGAGTTGTAGTGTCATGTTTTGTTTGACACTTTCTTTCGTTTAAAATAAATATCATTCTGTTGGAACATCTCGATACTGGATTTTGGTTTGGGGATCGGAGAGGGAACATGCTAATTTATCTTTGTATGTTGCACCCTGACCCCCTAGACAGGGGCGTAACAGACCAGTACAGTTATAGTACTTTGTACTTTGCCACGTTTATCTTCGTCTTAGCAAGTGTCATGCATTCTGCTTCTCCAGCGTTTTTAAGAGCTGTTGATGATGTCAAATGCAGCTTACGGCCACACCGCTCTCTAAGCGCCCGATCTCGTCCGATCTCGGCAGCCAAATAGAGCCGGGCCTTGTTAGTACTTGGTAGGAAGACTGCCTGGGAATACCAGGTGCTGTAAACTTTTTTGCTTGGGTTTACGGGCAGCACAAGCTGGTGTTACTGCCTATTTATTCATAGAAATTGTTCTATATTTTCATCAAATTTTGTTCTTTCATTGCTGTTTTGCTACTTTATTGGTTTGTCAACCATCGTGCTTCATTACTAGTAGACCATGTTACGGTCCTGGCCATATGTGTTGTTTTTGATTTGTTGTTCTTATAGGTGCCCTGCCTGATTGGCCGGATTGAGGGGCAGTACAGGAAGCTGATTGGTCCATCCTACACTTCCTGGAGTTTTAAAAGTACGGTTCCCAACAGCTAGCGAGGCTCTTTCTGGCAGCAGCACCTGTTTGCTGTTCTTGGTTTCCAAACCTTATTTAGCATTTTTGAATTGTTAGGTTTTGTGCCGTGGTTTTGTTTATAAATTGTATATTTTGTAAATAGTATTAAATCTGTAGGGGTGAACAGCCATTTTCTTTGGACTGTTTTCACATTAGGGAGTTAGGGTTAGCGACTGTCTTTTGGATTGTTTATTTCTATCAGGCTAGCTAGCACTTTCTGTGGGAAATGGCTTATTTTGTTTATTATGTTGGCCTTGGTTTGCCCTGAGTTGTAGTGTCATGTTTTGTTTGACACTTTCTTTCGTTGAAAATAAATATCATTCTGTTGGAACATCTCGATACTGGAGTTTGGTTTGGGGATCGGAGAGGGAACATGTTAATTTATCTTAGTATGTTGCACCCTGACCCCCTGGACAGGGGCGTAACAGACCAGTACAGTTATAGTACTTTGTACTTTGCCACATTTATCTTCTTCTTAGCAAGTGTCATGCATTCTGCTTCTCCAGCGTTTTTAAGAGCTGTTGATGATGTCAAATGCAGCTTACGGCCACACCGCTCTCTAAGCGCCCGATCTCGGCAGCCAAATAGAGCCGGGCCTGGTTAGTACTTGGTAGGAAGACCGCCTGGGAATACCAGGTGCTGTAAACTTTTTTACTTGGGTTTACGGGCAGCACAAACTGGTGTTACTGCCTATTTATTCATAGAAATTGTTGTATATTTTCATCAAATTTTGTTCTTTCATTGTTGTTTTGCTACTTTATTGGTTTGTCAACCATCGTGCTTCATTACTAGTAGACCATGTTACGGTCCTGGCCATATGTGTTGTTTTTATTTTGTCGTTCTTATAGGTGCCCTGCCTGATTGGCCGGATTGAGGGGCAGTACAGCAAGCTGATTGGTCCATCCTACACTTCCTGGAGTTTTAAAAGTACGGTTCCCAACAGCTAGCGAGGCTCTTTCTGGCATCAGCACCTGTTTGCTGTTCTTGGTTTCCAAACCTTATTTAGCATTTTTGAATTGTTAGGTTTTGTGCCGTGGTTTTGTTTATAAATTGTATATTTTGTAAATAGTATTAAATCTGTAGGGGTGAACAGCCATTTTCTTTTGATTGTTTTCTCTTTTTTTCACATTAGGGAGTTAGGGTTAGCGACTGTCTTTTGGTTTGTTTATTTCTATCAGGCTAGCTAGCACTTTCTGTGGGAAATGGCTTATTTTGTTTATTATGTTGGCCTTGGTTCGCCCTGAGTTGTAGTGTCATGTTTTGTTTGACACTTTCTTTCGTTTAAAATAAATATCATTCTGTTGGAACATCTCGATCCTGGATTTTGGTTTGGGGATCGGAGAGGGAACATGCTAATTTATCTTTGTATGTTGCACCCTGACCCCCTGGACAGGGGCGTAACAGACCAGTACAGTTATAGTACTTTGTACTTTGCCACATTTATCTTCTTCTTAGCAAGTTTCATGCATTCTGCTTCTCCAACGTTTTTAAGAGCTGTTGATGATGTCAAATGCAGCTTACGGCCACACCGCTCTCTAAGCGCCCGATCTCGGCAGCCAAATAGAGCCGGGCCTGGTTAGTACTTGGTAGGAAGACCGCCTGGGAATACCAGGTGCTGTAAACTTTTTTACTTGGGTTTACGGGCAGCACAAGCTGGTGTTACTGCCTATTTATTCATAGAAATTGTTGTATATTTTCATCAAATTTTGTTCTTTCATTGTTGTTTTGCTACTTTATTGGTTTGTCAACCATCGTGCTTCATTACTAGTAGACCATGTTACGGTCCTGGCCATATGTGTTGTTTTTATTTTGTCGTTCTTATAGGTGCCCTGCCTGATTGGCCGGATTGAGGGGCAGTACAGGAAGCTGATTGGTCCATCCTACACTTCCTGGAGTTTTAAAAGTACGGTTCCCAACAGCTAGCGAGGCTCTTTCTGGCATCAGCACCTGTTTGCTGTTCTTGGTTTCCAAACCTTATTTAGCATTTTTGAATTGTTAGGTTTTGTGCCGTGGTTTTGTTTATAAATTGTATATTTTGTAAATAGTATTAAATCTGTAGGGGTGAACAGCCATTTTCTTTTGATTGTTTTCTCTTTTTTTCACATTAGGGAGTTAGGGTTAGCGACTGTCTTTTGGTTTGTTTATTTCTATCAGGCTAGCTAGCACTTTCTGTGGGAAATAGCTTATTTTGTTTATTATGTTGGCCTTGGTTCGCCCTGAGTTGTAGTGTCATGTTTTGTTTGACACTTTCTTTCGTTTAAAATAAATATCATTCTGTTGGAACATCTCGATCCTGGATTTTGGTTTGGGGATCGGAGAGGGAACATGCTAATTTATCTTTGTATGTTGCACCCTGACCCCCTGGACAGGGGCGTAACAGACCAGTACAGTTATAGTACTTTGTACTTTGCCACATTTATCTTCGTCTTAGCAAGTTTCATGCATTCTGCTTCTCCAACGTTTTTAAGAGCTGTTGATGATGTCAAATGCAGCTTACGGCCACACCGCTCTCTAAGCGCCCGATCTCGTCCGATCTCGGCAGCCTAATAGATCCGGGCCTGGTTAGTACTTGGTAGGAAGACCGCGTGGGAATACCAGGTGCTGTAAGCTTTTTTGCTTGGGTTTACGGGCAGCACAAGCTGGTGTTACTGCCTATTTATTCATAGAAATTGTTCTATATTTTCATCAAATTTTGTTCTCTTCATTACTGTTTTGCTACTTTATTGGTTTGTCAACCATCGTGCTTCATTACTAGTAGACCATGTTACGGTCCTGGCCATATGTGTTGTTTTTGATTTGTTGTTCTTATAGGTGCCCTGCCTGATTGGCCGGATTGAGGGGCAGTACAGGAAGCTGATTGGTCCATCCTACACTTCCTGGAGTTTTAAAAGTACGGTTCCCAACAGCTAGCGAGGCTCTTTCTGGCAGCAGCACCTGTTTGCTGTTCTTGGTTTCCAAACCTTATTTAGCATTTTTGAATTGTTAGGTTTTGTGCCGTGGTTTTGTTTATAAATTGTATATTTTGTAATTCGTATTAAATCTGTAGGGGTGAACAGCCATTTTCTTTGGACTGTTTTCACATTAGGGAGTTAGGGTTAGCGACTGTCTTTTGGATTGTTTATTTCTATCAGGCTAGCTAGCACTTTCTGTGGGAAATGGCTTATTTGTTTATTATGTTGGCCTTGGTTCGCCCTGAGTTGTAGTGTCATGTTTTGTTTGACACTTTCTTTCGTTTAAAATAAATATCATTCTGTTGGAACATCTCGATCCTGGATTTTGGTTTGGGGATCGGAGAGGGAACATGCTAATTTATCTTTGTATGTTGCACCCTGACCCCCTAGACAGGGGCGTAACAGACCAGTACAGTTATAGTACTTTGTACTTTGCCACATTTATCTTCTTCTTAGCAAGTTTCATGCATTCTGCTTCTCCAGCGTTTTTAAGAGCTGTTGATGATGTCAAATGCAGCTTAAGGCCACACCGCTCTCTAAGCGCCCGATCTCGTCCGATCTCGGCAGCCAAATAGAGCCGGGCCTGGTTAGTACTTGGTAGGAAGACCGCGTGGGAATACCAGGTGCTGTAAGCTTTTTTGCTTGGGTTTACGGGCAGCACAAGCTGGTGTTACTGCCTATTTATTCATAGAAATTGTTCTATATTTTCATCAAATTTTGTTCTTTCATTACTGTTTTGCTACTTTATTGGTTTGTCAACCATCGTGCTTCATTACTAGTAGACCATGTTACGGTCCTGGCCATATGTGTTGTTTTTATTTTGTTGTTCTTATAGGTGCCCTGCCTGATTGGCCGGATTGGGGGGCAGTACAGGAAGCTGATTGGTCCATCCTACACTTCCTGGAGTTTTAAAAGTACGGTTCCCAACAGCTAGCGAGGCTCTTTCTGGCAGCAGCACCTGTTTACTGTTCTTGGTTTCCAAACTTTATTTAGCATTTTTGAATTGTTAGGTTTTATGCCGTGGTTTTGTTTATAAATTGTATATTTTGTAAATAGTTTTAAATCTGTAGGGGTGAACAGCCATTTTCTTTTGATTGTTTTCTCTTGTTTTCACATTAGGGAGTTAGGGTTAGCGACTGTCTTTTGGTTTGTTTATTTCTATCAGGCTAGCTAGCACTTTCTATGGGAAATGGCTTATTTTGTTTATTATGTTGGCCTTGGTTCGCCCTGAGTTGTAGTGTCATGTTTTGTTTGACACTTTCTTTCGTTTAAAATAAATATCATTCTGTTGGAACATCTCGATCCTGGATTTTGGTTTGGGGATCGGAGAGGGAACATGCTAATTTATCTTTGTATGTTGCACCCTGACCCCCTGGACAGGGGCGTAACAGACCAGTACAGTTATAGTACTTTGTACTTTGCCACATTTATCTTCTTCTTAGCATGTTTCATGCATTCTGCTTCTCCAACGTTTTTATGCAGCTTACGGCCACACCGCTCTCTAAGCGCCCGATCTCGTCCGATCTCGGCAGCCAAATAGAGCCGGGCCTGGTTAGTACTTGGTAGGAAGACCGCCTGGGAATACCAGGTGATGTAAGCTTTTTTGCTTGGGTTTACGGGCAGCACAAACTGGTGTTACTGTCTATTTATTCATAGAAATTGTTGTATATTTTCATCAAATTTTGTTCTTTCATTGCTGTTTTGCTACTTTATTGGTTTGTCAACCATCGTGCTTCATTACTAGTAGACCATGTTACGGTCCTGGCCATATGTGTTGTTTTTATTTTGTTGTTCTTATAGGTGCCCTGCCTGATTGGCCGGATTGGGGGGCAGTACAGGAAGCTGATTGGTCCATCCTACACTTCCTGGAGTTTTAAAAGTACGGTTCCCAACAGCTAGCGAGGCTCTTTCTGGCAGCAACACCTGTTTGCTGTTCTTGGTTTCCAAACCTTATTTAGCATTTTTGAATTGTTAGGTTTTGTGCCGTGGTTTTGTTTATAAATTGTATATTTTGTAATTCGTATTAAATCTGTAGGGGTGAACAGCCATTTTCTTTGGACTGTTTTCACATTAGGGAGTTAGGGTTAGCGACTGTCTTTTGGATTGTTTATTTCTATCAGGCTAGCTAGCACTTTCTGTGGGAAATGGCTTATTTTGTTTATTATGTTGGCCTTGGTTCGCCCTGAGTTGTAGTGTCATGTTTTGTTTGACACTTTCTTTCGTTTAAAATAAATATCATTCTGTTGGAACATCTCGATACTGGATTTTGGTTTGGGGATCGGAGAGGGAACATGCTAATTTATCTTTGTATGTTGCACCCTGACCCCCTAGACAGGGGCGTAACAGACCAGTACAGTTATAGTACTTTGTACTTTGCCACGTTTATCTTCGTCTTAGCAAGTGTCATGCATTCTGCTTCTCCAGCGTTTTTAAGAGCTGTTGATGATGTCAAATGCAGCTTACGGCCACACCGCTCTCTAAGCGCCCGATCTCGTCCGATCTCGGCAGCCAAATAGAGCCGGGCCTTGTTAGTACTTGGTAGGAAGACTGCCTGGGAATACCAGGTGCTGTAAACTTTTTTGCTTGGGTTTACGGGCAGCACAAGCTGGTGTTTCTGCCTATTTATTCATAGAAATTGTTCTATATTTTCATCAAATTTTGTTCTTTCATTGCTGTTTTGCTACTTTATTGGTTTGTCAACCATCGTGCTTCATTACTAGTAGACCATGTTACGGTCCTGGCCATATGTGTTGTTTTTGATTTGTTGTTCTTATAGGTGCCCTGCCTGATTGGCCGGATTGAGGGGCAGTACAGGAAGCTGATTGGTCCATCCTACACTTCCTGGAGTTTTAAAAGTACGGTTCCCAACAGCTAGCGAGGCTCTTTCTGGCAGCAGCACCTGTTTGCTGTTCTTGGTTTCCAAACCTTATTTAGCATTTTTGAATTGTTAGGTTTTGTGCCGTGGTTTTGTTTATAAATTGTATATTTTGTAAATAGTATTAAATCTGTAGGGGTGAACAGCCATTTTCTTTGGACTGTTTTCACATTAGGGAGTTAGGGTTAGCGACTGTCTTTTGGATTGTTTATTTCTATCAGGCTAGCTAGCACTTTCTGTGGGAAATGGCTTATTTTGTTTATTATGTTGGCCTTGGTTTGCCCTGAGTTGTAGTGTCATGTTTTGTTTGACACTTTCTTTCGTTGAAAATAAATATCATTCTGTTGGAACATCTCGATACTGGAGTTTGGTTTGGGGATCGGAGAGGGAACATGTTAATTTATCTTAGTATGTTGCACCCTGACCCCCTGGACAGGGGCGTAACAGACCAGTACAGTTATAGTACTTTGTACTTTGCCACATTTATCTTCTTCTTAGCAAGTGTCATGCATTCTGCTTCTCCAGCGTTTTTAAAAGCTGTTGATGATGTCAAATGCAGCTTACGGCCACACCGCTCTCTAAGCGCCCGATCTCGGCAGCCAAATAGAGCCGGGCCTGGTTAGTACTTGGTAGGAAGACCGCCTGGGAATACCAGGTGCTGTAAACTTTTTTACTTGGGTTTACGGGCAGCACAAACTGGTGTTACTGCCTATTTATTCATAGAAATTGTTGTATATTTTCATCAAATTTTGTTCTTTCATTGTTGTTTTGCTACTTTATTGGTTTGTCAACCATCGTGCTTCATTACTAGTAGACCATGTTACGGTCCTGGCCATATGTGTTGTTTTTATTTTGTCGTTCTTATAGGTGCCCTGCCTGATTGGCCGGATTGAGGGGCAGTACAGGAAGCTGATTGGTCCATCCTACACTTCCTGGAGTTTTAAAAGTACGGTTCCCAACAGCTAGCGAGGCTCTTTCTGGCATCAGCACCTGTTTGCTGTTCTTGGTTTCCAAACCTTATTTAGCATTTTTGAATTGTTAGGTTTTGTGCCGTGGTTTTGTTTATAAATTGTATATTTTGTAAATAGTATTAAATCTGTAGGGGTGAACAGCCATTTTCTTTTGATTGTTTTCTCTTTTTTTCACATTAGGGAGTTAGGGTTAGCGACTGTCTTTTGGTTTGTTTATTTCTATCAGGCTAGCTAGCACTTTCTGTGGGAAATGGCTTATTTTGTTTATTATGTTGGCCTTGGTTCGCCCTGAGTTGTAGTGTCATGTTTTGTTTGACACTTTCTTTCGTTTAAAATAAATATCATTCTGTTGGAACATCTCGATCCTGGATTTTGGTTTGGGGATCGGAGAGGGAACATGCTAATTTATCTTTGTATGTTGCACCCTGACCCCCTGGACAGGGGCGTAACAGACCAGTACAGTTATAGTACTTTGTACTTTGCCACATTTATCTTCGTCTTAGCAAGTTTCATGCATTCTGCTTCTCCAACGTTTTTAAGAGCTGTTGATGATGTCAAATGCAGCTTACGGCCACACCGCTCTCTAAGCGCCCGATCTCGTCCGATCTCGGCAGCCTAATAGATCCGGGCCTGGTTAGTACTTGGTAGGAAGACCGCGTGGGAATACCAGGTGCTGTAAGCTTTTTTGCTTGGGTTTACGGGCAGCACAAGCTGGTGTTACTGCCTATTTATTCATAGAAATTGTTCTATATTTTCATAAAATTTTGTTCTCTTCATTACTGTTTTGCTACTTTATTGGTTTGTCAACCATCGTGCTTCATTACTAGTAGACCATGTTACGGTCCTGGCCATATGTGTTGTTTTTGATTTGTTGTTCTTATAGGTGCCCTGCCTGATTGGCCGGATTGAGGGGCAGTACAGGAAGCTGATTGGTCCATCCTACACTTCCTGGAGTTTTAAAAGTACGGTTCCCAACAGCTAGCGAGGCTCTTTCTGGCAGCAGCACCTGTTTGCTGTTCTTGGTTTCCAAACCTTATTTAGCATTTTTGAATTGTTAGGTTTTGTGCCGTGGTTTTGTTTATAAATTGTATATTTTGTAAATAGTATTAAATCTGTAGGGGTGAACAGCCATTTTCTTTGGACTGTTTTCACATTAGGGAGTTAGGGTTAGCGACTGTCTTTTGGATTGTTTATTTCTATCAGGCTAGCTAGCACTTTCTGTGGGAAATGGCTTATTTGTTTATTATGTTGGCCTTGGTTCGCCCTGAGTTGTAGTGTCATGTTTTGTTTGACACTTTCTTTCGTTTAAAATAAATATCATTCTGTTGGAACATCTCGATCCTGGATTTTGGTTTGGGGATCGGAGAGGGAACATGCTAATTTATCTTTGTATGTTGCACCCTGACCCCCTAGACAGGGGCGTAACAGACCAGTACAGTTATAGTACTTTGTACTTTGCCACATTTATCTTCTTCTTAGCAAGTTTCATGCATTCTGCTTCTCCAGCGTTTTTAAGAGCTGTTGATGATGTCAAATGCAGCTTACGGCCACACCGCTCTCTAAGCGCCCGATCTCGTCCGATCTCGGCAGCCAAATAGAGCCGGGCCTGGTTAGTACTTGGTAGGAAGACCGCGTGGGAATACCAGGTGCTGTAAGCTTTTTTGCTTGGGTTTACGGGCAGCACAAGCTGGTGTTACTGCCTATTTATTCATAGAAATTGTTCTATATTTTCATCAAATTTTGTTCTTTCATTACTGTTTTGCTACTTTATTGGTTTGTCAACCATCGTGCTTCATTACTAGTAGACCATGTTACGGTCCTGGCCATATGTGTTGTTTTTATTTTGTTGTTCTTATAGGTGCCCTGCCTGATTGGCCGGATTGGGGGGCAGTACAGGAAGCTGATTGGTCCATCCTACACTTCCTGGAGTTTTAAAAGTACGGTTCCCAACAGCTAGCGAGGCTCTTTCTGGCAGCAGCACCTGTTTACTGTTCTTGGTTTCCAAACTTTATTTAGCATTTTTGAATTGTTAGGTTTTATGCCGTGGTTTTGTTTATAAATTGTATATTTTGTAAATAGTTTTAAATCTGTAGGGGTGAACAGCCATTTTCTTTTGATTGTTTTCTCTTGTTTTCACATTAGGGAGTTAGGGTTAGCGACTGTCTTTTGGTTTGTTTATTTCTATCAGGCTAGCTAGCACTTTCTGTGGGAAATGGCTTATTTTGTTTATTATGTTGGCCTTGGTTCGCCCTGAGTTGTAGTGTCATGTTTTGTTTGACACTTTCTTTCGTTTAAAATAAATATCATTCTGTTGGAACATCTCGATCCTGGATTTTGGTTTGGGGATCGGAGAGTGAACATGCTAATTTATCTTTGTATGTTGCACCCTGACCCCCTGGACAGGGGCGTAACAGACCAGTACAGTTATAGTACTTTGTACTTTGCCACATTTATCTTCTTCTTAGCAAGTTTCATGCATTCTGCTTTTCCAACGTTTTTAAGAGCTGTTGATGATGTCAAATGCAGCTTACGGCCACACCGCTCTCTAAGCGCCCGATCTCGGCAGCCAAATAGAGCCGGGCCTGGTTAGTACTTGGTAGGAAGACCGCCTGGGAATACCAGGTGCTCTAAGATTTTTTTCTTGGGTTTACGGGCAGCACAAGCTGGTGTTACTGCCTATTTATTCATAGAAATTGTTCTATATTTTCATCAAATTTTGTTCTTTCATTGCTGTTTTGCTACTTTATTGGTTTTTCAACCATCGTGCTTCATTACTAGTAGACCATGTTACGGTCCTGGCCATATGTGTTGTTTTTATTTTCTCGTTCTTATAGGTGCCCTGCCTGATTGGCCGGATTGAGGGGCAGTACAGGAAGCTGATTGGTCCATCCTACACTTCCTGGAGTTTTAAAAGTACGGTTCCCAACAGCTAGCGAGGCTCTTTCTGGCAGCAGCACCTGTTTGCTGTTCTTGGTTTCCAAACCTTATTTAGCATTTTTGAATTGTTAGGTTTTGTGCCGTGGTTTTGTTTATAAATTGTATATTTTGTAATTCGTATTAAATCTGTAGGGGTGAACAGCCATTTTCTTTTGATTGTTTTCTCTTGTTTTCACATTAGGGAGTTAGGGTTAGCGACTGTCTTTTGGTTTGTTTATTTCTATCAGGCTAGCTAGCACTTTCTGTGGGAAATGGCTTATTTTGTTTATTATGTTGGCCTTGGTTCGCCCTGAGTTGTAGTGTCATGTTTTGTTTGACACTTTCTTTCGTTTAAAATAAATATCATTCTGTTGGAACATCTCGATCCTGGATTTTGGTTTGGGGATCGGAGAGTGAACATGCTAATTTATCTTTGTATGTTGCACCCTGACCCCCTAGACAGGGGCGTAACAGACCAGTACAGTTATAGTACTTTGTACTTTGCCACATTTATCTTCTTCTTAGCAAGTTTCATGCATTCTGCTTCTCCAACATTTTTAAGAGCTGTTGATGATGTCAAATGCAGCTTACGGCCACACCGCTCTCTAAGCGCCCGATCCCGCCGATCTCGGCAGCCAAATAGAGCCGGGCCTGGTTAGTACTTGGTAGGAAGACCGCCTGGGAATACCAGGTGCTGTAAGCTTTTTTGCTTGGGTTTACGGGCAGCACAAGCTGGTGTGACTGCCTATTTATTCATAGAAATTGTTCTATATTTTTATCAAATTTTGTTCTTTCATTGCTGTTTTGCTACTTTATTGGTTTGTCAACCATCGTGCTTCATTACTTGTAGACCATGTTACGGTCCTGGCCATATGTGTTGTTTTTATTTTGTTGTTCTTATAGGTGCCCTGCCTGATTGGCCGGGTTGGGGGGCAGTACAGGAAGCTGATTGGTCCATCCTACACTTCCTGGAGTTTTAAAAGTACGGTTCCCAACAGCTAGCGAGGCTCTTTCTGGCAGCAACACCTGTTTGCTGTTCTTGGTTTCCAAACCTTATTTAGCATTTTTGAATTGTTAGGTTTTGTGCCGTGGTTTTGTTTATAAATTGTATATTTTGTAATTCGTATTAAATCTGTAGGGGTGAACAGCCATTTTCTTTGGACTGTTTTCACATTAGGGAGTTAGGGTTAGCGACTGTCTTTTGGATTGTTTATTTCTATCAGGCTAGCTAGCACTTTCTGTGGGAAATGGCTTATTTGTTTATTATGTTGGCCTTGGTTCGCCCTGAGTTGTAGTGTCATGTTTTGTTTGACACTTTCTTTCGTTTAAAATAAATATCATTCTGTTGGAACATCTCGATCCTGGATTTTGGTTTGGGGATCGGAGAGGGAACATGCTAATTTATCTTTGTATGTTGCACCCTGACCCCCTAGACAGGGGCGTAACAGACCAGTACAGTTATAGTACTTTGTACTTTGCCACATTTATCTTCTTCTTAGCAAGTTTCATGCATTCTGCTTCTCCAGCGTTTTTAAGAGCTGTTGATGATGTCAAATGCAGCTTACGGCCACACCGCTCTCTAAGCGCCCGATCTCGTCCGATCTCGGCAGCCAAATAGAGCCGGGCCTGGTTAGTACTTGGTAGGAAGACCGCCTGGGAATACCAGGTGATGTAAGCTTTTTTGCTTGGGTTTACGGGCAGCACAAACTGGTGTTACTGTCTATTTATTCATAGAAATTGTTGTATATTTTCATCAAATTTTGTTCTTTCATTGCTGTTTTGCTACTTTATTGGTTTGTCAACCATCGTGCTTCATTACTAGTAGACCATGTTACGGTCCTGGCCATATGTGTTGTTTTTATTTTGTTGTTCTTATAGGTGCCCTGCCTGATTGGCCGGATTGGGGGGCAGTACAGGAAGCTGATTGGTCCATCCTACACTTCCTGGAGTTTTAAAAGTACGGTTCCCAACAGCTAGCGAGGCTCTTTCTGGCAGCAACACCTGTTTGCTGTTCTTGGTTTCCAAACCTTATTTAGCATTTTTGAATTGTTAGGTTTTGTGCCGTGGTTTTGTTTATAAATTGTATATTTTGTAATTCGTATTAAATCTGTAGGGGTGAACAGCCATTTTCTTTGGACTGTTTTCACATTAGGGAGTTAGGGTTAGCGACTGTCTTTTGGATTGTTTATTTCTATCAGGCTAGCTAGCACTTTCTGTGGGAAATGGCTTATTTTGTTTATTATGTTGGCCTTGGTTCGCCCTGAGTTGTAGTGTCATGTTTTGTTTGACACTTTCTTTCGTTTAAAATAAATATCATTCTGTTGGAACATCTCGATACTGGATTTTGGTTTGGGGATCGGAGAGGGAACATGCTAATTTATCTTTGTATGTTGCACCCTGACCCCCTAGACAGGGGCGTAACAGACCAGTACAGTTATAGTACTTTGTACTTTGCCACGTTTATCTTCGTCTTAGCAAGTGTCATGCATTCTGCTTCTCCAGCGTTTTTAAGAGCTGTTGATGATGTCAAATGCAGCTTACGGCCACACCGCTCTCTAAGCGCCCGATCTCGTCCGATCTCGGCAGCCAAATAGAGCCGGGCCTTGTTAGTACTTGGTAGGAAGACTGCCTGGGAATACCAGGTGCTGTAAACTTTTTTGCTTGGGTTTACGGGCAGCACAAGCTGGTGTTTCTGCCTATTTATTCATAGAAATTGTTCTATATTTTCATCAAATTTTGTTCTTTCATTGCTGTTTTGCTACTTTATTGGTTTGTCAACCATCGTGCTTCATTACTAGTAGACCATGTTACGGTCCTGGCCATATGTGTTGTTTTTGATTTGTTGTTCTTATAGGTGCCCTGCCTGATTGGCCGGATTGAGGGGCAGTACAGGAAGCTGATTGGTCCATCCTACACTTCCTGGAGTTTTAAAAGTACGGTTCCCAACAGCTAGCGAGGCTCTTTCTGGCAGCAGCACCTGTTTGCTGTTCTTGGTTTCCAAACCTTATTTAGCATTTTTGAATTGTTAGGTTTTGTGCCGTGGTTTTGTTTATAAATTGTATATTTTGTAAATAGTATTAAATCTGTAGGGGTGAACAGCCATTTTCTTTGGACTGTTTTCACATTAGGGAGTTAGGGTTAGCGACTGTCTTTTGGATTGTTTATTTCTATCAGGCTAGCTAGCACTTTCTGTGGGAAATGGCTTATTTTGTTTATTATGTTGGCCTTGGTTTGCCCTGAGTTGTAGTGTCATGTTTTGTTTGACACTTTCTTTCGTTGAAAATAAATATCATTCTGTTGGAACATCTCGATACTGGAGTTTGGTTTGGGGATCGGAGAGGGAACATGTTAATTTATCTTAGTATGTTGCACCCTGACCCCCTGGACAGGGGCGTAACAGACCAGTACAGTTATAGTACTTTGTACTTTGCCACATTTATCTTCTTCTTAGCAAGTGTCATGCATTCTGCTTCTCCAGCGTTTTTAAAAGCTGTTGATGATGTCAAATGCAGCTTACGGCCACACCGCTCTCTAAGCGCCCGATCTCGGCAGCCAAATAGAGCCGGGCCTGGTTAGTACTTGGTAGGAAGACCGCCTGGGAATACCAGGTGCTGTAAACTTTTTTACTTGGGTTTACGGGCAGCACAAACTGGTGTTACTGCCTATTTATTCATAGAAATTGTTGTATATTTTCATCAAATTTTGTTCTTTCATTGTTGTTTTGCTACTTTATTGGTTTGTCAACCATCGTGCTTCATTACTAGTAGACCATGTTACGGTCCTGGCCATATGTGTTGTTTTTATTTTGTCGTTCTTATAGGTGCCCTGCCTGATTGGCCGGATTGAGGGGCAGTACAGGAAGCTGATTGGTCCATCCTACACTTCCTGGAGTTTTAAAAGTACGGTTCCCAACAGCTAGCGAGGCTCTTTCTGGCATCAGCACCTGTTTGCTGTTCTTGGTTTCCAAACCTTATTTAGCATTTTTGAATTGTTAGGTTTTGTGCCGTGGTTTTGTTTATAAATTGTATATTTTGTAAATAGTATTAAATCTGTAGGGGTGAACAGCCATTTTCTTTTGATTGTTTTCTCTTTTTTTCACATTAGGGAGTTAGGGTTAGCGACTGTCTTTTGGTTTGTTTATTTCTATCAGGCTAGCTAGCACTTTCTGTGGGAAATGGCTTATTTTGTTTATTATGTTGGCCTTGGTTCGCCCTGAGTTGTAGTGTCATGTTTTGTTTGACACTTTCTTTCGTTTAAAATAAATATCATTCTGTTGGAACATCTCGATCCTGGATTTTGGTTTGGGGATCGGAGAGGGAACATGCTAATTTATCTTTGTATGTTGCACCCTGACCCCCTGGACAGGGGCGTAACAGACCAGTACAGTTATAGTACTTTGTACTTTGCCACATTTATCTTCGTCTTAGCAAGTTTCATGCATTCTGCTTCTCCAACGTTTTTAAGAGCTGTTGATGATGTCAAATGCAGCTTACGGCCACACCGCTCTCTAAGCGCCCGATCTCGTCCGATCTCGGCAGCCTAATAGATCCGGGCCTGGTTAGTACTTGGTAGGAAGACCGCGTGGGAATACCAGGTGCTGTAAGCTTTTTTGCTTGGGTTTACGGGCAGCACAAGCTGGTGTTACTGCCTATTTATTCATAGAAATTGTTCTATATTTTCATCAAATTTTGTTCTCTTCATTACTGTTTTGCTACTTTATTGGTTTGTCAACCATCGTGCTTCATTACTAGTAGACCATGTTACGGTCCTGGCCATATGTGTTGTTTTTGATTTGTTGTTCTTATAGGTGCCCTGCCTGATTGGCCGGATTGAGGGGCAGTACAGGAAGCTGATTGGTCCATCCTACACTTCCTGGAGTTTTAAAAGTACGGTTCCCAACAGCTAGCGAGGCTCTTTCTGGCAGCAGCACCTGTTTGCTGTTCTTGGTTTCCAAACCTTATTTAGCATTTTTGAATTGTTAGGTTTTGTGCCGTGGTTTTGTTTATAAATTGTATATTTTGTAAATAGTATTAAATCTGTAGGGGTGAACAGCCATTTTCTTTGGACTGTTTTCACATTAGGGAGTTAGGGTTAGCGACTGTCTTTTGGATTGTTTATTTCTATCAGGCTAGCTAGCACTTTCTGTGGGAAATGGCTTATTTGTTTATTATGTTGGCCTTGGTTCGCCCTGAGTTGTAGTGTCATGTTTTGTTTGACACTTTCTTTCGTTTAAAATAAATATCATTCTGTTGGAACATCTCGATCCTGGATTTTGGTTTGGGGATCGGAGAGGGAACATGCTAATTTATCTTTGTATGTTGCACCCTGACCCCCTAGACAGGGGCGTAACAGACCAGTACAGTTATAGTACTTTGTACTTTGCCACATTTATCTTCTTCTTAGCAAGTTTCATGCATTCTGCTTCTCCAGCGTTTTTAAGAGCTGTTGATGATGTCAAATGCAGCTTACGGCCACACCGCTCTCTAAGCGCCCGATCTCGTCCGATCTCGGCAGCCAAATAGAGCCGGGCCTGGTTAGTACTTGGTAGGAAGACCGCGTGGGAATACCAGGTGCTGTAAGCTTTTTTGCTTGGGTTTACGGGCAGCACAAGCTGGTTTTACTGCCTATTTATTCATAGAAATTGTTCTATATTTTCATCAAATTTTGTTCTTTCATTACTGTTTTGCTACTTTATTGGTTTGTCAACCATCGTGCTTCATTACTAGTAGACCATGTTACGGTCCTGGCCATATGTGTTGTTTTTATTTTGTTGTTCTTATAGGTGCCCTGCCTGATTGGCCGGATTGGGGGGCAGTACAGGAAGCTGATTGGTCCATCCTACACTTCCTGGAGTTTTAAAAGTACGGTTCCCAACAGCTAGCGAGGCTCTTTCTGGCAGCAGCACCTGTTTACTGTTCTTGGTTTCCAAACTTTATTTAGCATTTTTGAATTGTTAGGTTTTATGCCGTGGTTTTGTTTATAAATTGTATATTTTGTAAATAGTTTTAAATCTGTAGGGGTGAACAGCCATTTTCTTTTGATTGTTTTCTCTTATTTTCACATTAGGGAGTTAGGGTTAGCGACTGTCTTTTGGTTTGTTTATTTCTATCAGGCTAGCTAGCACTTTCTGTGGGAAATGGCTTATTTTGTTTATTATGTTGGCCTTGGTTCGCCCTGAGTTGTAGTGTCATGTTTTGTTTGACACTTTCTTTCGTTTAAAATAAATATCATTCTGTTGGAACATCTCGATACTGGAGTTTGGTTTGGGGATCGGAGAGGGAACATGCTAATTTATCTTTGTATGTTGCACCCTGACCCCCTGGACAGGGGCGTAACAGACCAGTACAGTTATATTACTTTGTACTTTGCCACATTTATCTTCTTCTTAGCAAGTGTCATGCATTCTGCTTCTCCAGCGTTTTTAAGAGCTGTTGATGATGTCAAATGCAGCTTACGGCCACACCGCTCTGTAAGCGCCGGATCTCGTCCGATCTCGGCAGCCAAATAGAGCCGGGCCTGGTTAGTACTTGGTAGGAAGACCGCCTGGGAATACCAGGTGCTTTAAGCTTTTTTGCTTGGGTTTACGGGCAGCACAAGCTGGTGTTACTGCCTATTTATTCATAGAAATTGTTCTATATTTTCATCAAATTTTGTTCTTTCATTGCTGTTGTTTTGCTACTTTATTGGTTTCTCAACCATCGTGCTTCATTACTAGTAGACCATGTTAAATAAATTGTATATTTTGTAAATAGTATTAAATCTGTAGGGGTGAACTGCCATTTTCTTGGACTGTTTTCACATTAGGGAGTAAGGGTTAGCGACTGTCTTTTGGTTTGTTTATTTCTATCAGGCTAGCTAGCACTTTCTATGGGAAATGGCTTATTTTGTTTATTATGTTGGCCTTGGTTCGCCCTGAGTTGTAGTGTCATGTTTTGTTTGACACTTTCTTTCGTTTAAAATAAATATCATTCTGTTGGAACATCTCGATCCTGGATTTTGGTTTGGGGATCGGAGAGGGAACATGCTAATTTATCTTTGTATGTTGCACCCTGACCCCCTGGACAGGGGCGTAACAGACCAGTACAGTTATAGTACTTTGTACTTTGCCACATTTATCTTCTTCTTAGCATGTTTCATGCATTCTGCTTCTCCAACGTTTTTATGCAGCTTACGGCCACACCGCTCTCTAAGCGCCCGATCTCGTCCGATCTTGGCAGCCAAATAGAGCCGGGCCTGGTTAGTACTTGGTAGGAAGACCGCCTGGGAATACCAGGTGATGTAAGCTTTTTTGCTTGGGTTTACGGGCAGCACAAACTGGTGTTACTGTCTATTTATTCATAGAAATTGTTGTATATTTTCATCAAATTTTGTTCTTTCATTGCTGTTTTGCTACTTTATTGGTTTGTCAACCATCGTGCTTCATTACTAGTAGACCATGTTACGGTCCTGGCCATATGTGTTGTTTTTATTTTGTTGTTCTTATAGGTGCCCTGCCTGATTGGCCGGATTGGGGGGCAGTACAGGAAGCTGATTGGTCCATCCTACACTTCCTGGAGTTTTAAAAGTACGGTTCCCAACAGCTAGCGAGGCTCTTTCTGGCAGCAACACCTGTTTGCTGTTCTTGGTTTCCAAACCTTATTTAGCATTTTTGAATTGTTAGGTTTTGTGCCGTGGTTTTGTTTATAAATTGTATATTTTGTAATTCGTATTAAATCTGTAGGGGTGAACAGCCATTTTCTTTTGATTGTTTTCTCTTTTTTTCACATTAGGGAGTTAGGGTTAGCGACTGTCTTTTGGTTTGTTTATTTCTATCAGGCTAGCTAGCACTTTCTGTGGGAAATGGCTTATTTTGTTTATTATGTTGGCCTTGGTTCGCCCTGAGTTGTAGTGTCATGTTTTGTTTGACACTTTCTTTCGTTTAAAATAAATATCATTCTGTTGGAACATCTCGATCCTGGATTTTGGTTTGGGGATCGGAGAGGGAACATGCTAATTTATCTTTGTATGTTGCACCCGACCCCCTAGACAGGGGCGTAACAGACCAGTACAGTTATAGTACTTTGTACTTTGCCACATTTATCTTCTTCTTAGCAAGTTTCATGCATTCTGCTTCTCCAGCGTTTTTAAGAGCTGTTGATGATGTCAAATGCAGCTTACGGCCACACCGCTCTCTAAGCGCCCGATCTCGTCCGATCTCGGCAGCCAAATAGAGCCGGGCCTGGTTAGTACTTGGTAGGAAGACCGCGTGGGAATACCAGGTGCTGTAAGCTTTTTTGCTTGGGTTTACGGGCAGCACAAGCTGGTGTTACTGCCTATTTATTCATAGAAATTGTTCTATATTTTCATCAAATTTTGTTCTTTCATTACTGTTTTGCTACTTTATTGGTTTGTCAACCATCGTGCTTCATTACTAGTAGACCATGTTACGGTCCTGGCCATATGTGTTGTTTTTATTTTGTTGTTCTTATAGGTGCCCTGCCTGATTGGCCGGATTGGGGGGCAGTACAGGAAGCTGATTGGTCCATCCTACACTTCCTGGAGTTTTAAAAGTACGGTTCCCAACAGCTAGCGAGGCTCTTTCTGGCAGCAGCACCTGTTTACTGTTCTTGGTTTCCAAACTTTATTTAGCATTTTTGAATTGTTAGGTTTTATGCCGTGGTTTTGTTTATAAATTGTATATTTTGTAAATAGTTTTAAATCTGTAGGGGTGAACAGCCATTTTCTTTTGATTGTTTTCTCTTGTTTTCACATTAGGGAGTTAGGGTTAGCGACTGTCTTTTGGTTTGTTTATTTCTATCAGGCTAGCTAGCACTTTCTGTGGGAAATGGCTTATTTTGTTTATTATGTTGGCCTTGGTTCGCCCTGAGTTGTAGTGTCATGTTTTGTTTGACACTTTCTTTCGTTTAAAATAAATATCATTCTGTTGGAACATCTCGATCCTGGATTTTGGTTTGGGGATCGGAGAGTGAACATGCTAATTTATCTTTGTATGTTGCACCCTGACCCCCTGGACAGGGGCGTAACAGACCAGTACAGTTATAGTACTTTGTACTTTGCCACATTTATCTTCTTCTTAGCAAGTTTCATGCATTCTGCTTTTCCAACGTTTTTAAGAGCTGTTGATGATGTCAAATGCAGCTTACGGCCACACCGCTCTCTAAGCGCCCGATCTCGGCAGCCAAATAGAGCCGGGCCTGGTTAGTACTTGGTAGGAAGACCGCCTGGGAATACCAGGTGCTCTAAGATTTTTTTCTTGGGTTTACGGGCAGCACAAGCTGGTGTTACTGCCTATTTATTCATAGAAATTGTTCTATATTTTCATCAAATTTTGTTCTTTCATTGCTGTTTTGCTACTTTATTGGTTTTTCAACCATCGTGCTTCATTACTAGTAGACCATGTTACGGTCCTGGCCATATGTGTTGTTTTTATTTTCTCGTTCTTATAGGTGCCCTGCCTGATTGGCCGGATTGAGGGGCAGTACAGGAAGCTGATTGGTCCATCCTACACTTCCTGGAGTTTTAAAAGTACGGTTCCCAACAGCTAGCGAGGCTCTTTCTGGCAGCAGCACCTGTTTGCTGTTCTTGGTTTCCAAACCTTATTTAGCATTTTTGAATTGTTAGGTTTTGTGCCGTGGTTTTGTTTATAAATTGTATATTTTGTAATTCGTATTAAATCTGTAGGGGTGAACAGCCATTTTCTTTTGATTGTTTTCTCTTGTTTTCACATTAGGGAGTTAGGGTTAGCGACTGTCTTTTGGTTTGTTTATTTCTATCAGGCTAGCTAGCACTTTCTGTGGGAAATGGCTTATTTTGTTTATTATGTTGGCCTTGGTTCGCCCTGAGTTGTAGTGTCATGTTTTGTTTGACACTTTCTTTCGTTTAAAATAAATATCATTCTGTTGGAACATCTCGATCCTGGATTTTGGTTTGGGGATCGGAGAGTGAACATGCTAATTTATCTTTGTATGTTGCACCCTGACCCCCTAGACAGGGGCGTAACAGACCAGTACAGTTATAGTACTTTGTACTTTGCCACATTTATCTTCTTCTTAGCAAGTTTCATGCATTCTGCTTCTCCAACATTTTTAAGAGCTGTTGATGATGTCAAATGCAGCTTACGGCCACACCGCTCTCTAAGCGCCCGATCCCGCCGATCTCGGCAGCCAAATAGAGCCGGGCCTGGTTAGTACTTGGTAGGAAGACCGCCTGGGAATACCAGGTGCTGTAAGCTTTTTTGCTTGGGTTTACGGGCAGCACAAGCTGGTGTGACTGCCTATTTATTCATAGAAATTGTTCTATATTTTTATCAAATTTTGTTCTTTCATTGCTGTTTTGCTACTTTATTGGTTTGTCAACCATTGTGCTTCATTACTTGTAGACCATGTTACGGTCCTGGCCATATGTGTTGTTTTTATTTTGTTGTTCTTATAGGTGCCCTGCCTGATTGGCCGGGTTGGGGGGCAGTACAGGAAGCTGATTGGTCCATCCTACACTTCCTGGAGTTTTAAAAGTACGGTTCCCAACAGCTAGCGAGGCTCTTTCTGGCAGCAACACCTGTTTGCTGTTCTTGGTTTCCAAACCTTATTTAGCATTTTTGAATTGTTAGGTTTTGTGCCGTGGTTTTGTTTATAAATTGTATATTTTGTAATTCGTATTAAATCTGTAGGGGTGGACAGCCATTTTCTTTGGACTGTTTTCACATTAGGGAGTTAGGGTTAGCGACTGTCTTTTGGATTGTTTATTTCTATCAGGCTAGCTAGCACTTTCTGTGGGAAATGGCTTATTTGTTTATTATGTTGGCCTTGGTTCGCCCTGAGTTGTAGTGTCATGTTTTGTTTGACACTTTCTTTCGTTTAAAATAAATATCATTCTGTTGGAACATCTCGATCCTGGATTTTGGTTTGGGGATCGGAGAGGGAACATGCTAATTTATCTTTGTATGTTGCACCCTGACCCCCTAGACAGGGGCGTAACAGACCAGTACAGTTATAGTACTTTGTACTTTGCCACATTTATCTTCTTCTTAGCAAGTTTCATGCATTCTGCTTCTCCAGCGTTTTTAAGAGCTGTTGATGATGTCAAATGCAGCTTACGGCCACACCGCTCTCTAAGCGCCCGATCTCGTCCGATCTCGGCAGCCAAATAGAGCCGGGCCTGGTTAGTACTTGGTAGGAAGACCGCGTGGGAATACCAGGTGCTGTAAGCTTTTTTGCTTGGGTTTACGGGCAGCACAAGCTGGTGTTACTGCCTATTTATTCATAGAAATTGTTCTATATTTTCATCAAATTTTGTTCTTTCATTACTGTTTTGCTACTTTATTGGTTTGTCAACCATCGTGCTTCATTACTAGTAGACCATGTTACGGTCCTGGCCATATGTGTTGTTTTTATTTTGTTGTTCTTATAGGTGCCCTGCCTGATTGGCCGGATTGGGGGGCAGTACAGGAAGCTGATTGGTCCATCCTACACTTCCTGGAGTTTTAAAAGTACGGTTCCCAACAGCTAGCGAGGCTCTTTCTGGCAGCAGCACCTGTTTACTGTTCTTGGTTTCCAAACTTTATTTAGCATTTTTGAATTGTTAGGTTTTATGCCGTGGTTTTGTTTATAAATTGTATATTTTGTAAATAGTTTTAAATCTGTAGGGGTGAACAGCCATTTTCTTTTGATTGTTTTCTCTTGTTTTCACATTAGGGAGTTAGGGTTAGCGACTGTCTTTTGGTTTGTTTATTTCTATCAGGCTAGCTAGCACTTTCTGTGGGAAATGGCTTATTTTGTTTATTATGTTGGCCTTGGTTCGCCCTGAGTTGTAGTGTCATGTTTTGTTTGACACTTTCTTTCGTTTAAAATAAATATCATTCTGTTGGAACATCTCGATACTGGAGTTTGGTTTGGGGATCGGAGAGGGAACATGCTAATTTATCTTTGTATGTTGCACCCTGACCCCCTGGACAGGGGCGTAACAGACCAGTACAGTTATATTACTTTGTACTTTGCCACATTTATCTTCTTCTTAGCAAGTGTCATGCATTCTGCTTCTCCAGCGTTTTTAAGAGCTGTTGATGATGTCAAATGCAGCTTACGGCCACACCGCTCTGTAAGCGCCGGATCTCGTCCGATCTCGGCAGCCAAATAGAGCCGGGCCTGGTTAGTAGTTGGTAGGAAGACCGCCTGGGAATACCAGGTGCTTTAAGCTTTTTTGCTTGGGTTTACGGGCAGCACAAGCTGGTGTTACTGCCTATTTATTCATAGAAATTGTTCTATATTTTCATCAAATTTTGTTCTTTCATTGCTGTTGTTTTGCTACTTTATTGGTTTCTCAACCATCGTGCTTCATTACTAGTAGACCATGTTAAATAAATTGTATATTTTGTAAATAGTATTAAATCTGTAGGGGTGAACTGCCATTTTCTTGGACTGTTTTCACATTAGGGAGTAAGGGTTAGCGACTGTCTTTTGGTTTGTTTATTTCTATCAGGCTAGCTAGCACTTTCTATGGGAAATGGCTTATTTTGTTTATTATGTTGGCCTTGGTTCGCCCTGAGTTGT
The DNA here is from genome assembly GCF_033026475.1 of Channa argus. NCBI lineage: Eukaryota > Metazoa > Chordata > Actinopteri > Anabantiformes > Channidae > Channa > Channa argus. The sequence goes on from NW_027125223.1 coordinate 467,541, forward strand.
AGTGTCATGTTTTGTTTGACACTTTCTTTCGTTTAAAATAAATATCATTCTGTTGGAACATCTCGATCCTGGATTTTGGTTTGGGGATCGGAGAGGGAACATGCTAATTTATCTTTGTATGTTGCACCCTGACCCCCTGGACAGGGGCGTAACAGACCAGTACAGTTATAGTACTTTGTACTTTGCCACATTTATCTTCTTCTTAGCATGTTTCATGCATTCTGCTTCTCCAACGTTTTTATGCAGCTTACGGCCACACCGCTCTCTAAGCGCCCGATCTCGTCCGATCTCGGCAGCCAAATAGAGCCGGGCCTGGTTAGTACTTGGTAGGAAGACCGCCTGGGAATACCAGGTGATGTAAGCTTTTTTGCTTGGGTTTACGGGCAGCACAAACTGGTGTTACTGTCTATTTATTCATAGAAATTGTTGTATATTTTCATCAAATTTTGTTCTTTCATTGCTGTTTTGCTACTTTATTGGTTTGTCAACCATCGTGCTTCATTACTAGTAGACCATGTTACGGTCCTGGCCATATGTGTTGTTTTTATTTTGTTGTTCTTATAGGTGCCCTGCCTGATTGGCCGGATTGGGGGGCAGTACAGGAAGCTGATTGGTCCATCCTACACTTCCTGGAGTTTTAAAAGTACGGTTCCCAACAGCTAGCGAGGCTCTTTCTGGCAGCAACACCTGTTTGCTGTTCTTGGTTTCCAAACCTTATTTAGCATTTTTGAATTGTTAGGTTTTGTGCCGTGGTTTTGTTTATAAATTGTATATTTTGTAATTCGTATTAAATCTGTAGGGGTGAACAGCCATTTTCTTTGGACTGTTTTCACATTAGGGAGTTAGGGTTAGCGACTGTCTTTTGGATTGTTTATTTCTATCAGGCTAGCTAGCACTTTCTGTGGGAAATGGCTTATTTTGTTTATTATGTTGGCCTTGGTTCGCCCTGAGTTGTAGTGTCATGTTTTGTTTGACACTTTCTTTCGTTTAAAATAAATATCATTCTGTTGGAACATCTCGATACTGGATTTTGGTTTGGGGATCGGAGAGGGAACATGCTAATTTATCTTTGTATGTTGCACCCTGACCCCCTAGACAGGGGCGTAACAGACCAGTACAGTTATAGTACTTTGTACTTTGCCACGTTTATCTTCGTCTTAGCAAGTGTCATGCATTCTGCTTCTCCAGCGTTTTTAAGAGCTGTTGATGATGTCAAATGCAGCTTACGGCCACACCGCTCTCTAAGCGCCCGATCTCGTCCGATCTCGGCAGCCAAATAGAGCCGGGCCTTGTTAGTACTTGGTAGGAAGACTGCCTGGGAATACCAGGTGCTGTAAACTTATTTGCTTGGGTTTACGGGCAGCACAAGCTGGTGTTACTGCCTATTTATTCATAGAAATTGTTCTATATTTTCATCAAATTTTGTTCTTTCATTGCTGTTTTGCTACTTTATTGGTTTGTCAACCATCGTGCTTCATTACTAGTAGACCATGTTACGGTCCTGGCCATATGTGTTGTTTTTGATTTGTTGTTCTTATAGGTGCCCTGCCTGATTGGCCGGATTGAGGGGCAGTACAGGAAGCTGATTGGTCCATCCTACACTTCCTGGAGTTTTAAAAGTACGGTTCCCAACAGCTAGCGAGGCTCTTTCTGGCAGCAGCACCTGTTTGCTGTTCTTGGTTTCCAAACCTTATTTAGCATTTTTGAATTGTTAGGTTTTGTGCCGTGGTTTTGTTTATAAATTGTATATTTTGTAAATAGTATTAAATCTGTAGGGGTGAACAGCCATTTTCTTTTGATTGTTTTCTCTTTTTTTCACATTAGGGAGTTAGGGTTAGCGACTGTCTTTTGGTTTGTTTATTTCTATCAGGCTAGCTAGCACTTTCTGTGGGAAATGGCTTATTTTGTTTATTATGTTGGCCTTGGTTCGCCCTGAGTTGTAGTGTCATGTTTTGTTTGACACTTTCTTTCGTTTAAAATAAATATCATTCTGTTGGAACATCTCGATCCTGGATTTTGGTTTGGGGATCGGAGAGGGAACATGCTAATTTATCTTTGTATGTTGCACCCTGACCCCCTGGACAGGGGCGTAACAGACCAGTACAGTTATAGTACTTTGTACTTTGCCACATTTATCTTCGTCTTAGCAAGTTTCATGCATTCTGCTTCTCCAACGTTTTTAAGAGCTGTTGATGATGTCAAATGCAGCTTACGGCCACACCGCTCTCTAAGCGCCCGATCTCGTCCGATCTCGGCAGCCTAATAGATCCGGGCCTGGTTAGTACTTGGTAGGAAGACCGCGTGGGAATACCAGGTGCTGTAAGCTTTTTTGCTTGGGTTTACGGGCAGCACAAGCTGGTGTGACTGCCTATTTATTCATAGAAATTGTTCTATATTTTTATCAAATTTTGTTCTTTCATTGCTGTTTTGCTACTTTATTGGTTTGTCAACCATCGTGCTTCATTACTAGTAGACCATGTTACGGTCCTGGCCATATGTGTTGTTTTTATTTTGTTGTTCTTATAGGTGCCCTGCCTGATTGGCCGGGTTGGGGGGCAGTACAGGAAGCTGATTGGTCCATCCTACACTTCCTGGAGTTTTAAAAGTACGGTTCCCAACAGCTAGCGAGGCTCTATCTGGCAGCAACACCTGTTTGCTGTTCTTGGTTTCCAAACCTTATTTAGCATTTTTGAATTGTTAGGTTTTGTGCCGTGGTTTTGTTTATAAATTGTATATTTTGTAAATAGTATTAAATCTGTAGGGGTGAACTGCCATTTTCTTTGGATTGTTTTCACATTTGGGAGTTAGGGTTAGCGACTGTCTTTTGGTTTGTTTATTTCTATCAGGCTAGCTAGCACTTTCTGTGGGAAATGGCTTATTTTGTTTATTATGTTGGCCTTGGTTCGCCCTGAGTTGTAGTGTCATGTTTTGTTTGACACTTTCTTTCGTTTAAAATAAATATCATTCTGTTGGAACATCTCGATCCTGGATTTCTGTTTGGGGATCGGAGAGGGAACATGCTAATTTATCTTTGTATGTTGCACCCTGACCCCCTGGACAGGGGCGTAACAGACCAGTACAGTTATAGTACTTTGTACTTTGCCACATTTATCTTCTTCTTAGCAAGTTTCATGCATTCTGCTTCTCCAACGTTTTTAAGAGCTGTTGATGATGTCAAATGCAGCTTACGGCCACACCGCTCTCTAAGCGCCCGATCTCGTCCGATCTCGGCAGCCAAATAGAGCCGGGCCTGGTTAGTACTTGGTAGGAAGACCGCGTGGGAATACCAGGTGCTGTAAGCTTTTTTGCTTGGGTTTACGGGCAGCACAAGCTGGTGTTACTGCCTATTTATTCATAGAAATTGTTCTATATTTTCATCAAATTTTGTTCTTTCATTACTGTTTTGCTACTTTATTGGTTTGTCAACCATCGTGCTTCATTACTAGTAGACCATGTTACGGTCCTGGCCATATGTGTTGTTTTTATTTTCTTGCTCTTATAGGTGCCCTGCCTGATTGGCCGGATTGGGGGGCAGTACAGGAAGCTGATTGGTCCATCCTACACTTCCTGGAGTTTTAAAAGTACGGTTCCCAACAGCTAGCGAGGCTCTTTCTGGCAGCAGCACCTGTTTGCTGTTCTTGGTTTCCAAACTTTATTTAGCATTTTTGAATTGTTAGGTTTTATGCCGTGGTTTTGTTTATAAATTGTATATTTTGTAAATAGTATTAAATCTGTAGGGGTGAACAGCCATTTTCTTTGGATTGTTTTCACATTTGGGAGTTAGGGTTAGCGACTGTCTTTTGGTTTGTTTATTTCTATCAGGCTAGCTAGCACTTTCTGTGGGAAATGGCTTATTTTGTTTATTATGTTGGCCTTGGTTCGCCCTGAGTTGTAGTGTCATGTTTTGTTTGACACTTTCTTTCGTTTAAAATAAATATCATTCTGTTGGAACATCTCGATCCTGGATTTTGGTTTGGGGATCGGAGAGGGAACATGCTAATTTATCTTTGTATGTTGCACCCTGACCCCCTGGACAGGGGCGTAACAGACCAGTACAGTTATAGTACTTTGTACTTTGCCACATTTGTCTTCTTCTTAGCAAGTGTCATGCATTCTGCTTCTCCAGTGTTTTTAAGAGCTGTTGATGATGTCAAATGCAGCTTACGGCCACACCGCTCTCTAAGCGCCCGATCTCGTCCGATCTCGGCAGCCAAATAGAGCCGGGCCTGGTTAGTACTTGGTAGGAAGACCGCGTGGGAATACCAGGTGCTGTAAGCTTTTTTGCTTGGGTTTACGGGCAGCACAAGCTGGTGTTACTGCCTATTTATTCATAGAAATTGTTCTATATTTTCATCAAATTTTGTTCTTTCATTACTGTTTTGCTACTTTATTGGTTTGTCAACCATCGTGCTTCATTACTAGTAGACCATGTTACGGTCCTGGCCATATGTGTTGTTTTTATTTTGTTGTTCTTATAGGTGCCCTTCCTGATTGGCCGGATTGGGGGGCAGTACAGGAAGCTGATTGGTCCATCCTACACTTCCTGGAGTTTTAAAAGTACGGTTCCCAACAGCTAGCGAGGCTCTTTCTGGCAGCAACACCTGTTTGCTGTTCTTGGTTTCCAAACCTTATTTAGCATTTTTGAATTGTTAGGTTTTGTGCCGTGGTTTTGTTTATAAATTGTATATTTTGTAATTCGTATTAAATCTGTAGGGGTGAACAGCCATTTTCTTTTGATTGTTTTCTCTTGTTTTCACATTAGGGAGTTAGGGTTAGCGACTGTCTTTTGGTTTGTTTATTTCTATCAGGCTAGCTAGCACTTTCTGTGGGAAATGGCTTATTTTGTTTATTATGTTGGCCTTGGTTCGCCCTGAGTTGTAGTGTCATGTTTTGTTTGACACTTTCTTTCGTTTAAAATAAATATCATTCTGTTGGAACATCTCGATCCTGGATTTTGGTTTGGGGATCGGAGAAGGAACATGCTAATTTATCTTTGTATGTTGCACCCTGACCCCCTGGACAGGGGCGTAACAGACCAGTACAGTTATAGTACTTTGTACTTTGCCACATTTATCTTCTTCTTAGCAAGTTTCATGCATTCTGCTTCTCCAACGTTTTTAAGAGCTGTTGATGATGTCAAATGCAGCTTACGGCCACACCGCTCTCTAAGCGCCCGATCTCGTCCGATCTCGGCAGCCAAATAGAGCCGGGCCTGGTTAGTACTTGGTAGGAAGACCGCGTGGGAATACCAGGTGCTGTAAGCTTTTTTGCTTGGGTTTACGGGCAGCACAAGCTGGTGTTACTGCCTATTTATTCATAGAAATTGTTTTATATTTTCATCAAATTTTGTTCTTTCATTGCTGTTTTGCTACTTTATTGGTTTGTCAACCATCGTGCTTCATTACTAGTAGACCATGTTACGGTCCTGGCCATATGTGTTGTTTTTATTTTGTTGTTCTTATAGGTGCCCTGCCTGATTGGCCGGATTGGGGGGCAGAACAGGAAGCTGATTGGTCCATCCTACACTTCCTGGAGTTTTAAAAGTACGGTTCCCAACAGCTAGCGAGGCTCTTTCTGGCAGCAACACCTGTTTGCTTTTCCTTTTTTCCAAACCTTATTTAGCATTTTTGAATTGTTAGGCTTTGTGCCGTGGTTTTGTTTATAAATTGTATATTTTGTAATTCGTATTAAATCTGTAGGGGTGAACAGCCATTTTCTTTGGACTGTTTTCACATTAGGGAGTTAGGGTTAGCGACTGTCTTTTGGTTTGTTTATTTCTATCAGGCTAGCTAGCACTTTCTGTGGGAAATGGCTTATTTTGTTTATTATGTTGGCCGAGTTGTAGTGTCATGTTTTGTTTGACACTTTCTTTCGTTTAAAATAAATATCATTCTGTTGGAACATCTCGATCCTGGATTTTGGTTTGGGGATCGGAGAGGGAACATGCTAATTTATCTTTGTATGTTGCACCCTGACCCCCTGGACAGGGGCGTAACAGACCAGTACAGTTATAGTACTTTGTACTTTGCCACATTTATCTTCTTCTTAGCAAGTTTCATGCATTCTGCTTCTCCAACGTTTTTAAGAGCTGTTGATGATGTCAAATGCAGCTTACGGCCACACCGCTCTCTAAGCGCCCGATCTCGTCCGATCTCGGCAGCCAAATAGAGCCGGGCCTGGTTAGTACTTGGTAGGAAGACCGCCTGGGAATACCAGGTGCTGTAAGCTTTTTTGCTTGGGTTTACGGGCAGCACAAGCTGGTGTTACTGCCTATTTATTCATAGAAATTGTTCTATATTTTCATCAAATTTTGTTCTTTCATTACTGTTTTGCTACTTTATTGGTTTGTCAACCATCGTGCTTCATTACTAGTAGACCATGTTGCGGTCCTGGCCATATGTGTTGTTTTTATTTTGTTGTTCTTATAGGTGCCCTGCCTGATTGGCCGGATTGGGGGGCAGTACAGGAAGCTGATTGGTCCATCCTACACTTCCTGGAGTTTTAAAAGTACGGTTCCCAACAGCTAGCGAGGCTCTTTCTGGCAGCAGCACCTGTTTGCTTTTCTTGGTTTCCAAACTTTATTTAGCATTTTTGAATTGTTAGGTTTTATGCCGTGGTTTTGTTTATAAATTGTATATTTTGTAAATAGTATTAAATCTGTAGGGGTGAACTGCCATTTTCTTTGGATTGTTTTCACATTTGGGAGTTAGGGTTAGCGACTGTCTTTTGGTTTGTTTATTTCTATCAGGCTAGCTAGCACTTTCTGTGGGAAATGGCTTATTTTGTTTATTATGTTGGCCTTGGTTCGCCCTGAGTTGTAGTGTCATGTTTTGTTTGACACTTTCTTTCGTTTAAAATAAATATCATTCTGTTGGAACATCTCGATCCTGGATTTTGGTTTGGGGATCGGAGAGGGAACATGCTAATTTATCTTTGTATGTTGCACCCTGACCCCCTGGACAGGGGCGTAACAGACCAGTACAGTTATAGTACTTTGTACTTTGCCACATTTATCTTCTTCTTAGCAAGTGTCATGCATTCTGCTTCTCCAGCGTTTTTAAGAGCTGTTGATTATGTCAAATGCAGCTTACGGCCACACCGCTCTCTAAGCGCCCGATCTCGTCCGATCTCGGCAGCCAAATAGAGCCGGGCCTGGTTAGTACTTGGTAGGAAGACCGCCTGGGAATACCAGGTGCTGTAAGCTTTTTTGCTTGGGTTTACGGGCAGCACAAACTGGTGTTACTGCCTATTTATTCATAGAAATTGTTGTATATTTTCATCAAATTTTGTTCTTTCATTGCTGTTTTGCTACTTTATTGGTTTTTCAACCATCGTGCTTCATTACTAGTAGACCATGTTACGGTCCTGGCCATATGTGTTGTTTTTATTTTGTCGTTCTTATAGGTGCCCTGCCTGATTGGCCGGATTGAGGGACAGTACAGGAAGCTGATTGGTCCATCCTACACTTCCTGGAGTTTTAAAAGTACGGTTCCCAACAGCTAGCGAGGCTCTTTCTGGCATCAGCACCTGTTTGCTGTTCTTGGTTTCCAAACCTTATTTAGCATTTTTGAATTGTTAGGTTTTGTGCCGTGGTTTTGTTTATAAATTGTATATTTTGTAAATAGTATTAAATCTGTAGGGGTGAACAGCCATTTTCTTTTGATTGTTTTCTCTTGTTTTCACATTAGGGAGTTAGGGTTAGCGACTGTCTTTTGGTTTGTTTATTTCTATCAGGCTAGCTAGCACTTTTTGTGGGAAATGGCTTATTTTGTTTATTATGTTGGCCTTGGTTCGCCCTGAGTTGTAGTGTCATGTTTTGTTTGACACTTTCTTTCGTTTAAAATAAATATCATTCTGTTGGAACATCTCGATCCTGGATTTTGGTTTGGGGATTGGAGAGGGAACATGCTAATTTATCTTTGTATGTTGCACCCTGACCCCCTGGACAGGGGCGTAACAGACCAGTACAGTTATAGTACTTTGTACTTTGCCACATTTATCTTCTTCTTAGCAAGTGTCATGCATTCTGCTTCTCCAGCGTTTTTAAGAGCTGTTGATGATGTCAAATGCAGCTTACGGCCACACCGCTCTCTAAGCGCCCGATCTCGTCCGATCTCAGCAGCCAAATAGAGCCGGGCCTGGTTAGTACTTGGTAGGAAGACCGCCCGGGAATACCAGGTGCTGTAAGCTTTTTTGCTTGGGTTTACGGGCAGCACAAGCTGGTGTTACTGCCTATTTGTAGGCTCTTTCTGGCAGCAGCACCTGTTTGCTGTTTTTGGTTCCCAAACCTGGTTGCAGACAGAGGTGTGGTTTCTCTCTAGAGCGAGCAGTGACGGACCCGCGCATGAGCCTGTTTTGGCGGGCTTTTTCAGTTTGCTTGTGTTTTTTGTCGTAATTTAACTAAATAGTATAGAGATTTCGATTTCGTTTATGTTACTAATCCCCCCGGCGGATTTGCTCCGTTCGGGGGCGCTTTCATTTTGCCTTTTTCTTTTTTATTTTATTTTGGTTTTGTTTTTTTGCCGAGTGTTACTCGATTCGCCAAGCTACGTAAAATGGAGAATGGCGGAGAAAGACGAGGTAAATTGACGGAGGACGCTGTGAAAATTGTGGCTCCTACCATGAGATGTCGGGGGGAAACGGCAATGCCAGCCGAAATAGAGAACGGAGCGGGAGGAAGCAAACGCCAGGCCGTGGAGCAGGGAGAGAAGAGAAATGGCGGGCAAGTTCCGGGCTTGTCAATGCAGAGGATTACTTCAGCAAAGAGGACGGGGAAAGGAGTGGATTTGGTCGGAGAGCAGTGGCAGAATAGGTTGGAGATTGATGGCATTTGTGTGGATGGAAAACATCAGGAGGAACGGGCGAGGATGCAGACGGAGATGAGCGGAAGACGGGAGACAATGAGAGAAAAAAGGTACGAAAAAGATTTGACTGTATTGGCAGAGGTGGTTGGTGAAGAGAAGGTGAAAACAATGGAACTGTTACGAGCAATACGTGATGTGTGTGGAGGCATAGTTGCGCTGCGTGAGACCGGATCGAATAAATATGAGGTGACGGTAAAAAGTGAAGCTGGAAAGAAAAGGCTACTGGATGGATTTAAAGTTGGTAAAGCGGTGGTAATGGTAAAAACATTAGCAATTGATGAACTGGTGGTGTCTTTTTTGAATTTGCCGGCGTATATAACGGACGAGGAAATTATGGAAAAACTGGACGTGTGGGGAGTGAGAGCGATCTCGCCTATTAAAAGGAGGATGTGGCCCGGGACTGATGTGGCGGACGGTACAAGATATATGAAGGTAAAGTTTAATGAAACTGTGCAGTCACTGCCCTACTCAGCGAAATTCATGACAGCTAATGGTCCGGAGTATTTTAGAGTAATTCACAATAATCAAGTGAAAGTTTGTCGGATGTGCTTACAGCCGGGACACATCGTGAGGGACTGTCCGGATTTCACCTGTTTTAAATGTAATAAACAGGGACATTATGCACGTGAGTGTGATGCCAGGATGCACAGATGTATGGAATGTCATAGCTCCACAGAGGAATGTCAATGTAAAAATATAGATGAAGGGAATGGGGAGGGTAGCAGGGAATCCATCTCCGAGGATGACAGGAGTGAGGTTAGACCTGTAGAGGAGCCAGAGCTGAATATGGGCAGCGAGAGTGAACAGGAGGATGAGGTGGTGTTGGAGACGCAGGGCGGTGACCTGCCTGTGCGGGAGGAACATGGGAGTGAAAGAGAGGATGTGTTGGGATCTAGTATGGATCAAGTGCTGGCAGAGTGGAGCGGGGATAGGGCGGGTCACCCTGAAGGGGGTTGGCTGAGCCCATCTTGGCTCGCTTCACAGAAGGTCCCCTCTCATAATGGAATACCACCCGCCCCTAGAGAGGAAGACTCGGATGCTGCCCTGCTGGCTCCCCAGGCTGACAGTATAGAGTCAGATTCGGAGATGGATGTTCAGCAGATAAAGCAGGTTAGAAAACGTCCACAGCAAGAGAAATCAGGGAGGAGTGAGGGAGGGAATAGAGGCAAAGGGAAAAAACAGCTTAGGAAATGACCTTTTTAATCGGTGTTTACTTGATAATGCTGCTTCAATCGCAAAATTTAAACGGGTTAACAAATATTGGGAAAATAGAGCAACTCTGTGGAGAAATGGCATGCGACATCTTGTGTGTCCAGGAATGTAGGTGGTCCATGGACAAAATAGACACTATAAAATCTTTTTGGAGAGGGGAGCTCTTTTACTCCCTCTCCTCTGACAAAACTGCTGGAGTGGCAATTTTTGTAAAGCCGGGTGTGTGTGAGAGTATTGTGGAGATTTTTAAGGATGGACAGGGTAGACTAATTGTTATTGATATAATACATTATAATAAAAAATATAGAATTCTGAATTTGTACGGTCCGAACAGTGAACCTGAAAGGAGAGGTTTCTTTGAGCGCTGCAAAAGGTGGACAGATGATCGCTCGGTAGTGATAGGAGATTGGAATGTTGCTCTGACTAAGGCGGACGTAGGAGTTAATAATAAATTTAAACAAGACATTAGTAGATCGGCTGTTTTTGTATGGATGGATGAGTGTGATTTGATAGATGCGTGGAGAGTGCTGAACCCCGGCACCCGGGCGTATTCGCGCAGGCAAGTGGTATTGGGCAGGCTAAAGCAATCCAGGATTGACCTGTGTTTGTTGGCGTCGAGTTTGGTGCAAGAATTAAATGAGTGTAAATATTGTTTTTGTTCCTGGAGTGATCATGCCTGTTTAAAGGTGACTCTAGGGGAGGGTGGTATGCAAAGGAATGGGGGCCTGTGGTGTTTTAACACTTCCCTCCTTGAAGATCAAGTTTTTAAAGATAAAATGAAGTCTTTTCTCTCTGCTCTATGTGATGAGAGTGATTATGTCGTGGATATCATTGAGTGGTGGGAGCGCACCAAATTTAAAATTAAAAAGCGTTGTATCGCTCTGAGCAGAGAGAAGAGGCTGAGGGAAAAGACAGAGGAGGCTGAGCTGAGACATCATCTAAAAGAGGAGCTTGAGCTTATTGAGGCTGAGTGTGACCGTCCCTTGGATGTCTATCTTGGATTGAGGGAGCAGCTGAGACGGTTAGATGAGAGAAAATGCAGAGGCGCAATGATCCGCAGTAAAGCACAACACATGTTGAAAGGGGAGCGCTGTACTGCTTTTTTTCTAGGTTTGGAAAAAAGGAAACAGGCAAAAACATACATACCAGAAATAAAAGACCTTGATGGAAACACACATACTGATATAGTGGATATTTTACAAGCAATACAAGACTACTACGCTAATTTGTTTAGCAAACAACATATTAAAAAAGCACAAATGGGCACAGTATTAGGAAAAATTGGCTGCTCCCTCAGTCACGAGGATGCGGCTCTGTGTGATGGTGACATTCAGATTGAAGAAGTGAGAGCAGCGATTGGAAGCCTTAATACATCTAAAAGCCCGGGTGTGGATGGTCTCTCAGCTGAGTTTTACCAACATTTCAGCAACATACTGGCCCCCGTCCTCTGCAGGCTATACTCTGCCATGCAGGAGGAGAACAGGTGCGCGGAGTCTTTTTTAAGGGGTGTGATCACTCTAGTTTATAAAAACAAAGGCGCCAGAGATGACCTGGCAAATTATAGGCCAATTAGTCTGCTCAATACTGACTATAAGATCCTCGCTAAGGTGCTAGGGTTCAGGCTTAAGGGAGTGATTGGCTCGATAGTTGGGCCTACCCAGACTTACAGCATTCCGGGGAGGGATATCGCTGACTGCATTTTGTCAACAAAATTCTCATTGGAGAATTTAATGGCTACAGGAGGTATATACCTTAATGTAGATCTAGAGAAGGCATTTGACAGAGTGAGTCACGATTTTCTCTTCGAGTGTCTGGGGGTTTTTGGGTTCGGCCCAACTTTTCGAGGGTGGATGAAGTTACTGTACAGCCGAGCTACTAGTGTCGTGAAGTGCAATGGCTTCGTGACAGATCCCGTCCCCTTAGAAAGATCAGTGAGACAGGGGTGCCCCCTATCAGCTATGCTCTATGCAATAGTGGCAGAACCTCTAGCACAGTCAATTATATCTGACTCTCAAATAATTGGGATCACGTCGCCCAGAGGAACTGATTTCAAAATAGCACAATATGCAGATGATATTAACATCATGGTCAGGGATGGGGATAGTTTGCGAAGGGTTTTGCAACATCTAGATGCATATGAGCAAGCTGCGGGAGCACGGGTAAATAAGGACAAATCGAGTTTGATCCTGGGGCCTGGTACTGTTCTTGGGGAGGAAGGCCAGCATTTTAAAAGGGGCGGGCCTGAGGTTAAAGTACTTGGTGTATATTTGGGCTCACAACCAGAAGACAGCAGTCGTAGATCCTGGGAAGAGCAGGTTGCGGGGTGTAGATCAAGGCTCGCACTGTGGAGAATGAGGGGATTAGGTTTAAAAGGGAAAATCACTGTAATAAATGCAGTAATTGTGCCGAGACTTGTCTACACCATGCAGGTTTGTCACCTGCCGAGTGATGTACTGGTACGCCTGAGCAGCGCTATTGAGGATTTTCTATGGAAGGGGAGAGCAATGAAAATTGCACATAAGACACTGGTCGGGCCGTACAAAAAGGGGGGACTCAAACTGTGTAATTTAAAAGCAAAATTGAAGTCATTAAGAATAAAACTGTTTAAGAAAATGCTGAGCCAGAAAACTAAAAACATATGGGAGGATTATTTGTATGATGATGTACTGAAAAGAGGTATGTGCGGCTTTTACAATCTATGTAGCGTCACACTCGGCCGGCCTATTGTGGGAACATGTCCACTCTTCCAGGAGGCGGCTGAGGCATGGGTGGAAATCCTGCCCCAGTTGGAGTGTGTAATTACATCAAAACAAAGTGTGTTAAACCAGCCCATCTTTGGGAACCCCTGCCTCAGCGGCCGAGAGGGATGTAAGGCCGGTCGGGGCATCTTGACTGAGGCGCTACATCAGATTAAAGATGTTTTAGACCAGACAGGGGCTCCTAGCCCTCTTGCGGTATTTAGTAAAATTAGGATGAAAGGGTTTAATATAAAAAAGGCTAGAGTTGTTCGATTTTGTGATGATTTATTAGAGCGAATGCCGCAAGAGTGGAAAGAGTGGTTGTCGGAAGTGGATGAGGATCGGGTGGAGGACGACGAGCTGGATTTTGCTCTGACCTGTGACGTCAAAAACAGAAAACTGCAAGATTTACAATCAAAATTTTGGTATAGGGTTTTAATTAACAAAATATTCCAAGAACCTACAGCAAACACTGCATGGTCTCATCTCTTTCTTACCCGTCCCGTCTCTGAAATTTGGTCAAATATACACAGTAAGTGGCTTCCCCCTGCAATAGCAAACTCAAACTTCCTGCTGCGTCACAGAAGGGTGCTGGTTTCTGTCGTCCTTCACCAGATAAGTAAAAGCACGTATGCGAGAACCTGTCCGGTCTGTAGGGTGGAAGATGAAGATTTTAACCACTTTATGCTATACTGTACAGTCACACGGGATTTCAGGGACTGGGTTAAAACGTTGTTAATCAATAAGTGTAAACTGCCTAAGTTAGAAGGGGAAGCATGGGACTGGGTGTGGTGCTTTGGGAAACAAAAAGGTGATAAAAGATGTAATGTTGGTTTAATCAATTTTTTATTGAGTGTAGCACGTCATGTGTTGTATGTTGGTAGAAATTATGCTTTGTATGGGGGGAAAAGGACAAACAGGGTGGGTTTTTTTCAAAATATGGTGACACATTACATGAGAATTCTGTTTTCAGTGGATGAGGATGAGTTTATAGCTAGGTGGGGGGCAAGGAATGATTTATGTGAGCTGGATGGGGAGGGTAGATTGCACTTCGATTTTGGGTGAATTTATTTAACCTTGTAGTATATGGGCGTATATATTTAAGAATGTATGTGTGTATGTAGGTGTATGTATATATGTATATATATGTGTGTATGTATATATATGTATGTATACATGTATATATGTGCATACAAATATGTGGAAAAAAGGGGAAGAGGCTTGCTTTGCTTTAATTTGTTTGATTTACTGTTAAAAAGACGAATGAATTTACTCTTTTTCTTTATGTTTCTCTGTATATAGTTAATTTTTATTTTGTAAAGTGTATTTTTGATAATAAAAAGATAAAAAAAAAAAAAAAAAAATAAGCGCCCGATCTCGTCCGATCTCGGCAGCCAAATAGAGCCGGGCCTGGTTAGTACTTGGTAGGAAGACCGCCTGGGAATACCAGGTGCTGTACACTTTTTTGCTTGGGTTTACGGGCAGCACAAACTGGTGTTACTGCCTATTTATTCATAGAAATTGTTGTATATTTTCATCAAATTTTGTTCTTTCATTGCTGTTTTGCTACTTTATTGGTTTTTCAACCATCGTGCTTCATTACTAGTAGACCATGTTACGGTCCTGGCCATATGTGTTGTTTTTATTTTGTCGTTCTTATAGGTGCCCTGCCTGATTGGCCGGATTGAGGGACAGTACAGGAAGCTGATTGGTCCATCCTACACTTCCTGGAGTTTTAAAAGTACGGTTCCCAACAGCTAGCGAGGCTCTTTCTGGCATCAGCACCTGTTTGCTGTTCTTGGTTTCCAAACCTTATTTAGCATTTTTGAATTGTTAGGTTTTGTGCCGTGGTTTTGTTTATAAATTGTATATTTTGTAAATAGTATTAAATCTGTAGGGGTGAACAGCCATTTTCTTTTGATTGTTTTCTCTTGTTTTCACATTAGGGAGTTAGGGTTAGCGACTGTCTTTTGGTTTGTTTATTTCTATCAGGCTAGTTAGCACTTTTTGTGGGAAATGGCTTATTTTGTTTATTATGTTGGCCTTGGTTCGCCCTGAGTTGTAGTGTCATGTTTTGTTTGACACTTTCTTTCGTTTAAAATAAATATCATTCTGTTGGAACATCTCGATCCTGGATTTTGGTTTGGGGATCGGAGAGGGAACATGCTAATTTATCTTTGTATGTTGCACCCTGACCCCCTGGACAGGGGCGTAACAGACCAGTACAGTTATAGTACTTTGTACTTTGCCACATTTATCTTCTTCTTAGCAAGTTTCATGCATTCTGCTTCTCCAACATTTTTAAGAGCTGTTGATGATGTCAAATGCAGCTTACGGCCACACCGCTCTCTAAGCGCCCGATCTCGTCCGATCTCGGCAGCCAAATAGAGCCGGGCCTGGTTAGTACTTGGTAGGAAGACCGCGTGGGAATACCAGGTGCTGTAAGCTTTTTTGCTTGGGTTTACGGGCAGCACAAGCTGGTGTTACTGCCTATTTATTCATAGAAATTGTTCTATATTTTCATCAAATTTTGTTCTTTCATTGCTGTTTTGCTACTTTATTGGTTTTTCAACCATCGTGCTTCATTACTAGTAGACCATGTTACGGTCCTGGCCATATGTGTTGTTTTTATTTTGTTGTTCTTATAGGTGCCCTGCCTGATTGGCCGGATTGGGGGGCAGTACAGGAAGCTGATTGGTCCATCCTACACTTCCTGGAGTTTTAAAAGTACGGTTCCCAACAGCTAGCGAGGCTCTTTCTGGCAGCAGCACCTGTTTGCTGTTCTTGGTTTCCAAACTTTATTTAGCATTTTTGAATTGTTAGGTTTTATGCCGTGGTTTTGTTTATAAATTGTATATTTTGTAAATAGTATTAAATCTGTAGGGGTGAACTGCCATTTTCTTTGGATTGTTTTCTCTTGTTTTCACATTAGGGAGTTAGGGTTAGCGACTGTCTTTTGGTTTGTTTATTTCTATCAGGCTAGCTAGCACTTTCTGTTGGAAATGGCTTATTTTGTTCATTATGTTGGCCTTGGTTCGCCCTGAGTTGTAGTGTCATGTTTTGTTTGACACTTTCTTTCGTTTAAAATAAATATCATTCTGTTGGAACATCTCGATCCTGGATTTTGGTTTGGGGATCGGAGAGGGAACATGCTAATTTATCTTTGTATGTTGCACCCTGACCCCCTGGACAGGGGCGTAACAGACCAGTACAGTTATAGTACTTTGTACTTTGCCACATTTGTCTTCTTCTTAGCAAGTGTCATTCATTCTGCTTCTCCAGTGTCTTTAAGAGCTGTTGATGATGTCAAATGCAGCTTACGGCCACACCGCTCTCTAAGCGCCCGATCTCGTCCGATCTCGGCAGCCAAATAGAGCCGGGCCTGGTTAGTACTTGGTAGGAAGACCGCCTGGGAATACCAGGTGTTGTAAGCTTTTTTGCTTGGGTTTACGGGCAGCACAAGCTGGTGTTACTGCCTATTTATTCATAGAAATTGTTCTATGTTTTCATCAAATTTTGTTCTTTCATTGCTGTTTTGCTACTTTATTGGTTTTTCAACCATCGTGCTTCATTACTAGTAGACCATGTTACGGTCCTGGCCATATGTGTTGTTTTTATTTTCTCGTTCTTATAGGTGCCCTGCCTGATTGGCCGGATTGAGGGGCAGTACAGGAAGCTGATTGGTCCATCCTACACTTCCTGGAGTTTTAAAAGTACGGTTCCCAACAGCTAGCGAGGCTCTTTCTGGCAGCAGCACCTGTTTGCTGTTCTTGGTTTCCAAACTTTATTTAACATTTTTGAATTGTTAGGTTTTATGCCGTGGTTTTGTTTATAAATTGTATATTTTGTAATTCGTATTAAATCTGTAGGGGTGAACAGCCATTTTCTTTTGATTGTTTTCTCTTGTTTTCACATTTGGGAGTTAGGGTTAGCGACTGTCTTTTGGTTTGTTTCTTTCTATCAGGCTAGCTAGCACTTTCTGTGGGAAATGGCTTATTTTGTTTATTATGTTGGTCTTGGTTCGCCCTGAGTTGTAGTGTCATGTTTTGTTTGACACTTTCTTTCGTTTAAAATAAATATCATTCTGTTGGAACATCTCGATCCTGGATTTTGGTTTGGGGATCGGAGAGGGAACATGCTAATTTATCTTTGTATGTTGCACCCTGAGCCCCTAGACAGGGGCGTAACAGACCAGTACAGTTATAGTACTTTGTACTTTGCCACATTTATCTTTTTCTTAGCAAGTGTCATGCATTCTGCTTCTCCAGCGTTTTTAAGAGCTGTTGATGATGTCAAATGCAGCTTACGGCCACACCGCTCTCTAAGCGTCCGATCTCGGCAGCCAAATAGGGCCGGGCCTGGTTAGTACTTGGTAGGAAGACCGCCTGGGAATACCAGGTGCTGTAAGCTTTTTTGCTTGGGTTTACGGGCAGCACAAGCTGGTGTTACTGCCTATTTATTCATAGAAATTGTTCTATATTTTCATCAAATTTTGTTCTTTCATTGCTGTTTTGCTACTTTATTGGTTTGCCAACCATCGTGCTTCATTACTAGTAGACCATGTTACGGTCCTGGCCATATGTGTTGTTTTTATTTTCTTGTTCTTATAGGTGCCCTGCCTGATTGGCCGGATTGGGGGGCAGTACAGGAAGCTGATTGGTCCATCCTACACTTCCTGGAGTTTTAAAAGTACGGTTCCCAACAGCTAGCGAGGCTCTTTCTGGCATCAGCACCTGTTTGCTGTTCTTGGTTTCTAAACCTTATTTAGCATTTTTGAATTGTTAGGTTTTGTGCCGTGGTTTTGTTTATAAATTGTATATTTTGTAAATAGTATTAAATCTGTAGGGGTGAACTGCCATTTTCTTTGGACTGTTTTCACATTAGGGAGTTAGGGTTAGCGACTGTCTTTTGGTTTGTTTATTTCTATCAGGATAGCTAGCACTTTCTGTGGGAAATGGCTTATTTTGTTTATTATGTTGGCCTTGGTTCGCCCTGAGTTGTAGTGTCATGTTTTGTTTGACACTTTCTTTTGTTTAAAATAAATATCATTCTGTTGGAACATCTCGATCCTGGATTTTGGTTTGGGGATCGGAGAGGGAACATGCTAATTTATCTTTGTATGTTGCACCCTGAGCCCCTAGACAGGGGCGTAACAGACCAGTACAGTTACAGTACTTTGTACTTTGCCACATTTATCTTCTTATTAGCAAATGTCATGCATTCTGCTTCTCCAGCGTTTTTAAGAGCTGTTGATGATGTCAAATGCAGCTTACGGCCACATCGCTCTCTAAGCGCCCGATCTCGCCCGATCTCGGCAGCCAAATAGAGCCGGGCCTGGTTAGTACTTGGTAGGAAGACCGCCTGGGAATACCAGGTGCTGTAAGCTTTTTTGCTTGGGTTTACGGGCAGCACAAACTGGTGTTACTGCCTATTTATTCATAGAAATTGTTGTATATTTTCATCAAATTTTGTTCTTTCATTGCTGTTTTGCTACTTTATTGGTTTTTCAACCATCGTGCTTCATTACTAGTAGATCATGTTACGGTCCTGGCCATATGTGTTGTTTTTATTTTTTTGTTCTTATAGGTGCCCTGCCTGATTGGCCGGATTTGGGGGAAGTACAGGAAGCTGATTGGTCCATCCTACACTTCCTGGAGTTTTAAAAGTACGGTTCCCAACAGCTAGCGAGGCTCTTTCTGGCAGTAGCACCTGTTTGCTGTTCTTGGTTTCCCAATCTTATTTAGCATTTTTGAATTGTTAGGTTTTGTGCCGTGGTTTTGTTTATAAATTGTATATTTTGTAAATAGTATTAAATCTGTAGGGGTGGACTGCTATTTTCTTTTGATTGTTTTCTTTTGTTTTCACATTAGGGAGTTAGGGTTAGCGACTATCTTTTGGTTTGTTTATTTCTATCAGGCTAACTAGCACTTTCTGTGGGAAATGGCTTATTTTGTTTATTATGTTGGCCTTGGTTCGCCCTGAGTTGTAGTGTCATGTTTTGTTTGACACTTTCTTTCGTTTAAAATAAATATCATTCTGTTGGAACATCTCGATCCTGGATTTTGGTTTGAGGATCGGAGAGGGAACATGCAAATTTATCTTTGTATGTTTCACCCTGACCCCCTAGACAGGGGAGTAACAGACCAGTACAGTTATAGTACTTTGTACTTTGCCACATTTATCTTCTTCTTAGCAAGTGTCATGCATTCTGCTTCTCTAGCGTTTTTAAGAGCTGTTGATGATGTCAAATGCAGCTTACGGCCACACCGCTCTCTAAGCGCCTGATCTCGCCCGATCTCGGCAGCCAAATAGAGCCAGGCCTGGTTAGTACTTGGTAGGAAGACCGCCTGGGAATACCAGGTGTTTTAAGCTTTTTTGCTTGGGTTTACGGGCAGCTCAAGCTGGTGTTACTGCCTATTTATTCATAGAAATTGTTCTATATTTTCATCAAATTTTGTTCTTTCATTGCTGTTTTGCTACTTTATTGGTTTGTCAACCATCGTGCTTCATTACTAGTAGACCATGTTACGGTCCTGGCCATATGTGTTGTTTTTATTTTCTTGTTCTTATAGGCGCCCTGCCTGATTGACCGGATTTGGGGGAAGTACAGGAAGCTGATTGGTCCATCCTACACTTCCTGGAGTTTTAAAAGTACGGTTCCCAACAGCTAGCGAGGCTCTTTCTGGCAGTAGCACCTGTTTGCTGTTCTTGGTTTCCAAATCTTATTTAGCATTTTTGAATTGTTAGGTTTTGTGCCGTGGTTTTGTTTATAAATTGTATATTTTGTAAATAGTATTAAATCTGTAGGGGTGGACTGCCATTTTCTTTTGATTGTTTTCTCTTGTTTTCACATTAGGGAGTTAGGGTTAGCGACTATCTTTTGGTTTGTTTATTTCTATCAGGCTAGCTAGCACTTTCTGTGGGAAATGGCTTATTTTGTTTATTATGTTGGCCTTGGTTCGCCCTGAGTTGTAGTGTCATGTTTTGTTTGACACTTTCTTTCGTTTAAAATAAAAATCATTCTGTTGGAACATCTCAATCCTGGATTTTGGTTTGAGGATCGGAGAGGGAACATGCAAATTTATCTTTGTATGTTTCACCCTGACCCCCTAGACAGGGGCGTAACAGACCAGTACAGTTATAGTACTTTGTACTTTGCCACATTTATCTTCTTCTTAGCAAGTGTCATGCATTCTGCTTCTCCAGCGTTTTTAAGAGCTGTTGATGATGTCAAATGCAGCTTACGGCCACACCGCTCTCTAAGCGCCCGATCTCGCCCGATCTCGGCAGCCAAATAGAGCCGGGCCTGGTTAGTACTTGGTAGGAAGACCGCCTGGGAATACCAGGTGCTGTAAGCTTTTTTGCTTGGGTTTACGGGCAGCTCAAGCTGGTGTTACTGCCTATTTATTCATAGAAATTGTTCTATATTTTCATCAAATTTTGTTCTTTCATTGCTGTTTTGCTACTTTATTGGTTTGTCAACCATCGTGCTTCATTACTAGTAGACCATGTTACGGTCCTGGCCATATGTGTTGTTTTTATTTTCTTGTTCTTATAGGTGCCCTGCCTGATTGGCCGGATTTGGGGGAAGTACAGGAAGCTGATTGGTCCATCCTACACTTCCTGGAGTTTTAAAAGTACGGTTCCCAACAGCTAGCGAGGCTCTTTCTGGCAGTAGCACCTGTTTGCTGTTCTTGGTTTCCAAATCTTATTTAGCATTTTTGAATTGTTAGGTTTTGTGCCGTGGTTTTGTTTATAAATTGTATATTTTGTAAATAGTATTAAATCTGTAGGGGTGGACTGCCATTTTCTTTTGATTGTTTTTTCTTGTTTTCACATTAGGGAGTTAGGGTTAGCGACTGTCTTTTGGTTTGTTTATTTCTATCAGGCTAGCTAGCACTTTCTGTGGGAAATGGCTTATTTTGTTTATTATGTTGGCCTTGTTTCGCCCTGAGTTGTAGTGTCATGTTTTATTTGACACTTTCTTTTGTTTAAAATAAATATCATTCTGTTGGAACATCTCTCCTGGATTTTGGTTTTGGGATCGGAGAGGGAACATGCTAATTTATCTTTGTATGTTGCACCCTGACCCCCTAGACAGGGGCGTAACAGACCAGTACAGTTATAGTACTTTGTACTTTGCCACATTTATCTTCTTCTTAGCAAGTGTCATGCATTCTGCTTCTCCAGCGTTTTTAAGAGCTGTTAATGATGTCAAATGCAGCTTACGGCCACACCGCTCTCTAAGCGCCCGATCTCGCCCGATCTCGGCAACCAAATAGAGCCGGGCCTGGTTAGTACTTGGTAGGAAGACCGCCTGGGATTACCAGGTGCTGTAAGCTTTTTTGCTTGGGTTTACGGGCAGCTCAAGCTGGTGTTACTGCCTATTTATTCATAGAAATTGTTCTATATTTTCATCAAATTTTGTTCTTTCATTGCTGTTTTGCTACTTTATTGGTTTGTCAACCATCGTGCTTCATTACTAGTAGACCATGTTACGGTCCTGGCCATATGTGTTGTTTTTATTTTCTTGTTCTTATAGGTGCCCTGCCTGATTGGCCGGATTTGGGGGAAGTAAAGGAAGCTGATTGGTCCATCCTACACTTCCTGGAGTTTTAAAAGTACGGTTCCCAACAGCTAGCGAGGCTCTTTCTGGCAGTAGCACCTGTTTGCTGTTCTTGGTTTCCAAATCTTATTTAGCATTTTTGAATTGTTAGGTTTTGTGCCGTGGTTTTGTTTATAAATTGTATATTTTGTAAATAGTAATAAATCTGTAGGGGTGGACTGCCATTTTCTTTTGATTGTTTTCTCTTGTTTTCACATTAGGGAGTTAGGGTTAGCGACTGTCTTTTGGTTTGTTTATTTCTATCAGGCTAGCTAGCACTTTCTGTGGGAAATGGCTTATTTTGTTTATTATGTTGGCCTTGGTTCGCCCTGAGTTGTAGTGTCATGTTTTATTTGACACTTTCTTTTGTTTAAAATAAATATCATTCTGTTGGAACATCTCGATCCTGGATTTTGGTTTGGGGATCGGAGAGGGAACATGCTAATTTATCTTTGTATGTTGCACCCTGACCCCCTAGACAGGGGCGTAACAGACCAGTACAGTTATAGTACTTTGTACTTTGCCACATTTATCTTCTTCTTAGCAAGTGTCATGCATTCTGCTTCTCCAGCGTTTTTAAGAGCTGTTGATGATGTCAAATGCAGCTTACGGCCACACCGCTCTCTAAGCGCCCGATCTCGTCCGATCTCGGCAGCCAAATAGAGCTGGGCCTGGTTAGTACTTGGTAGGAAGACCGCCTGGGAATACCAGGTGCTGTAAGCTTTTTTGCTTGGGTTTACGGGCAGCACAAGCTGGTGTTACTGCCTATTTATTCATAGAAATTGTTCTATATTTTCATCAAATTTTGTTCTTTCATTGCTGTTTTGCTACTTTATTGGTTTGTCAACCATCGTGCTTCATTACTAGTAGACCATGTTACGGTCCTGGCCATATGTGTTGTTTTTATTTTCTTGTTCTTATAGGTGCCCTGCCTGATTGGCCGGATTTGGGGGAAGTACAGGAAGCTGATTGGTCCATCATACACTTCCTGGAGTTTTAAAAGTACGGTTCCCAACAGCTAGCGAGGCTCTTTCTGGCAGCAGCACCTGTTTGCTGTTCTTGGTTTCCAAACCTTATTTAGCATTTTTGAATTGTTAGGTTTTGTGCCGTGGTTTTGTTTATAAATTGTATATTTTGTAAATAGTATTAAATCTGTAGGGGTGGACTGCCATTTTCTTTGGATTGTTTTCTCTTGGTTTCACATTAAGGAGTTAGGGTTAGCGACTGTCTTTTGGTTTGTTTATTTCTATCAGGCTAGCTAGCACTTTCTGTGGGAAATGGCTTATTTTGTTTATTATGTTGGCCTTGGTTCGCCCTGAGTTGTAGTGTCATGTTTTGTTTGACACTTTCTTTTGTTTAAAATAAATATCATTCTGTTGGAACATCTCGATCCTGGATTTTGGTTTGAGGATCGGAGAGGGAACATGCTAATTTATCTTTGTATGTTGCACCCTGACCCCCTAGACAGGGGCGTAACAGACCAGTACAGTTATAGTACTTTGTACTTTGCCACATTTATCTTCTTCTTAGCAAGTGTCATGCATTCTGCTTCTCCAGCGTTTTTAAGAGCTGTTGATGATGTCAAATGCAGCTTACGGCCACACCGCTCTCTAAGCGCCCAATCTCGTCCGACCTCGGCAGCCAAATAGAGCTGGGCCTGGTTAGTACTTGGTAGGAAGACCGCCTGGGAATACCAGGTGCTGTAAGCTTTTTTGCTTGGGTTTACGGGCAGCACAAGCTTGTGTTACTGCCTATTTATTCATAGAAATTGTTCTATATTTTCATCAAATTTTGTTCTTTCATTGCTGTTTTGCTCTTTTATTGGTTTGTCAACCATCGTGCTTCTTTACTACTAGACCAGTACCGTTTTAGTACTTTGCCACATTTATCTTCATCTTAGCGAGTGTCATGCATTCTGCTTCTCCAGCGTTTTTAGGAGCTGTTGATGATATCAAATGCAGCTTACGGCCACACTGCTCTCGAAGCGCCTGATCTTGTCCGATCTCGGCAGCCAAATAGGGCCGGGCCTGGTTAGTACTTGGTAGGAAGACCGCCTGGGAATACCAGGTGCTGTAAGCTTTTTTGCTTGGGTTTACGGGCAGCACAAGCTGGTGTTACTGCCTATTTATTCATAGAAATTGTTCTATATTTTCATCAAATTTTGTTCTTTCATTGCTGTTTTGCTACTTTATTGGTTTGTCAACCATCGTGCTTCATTACTAGTAGACCATGTTACGGTCCTGGCCATATGTGTTGTTTTTATTTTGTTGTTCTTATAGGTGCCCTGCCTGATTGGCCGGATTGGGGGGCAGTACAGGAAGCTGATTGGTCCATCCTACACTTCCTGGAGTTTTAAAAGTACGGTT
Source organism: Channa argus (assembly GCF_033026475.1). NCBI lineage: Eukaryota > Metazoa > Chordata > Actinopteri > Anabantiformes > Channidae > Channa > Channa argus. The sequence goes on from NW_027125223.1 coordinate 491,326, forward strand.
CCCAACAGCTAGCGAGGCTCTTTCTGGCAGCAGCACCTGTTTGCTGTTCTTGGTTTCCAAACCTTATTTAGCATTTTTGAATTGTTAGGTTTTGTGCCGTGGTTTTTTTTTTATAACTTGTATATTTTGTAAATAGTATTAAATCTGTAGGGGTGAACTGCCAATTTCTTTCGTTTAAAATAAATATTCTGTTGGGGCCTGGTTAGTACTTGGTAGGAAGACCGCCTGGGAATACCAGGTGCTGTAAGCTTTTTTGCTTCGGTTTACGGGCAGCACAAGGTGGTGTTACTGCTTACTTATTTTTAGAAATTGTTCTATATTTTCATCAATCTTTGGTCTTTCATTGCTGTTTTGCTCCTTTTTTGGTTTTTCAAACATTGTGCTTCATTACTAGTAGACCAGTACAGTTATAGTACTTTGTACTTTGCGACATTTATCTTGTTTTTAGCAAGGGTCATGCATTCTGCTTCTCCAGCGTTTTCAAGAGCTGTTTATGATATCAAATGCAGCCTACGGCCACACCGTTCTCGAAGCGCCCGATTGGAGGAGGACAGGGGTATGGTGTTTCTGAGTCATGGTGCTGCAGGAAGAGACACGTATGTGAGCTGCTTCCCCTGTGACGTGCATTTTTCGTTTTCTTATCTGTTTTTTGCCTATCCAGTGTAGTGCGTTTGACATTGCATTAATTATTTTTATTAAACCCCCCGGCGGAGTTTCTCCTTTCAGGGGTGCCTTTATATTTCGTGGTTTTTCTAGTTTTTGAACTGTTTTTTTGTTTTTTTACACGTGCTTTCTGATAAACCGCTCATAATGGAGAACGGCAGAGGCATACGAGAAGAAGAAGCTTGTTTAACAGTAGCTGGAAAGCGTTACGTCGCGGTACGAGTTGACTGTGTTGGCTGAGGTGGTGGGGGAAGAGAAAGTTAAGACAATGGAACTGCTGAGAGCAATACGTGATGTATGTGGAGGCATTGTTGCATTGCGTGAGACAGGGCTGAATAAATATGAGCTGACAGTCAAGAGCGAAGCTGGAAAGAAAAGACTTTTAGATGGATTTAAAGTGGGTAGAGCAGTGGTGATGGTGAAAACTTTAGTTATTGATGAATTGGTGGTGTCATTTTTGAATTTGCCTGCTGTGATGCCCACAGCCTCGGACACACCCTAAATTTCTTTGGTAATGTTTTCACTTACCTTTTTCCTTAAGTTTGGTTTCTTGTTATTAAGTTTAAGTTGTATTAATTGAATTTCTCTTTTTCTTGTGTTATCATTTTGCTGATACGGGCGTGTTGGCCATCCAGATAAAAGATTGGATTGAGGCCTTTGTAGACTTTAAATACTACCTACTGGGCCTGGATTGTACCAAGTACCCCGTTTGACGCGGGGAGGGGAAAATATGGGGAATATGTTTCCTTAGACGTTATAGGTTATTAAATGTTGTTTGGTTCATTATTTTGTTATTGCTTTTTCATATTTGAGTAATGGGATGATGTTGGTAAACTGTTTGTCTAGAGTTTGTTTATAATTTGTCCAGTTATAGTTATGTCTACCCCTTGTGTGTCATATTGGTTTGGCCAGCCAGTATATATGTTGCCCCTTGTGTGTCACTCAGGTTAGGTCTGTTTTGTCTCTGTTGTGATTAGAACTTATGTTGTAATTTCAGTTTGATAGTTTAAGTTCAGCTATCTTTTGTTGACCTCTTTTAGGGCCCACATTTTGTTAATAAATTGAAATTTCTTTGTATATGTTGCATTTGGGTAAATAAAACCCATTTTCTTTGTGACTTTACTCCTGTGTCCTGTGTCTACCTGCTTGGTCCCTGACATTTGGTGGCAATGGTGGGATCATTCAGTACAGGACACAGGAGTTTTTTTTTCTTTTCCCCTCAATTTTTCCCCTTTTGTTAATTATTTGGAATGAAGCCTCGAAAAGGAGGACAGACAGATGGAAGAGGTGTCCAAAATCAGCAGGCTGGTTTAGAGGAACCAATTAATGACATGGAAGAGGAAGCTTCTGGAGGGGCTAAGACTGAGGGTGAAGGTAAAGAACCTAACATTTCGGATCTGTATGCAATCCTTCAGACCCTCATGGGGCAGCAAGAAGCATGTGAGGCTCAAAATAAAGTGGAAGCTGCAAGGCAGGAACAACGCTATAAAGCACTACAACATCAGTTCCAATTGTTGCAGCCCCTCAGACCCATCAGAGACAAGTCACCAGTGTGGGTAAGTCTCCCACAAGGGAGACTGAGCCAGCAAAGTTATTTTCAAAACCTTATGGCAAACTGCCAGTATGTTATCTCTGTGGGCAAGGGGGCCATACTAAACCAGTCTGTCCAAAAAATCCTGTTAAGCTAACTCAGATGTGCTTGGTACCTCGATATACTGTTGAACCTAGAACTGAGGGTAGTCAAAAAATGAGATTGCCAACAGTTGAAGTTAATGGACAGCTGTTGAGGGTTTAATTGATACTGGCAGTGATCAGACTTTGGTGCATAGTAAAATGCTACCACCTAACATGGTATGTGTTAAAGAGACAGTTCAGATTTGCTGTGTGCATGGCGACAAAAAACCTTATCCTACAGCAGATGTGTATTTAAAGGTGCATGGACAGGTCTACCTTCTGAATGTCGGAGTTGTACAGAATTTACCATTTTCAGTGGTATTAGGTCGTGATCTGCCAGTACTCTTGGATTTGTTATACTTAACCCAAAAATGCTGTGTGGCTATGACTAGAGCTCAATCTAAGAAGTCAGATCAGCTGCTAGAAACACTTAGTGCCTTGCCCTTCTTTGATGCTGACCTGGAGGCGGCACCCGGGAAGTCTCGGAAGTCACGCAGAGAGAGGAGGCAGGAAAAGTTCCAACGTACAGTTGTTAAACCAGCAGTTGATCCTGTGCCTGAGGTACAGGTAGACTTTAAGGTTCCTACCAACATTACTAGCTTGCAACAAAATGATCCAGCTTTGAGCCCACTATTGCAGAAGGCAAAAGAGAGGAAGAAAGGTACTGTGGCTGACTGCAATCTAGAGGAAGAATTCTATTTACATAATGGTGTGCTTTATCGTCAGCAGGGAGCAGCCAGCCAGCTAGTTGTCCCCCAGGCTGCTCGGGAGGGTGTTCTTACTCTGGGTCATTCTGTTCCCTGGGCTGGCAACTTGGGAAAGCACAAAACCACAGCACGTATTAAACGACAATTTTATTGGCCTGGTATGCGTACTGATGTTGCTCAATTTTTTAAGAGTTGCCCTCAGTGCCAGAGGACTTCATCCAACACCCCCTCCAGAGCTCCTCTCCAGCCTCTTCCAATCATCTCTACCCCTTTTGAACGCTTGGGCATGGACATTGTTGGTCCAGTGGAGAATACCAGGTGCTGTAAGCTTTTTTGCTTGGGTTTACGGGCAGCACAAGCTGGTGTTACTGCTTACTTATTTATAGAAATTGTTCTATATTTTCATCAATCTTTGGTCTTTCATTGCTGTTTTGCTACTTTATTGGTTTGTCAACTGTCGTGGCAAAGTCTGTAAGGCAAGTTAGGAGGCAAAAAGGCAACTTACAAGTGAATGACAACGGTGAATTTAATCAGCAAAATAGAGAAACATGCAGAGCAGAACAGAGCTACATTCTAGAGTGGGCCAATCTGATTGACCAAGATGTGTAGGTTGTTCAGCCTTTTATACATACAACTTAACAGCTGGGTTCACACAAAGAACAAAGGGATGAGTCAATGCAAATCAACCTTCATACAATGCGGTCAGGAGTCTTGATTAGCAAGTTCATGTCACTTTGTTCTTTTGTTTCAATTGTCTTTTAAGTCCTTGGGATTGATGATTTATGCTGGTTCCCGTGGGCTCCCTTCTGGGAAGCAAATGTTCAGGTGTAGGTAGTTTTATAGTTGATATCTAACTAACACACTTCTTTGTGTGGCCAGAGACAGGATGTCTTGCTGGGGAGCAAAAGGTGAGGAGGCCCTGGTGTAAGCAGGTTTGATACTGGGTCTGCCAAAAGTGTGAAACGTTGAAACAGTGTTACCTAGATTATGAAATTTCCCTCACAAAAGTTAGTCGCTGCTGATCCTGGTAGTTCTCTGGGGGAAACACTGGGCTGGGGATGGGGTTGTTTACCCAGGGGCCTGGAAGGCAGCAGCTTGCTGCGGCTGGTCCTGGTACCCCTGGGTGCCCCACTCTTCCCTTAGAATCAGTAGTATGGGCACAGGGAATACCCCATTATTCCCTTGGGAGACCTGGGAAGGCCGCAGCTTGCTGCGGCTGGTCCTGGTCCTCCTTGGAGGTGCCCAGGGATGGGGTGGGTGAACATTGAGGTTGAGCCGGGAAGGCAGCAGCTCGCTGCGGCTGGTCCTGGAGCTCCCTGGATGTTTACTCCACCTACATTTCACTGAAAGAAGAAGAGCAGGAGGAGGAAGAAGAGAGCCATCTTCTCGACCTTACCTAGGCAGATTGGAGTAACCTAACAGTGCCAACAACCAATCTGCAAACCTGAACAAGGAGCATAAGTGCGGCCCTCCACTTGGACAATACACGGAATGCAACAATCTACAACTTCAGCAACCTTAAACCAGGTCAGATCTTCTGTCCAACAGCAGATATTAAATTACACACCATCTCAACTGGACAAAATTAATCGTCTAAATGCTCCTCGTTAAAAACTGCTAAACCTAACTACAATAACTAGAAGCAAACGTACGTATTGCTCCAACTAGCTCTGATGCCGCTAACCCTAATTGTTCCGTAACCCTAACCAGTCGAAACCAATACCTAACCCTAAAGACTCTGAAACTGTTGCCTAAACTCGAACTAGCCCTGATTTCGCTGACCCTAATCATCCCCTAACCCTAACCACTCCGTCTTCATGCCTAATCCCAAACAGTTGGAACCCACTCAGCGCTGTCAGAAACACTCGTCTTGAAAAGGCGGACAATCCTCTTCCCATCAGAGGCATCCAAACGTCTACCAGCTCAACAAACAGCTGTCTCAGGACCTCCTGGGTACTGTCTTTTATGCCAGTCTCTAAACAAGAAAATTATTCAACTCAAAGTCTATCTGATTCCAAAACAACACAGCTGTCACAGGGCCTCCTGGGGGCTATGTTTAATGTTAATGTCAGCACAAGTTAATGTAGTCAACTCAAAGTCTATTTGACTCCAAAACAGCACGGCTGTCTCAGGGCCTCCTGGGGGCTGTGTTTAATGTTAATTTCAACACAAGCTAATGTAGTTGACTCCAAAACAGCACAGCTGTCTCAGGGCCTCCTGGGGGCTGTGTTTAATGTTAATTTCAACACAAGCTAATGTAGTTCACTCCAAAACAGCATAGCTGTCTCAGGACCTCCTGAGTGCTGTTGTTAAACTTAACCACTGCAATTAGGAAATAGTCTTTACCGCAACAAAAGTTTATCAGTCTGCAAAAATCTTTCTCCATACAGCTGTCTCAGGGCCTCCTGGGGGCTGTGTTTAATGTTAATTTCAACACAAGCTAATGTAGTTGAGTCCAAAACAGAACAGCTGTCTCAGGGCCTCCTGGGGGCTGTGTTTAATTTTAATTACAACACAAGCTAATGTAGTTGACTCCAAAACAGCATAGCTGTCTCAGGGCCTCCTGTGGGCTGTTGGTAAACTTAACAACTGCAATTAGGAAATTGTCTTTACCGCGACAAAAGTCGACCAGTCTGCAAAAATCTTTCTCCACACAGCCTTCTCAGGGCCTTTTGGGGGCTGTGATTAATGTTAATTTTAACACAAGCTAATGTAGCTGACTCCAAAACAGCACAGCTGTCTCAGGGCGTACTGGGGGCTGTGTTTAATGTTATTTTCAACACAAGCTGATGTAATTGACTCCAAAACAGCACAGCTGTCTCAGGGCCTCCTGGGGGCTGTGTTTAATGTTAATTTCAACACAAGCTAATAAAATTGTCTCCAAAAAAGCACAGCTCTCTCAGGGCGTGCTGGGGGCTGTGTTTAATGTTATTTTCAACACAAGCTGATGTAATTGACTCCAAAATAGCACAGCTGTCTCAGGGCCTCCTGGGGGCTGTGTTTAATGTTAATTTCAACACAAGCTAATAAAATTGTCTCCAAAAAAGCACAGCTCTCTCAGGGCCTCCTGGGAGCTGTTGTTAAACTTAAATACTGCAATTAGGAAATCGTCTTTACCGCGACAAAAGTCTATCAGTGTGCAAAAACCTTTCTCCACACAGCTGTCTAAGGGTCCCTGGGGGCTGTGTTTAATGTTAATTTCAACACAAGCTAATGTAGTTGACTCCAAAACAGCACAGCTGTCTCAGGGCCTCCTCGGGGCTGTTGTTAAACTTAACAACTGCAATTAGGAAATTATCTGTACCGCGATAAAAATTGACCAGTCTGCAAAAATCTTTCTCCACACAGCTGTCTCAGGACCTCCTGGGGGCTGTTGTTAAACTTAACCACTGCAATTAAGAAATAGTCTTAACCGCAACAAAAGTTTATCAGTCTGCAAAAATCTTTCTCCATACAGCTGTCCCAGGGCCTCCTGGGGGCTGTGTTTAATGTTAATTTCAACACAAGCTGATGTTATTGACTCCAAAACAGCACAGCTGTCTCAGGGCCTCCTGGGTGCTGTGTTTAATGTTAATTTCAACACAAGCTGATGTAATTGACTCCAAAACAGCACAGCTGACTCAGGGCCTCCTGGGGGCTGTGTTTAATGTTAATTTCAACACAAGCTAATAAAATTGTCTCCAAAAAAGCACAGCTCTCTCAGGGCCTCCTGGGCGCTGTTGTTAAACTTAAATACTGCAATTAGGAAATCGTCTTTACCGCGACAAAAGTCTATCAGTGTGCAAAAACCTTTCTCCACACAGCTGTCTCAGGGTCCCCTGGGGACTGTTGTTAAACTTAACCACTGCAATTAAGAAATACTCTTAACCGCAACAAAAGTTTATCAGTCTGCAAAAATCTTTCTCCATACAGCTGTCCCAGGGCTTCCTGGGGGCTGTGTTTAATGTTAATTTCAACACAAGCTAATGTAGTTGACTCCAAAACGGCACAACTATCTCAGGGCCTCTTGGGGGCTGTCTTTAATGTTAATTTCAACACAAGCTGATGTAATTGACTCCAAAACAGCACAGCTTTCTCAGGGCCTCCTGGGGGCTGTGTTTAATGTTAATTTCAACACAAGCTAATGTGGTTTTCTCCAAAACAGCACAACTGTCTCAGGGCCTCCTGGGGGCTGTGTTTAATTTTAATTACAACACAAGCTAATGAAGTTGACTCCAAAACAGAAGAGTTGTCTCAGGGCCTCCTGGGGGCTGTTGGTAAACTTAACAACTGCAATTAGGAAATTGTCTGTACCACGACAAAAGTCGACCAGTGTGCAAAAATCTTTCTCCACACAGCCTTCTCAGGGCCTTTTGGGGGCTGTGATTAATGTTAATTTTAACACAAGCTAATGTAGTTGACTCCAAAACAGCACAGCTGTTTCAGGGCGTACTGGGGGCTGTGTTTAATGTTAATTTCAACACAAGCTGATGTAATTGACTCCAAAACAGCACAGCTGTCTCAGGGCCTCCTGGGGGCTGTCTTTAATGTTAATTTCAACACAAGCTAATAAAATTGTCTCCAAAAAAGCACAGCTCTCTCAGGGCCTCCTGGGCGCTGTTGTTAAACTTAAATACTGCAATTAGGAAATCGTCTTTACCGCGACAAAAGTCTATCAGTGTGCAAAAACCTTTCTCCACACAGCTGTCTCAGGGTCCCCTGGGGGCTGTGTTTAATGTTACTTTCCACACAAGCTAATGTAGTTGACTCCAAAACAGCACAGCTGTCTCAGGGCCTCCTGGGGGCTGTGTTTAATGTTAATTTCAACACAAGCTAATAAAATTGTCTCCAAAAAAGCACAGCTCTCTCAGGGCGTGCTGGGGGCTGTGTTTAATGTTATTTTCAACAAAAGCTGATGTAATTGACTCCAAAATAGCACAGCTGTCTCAGGGCCTCCTGGGGGCTGTGTTTAATTTTAATTACAACACAAGCTAATGTAGTTGACTCCAAAACAGCACAGTTGTCTCAGGGCCTCCTGGGGACTGTTGTTAAACTTAACCACTGCAATTAGGAAATAGTCTTTACCGCGACAAAAGTTTATCAGTCTGCAAAACTTTTTCTCCATACAGCAGTCTCAGGGCCTCCTGGGGGCTGTGTTTAATGTTAATTATAACACAAGCTAATGTAGTTGACTCCAAAACAGCACAGCTGTTTTTGACTCCATAATGGCACAACTGTCTCAGGGCCTCCTGGGGGCTGTGTTTAATGTTAATTATAACACAAGCTAATGTAGTTGACTCCAAAACAGCACAGCTGTCTCAGGGCCTCCTGGGGGCTGTGTTTAATGTTAATTTCAACACAAGCTAATGTAGTTGACTCCAAAACGGCACAACTATCTCAGGGCCTCTTGGGGGCTGTCTTTAATGTTAATTTCAACACAAGCTGATGTAATTGACTCCAAAACAGCACAGCTGTCTCAGGGCCTCCTGGGGGCTGTGTTTAATGTTAATTTCAACACAAGCTGATGTAAATGACTCCAAAACAGCACAGCTTTCTCAGGGCCTCCTGGGGGCTGTGTTTAATGTTAATTTCAACACAAGCTAATGTGGTTTTCTCCAAAACAGCACAACTGTCTCAGGGCCTCCTGGGGGCTGTGTTTAATTTTAATTACAACACAAGCTAATGTAGTTGACTCCAAAACAGCAGAGTTGTCTCAGGGCCTCGTGGGGGCTGTTGGTAAACTTAACAACTGCAATTAGGAAATTGTCTGAACCACGACAAAAGTCGACCAGTCTGCAAAAATCTTTCTCCACACAGCCTTCTCAGGGCCTTTTGGGGGCTGTGATTAATGTTAATTTTAACACAAGCTAATGTAGTTGACTCCAAAACAGCACAGCTGTTTCAGGGCGTACTGGGGGCTGTGTTTAATGTTAATTTCAATTGACTCCAAAACAGCACAGCTGTCTCAGGGCCTCCTGGGGGCTGTGTTTAATGTTACTTTCCACACAAGCTAATGTAGTTGACTCCAAAACAACACAGCTATCTCAGGGCCTCCTGGGGGCTGTGTTTAATGTTAATTTCAACACAAGCTAATAAAATTGTCTCCAAAAAAGCACAGCTCTCTCAGGGCGTGCTGGGGGCTGTGTTTAATGTTATTTTCAACACAAGCTGATGTAATTGACTCCAAAACAGCACAGCTGTCTCAGGGCCTCCTGGGGGCTGTGTTTAATGTTAATTTCAACACAAGCTAATGTAGTTTTCTCCAAAAAAGGACAGCTGTCTCAAGGCCTCCTGGGGGCTGTTGTTAAACTTAAATACTGCAATTAGGAAATCGTCTTTACCGCGACAAAAGTCTATCAGTGTGCAAAAACCTTTCTCCACACAGCTGTCTCAGGGTCCCCTGGGGGCTGTGTTTAATGTTACTTTCCACACAAGCTAATGTAGTTGACTCCAAAACAACACAGCTATCTCAGGGCCTCCTGGGGGCTGTGTTTAATGTTAATTTCAACACAAGCTAATAAAATTGTCTCCAAAAAAGCACAGCTCTCTCAGGGCGTGCTGGGGGCTGTGTTTAATGTTATTTTCAACACAAGCTGATGTAATTGACTCCAAAACAGCACAGCTGTCTCAGGGCCTCCTGGGGGCTGTGTTTAATGTTAATTTCAACACAAGCTAATGTAGTTTTCTCCAAAAAAGGACAGCTGTCTCAAGGCCTCCTGGGGGCTGTGTTTAATTTTAATTACAACACAAGCTAATGTAGTTGACTCCAAAACAGCACAGTTGTCTCAGGGCCTCCTGGGGACTGTTGTTAAACTTAACCACTGCAATTAGGAAATTGTCTTTCCTGCGACAAAAGTGTATCAGTCTGCAAAAGTCTTTCTCCACACACCTGTCTCAGGACCTCCTGGGGGCTGTTGTTATACTTAACCACTGCAATTAAGAAATAGTCTTAACCGCAACAAAAGTTTATCAGTCTGCAAAAATCTTTCTCCATACATCTGTCCCAGGGCCTCCTGGGGGCTGTGTTTAATGTTAATTTCAACACAAGCTGATGTAATTGACTCCAAAACAGCACAGCTGTCTCAGGGCCTCCTGGGGGCTGTGTTTAATGTTAATTTCAACACAAGCTAATGTAGTTGACTCCAAAACAGCAGAGCTGTCTCAAGGCCTCCTCGGGGCTGTTGTTAAACTTAACAACTGCAATTAGGAAATTATCTGTACCGCGATAAAAATCGACCAGTCTGCAAAAATCTATCTCCACACAGCTGTCTCAGGGCCTCCTGGGGGCTGTGTTTAATGTTAATTTCAACACAAGCTAATGTAGTTGACTCCAAAACAGCACAGCTGTCTCAGGGCCTCCTGGGGGCTGTGTTTAATGTTAATTTCAACACAAGCTAATGTAGTTTTCTCCAAAACAGCACAGCTGTCTCAGGGCCTCCTGGGGGCTGTGTTTAATGTTAATTTCAATACAAGCTAATGTAGTTTTCTCCAAAAAAGGACAGCTGTCTCAGGGCCTCCTGGGGGCTGTGTTTAATGTTAATTATAACACAAGATAATGTAGTTGACTCCAAAACAGCACAGCTGTTTTTGACTCCATAACGGCACAGCTGTCTCAGGGCCTCCTGGGGGCTGTGTTTAATTTTAATTACAACACAAGCTAATGTAGTTGACTCCAAAACAGCACAGTTGTCTCAGGGCCTCTTGGGGACTGTTGTTAAACTTAACCACTGCAATTACGAAATCGTCTTTCCTGCGACAAAAGTCTATCAGTCTGCAAAAGTCTTTCTCCACACAGCTGTCTCAGGCCCTCCTGGGGGCTGTGTTTAATGTTAATTTCAACATAAGCTAATGTAGTTGACTCCAAAACAGCACAGTTGTCTCAGGGCCTCCTGGGGACTGTTGTCAAACTTAACCACTGCAATTAGGAAATCGTCTTTCCTGCGACAAAAGTCTATCAGTCTGCAAAAGTCTTTCTCCACACAGCTGTCTCAGGGCCTCCTGGGGGCTGTGTTTAATGTTAATTAAAACATAAGCTAATGTAGTTGACTCCAAAATGGCACAGCTGTCTCAGGGCCTCCTGGGGGCTGTGTTTAATGTTAATTTCAACACAAGCTGATGTAATTGACTCCAAAAAAGGACAGCTGTCTCAGGGCCTCCTGGGGGCTGTGTTTAATGTTAATTTCAACACAAGCTAATGTAGTTGACTCCAAAACGGCACAACTATCTCAGGGCCTCTTGGGGGCTGTCTTTAATGTTAATTTCAACACAAGCTGATGTAATTGACTCCAAAACAGCACAGCTGTCTCAGGGCCTCCTGGGGGCTGTGTTTAATGTTAATTTCAACACAAGCTGATGTAATTGACTCCAAAACAGCAGAGTTGTCTCAGGGCCTCCTGGGGGCTGTTGGTAAACTTAACAACTGCAATTAGGAAATTGTCTGTACCACGACAAAAGTCGACCAGTCTGCAAAAATCTTTCTCCACACAGCCTTCTCAGGGCCTTTTGGGGGCTGTGATTAATGTTAATTTTAACACAAGCTAATGTAGTTGACTCCAAAACAGCACAGCTGTTTCAGGGCGTACTGGGGGCTGTGTTTAATGTTAATTTCAATTGACTCCAAAACAGCACAGCTGTCTCAGGGCCTCCTGGGGGCTGTGTTTAATGTTAATTTCAACACAAGCTAATAAAATTGTCTCCAAAAAAGCACAGCTCTCTCAGGGCCTCCTGGGCGCTGTTGTTAAACTTAAATACTGCAATTAGGAAATCGTCTTTACCGCGACAAAAGTCTATCAGTGTGCAAAAACCTTTCTCCACACAGCTGTCTCAGGGTCCCCTGGGGGCTGTGTTTAATGTTACTTTCCACACAAGCTAATGTAGTTGACTCCAAAACAGCACAGCTATCTCAGGGCCTCCTGGGGGCTGTGTTTAATGTTAATTTCAACACAAGCTAATAAAATTGTCTCCAAAAAAGCACAGCTCTCTCAGGGCGTGCTGGGGGCTGTGTTTAATGTTATTTTCAACACAAGCTGATGTAATTGACTCCAAAACAGCACAGCTGTCTCAGGGCCTCCTGGGGGCTGTGTTTAATGTTAATTTCAACACAAGCTGATGTAATTGACTCCAAAACAGCAGAGTTGTCTCAGGGCCTCCTGGGGGCTGTTGGTAAACTTAACAACTGCAATTAGGAAATTGTCTGTACCACGACAAAAGTCGACCAGTCTGCAAAAATCTTTCTCCACACAGCCTTCTCAGGGCCTTTTGGGGGCTGTGATTAATGTTAATTTTAACACAAGCTAATGTAGTTGACTCCAAAACAGCACAGCTGTTTCAGGGCGTACTGGGGGCTGTGTTTAATGTTAATTTCAATTGACTCCAAAACAGCACAGCTGTCTCAGGGCCTCCTGGGGGCTGTGTTTAATGTTAATTTCAACACAAGCTAATAAAATTGTCTCCAAAAAAGCACAGCTCTCTCAGGGCCTCCTGGGCGCTGTTGTTAAACTTAAATACTGCAATTAGGAAATCGTCTTTACCGCGACAAAAGTCTATCAGTGTGCAAAAACCTTTCTCCACACAGCTGTCTCAGGGTCCCCTGGGGGCTGTGTTTAATGTTACTTTCCACACAAGCTAATGTAGTTGACTCCAAAACAGCACAGCTATCTCAGGGCCTCCTGGGGGCTGTGTTTAATGTTAATTTCAACACAAGCTAATAAAATTGTCTCCAAAAAAGCACAGCTCTCTCAGGGCGTGCTGGGGGCTGTGTTTAATGTTATTTTCAACACAAGCTGATGTAATTGACTCCAAAACAGCACAGCTGTCTCAGGGCCTCCTGGGGGCTGTGTTTAATGTTAATTTCAACACAAGCTAATGTAGTTTTCTCCAAAACAGCACAGCTGTCTCAGGGCCTCCTGGGGGCTGTGTTTAATGTTAATTTCAACACAAGCTAATGTAGTTTTCTCCAAAAAAGGACAGCTGTCTCAGGGCCTCCTGGGGGCTGTGTTTAATTTTAATTACAACACAAGCTAATGTAGTTGACTCCAAAACAGCACAGTTGTCTCAGGGCCTCCTGGGGACTGTTGTTAAACTTAACCACTGCAATTAGGAAATTGTCTTTCCTGCGACAAAAGTGTATCAGTCTGCAAAAGTCTTTCTCCACACAGCTGTCTCAGGACCTCCTGGGGGCTGTTGTTAAACTTAACCACTGCAATTAAGAAATAGTCTTAACCGCAACAAAAGTTTATCAGTCTGCAAAAATCTTTCTCCATACAGCTGTCCCAGGGCCTCCTGGGGGCTGTGTTTAATGTTAATTTCAACACAAGCTGATGTAATTGACTCCAAAACAGCACAGCTCTCTCAGGGCCTCCTGGGAGCTGTTGTTAAACTTAAATACTGCAATTAGGAAATCGTCTTTACCGCGACAAAAGTCTATCAGTGTGCAAAAACCTTTCTCCACACAGCTGTCTAAGGGTCCCCTGGGGGCTGTGTTTAATGTTAATTTCAACACAAGCTAATATAGTTGTCTCCAAAACAGCACAGCTGTCTCAGGGCCTCCTGGGGGCTGTGTTTAATGTTAATTTCAACACAAGCTAATGTAGTTTTCTCCAAAAAAGGACAGCTGTCTCAGGGCCTCCTGGGGGCTGTGTTTAATTTTAATTACAACACAAGCTAATGTAGTTGACTCCAAAACAGCACAGTTGTCTCAGGGCCTCCTCGGGACTGTTGTTAAACTTAACCACTGCAATTAGGAAATCGTCTTTCCTGCGACAAAAGTGTATCAGTCTGCAAAAGTCTTTCTCCACACAGCTGTCTCAGGACCTCCTGGGGGCTGTTGTTAAACTTAACCACTGCAATTAAGAAATAGTCTTAACCGCAACAAAAGTTTACCAGTCTGCAAAAATCTTTCTCCATACAGCTGTCCCAGGGCCTCCTGGGGGCTGTGTTTAATGTTAATTTCAACACAAGCTAATGTAGTTGACTCCAAAACAGCAGAGCTGTCTCAAGGCCTCCTCGGGGCTGTTGTTAAACTTAACAACTGCAATTAGGAAATTATCTGTACCGCGATAAAAATCGACCAGTCTGCAAAAATCTATCTCCACACAGCTGTCTCAGGGCCTCCTGGGGGCTGTGTTTAATGTTAATTTCAACACAAGCTAATGTAGTTGACTCCAAAACAGCACAGCTGTCTCAGGGCCTCCTGGGGGCTGTGTTTAATGTTAATTTCAACACAAGCTAATGTAGTTTTCTCCAAAACAGCACAGCTGTCTCAGGGCCTCCTGGGGGCTGTGTTTAATGTTAATTTCAATACAAGCTAATGTAGTTTTCTCCAAAAAAGGACAGCTGTCTCAGGGCCTCCTGGGGGCTGTGTTTAATGTTAATTATAACACAAGATAATGTAGTTGACTCCAAAACAGCACAGCTGTTTTTGACTCCATAACGGCACAGCTGTCTCAGGGCCTCCTGGGGGCTGTGTTTAATGTTAATTTCAACATAAGCTAATGTAGTTGACTCCAAAACAGCACAGTTGTCTCAGGGCCTCCTGGGGACTGTTGTCAAACTTAACCACTGCAATTAGGAAATCGTCTTTCCTGCGACAAAAGTCTATCAGTCTGCAAAAGTCTTTCTCCACACAGCTGTCTCAGGGCCTCCTGGGGGCTGTGTTTAATGTTAATTTCAACACAAGCTGATGTAATTGACTCCAAAAAAGGACAGCTGTCTCAGGGCCTCCTGGGGGCTGTGTTTAATGTTAATTTCAACACAAGCTAATGTAGTTGACTCCAAAACGGCACAACTATCTCAGGGCCTCTTGGGGGCTGTCTTTAATGTTAATTTCAACACAAGCTGATGTAATTGACTCCAAAACAGCACAGCTGTCTCAGGGCCTCCTGGGGGCTGTGTTTAATGTTAATTTCAACACAAGCTGATGTAATTGACTCCAAAACAGCACAACTGTCTCAGGGCCTCCTGGGGGCTGTGTTTAATTTTAATTACAACACAAGCTAATGTAGTTGACTCCAAAACAGCAGAGTTGTCTCAGGGCCTCCTGGGGGCTGTTGGTAAACTTAACAACTGCAATTAGGAAATTGTCTGTACCACGACAAAAGTCGACCAGTCTGCAAAAATCTTTCTCCACACAGCCTTCTCAGGGCCTTTTGGGGGCTGTGATTAATGTTAATTTTAACACAAGCTAATGTAGTTGACTCCAAAACAGCACAGCTGTTTCAGGGCGTACTGGGGGCTGTGTTTAATGTTAATTTCAATTGACTCCAAAACAGCACAGCTGTCTCAGGGCCTCCTGGGGGCTGTGTTTAATGTTAATTTCAACACAAGCTAATAAAATTGTCTCCAAAAAAGCACAGCTCTCTCAGGGCCTCCTGGGCGCTGTTGTTAAACTTAAATACTGCAATTAGGAAATCGTCTTTACCGCGACAAAAGTCTATCAGTGTGCAAAAACCTTTCTCCACACAGCTGTCTCAGGGTCCCCTGGGGGCTGTGTTTAATGTTACTTTCCACACAAGCTAATGTAGTTGACTCCAAAACAGCACAGCTATCTCAGGGCCTCCTGGGGGCTGTGTTTAATGTTAATTTCAACACAAGCTAATAAAATTGTCTCCAAAAAAGCACAGCTCTCTCAGGGCGTGCTGGGGGCTGTGTTTAATGTTATTTTCAACACAAGCTGATGTAATTGACTCCAAAACAGCACAGCTGTCTCAGGGCCTCCTGGGGGCTGTGTTTAATGTTAATTTCAACACAAGCTGATGTAATTGACTCCAAAACAGCACAGCTGTCTCAGGGCCTCCTGGGGGCTGTGTTTAATGTTAATTTCAACACAAGCTAATGTAGTTGACTCCAAAACAGCAGAGCTGTCTCAAGGCCTCCTCGGGGCTGTTGTTAAACTTAACAACTGCAATTAGGAAATTATCTGTACCGCGATAAAAATCGACCAGTCTGCAAAAATCTATCTCCACACAGCTGTCTCAGGGCCTCCTGGGGGCTGTGTTTAATGTTAATTTCAACACAAGCTAATGTAGTTGACTCCAAAACAGCACAGCTGTCTCAGGGCCTCCTGGGGGCTGTGTTTAATGTTAATTTCAACACAAGCTAATGTAGTTTTCTCCAAAACAGCACAGCTGTCTCAGGGCCTCCTGGGGGCTGTGTTTAATGTTAATTTCAATACAAGCTAATGTAGTTTTCTCCAAAAAAGGACAGCTGTCTCAGGGCCTCCTGGGGGCTGTGTTTAATGTTAATTATAACACAAGATTATGTAGTTGACTCCAAAACAGCACAGCTGTTTTTGACTCCATAACGGCACAGCTGTCTCAGGGCCTCCTGGGGGCTGTGTTTAATTTTAATTACAACACAAGATAATGTAGTTGACTCCAAAACAGCACAGTTGTCTCAGGGCCTCTTGGGGACTGTTGTTAAACTTAACCACTGCAATTACGAAATCGTCTTTCCTGCGACAAAAGTCTATCAGTCTGCAAAAGTCTTTCTCCACACAGCTGTCTCAGGCCCTCCTGGGGGCTGTGTTTAATGTTAATTTCAACATAAGCTAATGTAGTTGACTCCAAAACAGCACAGTTGTCTCAGGGCCTCCTGGGGACTGTTGTCAAACTTAACCACTGCAATTAGGAAATCGTCTTTACTGCGACAAAAGTCTATCAGTCTGCAAAAGTCTTTCTCCACACAGCTGTCTCAGGGCCTCCTGGGGGCTGTGTTTAATGTTAATTAAAACACAAGCTAATGTAGTTGACTCCAAAACGGCACAACTATCTCAGGGCCTCTTGGGGGCTGTCTTTAATGTTAATTTCAACACAAGCTGATGTAATTGACTCCAAAACAGCACAGCTGTCTCAGGGCCTCCTGGGGGCTGTGTTTAATGTTAATTTCAACACAAGCTGATGTAATTGACTCCAAAACAGCAGAGTTGTCTCAGGGCCTCCTGGGGGCTGTTGGTAAACTTAACAACTGCAATTAGGAAATTGTCTGTACCACGACAAAAGTCGACCAGTCTGCAAAAATCTTTCTCCACACAGCCTTCTCAGGGCCTTTTGGGGGCTGTGATTAATGTTAATTTTAACACAAGCTAATGTAGTTGACTCCAAAATAGCACAGCTGTTTCAGGGCGTACTGGGGGCTGTGTTTAATGTTAATTTCAATTGACTCCAAAACAGCACAGCTGTCTCAGGGCCTCCTGGGGGCTGTGTTTAATGTTAATTTCAACACAAGCTAATAAAATTGTCTCCAAAAAAGCACAGCTCTCTCAGGGCCTCCTGGGCGCTGTTGTTAAACTTAAATACTGCAATTAGGAAATCGTCTTTACCGCGACAAAAGTCTATCAGTGTGCAAAAACCTTTCTCCACACAGCTGTCTCAGGGTCCCCTGGGGGCTGTGTTTAATGTTACTTTCCACACAAGCTAATGTAGTTGACTCCAAAACAGCACAGCTATCTCAGGGCCTCCTGGGGGCTGTGTTTAATGTTAATTTCAACACAAGCTAATAAAATTGTCTCCAAAAAAGCACAGCTCTCTCAGGGCGTGCTGGGGGCTGTGTTTAATGTTATTTTCAACACAAGCTGATGTAATTGACTCCAAAACAGCACAGCTGTCTCAGGGCCTCCTGGGGGCTGTGTTTAATGTTAATTTCAACACAAGCTAATGTAGTTTTCTCCAAAACAGCACAGCTGTCTCAGGGCCTCCTGGGGGCTGTGTTTAATGTTAATTTCAACACAAGCTAATGTAGTTTTCTCCAAAAAAGGACAGCTGTCTCAGGGCCTCCTGGGGGCTGTGTTTAATTTTAATTACAACACAAGCTAATGTAGTTGACTCCAAAACAGCACAGTTGTCTCAGGGCCTCCTGGGGACTGTTGTTAAACTTAACCACTGCAATTAGGAAATTGTCTTTCCTGCGACAAAAGTGTATCAGTCTGCAAAAGTCTTTCTCCACACAGCTGTCTCAGGACCTCCTGGGGGCTGTTGTTAAACTTAACCACTGCAATTAAGAAATAGTCTTAACCGCAACAAAAGTTTATCAGTCTGCAAAAATCTTTCTCCATACAGCTGTCCCAGGGCCTCCTGGGGGCTGTGTTTAATGTTAATTTCAACACAAGCTGATGTAATTGACTCCAAAACAGCACAGCTCTCTCAGGGCCTCCTGGGAGCTGTTGTTAAACTTAAATACTGCAATTAGGAAATCGTCTTTACCGCGACAAAAGTCTATCAGTGTGCAAAAACCTTTCTCCACACAGCTGTCTAAGGGTCCCCTGGGGGCTGTGTTTAATGTTAATTTCAACACAAGCTAATATAGTTGTCTCCAAAACAGCACAGCTGTCTCAGGGCCTCCTGGGGGCTGTGTTTAATGTTAATTTCAACACAAGCTAATGTAGTTTTCTCCAAAAAAGGACAGCTGTCTCAGGGCCTCCTGGGGGCTGTGTTTAATTTTAATTACAACACAAGCTAATGTAGTTGACTCCAAAACAGCACAGTTGTCTCAGGGCCTCCTCGGGACTGTTGTTAAACTTAACCACTGCAATTAGGAAATCGTCTTTCCTGCGACAAAAGTGTATCAGTCTGCAAAAGTCTTTCTCCACACAGCTGTCTCAGGACCTCCTGGGGGCTGTTGTTAAACTTAACCACTGCAATTAAGAAATAGTCTTAACCGCAACAAAAGTTTATCAGTCTGCAAAAATCTTTCTCCATACAGCTGTCCCAGGGCCTCCTGGGGGCTGTGTTTAATGTTAATTTCAACACAAGCTAATGTAGTTGACTCCAAAACAGCAGAGCTGTCTCAAGGCCTCCTCGGGGCTGTTGTTAAACTTAACAACTGCAATTAGGAAATTATCTGTACCGCGATAAAAATCGACCAGTCTGCAAAAATCTATCTCCACACAGCTGTCTCAGGGCCTCCTGGGGGCTGTGTTTAATGTTAATTTCAACACAAGCTAATGTAGTTGACTCCAAAACAGCACAGCTGTCTCAGGGCCTCCTGGGGGCTGTGTTTAATGTTAATTTCAACACAAGCTAATGTAGTTTTCTCCAAAACAGCACAGCTGTCTCAGGGCCTCCTGGGGGCTGTGTTTAATGTTAATTT
This sequence comes from Channa argus, assembly GCF_033026475.1. Classification (NCBI taxonomy): domain Eukaryota; kingdom Metazoa; phylum Chordata; class Actinopteri; order Anabantiformes; family Channidae; genus Channa; species Channa argus. Next base: position 510,432 of record NW_027125223.1, read on the forward strand.
CAATACAAGCTAATGTAGTTTTCTCCAAAAAAGGACAGCTGTCTCAGGGCCTCCTGGGGGCTGTGTTTAATGTTAATTATAACACAAGATAATGTAGTTGACTCCAAAACAGCACAGCTGTTTTTGACTCCATAACGGCACAGCTGTCTCAGGGCCTCCTCGGGACTGTTGTTAAACTTAACCACTGCAATTAGGAAATCGTCTTTCCTGCGACAAAAGTCTATCAGTCTGCAAAAGTCTTTCTCCACACAGCTGTCTCAGGGCCTCCTGGGGGCTGTGTTTAATGTTAATTAAAACATAAGCTAATGTAGTTGACTCCAAAATGGCACAGCTGTCTCAGGGCCTCTTGGGGGCTGTGTTTAATGTTAATTTCAACACAAGCTGATGTAATTGACTCCAAAAAAGGACAGCTGTCTCAGGGCCTCCTGGGGGCTGTGTTTAATGTTAATTTCAACACAAGCTAATGTAGTTGACTCCAAAACGGCACAACTATCTCAGGGCCTCTTGGGGGCTGTCTTTAATGTTAATTTCAACACAAGCTGATGTAATTGACTCCAAAACAGCACAGCTGTCTCAGGGCCTCCTGGGGGCTGTGTTTAATGTTAATTTCAACACAAGCTGATGTAATTGACTCCAAAACAGCACAACTGTCTCAGGGCCTCCTGGGGGCTGTGTTTAATTTTAATTACAACACAAGCTAATGTAGTTGACTCCAAAACAGCAGAGTTGTCTCAGGGCCTCCTGGGGGCTGTTGGTAAACTTAACAACTGCAATTAGGAAATTGTCTGTACCACGACAAAAGTCGACCAGTCTGCAAAAATCTTTCTCCACACAGCCTTCTCAGGGCCTTTTGGGGGCTGTGATTAATGTTAATTTTAACACAAGCTAATGTAGTTGACTCCAAAACAGCACAGCTGTTTCAGGGCGTACTGGGGGCTGTGTTTAATGTTAATTTCAATTGACTCCAAAACAGCACAGCTGTCTCAGGGCCTCCTGGGGGCTGTGTTTAATGTTAATTTCAACACAAGCTAATAAAATTGTCTCCAAAAAAGCACAGCTCTCTCAGGGCCTCCTGGGCGCTGTTGTTAAACTTAAATACTGCAATTAGGAAATCGTCTTTACCGCGACAAAAGTCTATCAGTGTGCAAAAACCTTTCTCCACACAGCTGTCTCAGGGTCCCCTGGGGGCTGTGTTTAATGTTACTTTCCACACAAGCTAATGTAGTTGACTCCAAAACAGCACAGCTATCTCAGGGCCTCCTGGGGGCTGTGTTTAATGTTAATTTCAACACAAGCTAATAAAATTGTCTCCAAAAAAGCACAGCTCTCTCAGGGCGTGCTGGGGGCTGTGTTTAATGTTATTTTCAACACAAGCTGATGTAATTGACTCCAAAACAGCACAGCTGTCTCAGGGCCTCCTGGGGGCTGTGTTTAATGTTAATTTCAACACAAGCTAATGTAGTTTTCTCCAAAACAGCACAGCTGTCTCAGGGCCTCCTGGGGGCTGTGTTTAATGTTAATTTCAACACAAGCTAATGTAGTTTTCTCCAAAAAAGGACAGCTGTCTCAGGGCCTCCTGGGGGCTGTGTTTAATTTTAATTACAACACAAGCTAATGTAGTTGACTCCAAAACAGCACAGTTGTCTCAGGGCCTCCTGGGGACTGTTGTTAAACTTAACCACTGCAATTAGGAAATTGTCTTTCCTGCGACAAAAGTGTATCAGTCTGCAAAAGTCTTTCTCCACAAAGCTGTCTCAGGACCTCCTGGGGGCTGTTGTTAAACTTAACCACTGCAATTAAGAAATAGTCTTAACCGCAACAAAAGTTTATCAGTCTGCAAAAATCTTTCTCCATACAGCTGTCCCAGGGCCTCCTGGGGGCTGTGTTTAATGTTAATTTCAACACAAGCTGATGTAATTGACTCCAAAACAGCACAGCTGTCTCAGGGCCTCCTGGGGGCTGTGTTTAATGTTAATTTCAACACAAGCTAATGTAGTTGACTCCAAAACAGCAGAGCTGTCTCAAGGCCTCCTCGGGGCTGTTGTTAAACTTAACAACTGCAATTAGGAAATTATCTGTACCGCGATAAAAATCGACCAGTCTGTAAAAATCTATCTCCACACAGCTGTCTCAGGGCCTCCTGGGGGCTGTGTTTAATGTTAATTTCAACACAAGCTAATGTAGTTGACTCCAAAACAGCACAGCTGTCTCAGGGCCTCCTGGGGGCTGTGTTTAATGTTAATTTCAACACAAGCTAATGTAGTTTTCTCCAAAACAGCACAGCTGTCTCAGGGCCTCCTGGGGGCTGTGTTTAATGTTAATTTCAATACAAGCTAATGTAGTTTTCTCCAAAAAAGGACAGCTGTCTCAGGGCCTCCTGGGGGCTGTGTTTAATGTTAATTATAACACAAGATTATGTAGTTGACTCCAAAACAGCACAGCTGTTTTTGACTCCATAACGGCACAGCTGTCTCAGGGCCTCCTGGGGGCTGTGTTTAATTTTAATTACAACACAAGATAATGTAGTTGACTCCAAAACAGCACAGTTGTCTCAGGGCCTCTTGGGGACTGTTGTTAAGCTTAACCACTGCAATTACGAAATCGTCTTTCCTGCGACAAAAGTCTATCAGTCTGCAAAAGTCTTTCTCCACACAGCTGTCTAAGGCCCTCCTGGGGGCTGTGTTTAATGTTAATTTCAACATAAGCTAATGTAGTTGACTCCAAAACAGCACAGTTGTCTCAGGGCCTCCTGGGGACTGTTGTCAAACTTAACCACTGCAATTAGGAAATCGTCTTTCCTGCGACAAAAGTCTATCAGTCTGCAAAAGTCTTTCTCCACACAGCTGTCTCAGGGCCTCCTGGGGGCTGTGTTTAATGTTAATTAAAACATAAGCTAATGTAGTTGACTCCAAAATGGCACAGCTGTCTCAGGGCCTCCTGGGGGCTGTGTTTAATGTTAATTTCAACACAAGCTGATGTAATTGACTCCAAAAAAGGACAGCTGTCTCAGGGCCTCCTGGGGGCTGTGTTTAATGTTAATTTCAACACAAGCTAATGTAGTTGACTCCAAAACGGCACAACTATCTCAGGGCCTCTTGGGGGCTGTCTTTAATGTTAATTTCAACACAAGCTGATGTAATTGACTCCAAAACAGCACAGCTGTCTCAGGGCCTCCTGGGGGCTGTGTTTAATGTTAATTTCAACACAAGCTGATGTAATTGACTCCAAAACAGCACAACTGTCTCAGGGCCTCCTGGGGGCTGTGTTTAATTTTAATTACAACACAAGCTAATGTAGTTGACTCCAAAACAGCAGAGTTGTCTCAGGGCCTCCTGGGGGCTGTTGGTAAACTTAACAACTGCAATTAGGAAATTGTCTGTACCACGACAAAAGTCGACCAGTCTGCAAAAATCTTTCTCCACACAGCCTTCTCAGGGCCTTTTGGGGGCTGTGATTAATGTTAATTTTAACACAAGCTAATGTAGTTGACTCCAAAACAGCACAGCTGTTTCAGGGCGTACTGGGGGCTGTGTTTAATGTTAATTTCAATTGACTCCAAAACAGCACAGCTCTCTCAGGGCCTCCTGGGGGCTGTGTTTAATGTTAATTTCAACACAAGCTAATAAAATTGTCTCCAAAAAAGCACAGCTCTCTCAGGGCCTCCTGGGCGCTGTTGTTAAACTTAAATACTGCAATTAGGAAATCGTCTTTACCGCGACAAAAGTCTATCAGTGTGCAAAATCCTTTCTCCACACAGCTGTCTCAGGGTCCCCTGGGGGCTGTGTTTAATGTTACTTTCCACACAAGCTAATGTAGTTGACTCCAAAACAGCACAGCTGTCTCAGGGCCTCCTGGGAGCTGTGTTTAATGTTAATTTCAACACAAGCTAATAAAATTGTCTCCAAAAAAGCACAGCTCTCTCAGGGCGTGCTGGGGGCTGTGTTTAATGTTATTTTCAACACAAGCTGATGTAATTGACTCCAAAACAGCACAGCTGTCTCAGGGCCTCCTGGGGGCTGTGTTTAATGTTAATTTCAACACAAGCTAATAAAATTGTCTCCAAAAAAGCACAGCTCTCTCAGGGCCTCCTGGGAGCTGTTGTTAAACTTAAATACTGCAATTAGGAAATCGTCTTTACCGCGACAAAAGTCTATCAGTGTGCAAAAACCTTTCTCCACACAGCTGTCTAAGGGTCCCCTGGGGGCTGTGTTTAATGTTAATTTCAACACAAGCTAATATAGTTGTCTCCAAAACAGCACAGCTGTCTCAGGGCCTCCTGGGGGCTGTGTTTAATGTTAATTTCAACACAAGCTAATGTAGTTTTCTCCAAAAAAGGACAGCTGTCTCAGGGCCTCCTGGGGGCTGTGTTTAATTTTAATTACAACACAAGCTAATGTAGTTGACTCCAAAACAGCACAGTTGTCTCAGGGCCTCCTCGGGACTGTTGTTAAACTTAACCACTGCAATTAGGAAATCGTCTTTCCTGCGACAAAAGTGTATCAGTCTGCAAAAGTCTTTCTCCACACAGCTGTCTCAGGACCTCCTGGGGGCTGTTGTTAAACTTAACCACTGCAATTAAGAAATAGTCTTAACCGCAACAAAAGTTTATCAGTCTGCAAAAATCTTTCTCCATACAGCTGTCCCAGGGCCTCCTGGGGGCTGTGTTTAATGTTAATTTCAACACAAGCTAATGTAGTTGACTCCAAAACAGCAGAGCTGTCTCAAGGCCTCCTCGGGGCTGTTGTTAAACTTAACAACTGCAATTAGGAAATTATCTGTACCGCGATAAAAATCGACCAGTCTGCAAAAATCTATCTCCACACAGCTGTCTCAGGGCCTCCTGGGGGCTGTGTTTAATGTTAATTTCAACACAAGCTAATGTAGTTGACTCCAAAACAGCACAGCTGTCTCAGGGCCTCCTGGGGGCTGTGTTTAATGTTAATTTCAACACAAGCTAATGTAGTTTTCTCCAAAACAGCACAGCTGTCTCAGGGCCTCCTGGGGGCTGTGTTTAATGTTAATTTCAATACAAGCTAATGTAGTTTTCTCCAAAAAAGGACAGCTGTCTCAGGGCCTCCTGGGGGCTGTGTTTAATGTTAATTATAACACAAGATAATGTAGTTGACTCCAAAACAGCACAGCTGTTTTTGACTCCATAACGGCACAGCTGTCTCAGGGCCTCCTGGGGGCTGTGTTTAATTTTAATTACAACACAAGCTAATGTAGTTGACTCCAAAACAGCACAGTTGTCTCAGGGCCTCCTGGGGACTGTTGTTAAACTTAACCACTGCAATTACGAAATCGTCTTTCCTGCGACAAAAGTCTATCAGTCTGCAAAAGTCTTTCTCCACACAGCTGTCTCAGGCCCTCCTGGGGGCTGTGTTTAATGTTAATTTCAACATAAGCTAATGTAGTTGACTCCAAAACAGCACAGTTGTCTCAGGGCCTCCTGGGGACTGTTGTCAAACTTAACCACTGCAATTAGGAAATCGTCTTTCCTGCGACAAAAGTCTATCAGTCTGCAAAAGTCTTTCTCCACACAGCTGTCTCAGGGCCTCCTGGGGGCTGTGTTTAATGTTAATTAAAACATAAGCTAATGTAGTTGACTCCAAAATGGCACAGCTGTCTCAGGGCCTCCTGGGGGCTGTGTTTAATGTTAATTTCAACACAAGCTGATGTAATTGACTCCAAAAAAGGACAGCTGTCTCAGGGCCTCCTGGGGGCTGTGTTTAATGTTAATTTCAACACAAGCTAATGTAGTTGACTCCAAAACGGCACAACTATCTCAGGGCCTCTTGGGGGCTGTCTTTAATGTTAATTTCAACACAAGCTGATGTAATTGACTCCAAAACAGCACAGCTGTCTCAGGGCCTCCTGGGGGCTGTGTTTAATGTTAATTTCAACACAAGCTGATTTAATTGACTCCAAAACAGCACAACTGTCTCAGGGCCTCCTGGGGGCTGTGTTTAATTTTAATTACAACACAAGCTAATGTAGTTGACTCCAAAACAGCAGAGTTGTCTCAGGGCCTCCTGGGGGCTGTTGGTAAACTTAACAACTGCAATTAGGAAATTGTCTGTACCACGACAAAAGTCGACCAGTCTGCAAAAATCTTTCTCCACACAGCCTTCTCAGGGCCTTTTGGGGGCTGTGATTAATGTTAATTTTAACACAAGCTAATGTAGTTGACTCCAAAACAGCACAGCTGTTTCAGGGCGTACTGGGGGCTGTGTTTAATGTTAATTTCAATTGACTCCAAAACAGCACAGCTGTCTCAGGGCCTCCTGGGCGCTGTTGTTAAACTTAAATACTGCAATTAGGAATTCGTCTTTACCGCGACAAAAGTCTATCAGTGTGCAAAAACCTTTCTCCACACAGCTGTCTCAGGGTCCCCTGGGGGCTGTGTTTAATGTTACTTTCCACACAAGCTAATGTAGTTGACTCCAAAACAGCACAGCTATCTCAGGGCCTCCTGGGGGCTGTGTTTAATGTTAATTTCAACACAAGCTAATAAAATTGTCTCCAAAAAAGCACAGCTCTCTCAGGGCGTGCTGGGGGCTGTGTTTAATGTTATTTTCAACACAAGCTGATGTAATTGACTCCAAAACAGCACAGCTGTCTCAGGGCCTCCTGGGGGCTGTGTTTAATGTTAATTTCAACACAAGCTAATGTAGTTTTCTCCAAAACAGCACAGCTGTCTCAGGGCCTCCTGGGGGCTGTGTTTAATGTTAATTTCAACACAAGCTAATGTAGTTTTCTCCAAAAAAGGACAGCTGTCTCAGGGCCTCCTGGGGGCTGTGTTTAATTTTAATTACAACACAAGATAATGTAGTTGACTCCAAAACAGCACAGTTGTCTCAGGGCCTCTTGGGGACTGTTGTTAAACTTAACCACTGCAATTACGAAATCGTCTTTCCTGCGACAAAAGTCTATCAGTCTGCAAAAGTCTTTCTCCACACAGCTGTCTCAGGCCCTCCTGGGGGCTGTGTTTAATGTTAATTTCAACATAAGCTAATGTAGTTGACTCCAAAACAGCACAGTTGTCTCAGGGCCTCCTGGGGACTGTTGTCAAACTTAACCACTGCAATTAGGAAATCGTCTTTCCTGCGACAAAAGTCTATCAGTCTGCAAAAGTCTTTCTCCACACAGCTGTCTCAGGGCCTCCTGGGGGCTGTGTTTAATGTTAATTAAAACATAAGCTAATGTAGTTGACTCCAAAATGGCACAGCTGTCTCAGGGCCTCCTGGGGGCTGTGTTTAATGTTAATTTCAACACAAGCTGATGTAATTGACTCCAAAAAAGGACAGCTGTCTCAGGGCCTCCTGGGGGCTGTGTTTAATGTTAATTTCAACACAAGCTAATGTAGTTGACTCCAAAACGGCACAACTATCTCAGGGCCTCTTGGGGGCTGTCTTTAATGTTAATTTCAACACAAGCTGATGTAATTGACTCCAAAACAGCACAGCTGTCTCAGGGCCTCCTGGGGGCTGTGTTTAATGTTAATTTCAACACAAGCTGATGTAATTGACTCCAAAACAGCAGAGTTGTCTCAGGGCCTCCTGGGGGCTGTTGGTAAACTTAACAACTGCAATTAGGAAATTGTCTGTACCACGACAAAAGTCGACCAGTCTGCAAAAATCTTTCTCCACACAGCCTTCTCAGGGCCTTTTGGGGGCTGTGATTAATGTTAATTTTAACACAAGCTAATGTAGTTGACTCCAAAACAGCACAGCTGTTTCAGGGCGTACTGGGGGCTGTGTTTAATGTTAATTTCAATTGACTCCAAAACAGCACAGCTGTCTCAGGGCCTCCTGGGGGCTGTGTTTAATGTTAATTTCAACACAAGCTAATAAAATTGTCTCCAAAAAAGCACAGCTCTCTCAGGGCCTCCTGGGCGCTGTTGTTAAACTTAAATACTGCAATTAGGAAATCGTCTTTACCGCGACAAAAGTCTATCAGTGTGCAAAAACCTTTCTCCACACAGCTGTCTCAGGGTCCCCTGGGGGCTGTGTTTAATGTTACTTTCCACACAAGCTAATGTAGTTGACTCCAAAACAGCACAGCTATCTCAGGGCCTCCTGGGGGCTGTGTTTAATGTTAATTTCAACACAAGCTAATAAAATTGTCTCCAAAAAAGCACAGCTCTCTCAGGGCGTGCTGGGGGCTGTGTTTAATGTTATTTTCAACACAAGCTGATGTAATTGACTCCAAAACAGCACAGCTGTCTCAGGGCCTCCTGGGGGCTGTGTTTAATGTTAATTTCAACACAAGCTAATGTAGTTTTCTCCAAAACAGCACAGCTGTCTCAGGGCCTCCTGGGGGCTGTGTTTAATGTTAATTTCAACACAACCTAATGTAGTTTTCTCCAAAAAAGGACAGCTGTCTCAGGGCCTCCTGGGGGCTGTGTTTAATTTTAATTACAACACAAGCTAATGTAGTTGACTCCAAAACAGCACAGTTGTCTCAGGGCCTCCTGGGGACTGTTGTTAAACTTAACCACTGCAATTAGGAAATTGTCTTTCCTGCGACAAAAGTGTATCAGTCTGCAAAAGTCTTTCTCCACACAGCTGTCTCAGGACCTCCTGGGGGCTGTTGTTAAACTTAACCACTGCAATTAAGAAATAGTCTTAACCGCAACAAAAGTTTATCAGTCTGCAAAAATCTTTCTCCATACAGCTGTCCCAGGGCCTCCTGGGGGCTGTGTTTAATGTTAATTTCAACACAAGCTGATGTAATTGACTCCAAAACAGCACAGCTGTCTCAGGGCCTCCTGGGGGCTGTGTTTAATGTTAATTTCAACACAAGCTAATGTAGTTGACTCCAAAACAGCAGAGCTGTCTCAAGGCCTCCTCGGGGCTGTTGTTAAACTTAACAACTGCAATTAGGAAATTATCTGTACCGCGATAAAAATCGACCAGTCTGCAAAAATCTATCTCCACACAGCTGTCTCAGGGCCTCCTGGGGGCTGTGTTTAATGTTAATTTCAACACAAGCTAATGTAGTTGACTCCAAAACAGCACAGCTGTCTCAGGGCCTCCTGGGGGCTGTGTTTAATGTTAATTTCAACACAAGCTAATGTAGTTTTCTCCAAAACAGCACAGCTGTCTCAGGGCCTCCTGGGGGCTGTGTTTAATGTTAATTTCAATACAAGCTAATGTAGTTTTCTCCAAAAAAGGACAGCTGTCTCAGGGCCTCCTGGGGGCTGTGTTTAATGTTAATTATAACACAAGATTATGTAGTTGACTCCAAAACAGCACAGCTGTTTTTGACTCCATAACGGCACAGCTGTCTCAGGGCCTCCTGGGGGCTGTGTTTAATTTTAATTACAACACAAGATAATGTAGTTGACTCCAAAACAGCACAGTTGTCTCAGGGCCTCTTGGGGACTGTTGTTAAACTTAACCACTGCAATTACGAAATCGTCTTTCCTGCGACAAAAGTCTATCAGTCTGCAAAAGTCTTTCTCCACACAGCTGTCTCAGGCCCTCCTGGGGGCTGTGTTTAATGTTAATTTCAACACAAGCTAATGTAGTAGACTCCAAAACAGAACAGCTGTCTCAGGGCCTCCTGGGGGCTGTTGTTAAATTTAACCACTGCAATTAGGAAATAGTCTTTACCGCGACAAAAGTTTATCAGTCTGCAAAACTTTTTCTCCATACAACTGTCTCAGGGCCTCCTGGGGGCTGTGTTTAATGTTAATTATAACACAAGCTAATGTAGTTGACTCCAAAACAGCACAGCTGTTTTTGACTCCATAATGGCACAGCTGTCTCAGGGCCTCCTGGGGGCTGTGTTTAATGTTAATTATAACACAAGCTAATGTAGTTTACTCCAAAACAGCACAGCTGTCTCAGGGCCTCCTGGGGGCTGTGTTTAATGTTAATTTCAACACAAGCTAATGTAGTTGACTCCAAAACGGCACAACTATCTCAAGGCCTCTTGGGGGCTGTCTTTAATGTTAATTTCAACACAAGCTGATGTAATTGACTCCAAAACAGCACAGCTGTCTCAGGGCCTCCTGGGGGCTGTGTTTAATGTTAATTTCAACACAAGCTGATGTAATTGACTCCAAAACAGCACAGCTTTCTCAGGGCCTCCTGGGGGCTGTGTTTAATGTTAATTTCAACACAAGCTAATGTGGTTTTCTCCAAAACAGCACAACTGTCTCAGGGCCTCCTGGGGGCTGTGTTTAATTTTAATTACAACACAAGCTAATGTAGTTGACTCCAAAACAGCAGAGTTGTCTCAGGGCCTCCTGGGGGCTGTTGGTAAACTTAACAACTGCAATTAGGAAATTGTCTGTACCACGACAAAAGTCGACCAGTCTGCAAAAATCTTTCTCCACACAGCCTTCTCAGGGCCTTTTGGGGGCTGTGATTAATGTTAATTTTAACACAAGCTAATGTAGTTGACTCCAAAACAGCACAGCTGTTTCAGGGCGTACTGGGGGCTGTGTTTAATGTTAATTTCAATTGACTCCAAAACAGCACAGTTCTCTCAGGGCCTCCTGGGGGCTGTGTTTAATGTTAATTTCAACACAAGCTAATAAAATTGTCTCCAAAAAAGCACAGCTCTCTCAGGGCCTCCTGGGCGCTGTTGTTAAACTTAAATACTGCAATTAGGAAATCGTCTTTACCGCGACAAAAGTCTATCAGTGTGCAAAAACCTTTCTCCACACAGCTGTCTCAGGGTCCCCTGGGGGCTGTGTTTAATGTTACTTTCCACACAAGCTAATGTAGTTGACTCCAAAACAGCACAGCTGTCTCAGGGCCTCCTGGGAGCTGTGTTTAATGTTAATTTCAACACAAGCTAATAAAATTGTCTCCAAAAAAGCACAGCTCTCTCAGGGCGTGCTGGGGGCTGTGTTTAATGTTATTTTCAACACAAGCTGATGTAATTGACTCCAAAACAGCACAGCTGTCTCAGGGCCTCCTGGGGGCTGTGTTTAATGTTAATTTCAACACAAGTTAATGTAGTTGACTCCAAAACGGCAAAACTATCTCAGGGCCTCTTGGGGGCTGTCTTTAATGTTAATTTCAACACAAGCTGATGTAATTGACTCCAAAACAGCACAGCTGTCTCAGGGCCTCCTGGGGGTTGTGTTTAATGTTAATTTCAACACAAGCTGATGTAATTGACTCCAAAACAGCACAGCTTTCTCAGGGCCTCCTGGGGGCTGTGTTTAATGTTAAATTCAACACAAGCTGATGTAATTGACTCCAAAACAGCAGAGTTGTCTCAGGGCCTCCTGGGGGCTGTTGGTAAACTTAACAACTGCAATTAGGAAATTGTCTGTACCAGGACAAAAGTCGACCAGTCTGCAAAAATCTTTCTCCACAGAGCCTTCTCAGGGCCTTTTGGGGGCTGTGATTAATGTTAATTTTAACACAAGCTAATGTAGTTGACTCCAAAACAGCACAGCTGTTTCAGGGCGTACTGGGGGCTGTGTTTAATGTTAATTTCAACACAAGCTGATGTAATTGACTCCAAAACAGCACAGCTGTCTCAGGGCCTCCTGGGGGCTGTGTTTAATGTTAATTTCAACACAATCTAATAATATTGTCTCCAAAAAAGCACAGCTCTCTCAGGGCCTCCTGGGAGCTGTTGTTAGACTTAAATACTGCAATTAGGAAATCGTCTTTACCGCGACAAAAGTCTATCAGTGTGCAAAAACCTTTCTCCACACAGCTGTCTAAGGGTCCCCTGGGGGTTGTGTTTAATGTTAATTTCAACACAAGCTAATGTAGTTGACTCCAAAACAGCACAGCTGTCTCAGGGCCTCCTCGGGGCTGTTGTTAAACTTAACAACTGTAATTAGGAAATTATCTGTACCGCGATAAAAATCGACCAGTCTGCAAAAATCGTTCTCCACACAGCTGTCTCAGGGCCTCCTGGGGGCTGTGTTTAATGTTAATTTCAACACAAGCTAATGTAGTTGACTCCAAAACAGCACAGCTGTCTCAGGGCCTCCTGGGGGCTGTGTTTAATGTTAATTTCAACACAAGCTAATGTAGTTGACTCCAAAACAGCAGAGCTGTCTCAAGGCCTCCTCGGGGCTGTTGTTAAACTTAACAACTGCAATTAGGAAATTATCTGTACCGCGATAAAAATCGACCAGTCTGCAAAAATCTTTCTCCACACAGCTGTCTCAGGGCCTCCTGGGGGCTGTGTTTAATGTTAATTTCAACACAAGCTAATGTAGTTGACTCCAAAACAGCACAGCTGTCTCAGGGCCTCCTGGGGGCTGTGTTTAATGTTAAATTCAACACAAGCTAATGTAGTTTTCTCCAAAACAGCACAGCTGTCTCAGGGCCTCCTGGGGGCTGTGTTTAATTTTAATTTCAATACAAGCTAATGTAGTTTTCTCCAAAAAAGGACAGCTGTCTCAGGGCCTCCTGGGGGCTGTGTTTAATGTTAATTATAACACAAGAAAATGTAGTTGACACAAAACAGCACAGCTGTTTTTGACTCCATAACGGCACAGCTGTCTCAGGGCCTCCTGGGGGCTGTGTTTAATTTTAATTACAACACAAGCTAATGTAGTTGACTCCAAAACAGCACAGTTGTCTCAGGGCCTCCTGGGGACTGTTGTTAAACTTAACCACTGCAATTACGAAATCGTCTTTCCTGCGACAAAAGTCTATCAGTCTGCAAAAGTCTTTCTCCACACAGCTGTCTCAGGCCCTCCTGGGGGCTGTGTTTAATGTTAATTTCAAAATAAGCTAATGTAGTTGACTCCAAAACAGCACAGTTGTCTCAGGGCCTCCTGGGGACTGTTGTCAAACTTAACCACTGCAAGTAGGAAATCGTCTTTCCTGCGACAAAAGTCTATCAGTCTGCAAAAGTCTTTCTCCACACAGCTGTCTCAGGCCCTCCTGGGGGCTGTGTTTAATGTTAATTACAACATAAGCTAATGTAGTTGACTCCAAAACGGCACAGCTGTCTCAGGGCCTCCTGGGGGCTGTGTTTAATGTTAATTAAAACATAAGCTAATGTAGTTGACTCCAAAATGGCACAGCTGTCTCATGGCCTCCTGGGGGCTGTGTTTAATGTTAATTTCAACACAAGCTGATGTAATTGACTCCAAAAAAGGACAGCTGTCTCAGGGCCTCCTGGGGGCTGTGTTTAATGTTAATTATAACACAAGATAATGTAGTTGACACAAAACAGCACAGCTGTTTTTGACTCCATAACGGCACAGCTTTGTCAGGGCCTCCTGGGGGCTGTGTTTAATTTTAATTACAACACAAGCTAATGTAGTTGACTCCAAAACAGCACAGTTGTCTCAGGGCCCCCTGGGGACTGTTGTTAAACTTAACCACTGCAATTACGAAATCGTCTTTCCTGCGACAAAAGTCTATCAGTCTGCAAAAGTCTTTCTCCACACAGCTGTCTCAGGCCCTCCTGGGGGCTGTGTTTAATGTTAATTACAACATAAGCTATAGTAGTTGACTCCAAAACGGCACAGCTGTCTCAGGGCCTCCTGGGGGCTGTGTTTAATGTTAATTAAAACATAAGCTAATGTAGTTGACTCCAAAATGGCACAGCTGTCTCAGGGCCTCCTGGGGGCTGTGTTTAATGTTAATTTCAACACAAGCTGATGTAATTGACTCCAAAACAGCACAGCTGTCTCAGGGCCTCCTGGGGGCTGTTGTTAAACTTAACCACTGCAATTAAGAAATAGTCTTTACCGCAACAAAAGTTTATCAGTCTGCAACAATCTTTCTCCATACAGCTGTCTCGGGCCTCCTGGGGGCTGTGTTTAATGTTAATTTCAACACAAGCTAATGAAATTGTCTCCAAAACAGCACAGCTGTGTCAGGGCCTCCTGGGGGCTGTGTTTAATGTTAATTTCAACACAAGCTAATGTAGTTTTCTCCAAAACAGCACAGCTGTCTCAGGGCCTCCTGGGGGCTGTGTTTAATGTTAATTTCAATACAAGCTAATGTAGTTTTCTCCAAAAAAGGACAGCTGTCTCAGGGCCTCCTGGGGGCTGTGTTTAATGTTAATTATAACACAAGATAATGTAGTTTACACAAAACAGCACAGCTGTTTTTGACTCCATAACGGCACAGCTGTCTCAGGGCCTCCTGGGGGCTGTGTTTAATTTTAATTACAACACAAGCTAATGTAGTTGACTCCAAAACAGCACAGTTGTCTCAGGGCCTCCTGGGGACTGTTGTTAAACTTAACCACTGCAATTACGAAATCGTCTTTCCTGCGACAAAAGTCTATCAGTCTGCAAAAGTCTTTCTCCACACAGCTGTCTCAGGGCCTCCTGGGGGCTGTGTTTAATGTTAATTACAACATAAACTAATGTATTTGACTCCAAAACGGCACAGCTGTCTCAGGGCCTCCTGGGGGCTGTGTTTAATGTTAATTAAAACATAAGCTAATGTAGTTGACTCCAAAATGGCACAGCTGTCTCAGGGCCTCCTGGCGGCTGTGTTTAATGTTAATTTCAACACAAGCTGATGTAATTGACTCCAAAAAAAGACAGCTCTCTCAGGGCCTCATGGGAGCTGTTGTTAAACTTACTTAATACTGCAATTAGGAAATCGTCTTTACCGCGACAAAAGTCTATCAGTGTGCAAAAACCTTTCTCCACACAGCTGTCTAAGGGTTCCCTGGGGGCTGTGTTTAATGTTAATTTCAACACAAGCTAATGTAGTTGACTCCAAAACAGCACAGTTGTCTCAGGGCCTCGTCGGGGATGTTGTTAAACTTAACAACTGCAATTAGGAAATTATCTGTACCGCGATAAAAATCGACCAGTCTGCAAAAATCTTTCTCCACACAGCTGTTACAGGCCCTCCTGGGGGCTGTGTTTAATGTTAATTTCAACACAAGCTAATGTACTTGACTCCAAAACAGCACAGCTGTCTCAGGGCCTCCTGGGGGCTGTGTTTAATGTTAATCTCAACACAAGCTAATGTAGTTTTCTCCAAAACAACACAGCTGTCTCAGGGCCACCTGGGGGCTGTGTTTAATGTTAATTTCAACAACAGCTAATGTAGTTTTCTCCAAAAAAGGACAGCTGTCTCAGGGCCTCCTGGGGGCTGTGTTTAATGTTAATTATAACACAAGCTAATGTAGTTTACTCCAAAACAGCACAGCTGTTTTTGACTGCATAACGGCACAGCTGTCTCAGGGCCTCCTGGGGGCTGTGTTTAATTTTAATTACAACACAACTAATGTAGTTGACTCCAAAACAGCACAGTTGTCTCAGGGCCTCCTGGGGACTGTTGTTAAACTTAACCACTGCAATTAGGAAATCGTCTTTCCTGCGACAAAAGTCTATCAGTCTGCAAAAGTCTTTCTCCACACAGCTGTCTCAGGGCCTCCTGGGGGCTGTTGGTAAACTTAACAACTGCAATTAGGAAATTGTCTTTACCGCGACAAAAGTTGACCAGTCTGAAAAAATCTTTCTCCACACAGCCTTCTCAGGGCCTTTTGGGGGCTGTGATCAATGTTAATTTTAACACAAGCTAATGTAGTTGACTCCAAAACGGCACAGCTATCTCAGGGCCTGTTGGGGGCTGTCTTTAATGTTAATTTCAACACAAGCTGATGTAATTGACTCCAAAACAGCACAGCTGTCTCAGGGCCTCCTGGGGGCTGTGTTTAATGGTAATTTCAACACAAGCTAATGTAGTTGACTCCAAAACAGCACAGCTGTCTCAGGGCCTCCTGGGGGCTGTGTTTAATGTTAATTTCAACACAAGCTAATGTAGTTTTCTCCAAAACAGCAGAGCTGTCTCAGGGCCTCCTGGGGGCTGTGTTTAATGTTAATTTCAACACAAGGTAATGTACTTGATTCCAAAACAGAACAGCTGTCTCAGGGCCTCCTGGGGGCTGTTGTTAAACTTAACCACTGCAATTAGGAAATAGTCTTTACCGCGACAAAAGTTTATCAGTCTGCAAAAATTTTTCTCCATACAGCTGTCTCAGGGCCTCCTGGGGGCTGTGTTTAATGTTAATTATAACACAAGGTAATGTAGTTGACTCCAAAACAGCACAGCTGTCTCAGGGCCTCCTGGGGGCTGTGTTTAATGTTAATCTCAACACAAGCTAATGTAGTTTTTCTCCAAAACAGCACAGCTGTCTCAGGGCCACCTGGGGGCTGTGTTTAATGTTAATTTCAACAAAAGCTAATGTAGTTTTCTCCAAAAAAGGACAGCTGTCTCAGGGCCTCCTGGGGGCTGTGTTTAATATTAATTATAACACAAGATAATGTAGTTGACTCCAAAACAGCACAGCTGTTTTTGACTCCATAACAGCACAGCTGTCTCAGGGCCTCCTGGGGGCTGTGTTTAATGTTAATTTCAACATAAGCTAATGTAGTTGACTCCAAAACAGCACAGTTGTCTCAGGGCCTCCTGGGGGCTGTGTTTAATGTTAATTTCAACATGAGCTAATGTAGTTGACTCCAAAACAGCACAGTTGTCTCAGGGCCTCCTGGGGACTGTTGTTAAACTTAACCACTGCAATTAGGAAATCGTCTTTCCTGCGACAAAAGTCTATCAGTCTGCAAAAGTCTTTCTCCATACAGCTGTCTCAGGGCCTCCTGGGGGGTGTGTTTAATGTTAATTATAACACAAGCTAATGTAGTTGAATCCAAAACAGCACAGCTGTCTCAGGGCCTCCTGGGGGCTGTGTTTAATGTTAATTTCAACACAAGGTAATGTAGTAGACTCCAAAACAGAACAGCTGTCTCAGGGCCTCCTGGGGGCTGTTTTTAAACGTAACCACTGCAATGAGGAAATAGTCTTTACCGCGACAAAAGTTTATCAGTCTGCAAAACTTTTTCTCCATACAGCTGTCTCAGGGCCTCCTGGGGGCTGTGTTTAATTTTAATTACAACACAACTAATGTAGTTGACTCCAAAACAGCACAGTTGTCTCAGGGCCTCCTGGGGACTGTTGTTAAAGTTAACAACTGCAATTAGGAAATCGTCTTTCCTGCGACAAAAGTCTATCAGTCTGCAAAAGTCTTTCTCCACACAGCTGTCTCAGGGCCTCCTGGGGGCTGTTGGTAAACTTAACAACTGCAATTAGGAAATTGTCTTTACCGCGACAAAAGTCGACCAGTCTGAAAAAATCTTTCTCCACACAGCCTTCTCAGGGCCTTTTGGGGGCTGCGATCAATGTTAATTTCAACACAAGCTAATGTAGTTGACTCCAAAACGGCACAGCTATCTCAGGGCCTCTTGGGGGCTGTGTTTAATGTTAATTTCAACACAAGCTGATGTAATTGACTCCAAAACAGCAAAGCTGTCTCAGGGCCTCCTGGGGGCTGTGTTTAATGTTAATTTCAACACAAGCTAATGTAGTTGACTCCAAAACAGCACAGCTGTCTCAGGGCCTCCTGGGGGCTGTGTTTAATGTTAATTTCAACACAAGCTAATGTAGTTTTCTCCAAAACAGCAGAGCTGTCTCAGGGCCTCCTGGGGGCTGTGTTTAATGTTAATTATAACACAAGCTAATGTAGTTGACTCCAAAACAGCACAGCTGTCTCAGGGCCTCCTGGGGGCTGTTGTTAAACTTAACCACTGCAATTAGGAAATAGTCTTTACCGCGACAAAAGTTTATCAGTCTGCAAAACTTTTTCTCCATACAGCTGTCTCAGGGCCTCCTGGGGGCTGTGTTTAATGTTAATTATAACACAAGCTAATGTAGTGGACTCCAAAACAGCACAGCTGTCTCAGGGCCTCCTGGGGGCTGTGTTTAATGTTAATTTCAACACAAGCTAATAAAATTGTCTCCAAAAAAGCACAGCTCTCTCAGGGCGTACTGGGGGCTGTGTTTAATGTTATTTTCAACACAAGCTGATGTAATTGACTCCAAAACAGCACAGCTGTCTCAGGGCCTCCTGGGGGATGTGTTTAATGTTAATTTCAACACAAGCTAATAAAATTGTCTCCAAAAAAGCACAGCTCTCTCAGGGCCTCCTGGGAGCTGTTGTTAAACTTAAATACTGCAATTAGGAAATCGTCTTTACCGCGACAAAAGTCTATCAGTGTGCAAAAACCTTTCTCCACACAGCTGTTTAAGGGTCCCCTGGGGGCTGTGTTTAATGTTAATTTCAACACAAGCTAATGTTGTTGACTCATAAACAGCACAGCTGTCTCAGGGCCTCCTCGGGGCTGTTGTTAAACTTAACAACTGCAATTAGGAAATTATCTGTACCGCGATAAAAATCGACCAGTCTGCAAAAATCTTTCTCCACACAGCTGTCTCGGGGCCTCCTGGGGGCTGTGTTTAATGTTAATTTCAACACAAGCTAATGTAGTTGACTCCAAAACAGCACAGCTGTCTCAGGGCCTCCTGGGGGCTGTGTTTAATGTTAATTTCAACACAAGCTAATGTAGTTTTCTCCAAAACAGCACAGCTGTCTCAGGGCCTCCTGGGGGCTGGGTTTAATGTTAATTTCAACACAAGCTAATGTAGTTTTCTCCAAAAAAGGACAGCTGTCTCAGGGCCTCCTGGGGGCTGTGTTTAATGTTAAGTATAACACAAGATAATGTAGTTGACTCCAAAACAGCACAGCTGTTTTTGACTCTATAACGGCACAGCTGTCTCAGGGCCTCCTGGGGGCTGTGTTTATTGTTAATTTCAACATAAGCTAATGTAGTTGA
Source organism: Channa argus (assembly GCF_033026475.1). Taxonomy (NCBI): domain Eukaryota; kingdom Metazoa; phylum Chordata; class Actinopteri; order Anabantiformes; family Channidae; genus Channa; species Channa argus. The sequence goes on from NW_027125223.1 coordinate 529,069, forward strand.
CTCCAAAACAGCACAGTTGTCTCAGGGCCTCCTGGGGGCTGTGTTTAATGTTAATTTCAACATAAGCTAATGTAGTTGACTCCAAAACAGCACAGTTGTCTCAGGGCCTCCTGGGGACTGTTGTCAAACTTAACCACTGCAATTAGGAAATCGTCTTTCCTGCGACAAAAGTCTATCAGTCTGCAAAAGTCTTTCTCCATACAGCTGTGTCAGGGCCTCCTGGGGGCTGTGTTTAATGTTAATTACAACATAAGCTAATGTAGTTGACTCCAAAATGGCACAGCTGTCTCAGGGCCTCCTGGGGGCTGTGTTTAATGTTAATTAGAACATAAGCTAATGTAGTTGACTCCAAAATGGCACAGCTGTCTCAGGGCCTCCTGGGGGCTGTTGTTAAACTTAACCACTGCAATTAAGAAATAGTCTTTACCGCAACAAAAGTTTATCAGTCTGCAACAATCTTTCTCCATACAGCTGTCTCGGGCCTCCTGGGGGCTGTGTTTAATGTTAATTTCAACACAAGCTAATGAAATTGTCTCCAAACAAGCACAGCTCTCTCTGGGCCTCCTGGGGGCTGTTGTTAAATTTAACAACTGCAATTAAGAAATCGTCTTTACCGCGACAAAGGTCTATCAGTGTGCAAAAACCTGTCTCCACACAGCTGTCTCAGGGGCTCCTGGGGGCTGTGTTTAATGTTAATTTCAACACAAGCTAATGTAGTTTACTCCAAAACAGCACAGCTGTCTCAGGGCCTCCTGGGGGCTGTGTTTAATGTTAATTTCAACACAAGCTAATGTAGTTTTCTCCAAAACAGCACAGCTGTCTCAGGGCCTCCTGGGGGCTGTGTTTAATGTTAATTATAACACCAGATAATGTAGTTGACACAAAACAGCACAGCTGTTTTTGACTCCATAACGGCACAGCTGTCTCAGGGCCTCCTGGGGGCTGTGTTTAATTTTAATTACAACACAAGCTAATGTAGTTGACTCCAAAACAGCACAGTTGTCTCAGGGCCTCCTGGGGACTGTTGTTAAACTTAACCACTGCAATTACGAAATCGTCTTTCCTGCGACAAAAGTCTATCAGTCTGCAAAAGTCTTTCTCCACACAGCTGTCTCAGGGCCTCCTGGGGGCTGTGTTTAATGTTAATTACAACATAAACTAATGTAGTTGACTCCAAAACGGCACAGCTGTCTCAGGGCCTCCTGGGGGCTGTGTTTAATGTTAATTAAAACATAAGCTAATGTAGTTGACTCCAAAATGGCACAGCTGTCTCAGGGCCTCCTGGGGGCTGTGTTTAATGTTAATTTCAACACAAGCTAATGTAGTTTACTCCAAAATGGCACAGCTATCTCAGGGCCTCTTGGGGGCTGTCTTTAATGTTAATTTCAACACAAGCTGATGTATTTGACTCCAAAACAGCACAGCTGTCTCAGGGCCTCCTGGGGGCTGTGTTTAATGTTAATTTCAACACAAGCTAATAAAATTGTCTCCAAAAAAGCAAAGCTCTCTCAGGGCGTACTGGGGGCTGTGTTTAATATTTTCAACACAAGCTGATGTAATTGAATCCAAAACAGCACAGCTGTCTCAGGGCCTCCTGGGGGCTGTGTTTAATGTTAATTTCAACACAACCTAATAAAATTGTCTCCAAAAAAGGACAGCTCTCTCAGGGCCTCATGGGAGCTGTTGTTAAACTTACTTAATACTGCAATTAGGAAATCGTCTTTACCGCGACAAAAGTCTATCAGTGTGCAAAAACCTTTCTCCACACAGCTGTCTAAGGGTTCCCTGGGGGCTGTGTTTAATGTTAATCTCAACACAAGCTAATGTAGTTTTCTCCAAAACAGCACAGCTGTCTCAGGGCCACCTGGGGGCTGTGTTTAATGTTAATTTCAACAACAGCTAATGTAGTTTTCTCCAAAAAAGGACAGCTGTCTCAGGGCCTCCTGGGGGCTGTGTTTAATGTTAATTATAACACAAGCTAATGTAGTTGACTCCAAAACAGCACAGCTGTTTTTGACTGCATAACGGCACAGCTGTCTCAGGGCCTCCTGGGGGCTGTGTTTAATTTTAATTACAACACAACTAATGTAGTTGACTCCAAAACAGCACAGTTGTCTCAGGGCCTCCTGGGGACTGTTGTTAAACTTAACCACTGCAATTAGGAAATCGTCTTTCCTGCGACAAAAGTCTATCAGTCTGCAAAAGTCTTTCTCCACACAGCTGTCTCAGGGCCTCCTGGGGGCTGTTGGTAAACTTAACAACTGCAATTAGGAAATTGTCTTTACCGCGACAAAAGTTGACCAGTCTGAAAAAATCTTTCTCCACACAGCCTTCTCAGGGCCTTTTGGGGGCTGTGATCAATGTTAATTTTAACACAAGCTAATGTAGTTGACTCCAAAACGGCACAGCTATCTCAGGGCCTGTTGGGGGCTGTGTTTAATGTTAATTTCAACACAAGCTAATAAAATTATCTCCAAAAAAGCAAAGCTCTCTCAGGGCCTCCTGGGGGCTGTGTTTAATGTTAATTTCAACACAACCTAATAAAATTGTCTCCAAAAAAGGACAGCTCTCTCAGGGCCTCATGGGAGCTGTTGTTAAACTTACTTAATACTGCAATTAGGAAATCGTCTTTACCGCGACAAAAGTCTATCAGTGTGCAAAAACCTTTCTCCACACAGCTGTCTAAGGGTTCCCTGGGGGCTGTGTTTAATGTTAATTTCAACACAAGCTAATGTAGTTGACTCCAAAACAGCACAGCTGTCTCAGGGCCTCGTCGGGGATGTTGTTAAACTTAACAACTGCAATTAGGAAATTATCTGTACCGCGATAAAAATCGACCAGTCTGCAAAAATCTTTCTCCACACAGCTGTTACAGGCCCTCCTGGGGGCTGTGTTTAATGTTAATTTCAACACAAGCTAATGTACTTGACTCCAAAACAGCACAGCTGTCTCAGGGCCTCCTGGGGGCTGTGTTTAATGTTAATCTCAACACAAGCTAATGTAGTTTTCTCCAAAACAGCACAGCTGTCTCAGGGCCACCTGGGGGCTGTGTTTAATGTTAATTTCAACAACAGCTAATGTAGTTTTCTCCAAAAAAGGACAGCTGTCTCAGGGCCTCCTGGGGGCTGTGTTTAATGTTAATTATAACACAAGCTAATGTAGTTGACTCCAAAACAGCACAGCTGTTTTTGACTGCATAACGGCACAGCTGTCTCAGGGCCTCCTGGGGGCTGTGTTTAATTTTAATTACAACACAACTAATGTAGTTGACTCCAAAACAGCACAGTTGTCTCAGGGCCTCCTGGGGACTGTTGTTAAACTTAACCACTGCAATTAGGAAATCGTCTTTCCTGCGACAAAAGTCTATCAGTCTGCAAAAGTCTTTCTCCACACAGCTGTCTCAGGGCCTCCTGGGGGCTGTTGGTAAACTTAACAACTGCAATTAGGAAATTGTCTTTACCGCGACAAAAGTTGACCAGTCTGAAAAAATCTTTCTCCACACAGCCTTCTCAGGGCCTTTTGGGGGCTGTGATCAATGTTAATTTTAACACAAGCTAATGTAGTTGACTCCAAAACGGCACAGCTATCTCAGGGCCTGTTGGGGGCTGTCTTTAATGTTAATTTCAACACAAGCTGATGTAATTGACTCCAAAACAGCACAGCTGTCTCAGGGCCTCCTGGGGGCTGTGTTTAATGGTAATTTCAACACAAGCTAATGTAGTTGACTCCAAAACAGCACAGCTGTCTCAGGGCCTCCTGGGGGCTGTGTTTAATGTTAATTTCAACACAAGCTAATAAAATTGTCTCCAAAAAAGCACAGCTCTCTCAGGGCGTACTGGGGGCTGTGTTTAATGTTATTTTCAACACAAGCTGATGTAATTGACTCCAAAACAGCACAGCTGTCTCAGGGCCTCCTGGGGGATGTGTTTAATGTTAATTTCAACACAAGCTAATAAAATTGTCTCCAAAAAAGCACAGCTCTCTCAGGGCCTCCTGGGAGCTGTTGTTAAACTTAAATACTGCAATTAGGAAATCGTCTTTACCGCGACAAAAGTCTATCAGTGTGCAAAAACCTTTCTCCACACAGCTGTCTAAGGGTTCCCTGGGGGCTGTGTTTAATGTTAATTTCAACACAAGCTAATGTAGTTGACTCCAAAACAGCAGAGCTGTCTCAAGGCCTCCTCGGGGCTGTTGTTAAACTTAACAACTGCAATTAGGAAATTATCTGTACCGCGATAAAAATCGACCAGTCTGCAAAAATCTTTCTCCACACAGCTGTCTCAGGGCCTCCTGGGGGCTGTGTTTAATGTTAATTTCAACACAAGCTAATGTAGTTGACTCCAAAACAGCACAGCTGTCTCAGGGCCTCCTGGGGGCTGTGTTTAATGTTAAATTCAACACAAGCTAATGTAGTTTTCCCCAAAACAGCACAGCTGTCTCAGGGCCTCCTGGGGGCTGTGTTTAATTTTAATTTCAATACAAGCTAATGTAGTTTTCTCCAAAAAAGGACAGCTGTCTCAGGGCCTCCTGGGGGCTGTGTTTAATGTTAATTATAACACAAGAAAATGTAGTTGACACAAAACAGCACAGCTGTTTTTGACTCCATAACGGCACAGCTGTCTCAGGGCCTCCTGGGGGCTGTGTTTAATTTTAATTACAACACAAGCTAATGTAGTTGACTCCAAAACAGCACAGTTGTCTCAGGGCCTCCTGGGGACTGTTGTTAAACTTAACCACTGCAATTACGAAATCGTCTTTCCTGCGACAAAAGTCTATCAGTCTGCAAAAGTCTTTCTCCACACAGCTGTCTCAGGCCCTCCTGGGGGCTGTGTTTAATGTTAATTTCAACATAAGCTAATGTAGTTGACTCCAAAACAGCACAGTTGTCTCAGGGCCTCCTGGGGACTGTTGTCAAACTTAACCACTGCAAGTAGGAAATCGTCTTTCCTGCGACAAAAGTCTATCAGTCTGCAAAAGTCTTTCTCCACACAGCTGTCTCAGGCCCTCCTGGGGGCTGTGTTTAATGTTAATTACAACATAAGCTAATGTAGTTGACTCCAAAACGGCACAGCTGTCTCAGGGCCTCCTGGGGGCTGTGTTTAATGTTAATTAAAACATAAGCTAATGTAGTTCACTCCAAAATGGCACAGCTGTCTCAGGGCCTCCTGGGGGCTGTGTTTAATGTTAATTTCAACACAAGCTGATGTAATTGACTCCAAAAAAGGACAGCTGTCTCAGGGCCTCCTGGGGGCTGTGTTTAATGTTAATTATAACACAAGATAATGTAGTTGACACAAAACAGCACAGCTGTTTTTGACTCCATAACGGCACAGCTTTCTCAGGGCCTCCTGGGGGCTGTGTTTAATTTTAATTACAACACAAGCTAATGTAGTTGACTCCAAAACAGCACAGTTGTCTCAGGGCCCCCTGGGGACTGTTGTTAAACTTAACCACTGCAATTACGAAATCGTCTTTCCTGCGACAAAAGTCTATCAGTCTGCAAAATCTTTCTCCACACAGCTGTCTCAGGCCCTCCTGGGGGCTGTGTTTAATGTTAATTACAACATAAGCTATAGTAGTTGACTCCAAAACGGCACAGCTGTCTCAGGGCCTCCTGGGGGCTGTGTTTAATGTTAATTAAAACATAAGCTAATGTAGTTGACTCCAAAATGGCACAGCTGTCTCAGGGCCTCCTGGGGGCTGTGTTTAATGTTAATTTCAACACAAGCTGATGTAATTGACTCCAAAACAGCACAGCTGTCTCAGGGCCTCCTGGGGGCTGTTGTTAAACTTAACCACTGCAATTAAGAAATAGTCTTTACCGCAACAAAAGTTTATCAGTCTGCAACAATCTTTCTCCATACAGCTGTCTCGGGCCTCCTGGGGGCTGTGTTTAATGTTAATTTCAACACAAGCTAATGAAATTGTCTCCAAAACAGCACAGCTGTCTCAGGGCCTCCTGGGGGCTGTGTTTAATGTTAATTTCAACACAAGCTAATGTAGTTTTCTCCAAAACAGCACAGCTGTCTCAGGGCCTCCTGGGGGCTGTGTTTAATGTTAATTTCAATACAAGCTAATGTAGTTTTCTCCAAAAAAGGACAGCTGTCTCAGGGCCTCCTGGGGGCTGTGTTTAATGTTAATTATAACACAAGATAATGTAGTTTACACAAAACAGCACAGCTGTTTTTGACTCCATAACGGCACAGCTGTCTCAGGGCCTCCTGGGGGCTGTGTTTAATTTTAATTACAACACAAGCTAATGTAGTTGACTCCAAAACAGCACAGTTGTCTCAGGGCCTCCTGGGGACTGTTGTTAAACTTAACCACTGCAATTACGAAATCGTCTTTCCTGCGACAAAAGTCTATCAGTCTGCAAAAGTCTTTCTCCACACAGCTGTCTCAGGGCCTCCTGGGGGCTGTGTTTAATGTTAATTACAACATAAACTAATGTAGTTGACTCCAAAACGGCACAGCTGTCTCAGGGCCTCCTGGGGGCTGTGTTTAATGTTAATTAAAACATAAGCTAATGTAGTTGACTCCAAAATGGCACAGCTGTCTCAGGGCCTCCTGGCGGCTGTGTTTAATGTTAATTTCAACACAAGCTGATGTAATTGACTCCAAAAAAAGACAGCTCTCTCAGGGCCTCATGGGAGCTGTTGTTAAACTTACTTAATACTGCAATTAGGAAATCGTCTTTACCGCGACAAAAGTCTATCAGTGTGCAAAAACCTTTCTCCACACAGCTGTCTAAGGGTTCCCTGGGGGCTGTGTTTAATGTTAATTTCAACACAAGCTAATGTAGTTGACTCCAAAACAGCACAGTTGTCTCAGGGCCTCGTCGGGGATGTTGTTAAACTTAACAACTGCAATTAGGAAATTATCTGTACCGCGATAAAAATCGACCAGTCTGCAAAAATCTTTCTCCACACAGCTGTTACAGGCCCTCCTGGGGGCTGTGTTTAATGTTAATTTCAACACAAGCTAATGTACTTGACTCCAAAACAGCACAGCTGTCTCAGGGCCTCCTGGGGGCTGTGTTTAATGTTAATCTCAACACAAGCTAATGTAGTTTTCTCCAAAACAACACAGCTGTCTCAGGGCCACCTGGGGGCTGTGTTTAATGTTAATTTCAACAACAGCTAATGTAGTTTTCTCCAAAAAAGGACAGCTGTCTCAGGGCCTCCTGGGGGCTGTGTTTAATGTTAATTATAACACAAGCTAATGTAGTTTACTCCAAAACAGCACAGCTGTTTTTGACTGCATAACGGCACAGCTGTCTCAGGGCCTCCTGGGGGCTGTGTTTAATTTTAATTACAACACAACTAATGTAGTTGACTCCAAAACAGCACAGTTGTCTCAGGGCCTCCTGGGGACTGTTGTTAAACTTAACCACTGCAATTAGGAAATCGTCTTTCCTGCGACAAAAGTCTATCAGTCTGCAAAAGTCTTTCTCCACACAGCTGTCTCAGGGCCTCCTGGGGGCTGTTGGTAAACTTAACAACTGCAATTAGGAAATTGTCTTTACCGCGACAAAAGTTGACCAGTCTGAAAAAATCTTTCTCCACACAGCCTTCTCAGGGCCTTTTGGGGGCTGTGATCAATGTTAATTTTAACACAAGCTAATGTAGTTGACTCCAAAACGGCACAGCTATCTCAGGGCCTGTTGGGGGCTGTCTTTAATGTTAATTTCAACACAAGCTGATGTAATTGACTCCAAAACAGCACAGCTGTCTCAGGGCCTCCTGGGGGCTGTGTTTAATGGTAATTTCAACACAAGCTAATGTAGTTGACTCCAAAACAGCACAGCTGTCTCAGGGCCTCCTGGGGGCTGTGTTTAATGTTAATTTCAACACAAGCTAATGTAGTTTTCTCCAAAACAGCAGAGCTGTCTCAGGGCCTCCTGGGGGCTGTGTTTAATGTTAATTTCAACACAAGGTAATGTACTTGATTCCAAAACAGAACAGCTGTCTCAGGGCCTCCTGGGGGCTGTTGTTAAACTTAACCACTGCAATTAGGAAATAGTCTTTACCGCGACAAAAGTTTATCAGTCTGCAAAAATTTTTCTCCATACAGCTGTCTCAGGGCCTCCTGGGGGCTGTGTTTAATGTTAATTATAACACAAGGTAATGTAGTTGACTCCAAAACAGCACAGCTGTCTCAGGGCCTCCTGGGGGCTGTGTTTAATGTTAATCTCAACACAAGCTAATGTAGTTTTTCTCCAAAACAGCACAGCTGTCTCAGGGCCACCTGGGGGCTGTGTTTAATGTTAATTTCAACAAAAGCTAATGTAGTTTTCTCCAAAAAAGGACAGCTGTCTCAGGGCCTCCTGGGGGCTGTGTTTAATATTAATTATAACACAAGATAATGTAGTTGACTCCAAAACAGCACAGCTGTTTTTGACTCCATAACGGCACAGCTGTCTCAGGGCCTCCTGGGGGCTGTGTTTAATGTTAATTTCAACATAAGCTAATGTAGTTGACTCCAAAACAGCACAGTTGTCTCAGGGCCTCCTGGGGGCTGTGTTTAATGTTAATTTCAACATGAGCTAATGTAGTTGACTCCAAAACAGCACAGTTGTCTCAGGGCCTCCTGGGGACTGTTGTTAAACTTAACCACTGCAATTAGGAAATCGTCTTTCCTGCGACAAAAGTCTATCAGTCTGCAAAAGTCTTTCTCCATACAGCTGTCTCAGGGCCTCCTGGGGGGTGTGTTTAATGTTAATTATAACACAAGCTAATGTAGTTGAATCCAAAACAGCACAGCTGTCTCAGGGCCTCCTGGGGGCTGTGTTTAATGTTAATTTCAACACAAGGTAATGTAGTAGACTCCAAAACAGAACAGCTGTCTCAGGGCCTCCTGGGGGCTGTTTTTAAACGTAACCACTGCAATGAGGAAATAGTCTTTACCGCGACAAAAGTTTATCAGTCTGCAAAACTTTTTCTCCATACAGCTGTCTCAGGGCCTCCTGGGGGCTGTGTTTAATTTTAATTACAACACAACTAATGTAGTTGACTCCAAAACAGCACAGTTGTCTCAGGGCCTCCTGGGGACTGTTGTTAAAGTTAACAACTGCAATTAGGAAATCGTCTTTCCTGCGACAAAAGTCTATCAGTCTGCAAAAGTCTTTCTCCACACAGCTGTCTCAGGGCCTCCTGGGGGCTGTTGGTAAACTTAACAACTGCAATTAGGAAATTGTCTTTACCGCGACAAAAGTCGACCAGTCTGAAAAAATCTTTCTCCACACAGCCTTCTCAGGGCCTTTTGGGGGCTGCGATCAATGTTAATTTCAACACAAGCTAATGTAGTTGACTCCAAAACGGCACAGCTATCTCAGGGCCTCTTGGGGGCTGTGTTTAATGTTAATTTCAACACAAGCTGATGTAATTGACTCCAAAACAGCAAAGCTGTCTCAGGGCCTCCTGGGGGCTGTGTTTAATGTTAATTTCAACACAAGCTAATGTAGTTGACTCCAAAACAGCACAGCTGTCTCAGGGCCTCCTGGGGGCTGTGTTTAATGTTAATTTCAACACAAGCTAATGGAGTTTTCTCCAAAACAGCAGAGCTGTCTCAGGGCCTCCTGGGGGCTGTGTTTAATGTTAATTATAACACAAGCTAATGTAGTTGACTCCAAAACAGCACAGCTGTCTCAGGGCCTCCTGGGGGCTGTTGTTAAACTTAACCACTGCAATTAGGAAATAGTCTTTACCGCGACAAAAGTTTATCAGTCTGCAAAACTTTTTCTCCATACAGCTGTCTCAGGGCCTCCTGGGGGCTGTGTTTAATGTTAATTATAACACAAGCTAATGTAGTGGACTCCAAAACAGCACAGCTGTCTCAGGGCCTCCTGGGGGCTGTGTTTAATGTTAATTTCAACACAAGCTAATAAAATTGTCTCCAAAAAAGCACAGCTCTCTCAGGGCGTACTGGGGGCTGTGTTTAATGTTATTTTCAACACAAGCTGATGTAATTGACTCCAAAACAGCACAGCTGTCTCAGGGCCTCCTGGGGGATGTGTTTAATGTTAATTTCAACACAAGCTAATAAAATTGTCTCCAAAAAAGCACAGCTCTCTCAGGGCCTCCTGGGAGCTGTTGTTAAACTTATATACTGCAATTAGGAAATCGTCTTTACCGCGACAAAAGTCTATCAGTGTGCAAAAACCTTTCTCCACACAGCTGTTTAAGGGTCCCCTGGGGGCTGTGTTTAATGTTAATTTCAACACAAGCTAATGTTGTTGACTCATAAACAGCACAGCTGTCTCAGGGCCTCCTCGGGGCTGTTGTTAAACTTAACAACTGCAATTAGGAAATTATCTGTACCGCGATAAAAATCGACCAGTCTGCAAAAATCTTTCTCCACACAGCTGTCTCGGGGCCTCCTGGGGGCTGTGTTTAATGTTAATTTCAACACAAGCTAATGTAGTTGACTCCAAAACAGCACAGCTGTCTCAGGGCCTCCTGGGGGCTGTGTTTAATGTTAATTTCAACACAAGCTAATGTAGTTTTCTCCAAAACAGCACAGCTGTCTCAGGGCCTCCTGGGGGCTGGGTTTAATGTTAATTTCAACACAAGCTAATGTAGTTTTCTCCAAAAAAGGACAGCTGTCTCAGGGCCTCCTGGGGGCTGTGTTTAATGTTAAGTATAACACAAGATAATGTAGTTGACTCCAAAACAGCACAGCTGTTTTTGACTCTATAACGGCACAGCTGTCTCAGGGCCTCCTGGGGGCTGTGTTTATTGTTAATTTCAACATAAGCTAATGTAGTTGACTCCAAAACAGCACAGTTGTCTCAGGGCCTCCTGGGGGCTGTGTTTAATGTTAATTTCAACATAAGCTAATGTAGTTGACTCCAAAACAGCACAGTTGTCTCAGGGCCTCCTGGGGACTGTTGTCAAACTTAACCACTGCAATTAAGAAATAGTCTTTACCGCAACAAAAGTTTATCAGTCTGCAACAATCTTTCTCCATACAGCTGTCTCGGGCCTCCTGGGGGCTGTGTTTAATGTTAATTTCAACACAAGCTAATGAAATTGTCTCCAAACAAGCACAGCTCTCTCTGGGCCTCCTGGGGGCTGTTGTTAAATTTAACAACTGCAATTAAGAAATCGTCTTTACCGCGACAAAGGTCTATCAGTGTGCAAAAACCTGTCTCCACACAGCTGTCTCAGGGGCTCCTGGGGGCTGTGTTTAATGTTAATTTCAACACAAGCTAATGTAGTTGACTCCAAAACAGCACAGCTGTCTCAGGGCCTCCTGGGGGCTGTGTTTAATGTTAATTTCAACACAAGCTAATGTAGTTTTCTCCAAAACAGCACAGCTGTCTCAGGGCCTCCTGGGGGCTGTGTTTAATGTTAATTATAACACCAGATAATGTAGTTGACACAAAACAGCACAGCTGTTTTTGACTCCATAACGGCACAGCTGTCTCAGGGCCTCCTGGGGGCTGTGTTTAATTTTATTTACAACACAAGCTAATGTAGTTGACTCCAAAACAGCACAGTTGTCTCAGGGCCTCCTGGGGACTGTTGTTAAACTTAACCACTGCAATTACGAAATCGTCTTTCCTGCGACAAAAGTCTATCAGTCTGCAAAAGTCTTTCTCCACACAGCTGTCTCAGGGCCTCCTGGGGGCTGTGTTTAATGTTAATTACAACATAAACTAATGTAGTTGACTCCAAAACGGCACAGCTGTCTCAGGGCCTCCTGGGGGCTGTGTTTAATGTTAATTAAAACATAAGCTAATGTAGTTGACTCCAAAATGGCACAGCTGTCTCAGGGCCTCCTGGGGGCTGTGTTTAATGTTAATTTCAACACAAGCTAATGTAGTTTACTCCAAAATGGCACAGCTATCTCAGGGCCTCTTGGGGGCTGTCTTTAATGTTAATTTCAACACAAGCTGATGTATTTGACTCCAAAACAGCACAGCTGTCTCAGGGCCTCCTGGGGGCTGTGTTTAATGTTAATTTCAACACAAGCTAATAAAATTGTCTCCAAAAAAGCAAAGCTCTCTCAGGGCGTACTGGGGGCTGTGTTTAATATTTTCAACACAAGCTGATGTAATTGAATCCAAAACAGCACAGCTGTCTCAGGGCCTCCTGGGGGCTGTGTTTAATGTTAATTTCAACACAACCTAATAAAATTGTCTCCAAAAAAGGACAGCTCTCTCAGGGCCTCATGGGAGCTGTTGTTAAACTTACTTAATACTGCAATTAGGAAATCGTCTTTACCGCGACAAAAGTCTATCAGTGTGCAAAAACCTTTCTCCACACAGCTGTCTAAGGGTTCCCTGGGGGCTGTGTTTAATGTTAATCTCAACACAAGCTAATGTAGTTTTCTCCAAAACAGCACAGCTGTCTCAGGGCCACCTGGGGGCTGTGTTTAATGTTAATTTCAACAACAGCTAATGTAGTTTTCTCCAAAAAAGGACAGCTGTCTCAGGGCCTCCTGGGGGCTGTGTTTAATGTTAATTATAACACAAGCTAATGTAGTTGACTCCAAAACAGCACAGCTGTTTTTGACTGCATAACGGCACAGCTGTCTCAGGGCCTCCTGGGGGCTGTGTTTAATTTTAATTACAACACAACTAATGTAGTTGACTCCAAAACAGCACAGTTGTCTCAGGGCCTCCTGGGGACTGTTGTTAAACTTAACCACTGCAATTAGGAAATCGTCTTTCCTGCGACAAAAGTCTATCAGTCTGCAAAAATCTTTCTCCACACAGCTGTCTCAGGGCCTCCTGGGGGCTGTTGGTAAACTTAACAACTGCAATTAGGAAATTGTCTTTACCGCGACAAAAGTTGACCAGTCTGAAAAAATCTTTCTCCACACAGCCTTCTCAGGGCCTTTTGGGGGCTGTGATCAATGTTAATTTTAACACAAGCTAATGTAGTTGACTCCAAAACGGCACAGCAATCTCAGGGCCTGTTGGGGGCTGTCTTTAATGTTAATTTCAACACAAGCTAATAAAATTATCTCCAAAAAAGCAAAGCTCTCTCAGGGCCTCCTGGGGGCTGTGTTTAATGTTAATTTCAACACAACCTAATAAAATTGTCTCCAAAAAAGGACAGCTCTCTCAGGGCCTCATGGGAGCTGTTGTTAAACTTACTTAATACTGCAATTAGGAAATCGTCTTTACCGCGACAAAAGTCTATCAGTGTGCAAAAACCTTTCTCCACACAGCTGTCTAAGGGTTCCCTGGGGGCTGTGTTTAATGTTAATTTCAACACAAGCTAATGTAGTTGACTCCAAAACAGCACAGCTGTCTCAGGGCCTCGTCGGGGATGTTGTTAAACTTAACAACTGCAATTAGGAAATTATCTGTACCGCGATAAAAATCGACCAGTCTGCAAAAATCTTTCTCCACACAGCTGTTACAGGCCCTCCTGGGGGCTGTGTTTAATGTTAATTTCAACACAAGCTAATGTACTTGACTCCAAAACAGCACAGCTGTCTCAGGGCCTCCTGGGGGCTGTGTTTAATGTTAATCTCAACACAAGCTAATGTAGTTTTCTCCAAAACAGCACAGCTGTCTCAGGGCCACCTGGGGGCTGTGTTTAATGTTAATTTCAACAACAGCTAATGTAGTTTTCTCCAAAAAAGGACAGCTGTCTCAGGGCCTCCTGGGGGCTGTGTTTAATGTTAATTATAACACAAGCTAATGTAGTTGACTCCAAAACAGCACAGCTGTTTTTGACTGCATAACGGCACAGCTGTCTCAGGGCCTCCTGGGGGCTGTGTTTAATTTTAATTACAACACAACTAATGTAGTTGACTCCAAAACAGCACAGTTGTCTCAGGGCCTCCTGGGGACTGTTGTTAAACTTAACCACTGCAATTAGGAAATCGTCTTTCCTGCGACAAAAGTCTATCAGTCTGCAAAAGTCTTTCTCCACACAGCTGTCTCAGGGCCTCCTGGGGGCTGTTGGTAAACTTAACAACTGCAATTAGGAAATTGTCTTTACCGCGACAAAAGTTGACCAGTCTGAAAAAATCTTTCTCCACACAGCCTTCTCAGGGCCTTTTGGGGGCTGTGATCAATGTTAATTTTAACACAAGCTAATGTAGTTGACTCCAAAACGGCACAGCTATCTCAGGGCCTGTTGGGGGCTGTCTTTAATGTTAATTTCAACACAAGCTGATGTAATTGACTCCAAAACAGCACAGCTGTCTCAGGGCCTCCTGGGGGCTGTGTTTAATGGTAATTTCAACACAAGCTAATGTAGTTGACTCCAAAACAGCACAGCTGTCTCAGGGCCTCCTGGGGGCTGTGTTTAATGTTAATTTCAACACAAGCTAATAAAATTGTCTCCAAAAAAGCACAGCTCTCTCAGGGCGTACTGGGGGCTGTGTTTAATGTTATTTTCAACACAAGCTGATGTAATTGACTCCAAAACAGCACAGCTGTCTCAGGGCCTCCTGGGGGATGTGTTTAATGTTAATTTCAACACAAGCTAATAAAATTGTCTCCAAAAAAGCACAGCTCTCTCAGGGCCTCCTGGGAGCTGTTGTTAAACTTAAATACTGCAATTAGGAAATCGTCTTTACTGCGACAAAAGTCTATCAGTGTGCAAAAACCTTTCTCCACACAGCTGTCTAAGGGTCCCCTGGGGGCTGTGTTTAATGTTAATTTCAACACAAGCTAATGTAGTTGACTCATAAACAGCACAGCTGTCTCAGGGCCTCCTCGGGGCTGTTGTTAAACTTAACAACTGCAATTAGGAAATTATCTGTACCGCGATAAAAATCGACCAGTCTGCAAAAATCTTTCTCCACACAGCTGTCTCGGGGCCTCCTGGGGGCTGTGTTTAATGTTAATTTCAACACAAGCTAATGTAGTTGACTCCAAAACAGCACAGCTGTCTCAGGGCCTCCTGGGGGCTGTGTTTAATGTTAATTTCAACACAAGCTAATGTAGTTTTCTCCAAAACAGCACAGCTGTCTCAGGGCCTCCTCGGGGCTGTTGTTAAACTTAACAACTGCAATTAGGAAATTATCTGTACCGCGATAAAAATCGACCAGTCTGCAAAAATCTTTCTCCACACAGCTGTCTCGGGGCCTCCTGGGGGCTGTGTTTAATGTTAATTTCAACACAAGCTAATGTAGTTGACTCCAAAACAGCACAGCTGTCTCAGGGCCTCCTGGGGGCTGTGTTTAATGTTAATTTCAACACAAGCTAATAAAATTGTCTCCAAAAAAGCACAGCTCTCTCAGGGCGTAATGGGGGCTGTGTTTAATATTTTCAACACAAGCTGATGTAATTGACTCCAAAACAGCACAGCTGTCTCAGGGCCTCCTGGGGGCTGTGTTTAATGTTAATTTCAACACAAGCTAATAAAATTGTCTCCAAAAAAGGACAGCTCTCTCAGGGCCTCCTGGGAGCTGTTGTTAAACTTACTTAATACTGCAATTAGGAAATCGTCTTTACCGCGACAAAAGTCTATCAGTGTGCAAAAACCTTTCTCCACACAGCTGTCTAAGGGTTCCCTGGGGGCTGTGTTTAATGTTAATTTCAACACAAGCTAATGTAGTTGACTCCAAAACAGCACAGCTGTCTCAGGGCCTCGTCGGGGCTGTTGTTAAACTTAACAACTGCAATTAGGAAATTATCTGTACCGCGATAAAAATCGACCAGTCTGCAAAAATCTTTCTCCACACAGCTGTCTCAGGGCCTCCTGGGGGCTGTGTTTAATGTTAATCTCAACACAAGCTAATGTAGTTTTTCTCCAAAACAGCACAGCTGTCTCAGGGCCACCTGGGGGCTGTGTTTAATGTTAATTTCAACAAAAGCTAATGTAGTTTTCTCCAAAAAAGGACAGCTGTCTCAGGGCCTCCTGGGGGCTGTGTTTAATATTAATTATAACACAAGATAATGTAGTTGACTCCAAAACAGCACAGCTGTTTTTGACTCCATAACGGCACAGCTGTCTCAGGGCCTCCTGGGGGCTGTGTTTAATGTTAATTTCAACATAAGCTAATGTAGTTGACTCCAAAACAGCACAGTTGTCTCAGGGCCTCCTGGGGGCTGTGTTTAATGTTAATTTCAACATGAGCTAATGTAGTTGACTCCAAAACAGCACAGTTGTCTCAGGGCCTCCTGGGGACTGTTGTTAAACTTAACCACTGCAATTAGGAAATCGTCTTTCCTGCGACAAAAGTCTATCAGTCTGCAAAAGTCTTTCTCCATACAGCTGTCTCAGGGCCTCCTGGGGGGTGTGTTTAATGTTAATTATAACACAAGCTAATGTAGTTGAATCCAAAACAGCACAGCTGTCTCAGGGCCTCCTGGGGGCTGTTTTTAAACGTAACCACTGCAATGAGGAAATAGTCTTTACCGCGACAAAAGTTTATCAGTCTGCAAAACTTTTTCTCCATACAGCTGTCTCAGGGCCTCCTGGGGGCTGTGTTTAATTTTAATTACAACACAACTAATGCAGTTGACTCCAAAACAGCACAGTTGTCTCAGGGCCTCCTGGGGACTGTTGTTAAAGTTAACAACTGCAATTAGGAAATCGTCTTTCCTGCGACAAAAGTCTATCAGTCTGCAAAAGTCTTTCTCCACACAGCTGTCTCAGGGCCTCCTGGGGGCTGTTGGTAAACTTAACAACTGCAATTAGGAAATTGTCTTTACCGCGACAAAAGTCGACCAGTCTGAAAAAATCTTTCTCCACACAGCCTTCTCAGGGCCTTTTGGGGGCTGTGATCAATGTTAATTTCAACACAAGCTAATGTAGTTGACTCCAAAACGGCACAGCTATCTCAGGGCCTCTTGGGGGCTGTCTTTAATGTTAATTTCAACACAAGCTGATGTAATTGACTCCAAAACAGCAAAGCTGTCTCAGGGCCTCCTGGGGGCTGTGTTTAATGTTAATTTCAACACAAGCTAATGTAGTTGACTCCAAAACAGCACAGCTGTCTCAGGGCCTCCTGGGGGCTGTGTTTAATGTTAATTTCAACACAAGCTAATGTAGTTTTCTCCAAAACAGCAGAGCTGTCTCAGGGCCTCCTGGGGGCTGTGTTTAATGTTAATTATAACACAAGGTAATGTAGTTGACTCCAAAACAGCACAGCTGTCTCAGGGCCTCCTGGGGGCTGTTGTTAAACTTAACCACTGCAATTAGGAAATAGTCTTTACCGCGACAAAAGTTTATCAGTCTGCAAAACTTTTTCTCCATACAGCTGTCTCAGGGCCTCCTGGGGGCTGTGTTTAATGTTAAGTATAACACAAGCTAATGTAGTGGACTCCAAAACAGCACAGCTGTCTCAGGGCCTCCTGGGGGCTGTGTTTAATGTTAATTTCAACACAAGCTAATAAAATTGTCTCCAAAAAAGCACAGCTCTCTCAGGGCGTACTGGGGGCTGTGTTTAATGTTATTTTCAACACAAGCTGATGTAATTGACTCCAAAACAGCACAGCTGTCTCAGGGCCACCTGGGGGCTGTGTTTAATGTTAATTTCAACAACAGCTAATGTAGTTTTCTCCAAAAAAGGACAGCTGTCTCAGGGCCTCCTGGGGGCTGTGTTTAATGTTAATTATAACACAAGCTAATGTAGTTGACTCCAAAACAGCACAGCTGTTTTTGACTGCATAACGGCACAGCTGTCTCAGGGCCTCCTGGGGGCTGTGTTTAATTTTAATTACAACACAACTAATGTAGTTGACTCCAAAACAGCACAGTTGTCTCAGGGCCTCCTGGGGACTGTTGTTAAACTTAACCACTGCAATTAGGAAATCGTCTTTCCTGCGACAAAAGTCTATCAGTCTGCAAAAGTATTTCTCCACACAGCTGTCTCAGGGCCTCCTGGGGGCTGTTGGTAAACTTAACAACTGCAATTAGGAAATTGTCTTTACCGCGACAAAAGTTGACCAGTCTGAAAAAATCTTTCTCCACACAGCCTTCTCAGGGCCTTTTGGGGGCTGTGATCAATGTTAATTTTAACACAAGCTAATGTAGTTGACTCCAAAACGGCACAGCTATCTCAGGGCCTGTTGGGGGCTGTCTTTAATGTTAATTTCAACACAAGCTGATGTAATTGACTCCAAAACAGCACAGCTGTCTCAGGGCCTCCTGGGGGCTGTGTTTAATGGTAATTTCAACACAAGCTAATGTAGTTGACTCCAAAAAAGCACAGCTGTCTCAGGGCCTCCTGGGGGCTGTGTTTAATGTTAATTTCAACACAAGCTAATGTAGTTTTCTCCAAAACAGCAGAGCTGTCTCAGGGCCTCCTGGGGGCTGTGTTTAATGTTAATTTCAACACAAGGTAATGTAGTTGATTCCAAAACAGAACAGCTGTCTCAGGGCCTCCTGGGGGCTGTTGTTAAACTTAACCACTGCAATTAGGAAATAGTCTTTACCGCGACAAAAGTTTATCAGTCTGCAAAAATTTTTCTCCATACAACTGTCTCAGGGCCTCCTGGGGGCTGTGTTTAATGTTAATTATAACACAAGGTAATGTAGTTGACTCCAAAACAGCACAGCTGTCTCAGGGCCTCCTGGGGGCTGTGTTTAATGTTAATTTCAACACAAGCTAATAAAATTGTCTCCAAAAAAGCACAGCTCTCTCAGGGCCTCCTGGGGGCTGTTGTTAAACTTAATTACTGCAATTAGGAAATCGTCTTTACCGCGACAAAAGTCTATCAGTGTGCAAAAACCTTTCTCCACACAGCTGTCTAAGGGTCCCCTGGGGGCTGTGTTTAATGTTAATCTCAACACAAGCTAATGTAGTTTTCTCCAAAACAGCACAGCTGTCTCAGGGCCACCTGGGGGCTGTGTTTAATGTTAATTTCAACAAAAGCTAATGTAGTTTTCTCCAAAAAAGGACAGCTGTCTCAGGGCCTCCTGGGGGCTGTGTTTAATGTTAATTATAACACAAGCTAATATAGTTGACTCCAAAACAGCACAGCTGTTTTTGACTGCATAACGGCACAGCTGTCTCAGGGCCTCCTGGGGGCTGTGTTTAATTTTAATTACAACACAACTAATGTAGTTGACTCCAAAACAGCACAGTTGTCTCAGGGCCTCCTGGGGACTGTTGTTAAACTTAACCACTGCAATTAGGAAATCGTCTTTCCTGCGACAAAAGTCTATCAGTCTGCAAAAGTCTTTCTCCACACAGCTGTCTCAGGGCCTCCTGGGGGCTGTTGGTAAACTTAACAACTGCAATTAGGAAATTGTCTTTACCGCGACAAAAGTTGACCAGTCTGAAAAAATCTTTCTCCACACAGCCTTCTCAGGGCCTTTTGGGGGCTGTGATCAATGTTAATTTTAACACAAGCTAATGTAGTTGACTCCAAAACGGCACAGCTATCTCAGGGCCTGTTGGGGGCTGTCTTTAATGTTAATTTCAACACAAGCTAATAAAATTATCTCCAAAAAAGCAAAGCTCTCTCAGGGCCTCCTGGGGGCTGTGTTTAATGTTAATTTCAACACAACCTAATAAAATTGTCTCCAAAAAAGGACAGCTCTCTCAGGGCCTCATGGGAGCTGTTGTTAAACTTACTTAATACTGCAATTAGGAAATCGTCTTTACCGCGACAAAAGTCTATCAGTGTGCAAAAACCTTTCTCCACACAGCTGTCTAAGGGTTCCCTGGGGGCTGTGTTTAATGTTAATTTCAACACAAGCTAATGTAGTTGACTCCAAAACAGCACAGCTGTCTCAGGGCCTCGTCGGGGATGTTGTTAAACTTAACAACTGCAATTAGGAAATTATCTGTACCGCGATAAAAATCGACCAGTCTGCAAAAATCTTTCTCCACACAGCTGTTACAGGCCCTCCTGGGGGCTGTGTTTAATGTTAATTTCAACACAAGCTAATGTAGTTTTCTCCAAAACAGCACAGCTGTCTCAGGGCCTCCTGGGGGCTGTGTTTAATGTTAATTTCAACACAAGGTAATGTAGTTGATTCCAAAACAGAACAGCTGTCTCAGGGCCTCCTGGGGGCTGTTGTTAAACTTAACCACTGCAATTAGGAAATAGTCTTTACCGCGACAAAAGTTTATCAGTCTGCAAAAATTTTTCTCCATACAGCTGTCTCAGGGCCTCCTGGGGGCTGTGTTTAATGTTAATTATAACACAAGGTAATGTAGTTGACTCCAAAACAGCACAGCTGTCTCAGGGCCTCCTGGGAGCTGTTGTTAAACTTAACCACTGCAATTAGGAAATAGTCTTTACCGCTACAAAAGTTTATCAGTCTGCAAAACTTTTTCTCCATACAGCTGTCTCAGGGCCTCCTGGGGGCTGTGTTTAATGTTAATTATAACACAAGCTAATGTAGTGGACTCCAAAACAGCACAGCTGTCTCAGGGCCTCCTGGGGGCTGTGTTTAATGTTAATTTCAACACAAGCTAATAAAATTGTCTCCAAAAAAGCACAGCTCTCTCAGGGCGTACTGGGGGCTGTGTTTAATGTTATTTTCAACACAAGCTGATGTAATTGACTCCAAAACAGCACAGCTGTCTCAGGGCCTCCTGGGGGATGTGTTTAATGTTAATTTCAACACAAGCTAATAAAATTGTCTCCAAAAAAGCACAGCTCTCTCAGGGCCTCCTGGGAGCTGTTGTTAAACTTAAATACTGCAATTAGGAAATCGTCTTTACCGCGACAAAAGTCTATCAGTGTGCAAAAACGTTTCTCCACACAGCTGTCTAAGGGTCCCCTGGGGGCTGTGTTTAATGTTAATTTCAACACAAGCTAATGTAGTTGACTCATAAACAGCACAGCTGTCTCAGGGCCTCCTGGGGGCTGTGTTTAATGTTAATTTCAACACAAGGTAATGTAGTAGACTCCAAAACAGAACAGCTGTCTCAGGGCCTCCTGGGGGCTGTTTTTAAACGTAACCACTGCAATGAGGAAATAGTCTTTACCGCGACAAAAGTTTATCAGTCTGCAAAACTTTTTCTCCATACAGCTGTCTCAGGGCCTCCTGGGGGCTGTGTTTAATTTTAATTAAGACACAACTAATGTAGTTGACTCCAAAACAGCACAGTTGTCTCAGGGCCTCCTGGGGACTGTTGTTAAAGTTAACAACTGCAATTAGGAAATCGTCTTTCCTGCGACAAAAGTCTATCAGTCTGCAAAAGTCTTTCTCCACACAGCTGTCTCAGGGCCTCCTGGGGGCTGTTGGTAAACTTAACAACTGCAATTAGGAAATTGTCTTTACCGCGACAAAAGTCGACCAGTCTGAAAAAATCTTTCTCCACACAGCCTTCTCAGGGCCTTTTGGGGGCTGTGATCAATGTTAATTTCAACACAAGCTAATGTAGTTGACTCCAAAACGGCACAGCTATCTCAGGGCCTCTTGGGGGCTGTCTTTAATGTTAATTTCAACACAAGCTGATGTAATTGACTCCAAAACAGCAAAGCTGTCTCAGGGCCTCCTGGGGGCTGTGTTTAATGTTAATCTCAACACAAGCTAATGTAGTTTTTCTCCAAAACAGCACAGCTGTCTCAGGGCCACCTGGGGGCTGTGTTTAATGTTAATTTCAACAAAAGCTAATGTAGTTTTCTCCAAAAAAGGACAGCTGTCTCAGGGCCTCCTGGGGGCTGTGTTTAATATTAATTATAACACAAGATAATGTAGTTGACTCCAAAACAGCACAGCTGTTTTTGACTCCATAACGGCACAGCTGTCTCAGGGCCTCCTGGGGGCTGTGTTTAATGTTAATTTCAACACAAGCTAATGTAGTTGACTCCAAAACAGCACAGCTGTCTCAGGGCCTCCTGGGGGCTGTGTTTAATGTTAATCTCAACACAAGCTAATGTAGTTTTTCTCCAAAACAGCACAGCTGTCTCAGGGCCACCTGGGGGCTGTGTTTAATGTTAATTTCAACAAAAGCTAATGTAGTTTTCTCCAAAAAAGGACAGCTGTCTCAGGGCCTCCTGGGGGCTGTGTTTAATATTAATTATAACACAAGATAATGTAGTTGACTCCAAAACAGCACAGCTGTTTTTGACTCCATAACGGCACAGCTGTCTCAGGGCCTCCTGGGGGCTGTGTTTAATGTTAATTTCAACATAAGCTAATGTAGTTGACTCCAAAACAGCACAGTTGTCTCAGGGCCTCCTGGGGGCTGTGTTTAATGTTAATTTCAACATGAGCTAATGTAGTTGACTCCAAAACAGCACAGTTGTCTCAGGGCCTCCTGGGGACTGTTGTTAAACTTAACCACTGCAATTAGGAAATCGTCTTTCCTGCGACAAAAGTCTATCAGTCTGCAAAAGTCTTTCTCCATACAGCTGTCTCAGGGCCTCCTGGGGGGTGTGTTTAATGTTAATTATAACACAAGCTAATGTAGTTGAATCCAAAACAGCACAGCTGTCTCAGGGCCTCCTGGGGGCTGTGTTTAATGTTAATTTCAACACAAGGTAATGTAGTAGACTCCAAAACAGAACAGCTGTCTCAGGGCCTCCTGGGGGCTGTTTTTAAACGTAACCACTGCAATGAGGAAATAGTCTTTACCGCGACAAAAGTTTATCAGTCTGCAAAACTTTTTCTCCATACAGCTGTCTCAGGGCCTCCTGGGGGCTGTGTTTAATGTTAACAACTGCAATTAGGAAATCGTCTTTCCTGCGACAAAAGTCTATCAGTCTGCAAAAGTCTTTCTCCACACAGCTGTCTCAGGGCCTCCTGGGGGCTGTTGGTAAACTTAACAACTGCAATTAGGAAATTGTCTTTACCGCGACAAAAGTCGACCAGTCTGAAAAAATCTTTCTCCACACAGCCTTCTCAGGGCCTTTTGGGGGCTGTGATCAATGTTAATTTCAACACAAGCTGATGTAATTGACTCCAAAACAGCAAAGCTGTCTCGGGGCCTCCTGGGGGCTGTGTTTAATGGTAATTTCAACACAAGCTAATGTAGTTGACTCCAAAACAGCACAGCTGTCTCAGGGCCTCCTGGGGGCTGTGTTTAATGTTAATTTCAACACAAGCTAATGTAGTTTTCTCCAAAACAGCAGAGCTGTCTCAGGGCCTCCTGGGGGCTGTGTTTAATGTTCATTATAACACAAGGTAATGTAGTTGACTCCAAAACAGCACAGCTGTCTCAGGGCCTCCTGGGGGCTGTTGTTAAACTTAACCACTGCAATTAGGAAATAGTCTTTACCGCGACAAAAGTTTATCAGTCTGCAAAACTTTTTCTCCATACAGCTGTCTCAGGGCCTCCTGGGGGCTGTGTTTAATGTTAATTATAACACAAGCTAATGTAGTGGACTCCAAAACAGCACAGCTGTCTCAGGGCCTCCTGGGGGCTGTGTTTAATGTTAATTTCAACACAAGCTAATAAAATTGTCTCCAAAAAAGCACAGCTCTCTCAGGGCGTACTGGGGGCTGTGTTTAATGTTATTTTCAACACAAGCTGATGTAATTGACTCCAAAACAGCACAGCTGTCTCAGGGCCTCCTGGGGGATGTGTTTAATGTTAATTTCAACACAAGCTAATAAAATTGTCTCCAAAAAAGCACAGCTCTCTCAGGGCCTCCTGGGAGCTGTTGTTAAACTTAAATACTGCAATTAGGAAATCGTCTTTACCGCGACAAAAGTCTATCAGTGTGCAAAAACCTTTCTCCACACAGCTGTCTAAGGGTCCCCTGGGGGCTGTGTTTAATGTTAATTTCAACACAAGCTAATGTAGTTGACTCATAAACAGCACAGCTGTCTCAGGGCCTCCTCGGGGCTGTTGTTAAACTTAACAACTGCAATTAGGAAATTATCTGTACCGCGATAAAAATCGACCAGTCTGCAAAAATCTTTCTCCACACAGCTGTCTCGGGGCCTCCTGGGGGCTGTGTTTAATGTTAATTTCAACACAAGCTAATGTAGTTGACTCCAAAACAGCACAGCTGTCTCAGGGCCTCCTGGGGGCTGTGTTTAATGTTAATTTCAACACAAGCTAATGTAGTTTTCTCCAAAACAGCACAGCTGTCTCAGGGCCTCCTGGGGGCTGTGTTTAATGTTAATTTCAACACAAGCTAATGTAGTTTTCTCCAAAAAAGGACAGCTGTCTCAGGGCCTCCTGGGGGCTGTGTTTAATGTTAAGTATAACACAAGATAATGCAGTTGACTCCAAAACAGCACAGCTGTTTTTGACTCTATAACGGCACAGCTGTCTCAGGGCCTCCTGGGGGCTGTGTTTATTGTTAATTTCAACATAAGCTAATGTAGTTGACTCTAAAACAGCACAGTTGTCTCAGGGCCTCCTGGGGGCTGTGTTTAATGTTAATTTCAACATAAGCTAATGTAGTTGACTCCAAAACAGCACAGTTGTCTCAGGGCCTCCTGGGGACTGTTGTCAAACTTAACCACTGCAATTAGGAAATCGTCTTTCCTGCGACAAAAGTCTATCAGTCTGCAAAAGTCTTTCTCCATACAGCTGTGTCAGGGCCTCCTGGGGGCTGTGTTTAATGTTAATTACAACATAAGCTAAAGTAGTTGACTCCAAAACGGCACAGCTGTCTCAGGGCCTCCTGGGGGCTGTGTTTAATGTTAATTAGAACATAAGCTAATGTAGTTGACTCCAAAATGGCACAGCTGTCTCAGGGCCTCCTGGGGGCTGTGTTTAATGTTAATTTCAACACAAGCTGATGTAATTGACTCCAAAACAGCACAGCTGTCTCAGGGCCTCCTGGGGGCTGTTGTTAAACTTAACCACTGCAATTAAGAAATAGTCTTTACCGCAACAAAAGTTTATCAGTCTGCAACAATCTTTCTCCATACAGCTGTCTCGGGCCTCCTGGGGGCTGTGTTTAATGTTAATTTCAACACAAGCTAATGAAATTGTCTCCAAACAAGCACAGCTCTCTCTGGGCCTCCTGGGGGCTGTTGTTAAATTTAACAACTGCAATTAAGAAATCGTCTTTACCGCGACAAAGGTCTATCAGTGTGCAAAAACCTGTCTCCACACAGCTGTCTCAGGGGCTCCTGGGGGCTGTGTTTAATGTTAATTTCAACACAAGCTAATGTAGTTGACTCCAAAACAGCACAGCTGTCTCAGGGCCTCCTGGGGGCTGTGTTTAATGTTAATTTCAACACAAGCTAATGTAGTTTTCTCCAAAACAGCACAGCTGTCTCAGGGCCTCCTGGGGGCTGTGTTTAATGTTAATTATAACACAAGATAATGTAGTTGACACAAAACAGCACAGCTGTTTTTGACTCCATAACGGCACAGCTGTCTCAGGGCCTCCTGGGGGCTGTGTTTAATTTTAATTACAACACAAGCTAATGTAGTTCACTCCAAAACAGCACAGTTGTCTCAGGGCCTCCTGGGGACTGTTGTTAAACTTAACCACTGCAATTACGAAATCGTCTTTCCTGCGACAAAAGTCTATCAGTCTGCAAAAGTCTTTCTCCACACAGCTGTCTCAGGGCCTCCTGGGGGCTGTGTTTAATGTTAATTACAACATAAACTAATGTAGTTGACTCCAAAACGGCACAGCTGTCTCAGGGCCTCCTGGGGGCTGTGTTTAATGTTAATTAAAACATAAGCTAATGTAGTTGACTCCAAAATGGCACAGCTGTCTCAGGGCCTCCTGGGGGCTGTGTTTAATGTTAATTTCAACACAAGCTGATGTAATTGACTCCAAAACAGCACAGCTGTCTCAGGGCCTCCTGGGGGCTGTTGTTAAACTTATCCACTGCAATTAAAAGATAGTCTTTACCGCAACAAAAGTTTATCAGTCTGCAACAATCTTTCTCCATACAGCTGTCTCGGGCCTCCTGGGGGCTGTGTTTAATGTTAATTTCAACACAAGCTAATGAAATTGTCTCCAAACAAGCACAGCTCTCTCTGGGCCTCCTGGGGGCTGTTGTTAAATTTAACAACTGCAATTAAGAAATCGTCTTTACCACGACAAAGGTCTATCAGTGTGCAAAAACCTGTCTCCACACAGCTGTCTCAGGGCCTCCTGGGGGCTGTGTTTAATGTTAATTTCAACACAAGCTAATGTAGTTTACTCCAAAATGGCACAGCTATCTCAGGGCCTCTTGGGGGCTGTCTTTAATGTTAATTTCAACACAAGCTGATGTATTTGACTCCAAAACAGCACAGCTGTCTCAGGGCCTCCTGGGGGCTGTGTTTAATGTTAATTTCAACACAAGCTAATAAAATTGTCTCCAAAAAAGCAAAGCTCTCTCAGGGCGTACTGGGGGCTGTGTTTAATATTTTCAACACAAGCTGATGTAATTGAATCCAAAACAGCACAGCTGTCTCAGGGCCTCCTGGGGGCTGTGTTTAATGTTAATTTCAACACAACCTAATAAAATTGTCTCCAAAAAAGGACAGCTCTCTCAGGGCCTCATGGGAGCTGTTGTTAAACTTACTTAATACTGCAATTAGGAAATCGTCTTTACCGCGACAAAAGTCTATCAGTGTGCAAAAACCTTTCTCCACACAGCTGTCTAAGGGTTCCCTGGGGGCTGTGTTTAATGTTAATTTCAACACAAGCTAATGTAGTTGACTCCAAAACAGCACAGCTGTCTCAGGGCCTCCTGGGGGCTGTGTTTAATGTTAATCTCAACACAAGCTAATGTAGTTTTCTCCAAAACAGCACAGCTGTCTCAGGGCCACCTGGGGGCTGTGTTTAATGTTAATTTCAACAACAGCTAATGTAGTTTTCTCCAAAAAAGGACAGCTGTCTCAGGGCCTCCTGGGGGCTGTGTTTAATGTTAATTATAACACAAGCTAATGTAGTTGACTCCAAAACAGCACAGCTGTTTTTGACTGCATAACGGCACAGCTGTCTCAGGGCCTCCTGGGGGCTGTGTTTAATTTTAATTACAACACAACTAATGTAGTTGACTCCAAAACAGCACAGTTGTCTCAGGGCCTCCTGGGGACTGTTGTTAAACTTAACCACTGCAATTAGGAAATCGTCTTTCCTGCGACAAAAGTCTATCAGTCTGCAAAAGTCTTTCTCCACACAGCTGTCTCAGGGCCTCCTGGGGGCTGTTGGTAAACTTAACAACTGCAATTAGGAAATTGTCTTTACCGCGACAAAAGTTGACCAGTCTGAAAAAATCTTTCTCCACACAGCCTTCTCAGGGCCTTTTGGGGGCTGTGATCAATGTTAATTTTAACACAAGCTAATGTAGTTGACTCCAAAACGGCACAGCTATCTCAGGGCCTGTTGGGGGCTGTCTTTAATGTTAATTTCAACACAAGCTGATGTAATTGACTCCAAAACAGCACAGCTGTTTCAGGGCCTCCTGGGGGCTGTGTTTAATGGTAATTTCAACACAAGCTAATGTAGTTGACTCCAAAACAGCACAGCTGTCTCAGGGCCTCCTGGGGGCTGTGTTTAATGTTAATTTCAACACAAGCTAATGTAGTTTTCTCCAAAACAGCAGAGCTGTCTCAGGGCCTCCTGGGGGCTGTGTTTAATGTTAATTTCAACACAAGGTAATGTAGTTGATTCCAAAACAGAACAGCTGTCTCAGGGCCTCCTGGGGGCTGTTGTTAAACTTAACCACTGCAATTAGGAAATAGTCTTTACCGCGACAAAAGTTTATCAGTCTGCAAAAATTTTTCTCCATACAGCTGTCTCAGGGCCTCCTGGGGGCTGTGTTTAATGTTAATTATAACACAAGGTAATGTAGTTGACTCCAAAACAGCACAGCTGTCTCAGGGCCTCCTGGGAGCTGTTGTTAAACTTAACCACTGCAATTAGGAAATAGTCTTTACCGCTACAAAAGTTTATCAGTCTGCAAAACTTTTTCTCCATACAGCTGTCTCAGGGCCTCCTGGGGGCTGTGTTTAATGTTAATTATAACACAAGCTAATGTAGTGGACTCCAAAACAGCACAGCTGTCTCAGGGCCTCCTGGGGGCTGTGTTTAATGTTAATTTCAACACAAGCTAATAAAATTGTCTCCAAAAAAGCACAGCTCTCTCAGGGCGTACTGGGGGCTGTGTTTAATGTTATTTTCAACACAAGCTGATGTAATTGACTCCAAAACAGCACAGCTGTCTCAGGGCCTCCTGGGGGATGTGTTTAATGTTAATTTCAACACAAGCTAATAAAATTGTCTCCAAAAAAGCACAGCTCTCTCAGGGCCTCCTGGGAGCTGTTGTTAAACTTAAATACTGCAATTAGGAAATCGTCTTTACCGCGACAAAAGTCTATCAGTGTGCAAAAACCTTTCTCCACACAGCTGTCTAAGGGTCCCCTGGGGGCTGTGTTTAATGTTAATTTCAACACAAGCTAATGTAGTTGACTCATAAACAGCACAGCTGTCTCAGGGCCTCCTGGGGGCTGTGTTTAATGTTAATTTCAACACAAGGTAATGTAGTAGACTCCAAAACAGAACAGCTGTCTCAGGGCCTCCTGGGGGCTGTTTTTAAACGTAACCACTGCAATGAGGAAATAGTCTTTACCGCGACAAAAGTTTATCAGTCTGCAAAACTTTTTCTCCATACAGCTGCCTCAGGGCCTCCTGGGGGCTGTGTTTAATTTTAATTAAGACACAACTAATGTAGTTGACTCCAAAACAGCACAGTTGTCTCAGGGCCTCCTGGGGACTGTTGTTAAAGTTAACAACTGGAATTAGGAAATCGTCTTTCCTGCGACAAAAGTCTATCAGTCTGCAAAAGTCTTTCTCCACACAGCTGTCTCAGGGCCTCCTGGGGGCTGTTGGTAAACTTAACAACTGCAATTAGGAAATTGTCTTTACCGCGACAAAAGTCGACCAGTCTGAAAAAATCTTTCTCCACACAGCCTTCTCAGGGCCTTTTGGGGGCTGTGATCAATGTTAATTTCAACACAAGCTAATGTAGTTGACTCCAAAACGGCACAGCTATCTCAGGGCCTCTTGGGGGCTGTCTTTAATGTTAATTTCAACACAAGCTGATGTAATTGACTCCAAAACAGCAAAGCTGTCTCAGGGCCTCCTGGGGGCTGTGTTTAATGTTAATTTCAACACAAGCTAATGTAGTTGACTCCAAAACAGCACAGCTGTCTCAGGGCCTCCTGGGGGCTGTGTTTAATGTTAATTTCAACACAAGCTAATGTAGTTTTCTCCAAAACAGCAGAGCTGTCTCAGGGCCTCCTGGGGGCTGTGTTTAATGTTCATTATAACACAAGGTAATGTAGTTGACTCCAAAACAGCACAGCTGTCTCAGGGCCTCCTGGGGGCTGTTGTTAAACTTAACCACTGCAATTAGGAAATAGTCTTTACCGCGACAAAAGTTTATCAGTCTGCAAAACTTTTTCTCCATACAGCTGTCTCAGGGCCTCCTGGGGGCTGTGTTTAATGTTAATTATAACACAAGCTAATGTAGTGGACTCCAAAACAGCACAGCTGTCTCAGGGCCTCCTGGGGGCTGTGTTTAATGTTAATTTCAACACAAGCTAATAAAATTGTCTCCAAAAAAGCACAGCTCTCTCAGGGCGTACTGGGGGCTGTGTTTAATGTTATTTTCAACACAAGCTGATGTAATTGACTCCAAAACAGCACAGCTGTCTCAGGGCCTCCTGGGGGATGTGTTTAATGTTAATTTCAACACAAGCTAATAAAATTGTCTCCAAAAAAGCACAGCTCTCTCAGGGCCTCCTGGGAGCTGTTGTTAAACTTAAATACTGCAATTAGGAAATCGTCTTTACCGCGACAAAAGTCTATCAGTGTGCAAAAACCTTTCTCCACACAGCTGTCTAAGGGTCCCCTGGGGGCTGTGTTTAATGTTAATTTCAACACAAGCTAATGTAGTTGACTCATAAACAGCACAGCTGTCTCAGGGCCTCCTCGGGGCTGTTGTTAAACTTAACAACTGCAATTAGGAAATTATCTGTACCGCGATAAAAATCGACCAGTCTGCAAAAATCTTTCTCCACACAGCTGTCTCGGGGCCTCCTGGGGGCTGTGTTTAATGTTAATTTCAACACAAGCTAATGTAGTTGACTCCAAAACAGCACAGCTGTCTCAGGGCCTCCTGGGGGCTGTGTTTAATGTTAATTTCAACACAAGCTAATGTAGTTTTCTCCAAAACAGCACAGCTGTCTCAGGGCCTCCTGGGGGCTGTGTTTAATGTTAATTTCAACACAAGCTAATGTAGTTTTCTCCAAAAAAGGACAGCTGTCTCAGGGCCTCCTGGGGGCTGTGTTTAATGTTAAGTATAACACAAGATAATGTAGTTGACTCCAAAACAGCACAGCTGTTTTTGACTCTATAACGGCACAGCTGTCTCAGGGCCTCCTGGGGGCTGTGTTTATTGTTAATTTCAACATAAGCTAATGTAGTTGACTCCAAAACAGCACAGTTGTCTCAGGGCCTCCTGGGGGCTGTGTTTAATGTTAATTTCAACATAAGCTAATGTAGTTGACTCCAAAACAGCACAGTTGTCTCAGGGCCTCCTGGGGACTGTTGTCAAACTTAACCACTGCAATTAGGAAATCGTCTTTCCTGCGACAAAAGTCTATCAGTCTGCAAAAGTCTTTCTCCATACAGCTGTGTCAGGGCCTCCTGGGGGCTGTGTTTAATGTTAATTACAACATAAGCTAAAGTAGTTGACTCCAAAACGGCACAGCTGTCTCAGGGCCTCCTGGGGGCTGTGTTTAATGTTAATTAGAACATAAGCTAATGTAGTTGACTCCAAAATGGCACAGCTGTCTCAGGGCCTCCTGGGGGCTGTGTTTAATGTTAATTTCAACACAAGCTGATGTAATTGACTCCAAAACAGCACAGCTGTCTCAGGGCCTCCTGGGGGCTGTTGTTAAACTTAACCACTGCAATTAAGAAATAGTCTTTACCGCAACAAAAGTTTATCAGTCTGCAACAATCTTTCTCCATACAGCTGTCTCGGGCCTCCTGGGGGCTGTGTTTAATGTTAATTTCAACACAAGCTAATGAAATTGTCTCCAAACAAGCACAGCTCTCTCTGGGCCTCCTGGGGGCTGTTGTTAAATTTAACAACTGCAATTAAGAAATCGTCTTTACCGCGACAAAGGTCTATCAGTGTGCAAAAACCTGTCTCCACACAGCTGTCTCAGGGGCTCCTGGGGGCTGTGTTTAATGTTAATTTCAACACAAGCTAATGTAGTTGACTCCAAAACAGCACAGCTGTCTCAGGGCCTCCTGGGGGCTGTGTTTAATGTTAATTTCAACACAAGCTAATGTAGTTTTCTCCAAAACAGCACAGCTGTCTCAGGGCCTCCTGGGGGCTGTGTTTAATGTTAATTATAACACAAGATAATGTAGTTGACACAAAACAGCACAGCTGTTTTTGACTCCATAACGGCACAGCTGTCTCAGGGCCTCCTGGGGGCTGTGTTTAATTTTAATTACAACACAAGCTAATGTAGTTGACTCCAAAACAGCACAGTTGTCTCAGGGCCTCCTGGGGACTGTTGTTAAACTTAACCACTGCAATTACGAAATCGTCTTTCCTGCGACAAAAGTCTATCAGTCTGCAAAAGTCTTTCTGCACACAGCTGTCTCAGGGCCTCCTGGGGGCTGTGTTTAATGTTAATTACAACATAAACTAATGTAGTTGACTCCAAAACGGCACAGCTGTCTCAGGGCCTCCTGGGGGCTGTGTTTAATGTTAATTAAAACATAAGCTAATGTAGTTGACTCCAAAATGGCACAGCTGTCTCAGGGCCTCCTGGGGGCTGTGTTTAATGTTAATTTCAACACAAGCTGATGTAATTGACTCCAAAACAGCACAGCTGTCTCAGGGCCTCCTGGGGGCTGTTGTTAAACTTATCCACTGCAATTAAGAGATAGTCTTTACCGCAACAAAAGTTTATCAGTCTGCAACAATCTTTCTCCATACAGCTGTCTCGGGCCTCCTGGGGGCTGTGTTTAATGTTAATTTCAACACAAGCTAATGAAATTGTCTCCAAACAAGCACAGCTCTCTCTGGGCCTCCTGGGGGCTGTTGTTAAATTTAACAACTGCAATTAAGAAATCGTCTTTACCACGACAAAGGTCTATCAGTGTGCAAAAACCTGTCTCCACACAGCTGTCTCAGGGCCTCCTGGGGGCTGTGTTTAATGTTAATTTCAACACAAGCTAATGTAGTTTACTCCAAAATGGCACAGCTATCTCAGGGCCTCTTGGGGGCTGTCTTTAATGTTAATTTCAACACAAGCTGATGTATTTGACTCCAAAACAGCACAGCTGTCTCAGGGCCTCCTGGGGGCTGTGTTTAATGTTAATTTCAACACAAGCTAATAAAATTGTCTCCAAAAAAGCAAAGCTCTCTCAGGGCGTACTGGGGGCTGTGTTTAATATTTTCAACACAAGCTGATGTAATTGAATCCAAAACAGCACAGCTATCTCAGGGCCTCTTGGGGGCTGTCTTTAATGTTAATTTCAACACAAGCTGATGTATTTGACTCCAAAACAGCACAGCTGTCTCAGGGCCTCCTGGGGGCTGTGTTTAATGTTAATTTCAACACAAGCTAATAAAATTGTCTCCAAAAAAGCAAAGCTCTCTCAGGGCGTACTGGGGGCTGTGTTTAATATTTTCAACACAAGCTGATGTAATTGAATCCAAAACAGCACAGCTCTCTCAGGGCCTCATGGGAGCTGTTGTTAAACTTACTTAATACTGCAATTAGGAAATCGTCTTTACCGCGACAAAAGTCTATCAGTGTGCAAAAACCTTTCTCCACACAGCTGTCTAAGGGTTCCCTGGGGGCTGTGTTTAATGTTAATTTCAACACAAGCTAATGTAGTTGACTCCAAAACAGCACAGCTGTCTCAGGGCCTCGTCGGGGCTGTTGTTAAACTTAACAACTGCAATTAGGAAATTATCTGTACCGCGATAAAAATCGACCAGTCTGCAAAAATCTTTCTCCACACAGCTGTCTCAGGGCCTCCTGGGGGCTGTGTTTAATGTTAATCTCAACACAAGCTAATGTAGTTTTTCTCCAAAACAGCACAGCTGTCTCAGGGCCACCTGGGGGCTGTGTTTAATGTTAATTTCAACAAAAGCTAATGTAGTTTTCTCCAAAAAAGGACAGCTGTCTCAGGGCCTCCTGGGGGCTGTGTTTAATATTAATTATAACACAAGATAATGTAGTTGACTCCAAAACAGCACAGCTGTTTTTGACTCCATAACGGCACAGCTGTCTCAGGGCCTCCTGGGGGCTGTGTTTAATGTTAATTTCAACACAAGCTAATGTAGTTGACTCCAAAACAGCACAGCTGTCTCAGGGCCTCCTGGGGGCTGTGTTTAATGTTAATCTCAACACAAGCTAATGTAGTTTTTCTCCAAAACAGCACAGCTGTCTCAGGGCCACCTGGGGGCTGTGTTTAATGTTAATTTCAACAAAAGCTAATGTAGTTTTCTCCAAAAAAGGACAGCTGTCTCAGGGCCTCCTGGGGGCTGTGTTTAATATTAATTATAACACAAGATAATGTAGTTGACTCCAAAACAGCACAGCTGTTTTTGACTCCATAACGGCACAGCTGTCTCAGGGCCTCCTGGGGGCTGTGTTTAATGTTAATTTCAACATAAGCTAATGTAGTTGACTCCAAAACAGCACAGTTGTCTCAGGGCCTCCTGGGGGCTGTGTTTAATGTTAATTTCAACATTAGCTAATGTAGTTGACTCCAAAACAGCACAGTTGTCTCAGGGCCTCCTGGGGACTGTTGTTAAACTTAACCACTGCAATTAGGAAATCGTCTTTCCTGCGACAAAAGTCTATCAGTCTGCAAAAGTCTTTCTCCACACAGCTGTCTCAGGGCCTCCTGGGGGCTGTTGGTAAACTTAACAACTGCAATTAGGAAATTGTCTTTACCGCGACAAAAGTTGACCAGTCTGAAAAAATCTTTCTCCACACAGCCTTCTCAGGGCCTTTTGGGGGCTGTGATCAATGTTAATTTTAACACAAGCTAATGTAGTTGACTCCAAAACGGCACAGCTATCTCAGGGCCTGTTGGGGGCTGTCTTTAATGTTAATTTCAACACAAGCTAATGTAATTGACTCCAAAACAGCACAGCTGTCTCAGGGCCTCCTGGGGGCTGTGTTTAATGGTAATTTCAACACAAGCTAATGTAGTTGACTCCAAAACAGCACAGCTGTCTCAGGGCCTCCTGGGGGCTGTGTTTAATGTTAATTTCAACACAAGCTAATGTAGTTTTCTCCAAAACAGCAGAGCTGTCTCAGGGCCTCCTGGGGGCTGTGTTTAATGTTAATTTCAACACAAGGTAATGTAGTTGATTCCAAAACAGAACAGCTGTCTCAGGGCCTCCTGGGGGCTGTTGTTAAACTTAACCACTGCAATTAGGAAATAGTCTTTACCGCGACAAAAGTTTATCAGTCTGCAAAAATTTTTCTCCATACAGCTGTCTCAGGGCCTCCTGGGGGCTGTGTTTAATGTTAATTATAACACAAGGTAATGTAGTTGACTCCAAAACAGCACAGCTGTCTCAGGGCCTCCTGGGAGCTGTTGTTAAACTTAACCACTGCAATTAGGAAATAGTCTTTACCGCTACAAAAGTTTATCAGTCTGCAAAACTTTTTCTCCATACAGCTGTCTCAGGGACTCCTGGGGGCTGTGTTTAATGTTAATTATAACACAAGCTAATGTAGTGGACTCCAAAACAGCACAGCTGTCTCAGGGCCTCCTGGGGGCTGTGTTTAATGTTAATTTCAACACAAGCTAATAAAATTGTCTCCAAAAAAGCACAGCTCTCTCAGGGCGTACTGGGGGCTGTGTTTAATGTTATTTTCAACACAAGCTGATGTAATTGACTCCAAAACAGCACAGCTGTCTCAGGGCCTCCTGGGGGATGTGTTTAATGTTAATTTCAACACAAGCTAATAAAATTGTCTCCAAAAAAGCACAGCTCTCTCAGGGCCTCCTGGGAGCTGTTGTTAAACTTAAATACTGCAATTAGGAAATCGTCTTTACCGCGACAAAAGTCTATCAGTGTGCAAAAACCTTTCTCCACACAGCTGTCTAAGGGTCCCCTGGGGGCTGTGTTTAATGTTAATTTCAACACAAGCTAATGTAGTTGACTCATAAACAGCACAGCTGTCTCAGGGCCTCCTCGGGGCTGTTGTTAAACTTAACAACTGCAATTAGGAAATTATCTGTACCGCGATAAAAATCGACCAGTCTGCAAAAATCTTTCTCCACACAGCTGTCTCGGGGCCTCCTGGGGGCTGTGTTTAATGTTAATTTCAACACAAGCTAATGTAGTTGACTCCAAAACAGCACAGCTGTCTCAGGGCCTCCTGGGGGCTGTGTTTAATGTTAATTTCAACACAAGCTAATAAAATTGTCTCCAAAAAAGCACAGCTCTCTCAGGGCGTAATGGGGGCTGTGTTTAATATTTTCAACACAAGCTGATGTAATTGACTCCAAAACAGCACAGCTGTCTCAGGGCCTCCTGGGGGCTGTGTTTAATGTTAATTTCAACACAAGCTAATAAAATTGTCTCCAAAAAAGGACAGCTCTCTCAGGGCCTCCTGGGAGCTGTTGTTAAACTTACTTAATACTGCAATTAGGAAATCGTCTTTACCGCGACAAAAGTCTATCAGTGTGCAAAAACCTTTCTCCACACAGCTTTCTAAGGGTTCCCTGGGGGCTGTGTTTAATGTTAATTTCAACACAAGCTAATGTAGTTGACTCCAAAACAGCACAGCTGTCTCAGGGCCTCGTCGGGGCTGTTGTTAAACTTAACAACTGCAATTAGGAAATTATCTGTACCGCGATAAAAATCGACCAGTCTGCAAAAATCTTTCTCCACACAGCTGTCTCAGGGCCTCCTGGGGGCTGTGTTTAATGTTAATCTCAACACAAGCTAATGTAGTTTTTCTCCAAAACAGCACAGCTGTCTCAGGGCCACCTGGGGGCTGTGTTTAATGTTAATTTCAACAAAAGCTAATGTAGTTTTCTCCAAAAAAGGACAGCTGTCTCAGGGCCTCCTGGGGGCTGTGTTTAATATTAATTATAACACAAGATAATGTAGTTGACTCCAAAACAGCACAGCTGTTTTTGACTCCATAACGGCACAGCTGTCTCAGGGCCTCCTGGGGGCTGTGTTTAATGTTAATTTCAACACAAGCTAATGTAGTTGACTCCAAAACAGCACAGCTGTCTCAGGGCCTCCTGGGGGCTGTGTTTAATGTTAATCTCAACACAAGCTAATGTAGTTTTTCTCCAAAACAGCACAGCTGTCTCAGGGCCACCTGGGGGCTGTGTTTAATGTTAATTTCAACAAAAGCTAATGTAGTTTTCTCCAAAAAAGGACAGCTGTCTCAGGGCCTCCTGGGGGCTGTGTTTAATATTAATTATAACACAAGATAATGTAGTTGACTCCAAAACAGCACAGCTGTTTTTGACTCCATAACGGCACAGCTGTCTCAGGGCCTCCTGGGGGCTGTGTTTAATGTTAATTTCAACATAAGCTAATGTAGTTGACTCCAAAACAGCACAGTTGTCTCAGGGCCTCCTGGGGGCTGTGTTTAATGTTAATTTCAACATGAGCTAATGTAGTTGACTCCAAAACAGAACAGTTGTCTCAGGGCCTCCTGGGGACTGTTGTTAAACTTAACCACTGCAATTAGGAAATCGTCTTTCCTGCGACAAAAGTCTATCAGTCTGCAAAAGTCTTTCTCCATACAGCTGTCTCAGGGCCTCCTGGGGGGTGTGTTTAATGTTAATTATAACACAAGCTAATGTAGTTGAATCCAAAACAGAACAGCTGTCTCAGGGCCTCCTGGGGGCTGTGTTTAATGTTAATTTCAACACAAGGTAATGTAGTAGACTCCAAAACAGAACAGCTGTCTCAGGGCCTCCTGGGGGCTGTTTTTAAACGTAACCACTGCAATGAGGAAATAGTCTTTACCGCGACAAAAGTTTATCAGTCTGCAAAACTTTTTCTCCATACAGCTGTCTCAGGGCCTCCTGGGGGCTGTGTTTAATTTTAATTACAACACAACTAATGTAGTTGACTCCAAAACAGCACAGTTGTCTCAGGGCCTCCTGGGGACTGTTGTTAAAGTTAACAACTGCAATTAGGAAATCGTCTTTCCTGCGACAAAAGTCTATCAGTCTGCAAAAGTCTTTCTCCACACAGCTGTCTCAGGGCCTCCTGGGGGCTGTTGGTAAACTTAACAACTGCAATTAGGAAATTGTCTTTACCGCGACAAAAGTCGACCAGTCTGAAAAAATCTTTCTCCACACAGCCTTCTCAGGGCCTTTTGGGGGCTGTGATCAATGTTAATTTCAACACAAGCTAATGTAGTTGACTCCAAAACGGCACAGCTGTCTCAGGGCCTCCTGGGGGCTGTGTTTAATGTTAATTAAAACATAAGCTAATGTAGTTGACTCCAAAATGGCACAGCTGTCTCAGGGCCTCCTGGGGGCTGTGTTTAATGTTAATTTCAACACAAGCTGATGTAATTGACTCCAAAACAGCACAGCTGTCTCAGGGCCTCCTGGGGGCTGTTGTTAAACTTATCCACTGCAATTAAGAGATAGTCTTTACCGCAACAAAAGTTTATCAGTCTGCAACAATCTTTCTCCATACAGCTGTCTCGGGCCTCCTGGGGGCTGTGTTTAATGTTAATTTCAACACAAGCTAATGAAATTGTCTCCAAACAAGCACAGCTCTCTCTGGGCCTCCTGGGGGCTGTTGTTAAATTTAACAACTGCAATTAAGAAATCGTCTTTACCACGACAAAGGTCTATCAGTGTGCAAAAACCTGTCTCCACACAGCTGTCTCAGGGCCTCCTGGGGGCTGTGTTTAATGTTAATTTCAACACAAGCTAATGTAGTTTACTCCAAAATGGCACAGCTATCTCAGGGCCTCTTGGGGGCTGTCTTTAATGTTAATTTCAACACAAGCTGATGTATTTGACTCCAAAACAGCACAGCTGTCTCAGGGCCTCCTGGGGGCTGTGTTTAATGTTAATTTCAACACAAGCTAATAAAATTGTCTCCAAAAAAGCAAAGCTCTCTCAGGGCCTACTGGGGGCTGTGTTTAATATTTTCAACACAAGCTGATGTAATTGAATCCAAAACAGCACAGCTATCTCAGGGCCTCTTGGGGGCTGTCTTTAATGTTAATTTCAACACAAGCTGATGTATTTGACTCCAAAACAGCACAGCTGTCTCAGGGCCTCCTGGGGGCTGTGTTTAATGTTAATTTCAACACAAGCTAATAAAATTGTCTCCAAAAAAGCACAGCTCTCTCAGGGCGTAATGGGGGCTGTGTTTAATGTTATTTTCAACACAAGCTGATGTAATTGACTCCAAAACAGCACAGCTGTCTCAGGGCCTCCTGGGGGATGTGTTTAATGTTAATTTCAACACAAGCTAATAAAATTGTCTCCAAAAAAGCACAGCTCTCTCAGGGCCTCCTGGGAGCTGTTGTTAAACTTAAATACTGCATTTAGGAAATCGTCTTTACCGCGACAAAAGTCTATCAGTGTGCAAAAACCTTTCTCCACACAGCTGTCTAAGGGTCCCCTGGGGGCTGTGTTTAATGTTAATTTCAACACAAGCTAATGTAGTTGACTCATAAACAGCACAGCTGTCTCAGGGCCTCCTCGGGGCTGTTGTTAAACTTAACAACTGCAATTAGGAAATTATCTGTACCGCGATAAAAATCGACCAGTCTGCAAAAATCTTTCTCCACACAGCTGTCTCGGGGCCTCCTGGGGGCTGTGTTTAATGTTAATTTCAACACAAGCTAATGTAGTTGACTCCAAAACAGCACAGCTGTCTCAGGGCCTCCTGGGGGCTGTGTTTAATGTTAATTTCAACACAAGCTAATGTAGTTTTCTCCAAAACAGCACAGCTGTCTCAGGGCCTCCTGGGGGCTGTGTTTAATGTTAATTTCAACACAAGCTAATAAAATTGTCTCCAAAAAAGCACAGCTCTCTCAGGGCGTAATGGGGGCTGTGTTTAATATTTTCAACACAAGCTGATGTAATTGACTCCAAAACAGCACAGCTGTCTCAGGGCCTCCTGGGGGCTGTGTTTAATGTTAATTTCAACACAAGCTAATAAAATTGTCTCCAAAAAAGGACAGCTCTCTCAGGGCCTCCTGGGAGCTGTTGTTAAACTTACTTAATACTGCAATTAGGAAATCGTCTTTACCGCGACAAAAGTCTATCAGTGTGCAAAAACCTTTCTCCACACAGCTGTCTAAGGGTTCCCTGGGGGCTGTGTTTAATGTTAATTTCAACACAAGCTAATGTAGTTGACTCCAAAACAGCACAGCTGTCTCAGGGCCTCGTCGGGGCTGTTGTTAAACTTAACAACTGCAATTAGGAAATTATCTGTACCGCGATAAAAATCGACCAGTCTGCAAAAATCTTTCTCCACACAGCTGTCTCAGGGCCTCCTGGGGGCTGTGTTTAATGTTAATCTCAACACAAGCTAATGTAGTTTTTCTCCAAAACAGCACAGCTGTCTCAGGGCCACCTGGGGGCTGTGTTTAATGTTAATTTCAACAAAAGCTAATGTAGTTTTCTCCAAAAAAGGACAGCTGTCTCAGGGCCTCCTGGGGGCTGTGTTTAATATTAATTATAACACAAGATAATGTAGTTGACTCCAAAACAGCACAGCTGTTTTTGACTCCATAACGGCACAGCTGTCTCAGGGCCTCCTGGGGGCTGTGTTTAATGTTAATTTCAACACAAGCTAATGTAGTTGACTCCAAAACAGCACAGCTGTCTCAGGGCCTCCTGGGGGCTGTGTTTAATGTTAATCTCAACACAAGCTAATGTAGTTTTTCTCCAAAACAGCACAGCTGTCTCAGGGCCACCTGGGGGCTGTGTTTAATGTTAATTTCAACAAAAGCTAATGTAGTTTTCTCCAAAAAAGGACAGCTGTCTCAGGGCCTCCTGGGGGCTGTGTTTAATATTAATTATAACACAAGATAATGTAGTTGACTCCAAAACAGCACAGCTGTTTTTGACTCCATAACGGCACAGCTGTCTCAGGGCCTCCTGGGGGCTGTGTTTAATGTTAATTTCAACATAAGCTAATGTAGTTGACTCCAAAACAGCACAGTTGTCTCAGGGCCTCCTGGGGGCTGTGTTTAATGTTAATTTCAACATGAGCTAATGTAGTTGACTCCAAAACAGCACAGTTGTCTCAGGGCCTCCTGGGGACTGTTGTTAAACTTAACCACTGCAATTAGGAAATCGTCTTTCCTGCGACAAAAGTCTATCAGTCTGCAAAAGTCTTTCTCCATACAGCTGTCTCAGGGCCTCCTGGGGGGTGTGTTTAATGTTAATTATAACACAAGCTAATGTAGTTGAATCCAAAACAGCACAGCTGTCTCAGGGCCTCCTGGGGGCTGTGTTTAATGTTAATTTCAACACAAGCTAATAAAATTGTCTCCAAAAAAGCACAGCTCTCTCAGGGCGTACTGGGGGCTGTGTTTAATGTTATTTTCAACACAAGCTGATGTAATTGACTCCAAAACAGCACAGCTGTCTCAGGGCCTCCTGGGGGATGTGTTTAATGTTAATTTCAACACAAGCTAATAAAATTGTCTCCAAAAAAGCACAGCTCTCTCAGGGCCTCCTGGGAGCTGTTGTTAAACTTAAATACTGCAATTAGGAAATCGTCTTTACCGCGACAAAAG
Source organism: Channa argus (assembly GCF_033026475.1). Classification (NCBI taxonomy): domain Eukaryota; kingdom Metazoa; phylum Chordata; class Actinopteri; order Anabantiformes; family Channidae; genus Channa; species Channa argus. Next base: position 569,617 of record NW_027125223.1, read on the forward strand.
TCTATCAGTGTGCAAAAACCTTTCTCCACACAGCTGTCTAAGGGTCCCCTGGGGGCTGTGTTTAATGTTAATTTCAACACAAGCTAATGTAGTTGACTCATAAACAGCACAGCTGTCTCAGGGCCTCCTCGGGGCTGTTGTTAAACTTAACAACTGCAATTAGGAAATTATCTGTACCGCGATAAAAATCGACCAGTCTGCAAAAATCTTTCTCCACACAGCTGTCTCGGGGCCTCCTGGGGGCTGTGTTTAATGTTAATTTCAACACAAGCTAATGTAGTTGACTCCAAAACAGCACAGCTGTCTCAGGGCCTCCTGGGGGCTGTGTTTAATGTTAATTTCAACACAAGCTAATGTAGTTTTCTCCAAAACAGCACAGCTGTCTCAGGGCCTCCTGGGGGCTGTGTTTAATGTTAATTTCAACACAAGCTAATGTAGTTTTCTCCAAAAAAGGACAGCTGTCTCAGGGCCTCCTGGGGGCTGTGTTTAATGTTAAGTATAACACAAGATAATGCAGTTGACTCCAAAACAGCACAGCTGTTTTTGACTCTATAACGGCACAGCTGTCTCAGGGCCTCCTGGGGGCTGTGTTTATTGTTAATTTCAACATAAGCTAATGTAGTTGACTCTAAAACAGCACAGTTGTCTCAGGGCCTCCTGGGGGCTGTGTTTAATGTTAATTTCAACATAAGCTAATGTAGTTGACTCCAAAACAGCACAGTTGTCTCAGGGCCTCCTGGGGACTGTTGTCAAACTTAACCACTGCAATTAGGAAATCGTCTTTCCTGCGACAAAAGTCTATCAGTCTGCAAAAGTCTTTCTCCATACAGCTGTGTCAGGGCCTCCTGGGGGCTGTGTTTAATGTTAATTACAACATAAGCTAAAGTAGTTGACTCCAAAACGGCACAGCTGTCTCAGGGCCTCCTGGGGGCTGTGTTTAATGTTAATTAGAACATAAGCTAATGTAGTTGACTCCAAAATGGCACAGCTGTCTCAGGGCCTCCTGGGGGCTGTGTTTAATGTTAATTTCAACACAAGCTGATGTAATTGACTCCAAAACAGCACAGCTGTCTCAGGGCCTCCTGGGGGCTGTTGTTAAACTTAACCACTGCAATTAAGAAATAGTCTTTACCGCAACAAAAGTTTATCAGTCTGCAACAATCTTTCTCCATACAGCTGTCTCGGGCCTCCTGGGGGCTGTGTTTAATGTTAATTTCAACACAAGCTAATGAAATTGTCTCCAAACAAGCACAGCTCTCTCTGGGCCTCCTGGGGGCTGTTGTTAAATTTAACAACTGCAATTAAGAAATCGTCTTTACCGCGACAAAGGTCTATCAGTGTGCAAAAACCTGTCTCCACACAGCTGTCTCAGGGGCTCCTGGGGGCTGTGTTTAATGTTAATTTCAACACAAGCTAATGTAGTTGACTCCAAAACAGCACAGCTGTCTCAGGGCCTCCTGGGGGCTGTGTTTAATGTTAATTTCAACACAAGCTAATGTAGTTTTCTCCAAAACAGCACAGCTGTCTCAGGGCCTCCTGGGGGCTGTGTTTAATGTTAATTATAACACAAGATAATGTAGTTGACACAAAACAGCACAGCTGTTTTTGACTCCATAACGGCACAGCTGTCTCAGGGCCTCCTGGGGGCTGTGTTTAATTTTAATTACAACACAAGCTAATGTAGTTCACTCCAAAACAGCACAGTTGTCTCAGGGCCTCCTGGGGACTGTTGTTAAACTTAACCACTGCAATTACGAAATCGTCTTTCCTGCGACAAAAGTCTATCAGTCTGCAAAAGTCTTTCTCCACACAGCTGTCTCAGGGCCTCCTGGGGGCTGTGTTTAATGTTAATTACAACATAAACTAATGTAGTTGACTCCAAAACGGCACAGCTGTCTCAGGGCCTCCTGGGGGCTGTGTTTAATGTTAATTAAAACATAAGCTAATGTAGTTGACTCCAAAATGGCACAGCTGTCTCAGGGCCTCCTGGGGGCTGTGTTTAATGTTAATTTCAACACAAGCTGATGTAATTGACTCCAAAACAGCACAGCTGTCTCAGGGCCTCCTGGGGGCTGTTGTTAAACTTATCCACTGCAATTAAAAGATAGTCTTTACCGCAACAAAAGTTTATCAGTCTGCAACAATCTTTCTCCATACAGCTGTCTCGGGCCTCCTGGGGGCTGTGTTTAATGTTAATTTCAACACAAGCTAATGAAATTGTCTCCAAACAAGCACAGCTCTCTCTGGGCCTCCTGGGGGCTGTTGTTAAATTTAACAACTGCAATTAAGAAATCGTCTTTACCACGACAAAGGTCTATCAGTGTGCAAAAACCTGTCTCCACACAGCTGTCTCAGGGCCTCCTGGGGGCTGTGTTTAATGTTAATTTCAACACAAGCTAATGTAGTTTACTCCAAAATGGCACAGCTATCTCAGGGCCTCTTGGGGGCTGTCTTTAATGTTAATTTCAACACAAGCTGATGTATTTGACTCCAAAACAGCACAGCTGTCTCAGGGCCTCCTGGGGGCTGTGTTTAATGTTAATTTCAACACAAGCTAATAAAATTGTCTCCAAAAAAGCAAAGCTCTCTCAGGGCGTACTGGGGGCTGTGTTTAATATTTTCAACACAAGCTGATGTAATTGAATCCAAAACAGCACAGCTGTCTCAGGGCCTCCTGGGGGCTGTGTTTAATGTTAATTTCAACACAACCTAATAAAATTGTCTCCAAAAAAGGACAGCTCTCTCAGGGCCTCATGGGAGCTGTTGTTAAACTTACTTAATACTGCAATTAGGAAATCGTCTTTACCGCGACAAAAGTCTATCAGTGTGCAAAAACCTTTCTCCACACAGCTGTCTAAGGGTTCCCTGGGGGCTGTGTTTAATGTTAATTTCAACACAAGCTAATGTAGTTGACTCCAAAACAGCACAGCTGTCTCAGGGCCTCCTGGGGGCTGTGTTTAATGTTAATCTCAACACAAGCTAATGTAGTTTTCTCCAAAACAGCACAGCTGTCTCAGGGCCACCTGGGGGCTGTGTTTAATGTTAATTTCAACAACAGCTAATGTAGTTTTCTCCAAAAAAGGACAGCTGTCTCAGGGCCTCCTGGGGGCTGTGTTTAATGTTAATTATAACACAAGCTAATGTAGTTGACTCCAAAACAGCACAGCTGTTTTTGACTGCATAACGGCACAGCTGTCTCAGGGCCTCCTGGGGGCTGTGTTTAATTTTAATTACAACACAACTAATGTAGTTGACTCCAAAACAGCACAGTTGTCTCAGGGCCTCCTGGGGACTGTTGTTAAACTTAACCACTGCAATTAGGAAATCGTCTTTCCTGCGACAAAAGTCTATCAGTCTGCAAAAGTCTTTCTCCACACAGCTGTCTCAGGGCCTCCTGGGGGCTGTTGGTAAACTTAACAACTGCAATTAGGAAATTGTCTTTACCGCGACAAAAGTTGACCAGTCTGAAAAAATCTTTCTCCACACAGCCTTCTCAGGGCCTTTTGGGGGCTGTGATCAATGTTAATTTTAACACAAGCTAATGTAGTTGACTCCAAAACGGCACAGCTATCTCAGGGCCTGTTGGGGGCTGTCTTTAATGTTAATTTCAACACAAGCTGATGTAATTGACTCCAAAACAGCACAGCTGTTTCAGGGCCTCCTGGGGGCTGTGTTTAATGGTAATTTCAACACAAGCTAATGTAGTTGACTCCAAAACAGCACAGCTGTCTCAGGGCCTCCTGGGGGCTGTGTTTAATGTTAATTTCAACACAAGCTAATGTAGTTTTCTCCAAAACAGCAGAGCTGTCTCAGGGCCTCCTGGGGGCTGTGTTTAATGTTAATTTCAACACAAGGTAATGTAGTTGATTCCAAAACAGAACAGCTGTCTCAGGGCCTCCTGGGGGCTGTTGTTAAACTTAACCACTGCAATTAGGAAATAGTCTTTACCGCGACAAAAGTTTATCAGTCTGCAAAAATTTTTCTCCATACAGCTGTCTCAGGGCCTCCTGGGGGCTGTGTTTAATGTTAATTATAACACAAGGTAATGTAGTTGACTCCAAAACAGCACAGCTGTCTCAGGGCCTCCTGGGAGCTGTTGTTAAACTTAACCACTGCAATTAGGAAATAGTCTTTACCGCTACAAAAGTTTATCAGTCTGCAAAACTTTTTCTCCATACAGCTGTCTCAGGGCCTCCTGGGGGCTGTGTTTAATGTTAATTATAACACAAGCTAATGTAGTGGACTCCAAAACAGCACAGCTGTCTCAGGGCCTCCTGGGGGCTGTGTTTAATGTTAATTTCAACACAAGCTAATAAAATTGTCTCCAAAAAAGCACAGCTCTCTCAGGGCGTACTGGGGGCTGTGTTTAATGTTATTTTCAACACAAGCTGATGTAATTGACTCCAAAACAGCACAGCTGTCTCAGGGCCTCCTGGGGGATGTGTTTAATGTTAATTTCAACACAAGCTAATAAAATTGTCTCCAAAAAAGCACAGCTCTCTCAGGGCCTCCTGGGAGCTGTTGTTAAACTTAAATACTGCAATTAGGAAATCGTCTTTACCGCGACAAAAGTCTATCAGTGTGCAAAAACCTTTCTCCACACAGCTGTCTAAGGGTCCCCTGGGGGCTGTGTTTAATGTTAATTTCAACACAAGCTAATGTAGTTGACTCATAAACAGCACAGCTGTCTCAGGGCCTCCTGGGGGCTGTGTTTAATGTTAATTTCAACACAAGGTAATGTAGTAGACTCCAAAACAGAACAGCTGTCTCAGGGCCTCCTGGGGGCTGTTTTTAAACGTAACCACTGCAATGAGGAAATAGTCTTTACCGCGACAAAAGTTTATCAGTCTGCAAAACTTTTTCTCCATACAGCTGCCTCAGGGCCTCCTGGGGGCTGTGTTTAATTTTAATTAAGACACAACTAATGTAGTTGACTCCAAAACAGCACAGTTGTCTCAGGGCCTCCTGGGGACTGTTGTTAAAGTTAACAACTGGAATTAGGAAATCGTCTTTCCTGCGACAAAAGTCTATCAGTCTGCAAAAGTCTTTCTCCACACAGCTGTCTCAGGGCCTCCTGGGGGCTGTTGGTAAACTTAACAACTGCAATTAGGAAATTGTCTTTACCGCGACAAAAGTCGACCAGTCTGAAAAAATCTTTCTCCACACAGCCTTCTCAGGGCCTTTTGGGGGCTGTGATCAATGTTAATTTCAACACAAGCTAATGTAGTTGACTCCAAAACGGCACAGCTATCTCAGGGCCTCTTGGGGGCTGTCTTTAATGTTAATTTCAACACAAGCTGATGTAATTGACTCCAAAACAGCAAAGCTGTCTCAGGGCCTCCTGGGGGCTGTGTTTAATGTTAATTTCAACACAAGCTAATGTAGTTGACTCCAAAACAGCACAGCTGTCTCAGGGCCTCCTGGGGGCTGTGTTTAATGTTAATTTCAACACAAGCTAATGTAGTTTTCTCCAAAACAGCAGAGCTGTCTCAGGGCCTCCTGGGGGCTGTGTTTAATGTTCATTATAACACAAGGTAATGTAGTTGACTCCAAAACAGCACAGCTGTCTCAGGGCCTCCTGGGGGCTGTTGTTAAACTTAACCACTGCAATTAGGAAATAGTCTTTACCGCGACAAAAGTTTATCAGTCTGCAAAACTTTTTCTCCATACAGCTGTCTCAGGGCCTCCTGGGGGCTGTGTTTAATGTTAATTATAACACAAGCTAATGTAGTGGACTCCAAAACAGCACAGCTGTCTCAGGGCCTCCTGGGGGCTGTGTTTAATGTTAATTTCAACACAAGCTAATAAAATTGTCTCCAAAAAAGCACAGCTCTCTCAGGGCGTACTGGGGGCTGTGTTTAATGTTATTTTCAACACAAGCTGATGTAATTGACTCCAAAACAGCACAGCTGTCTCAGGGCCTCCTGGGGGATGTGTTTAATGTTAATTTCAACACAAGCTAATAAAATTGTCTCCAAAAAAGCACAGCTCTCTCAGGGCCTCCTGGGAGCTGTTGTTAAACTTAAATACTGCAATTAGGAAATCGTCTTTACCGCGACAAAAGTCTATCAGTGTGCAAAAACCTTTCTCCACACAGCTGTCTAAGGGTCCCCTGGGGGCTGTGTTTAATGTTAATTTCAACACAAGCTAATGTAGTTGACTCATAAACAGCACAGCTGTCTCAGGGCCTCCTCGGGGCTGTTGTTAAACTTAACAACTGCAATTAGGAAATTATCTGTACCGCGATAAAAATCGACCAGTCTGCAAAAATCTTTCTCCACACAGCTGTCTCGGGGCCTCCTGGGGGCTGTGTTTAATGTTAATTTCAACACAAGCTAATGTAGTTGACTCCAAAACAGCACAGCTGTCTCAGGGCCTCCTGGGGGCTGTGTTTAATGTTAATTTCAACACAAGCTAATGTAGTTTTCTCCAAAACAGCACAGCTGTCTCAGGGCCTCCTGGGGGCTGTGTTTAATGTTAATTTCAACACAAGCTAATGTAGTTTTCTCCAAAAAAGGACAGCTGTCTCAGGGCCTCCTGGGGGCTGTGTTTAATGTTAAGTATAACACAAGATAATGTAGTTGACTCCAAAACAGCACAGCTGTTTTTGACTCTATAACGGCACAGCTGTCTCAGGGCCTCCTGGGGGCTGTGTTTATTGTTAATTTCAACATAAGCTAATGTAGTTGACTCCAAAACAGCACAGTTGTCTCAGGGCCTCCTGGGGGCTGTGTTTAATGTTAATTTCAACATAAGCTAATGTAGTTGACTCCAAAACAGCACAGTTGTCTCAGGGCCTCCTGGGGACTGTTGTCAAACTTAACCACTGCAATTAGGAAATCGTCTTTCCTGCGACAAAAGTCTATCAGTCTGCAAAAGTCTTTCTCCATACAGCTGTGTCAGGGCCTCCTGGGGGCTGTGTTTAATGTTAATTACAACATAAGCTAAAGTAGTTGACTCCAAAACGGCACAGCTGTCTCAGGGCCTCCTGGGGGCTGTGTTTAATGTTAATTAGAACATAAGCTAATGTAGTTGACTCCAAAATGGCACAGCTGTCTCAGGGCCTCCTGGGGGCTGTGTTTAATGTTAATTTCAACACAAGCTGATGTAATTGACTCCAAAACAGCACAGCTGTCTCAGGGCCTCCTGGGGGCTGTTGTTAAACTTAACCACTGCAATTAAGAAATAGTCTTTACCGCAACAAAAGTTTATCAGTCTGCAACAATCTTTCTCCATACAGCTGTCTCGGGCCTCCTGGGGGCTGTGTTTAATGTTAATTTCAACACAAGCTAATGAAATTGTCTCCAAACAAGCACAGCTCTCTCTGGGCCTCCTGGGGGCTGTTGTTAAATTTAACAACTGCAATTAAGAAATCGTCTTTACCGCGACAAAGGTCTATCAGTGTGCAAAAACCTGTCTCCACACAGCTGTCTCAGGGGCTCCTGGGGGCTGTGTTTAATGTTAATTTCAACACAAGCTAATGTAGTTGACTCCAAAACAGCACAGCTGTCTCAGGGCCTCCTGGGGGCTGTGTTTAATGTTAATTTCAACACAAGCTAATGTAGTTTTCTCCAAAACAGCACAGCTGTCTCAGGGCCTCCTGGGGGCTGTGTTTAATGTTAATTATAACACAAGATAATGTAGTTGACACAAAACAGCACAGCTGTTTTTGACTCCATAACGGCACAGCTGTCTCAGGGCCTCCTGGGGGCTGTGTTTAATTTTAATTACAACACAAGCTAATGTAGTTGACTCCAAAACAGCACAGTTGTCTCAGGGCCTCCTGGGGACTGTTGTTAAACTTAACCACTGCAATTACGAAATCGTCTTTCCTGCGACAAAAGTCTATCAGTCTGCAAAAGTCTTTCTGCACACAGCTGTCTCAGGGCCTCCTGGGGGCTGTGTTTAATGTTAATTACAACATAAACTAATGTAGTTGACTCCAAAACGGCACAGCTGTCTCAGGGCCTCCTGGGGGCTGTGTTTAATGTTAATTAAAACATAAGCTAATGTAGTTGACTCCAAAATGGCACAGCTGTCTCAGGGCCTCCTGGGGGCTGTGTTTAATGTTAATTTCAACACAAGCTGATGTAATTGACTCCAAAACAGCACAGCTGTCTCAGGGCCTCCTGGGGGCTGTTGTTAAACTTATCCACTGCAATTAAGAGATAGTCTTTACCGCAACAAAAGTTTATCAGTCTGCAACAATCTTTCTCCATACAGCTGTCTCGGGCCTCCTGGGGGCTGTGTTTAATGTTAATTTCAACACAAGCTAATGAAATTGTCTCCAAACAAGCACAGCTCTCTCTGGGCCTCCTGGGGGCTGTTGTTAAATTTAACAACTGCAATTAAGAAATCGTCTTTACCACGACAAAGGTCTATCAGTGTGCAAAAACCTGTCTCCACACAGCTGTCTCAGGGCCTCCTGGGGGCTGTGTTTAATGTTAATTTCAACACAAGCTAATGTAGTTTACTCCAAAATGGCACAGCTATCTCAGGGCCTCTTGGGGGCTGTCTTTAATGTTAATTTCAACACAAGCTGATGTATTTGACTCCAAAACAGCACAGCTGTCTCAGGGCCTCCTGGGGGCTGTGTTTAATGTTAATTTCAACACAAGCTAATAAAATTGTCTCCAAAAAAGCAAAGCTCTCTCAGGGCGTACTGGGGGCTGTGTTTAATATTTTCAACACAAGCTGATGTAATTGAATCCAAAACAGCACAGCTATCTCAGGGCCTCTTGGGGGCTGTCTTTAATGTTAATTTCAACACAAGCTGATGTATTTGACTCCAAAACAGCACAGCTGTCTCAGGGCCTCCTGGGGGCTGTGTTTAATGTTAATTTCAACACAAGCTAATAAAATTGTCTCCAAAAAAGCAAAGCTCTCTCAGGGCGTACTGGGGGCTGTGTTTAATATTTTCAACACAAGCTGATGTAATTGAATCCAAAACAGCACAGCTCTCTCAGGGCCTCATGGGAGCTGTTGTTAAACTTACTTAATACTGCAATTAGGAAATCGTCTTTACCGCGACAAAAGTCTATCAGTGTGCAAAAACCTTTCTCCACACAGCTGTCTAAGGGTTCCCTGGGGGCTGTGTTTAATGTTAATTTCAACACAAGCTAATGTAGTTGACTCCAAAACAGCACAGCTGTCTCAGGGCCTCGTCGGGGCTGTTGTTAAACTTAACAACTGCAATTAGGAAATTATCTGTACCGCGATAAAAATCGACCAGTCTGCAAAAATCTTTCTCCACACAGCTGTCTCAGGGCCTCCTGGGGGCTGTGTTTAATGTTAATCTCAACACAAGCTAATGTAGTTTTTCTCCAAAACAGCACAGCTGTCTCAGGGCCACCTGGGGGCTGTGTTTAATGTTAATTTCAACAAAAGCTAATGTAGTTTTCTCCAAAAAAGGACAGCTGTCTCAGGGCCTCCTGGGGGCTGTGTTTAATATTAATTATAACACAAGATAATGTAGTTGACTCCAAAACAGCACAGCTGTTTTTGACTCCATAACGGCACAGCTGTCTCAGGGCCTCCTGGGGGCTGTGTTTAATGTTAATTTCAACACAAGCTAATGTAGTTGACTCCAAAACAGCACAGCTGTCTCAGGGCCTCCTGGGGGCTGTGTTTAATGTTAATCTCAACACAAGCTAATGTAGTTTTTCTCCAAAACAGCACAGCTGTCTCAGGGCCACCTGGGGGCTGTGTTTAATGTTAATTTCAACAAAAGCTAATGTAGTTTTCTCCAAAAAAGGACAGCTGTCTCAGGGCCTCCTGGGGGCTGTGTTTAATATTAATTATAACACAAGATAATGTAGTTGACTCCAAAACAGCACAGCTGTTTTTGACTCCATAACGGCACAGCTGTCTCAGGGCCTCCTGGGGGCTGTGTTTAATGTTAATTTCAACATAAGCTAATGTAGTTGACTCCAAAACAGCACAGTTGTCTCAGGGCCTCCTGGGGGCTGTGTTTAATGTTAATTTCAACATTAGCTAATGTAGTTGACTCCAAAACAGCACAGTTGTCTCAGGGCCTCCTGGGGACTGTTGTTAAACTTAACCACTGCAATTAGGAAATCGTCTTTCCTGCGACAAAAGTCTATCAGTCTGCAAAAGTCTTTCTCCACACAGCTGTCTCAGGGCCTCCTGGGGGCTGTTGGTAAACTTAACAACTGCAATTAGGAAATTGTCTTTACCGCGACAAAAGTTGACCAGTCTGAAAAAATCTTTCTCCACACAGCCTTCTCAGGGCCTTTTGGGGGCTGTGATCAATGTTAATTTTAACACAAGCTAATGTAGTTGACTCCAAAACGGCACAGCTATCTCAGGGCCTGTTGGGGGCTGTCTTTAATGTTAATTTCAACACAAGCTAATGTAATTGACTCCAAAACAGCACAGCTGTCTCAGGGCCTCCTGGGGGCTGTGTTTAATGGTAATTTCAACACAAGCTAATGTAGTTGACTCCAAAACAGCACAGCTGTCTCAGGGCCTCCTGGGGGCTGTGTTTAATGTTAATTTCAACACAAGCTAATGTAGTTTTCTCCAAAACAGCAGAGCTGTCTCAGGGCCTCCTGGGGGCTGTGTTTAATGTTAATTTCAACACAAGGTAATGTAGTTGATTCCAAAACAGAACAGCTGTCTCAGGGCCTCCTGGGGGCTGTTGTTAAACTTAACCACTGCAATTAGGAAATAGTCTTTACCGCGACAAAAGTTTATCAGTCTGCAAAAAATTTTCTCCATACAGCTGTCTCAGGGCCTCCTGGGGGCTGTGTTTAATGTTAATTATAACACAAGGTAATGTAGTTGACTCCAAAACAGCACAGCTGTCTCAGGGCCTCCTGGGAGCTGTTGTTAAACTTAACCACTGCAATTAGGAAATAGTCTTTACCGCTACAAAAGTTTATCAGTCTGCAAAACTTTTTCTCCATACAGCTGTCTCAGGGACTCCTGGGGGCTGTGTTTAATGTTAATTATAACACAAGCTAATGTAGTGGACTCCAAAACAGCACAGCTGTCTCAGGGCCTCCTGGGGGCTGTGTTTAATGTTAATTTCAACACAAGCTAATAAAATTGTCTCCAAAAAAGCACAGCTCTCTCAGGGCGTACTGGGGGCTGTGTTTAATGTTATTTTCAACACAAGCTGATGTAATTGACTCCAAAACAGCACAGCTGTCTCAGGGCCTCCTGGGGGATGTGTTTAATGTTAATTTCAACACAAGCTAATAAAATTGTCTCCAAAAAAGCACAGCTCTCTCAGGGCCTCCTGGGAGCTGTTGTTAAACTTAAATACTGCAATTAGGAAATCGTCTTTACCGCGACAAAAGTCTATCAGTGTGCAAAAACCTTTCTCCACACAGCTGTCTAAGGGTCCCCTGGGGGCTGTGTTTAATGTTAATTTCAACACAAGCTAATGTAGTTGACTCATAAACAGCACAGCTGTCTCAGGGCCTCCTCGGGGCTGTTGTTAAACTTAACAACTGCAATTAGGAAATTATCTGTACCGCGATAAAAATCGACCAGTCTGCAAAAATCTTTCTCCACACAGCTGTCTCGGGGCCTCCTGGGGGCTGTGTTTAATGTTAATTTCAACACAAGCTAATGTAGTTGACTCCAAAACAGCACAGCTGTCTCAGGGCCTCCTGGGGGCTGTGTTTAATGTTAATTTCAACACAAGCTAATAAAATTGTCTCCAAAAAAGCACAGCTCTCTCAGGGCGTAATGGGGGCTGTGTTTAATATTTTCAACACAAGCTGATGTAATTGACTCCAAAACAGCACAGCTGTCTCAGGGCCTCCTGGGGGCTGTGTTTAATGTTAATTTCAACACAAGCTAATAAAATTGTCTCCAAAAAAGGACAGCTCTCTCAGGGCCTCCTGGGAGCTGTTGTTAAACTTACTTAATACTGCAATTAGGAAATCGTCTTTACCGCGACAAAAGTCTATCAGTGTGCAAAAACCTTTCTCCACACAGCTGTCTAAGGGTTCCCTGGGGGCTGTGTTTAATGTTAATTTCAACACAAGCTAATGTAGTTGACTCCAAAACAGCACAGCTGTCTCAGGGCCTCGTCGGGGCTGTTGTTAAACTTAACAACTGCAATTAGGAAATTATCTGTACCGCGATAAAAATCGACCAGTCTGCAAAAATCTTTCTCCACACAGCTGTCTCAGGGCCTCCTGGGGGCTGTGTTTAATGTTAATCTCAACACAAGCTAATGTAGTTTTTCTCCAAAACAGCACAGCTGTCTCAGGGCCACCTGGGGGCTGTGTTTAATGTTAATTTCAACAAAAGCTAATGTAGTTTTCTCCAAAAAAGGACAGCTGTCTCAGGGCCTCCTGGGGGCTGTGTTTAATATTAATTATAACACAAGATAATGTAGTTGACTCCAAAACAGCACAGCTGTTTTTGACTCCATAACGGCACAGCTGTCTCAGGGCCTCCTGGGGGCTGTGTTTAATGTTAATTTCAACACAAGCTAATGTAGTTGACTCCAAAACAGCACAGCTGTCTCAGGGCCTCCTGGGGGCTGTGTTTAATGTTAATCTCAACACAAGCTAATGTAGTTTTTCTCCAAAACAGCACAGCTGTCTCAGGGCCACCTGGGGGCTGTGTTTAATGTTAATTTCAACAAAAGCTAATGTAGTTTTCTCCAAAAAAGGACAGCTGTCTCAGGGCCTCCTGGGGGCTGTGTTTAATATTAATTATAACACAAGATAATGTAGTTGACTCCAAAACAGCACAGCTGTTTTTGACTCCATAACGGCACAGCTGTCTCAGGGCCTCCTGGGGGCTGTGTTTAATGTTAATTTCAACATAAGCTAATGTAGTTGACTCCAAAACAGCACAGTTGTCTCAGGGCCTCCTGGGGGCTGTGTTTAATGTTAATTTCAACATGAGCTAATGTAGTTGACTCCAAAACAGAACAGTTGTCTCAGGGCCTCCTGGGGACTGTTGTTAAACTTAACCACTGCAATTAGGAAATCGTCTTTCCTGCGACAAAAGTCTATCAGTCTGCAAAAGTCTTTCTCCATACAGCTGTCTCAGGGCCTCCTGGGGGGTGTGTTTAATGTTAATTATAACACAAGCTAATGTAGTTGAATCCAAAACAGAACAGCTGTCTCAGGGCCTCCTGGGGGCTGTGTTTAATGTTAATTTCAACACAAGGTAATGTAGTAGACTCCAAAACAGAACAGCTGTCTCAGGGCCTCCTGGGGGCTGTTTTTAAACGTAACCACTGCAATGAGGAAATAGTCTTTACCGCGACAAAAGTTTATCAGTCTGCAAAACTTTTTCTCCATACAGCTGTCTCAGGGCCTCCTGGGGGCTGTGTTTAATTTTAATTACAACACAACTAATGTAGTTGACTCCAAAACAGCACAGTTGTCTCAGGGCCTCCTGGGGACTGTTGTTAAAGTTAACAACTGCAATTAGGAAATCGTCTTTCCTGCGACAAAAGTCTATCAGTCTGCAAAAGTCTTTCTCCACACAGCTGTCTCAGGGCCTCCTGGGGGCTGTTGGTAAACTTAACAACTGCAATTAGGAAATTGTCTTTACCGCGACAAAAGTCGACCAGTCTGAAAAAATCTTTCTCCACACAGCCTTCTCAGGGCCTTTTGGGGGCTGTGATCAATGTTAATTTCAACACAAGCTAATGTAGTTGACTCCAAAACGGCACAGCTGTCTCAGGGCCTCCTGGGGGCTGTGTTTAATGTTAATTAAAACATAAGCTAATGTAGTTGACTCCAAAATGGCACAGCTGTCTCAGGGCCTCCTGGGGGCTGTGTTTAATGTTAATTTCAACACAAGCTGATGTAATTGACTCCAAAACAGCACAGCTGTCTCAGGGCCTCCTGGGGGCTGTTGTTAAACTTATCCACTGCAATTAAGAGATAGTCTTTACCGCAACAAAAGTTTATCAGTCTGCAACAATCTTTCTCCATACAGCTGTCTCGGGCCTCCTGGGGGCTGTGTTTAATGTTAATTTCAACACAAGCTAATGAAATTGTCTCCAAACAAGCACAGCTCTCTCTGGGCCTCCTGGGGGCTGTTGTTAAATTTAACAACTGCAATTAAGAAATCGTCTTTACCACGACAAAGGTCTATCAGTGTGCAAAAACCTGTCTCCACACAGCTGTCTCAGGGCCTCCTGGGGGCTGTGTTTAATGTTAATTTCAACACAAGCTAATGTAGTTTACTCCAAAATGGCACAGCTATCTCAGGGCCTCTTGGGGGCTGTCTTTAATGTTAATTTCAACACAAGCTGATGTATTTGACTCCAAAACAGCACAGCTGTCTCAGGGCCTCCTGGGGGCTGTGTTTAATGTTAATTTCAACACAAGCTAATAAAATTGTCTCCAAAAAAGCAAAGCTCTCTCAGGGCCTACTGGGGGCTGTGTTTAATATTTTCAACACAAGCTGATGTAATTGAATCCAAAACAGCACAGCTATCTCAGGGCCTCTTGGGGGCTGTCTTTAATGTTAATTTCAACACAAGCTGATGTATTTGACTCCAAAACAGCACAGCTGTCTCAGGGCCTCCTGGGGGCTGTGTTTAATGTTAATTTCAACACAAGCTAATAAAATTGTCTCCAAAAAAGCACAGCTCTCTCAGGGCGTAATGGGGGCTGTGTTTAATGTTATTTTCAACACAAGCTGATGTAATTGACTCCAAAACAGCACAGCTGTCTCAGGGCCTCCTGGGGGATGTGTTTAATGTTAATTTCAACACAAGCTAATAAAATTGTCTCCAAAAAAGCACAGCTCTCTCAGGGCCTCCTGGGAGCTGTTGTTAAACTTAAATACTGCATTTAGGAAATCGTCTTTACCGCGACAAAAGTCTATCAGTGTGCAAAAACCTTTCTCCACACAGCTGTCTAAGGGTCCCCTGGGGGCTGTGTTTAATGTTAATTTCAACACAAGCTAATGTAGTTGACTCATAAACAGCACAGCTGTCTCAGGGCCTCCTCGGGGCTGTTGTTAAACTTAACAACTGCAATTAGGAAATTATCTGTACCGCGATAAAAATCGACCAGTCTGCAAAAATCTTTCTCCACACAGCTGTCTCGGGGCCTCCTGGGGGCTGTGTTTAATGTTAATTTCAACACAAGCTAATGTAGTTGACTCCAAAACAGCACAGCTGTCTCAGGGCCTCCTGGGGGCTGTGTTTAATGTTAATTTCAACACAAGCTAATGTAGTTTTCTCCAAAACAGCACAGCTGTCTCAGGGCCTCCTGGGGGCTGTGTTTAATGTTAATTTCAACACAAGCTAATAAAATTGTCTCCAAAAAAGCACAGCTCTCTCAGGGCGTAATGGGGGCTGTGTTTAATATTTTCAACACAAGCTGATGTAATTGACTCCAAAACAGCACAGCTGTCTCAGGGCCTCCTGGGGGCTGTGTTTAATGTTAATTTCAACACAAGCTAATAAAATTGTCTCCAAAAAAGGACAGCTCTCTCAGGGCCTCCTGGGAGCTGTTGTTAAACTTACTTAATACTGCAATTAGGAAATCGTCTTTACCGCGACAAAAGTCTATCAGTGTGCAAAAACCTTTCTCCACACAGCTGTCTAAGGGTTCCCTGGGGGCTGTGTTTAATGTTAATTTCAACACAAGCTAATGTAGTTGACTCCAAAACAGCACAGCTGTCTCAGGGCCTCGTCGGGGCTGTTGTTAAACTTAACAACTGCAATTAGGAAATTATCTGTACCGCGATAAAAATCGACCAGTCTGCAAAAATCTTTCTCCACACAGCTGTCTCAGGGCCTCCTGGGGGCTGTGTTTAATGTTAATCTCAACACAAGCTAATGTAGTTTTTCTCCAAAACAGCACAGCTGTCTCAGGGCCACCTGGGGGCTGTGTTTAATGTTAATTTCAACAAAAGCTAATGTAGTTTTCTCCAAAAAAGGACAGCTGTCTCAGGGCCTCCTGGGGGCTGTGTTTAATATTAATTATAACACAAGATAATGTAGTTGACTCCAAAACAGCACAGCTGTTTTTGACTCCATAACGGCACAGCTGTCTCAGGGCCTCCTGGGGGCTGTGTTTAATGTTAATTTCAACACAAGCTAATGTAGTTGACTCCAAAACAGCACAGCTGTCTCAGGGCCTCCTGGGGGCTGTGTTTAATGTTAATCTCAACACAAGCTAATGTAGTTTTTCTCCAAAACAGCACAGCTGTCTCAGGGCCACCTGGGGGCTGTGTTTAATGTTAATTTCAACAAAAGCTAATGTAGTTTTCTCCAAAAAAGGACAGCTGTCTCAGGGCCTCCTGGGGGCTGTGTTTAATATTAATTATAACACAAGATAATGTAGTTGACTCCAAAACAGCACAGCTGTTTTTGACTCCATAACGGCACAGCTGTCTCAGGGCCTCCTGGGGGCTGTGTTTAATGTTAATTTCAACATAAGCTAATGTAGTTGACTCCAAAACAGCACAGTTGTCTCAGGGCCTCCTGGGGGCTGTGTTTAATGTTAATTTCAACATGAGCTAATGTAGTTGACTCCAAAACAGCACAGTTGTCTCAGGGCCTCCTGGGGACTGTTGTTAAACTTAACCACTGCAATTAGGAAATCGTCTTTCCTGCGACAAAAGTCTATCAGTCTGCAAAAGTCTTTCTCCATACAGCTGTCTCAGGGCCTCCTGGGGGGTGTGTTTAATGTTAATTATAACACAAGCTAATGTAGTTGAATCCAAAACAGCACAGCTGTCTCAGGGCCTCCTGGGGGCTGTGTTTAATGTTAATTTCAACACAAGGTAATGTAGTAGACTCCAAAACAGAACAGCTGTCTCAGGGCCTCCTGGGGGCTGTTTTTAAACGTAACCACTGCAATGAGGAAATAGTCTTTACCGCGACAAAAGTTTATCAGTCTGCAAAACTTTTTCTCCATACAGCTGTCTCAGGGCCTCCTGGGGGCTGTGTTTAATGTTAACAACTGCAATTAGGAAATCGTCTTTCCTGCGACAAAAGTCTATCAGTCTGCAAAAGTCTTTCTCCACACAGCTGTCTCAGGGCCTCCTGGGGGCTGTTGGTAAACTTAACAACTGCAATTAGGAAATTGTCTTTACCGCGACAAAAGTCGACCAGTCTGAAAAAATCTTTCTCCACACAGCCTTCTCAGGGCCTTTTGGGGGCTGTGATCAATGTTAATTTCAACACAAGCTGATGTAATTGACTCCAAAACAGCACAGCTGTCTCAGGGCCTCCTGGGGGCTGTGTTTAATGTTAATTTCAACACAAGCTAATGTAGTTTTCTCCAAAACAGCACAGCTGTCTCAGGGCCTCCTGGGGGCTGTGTTTAATGTTAATTTCAACACAAGCTAATGTAGTTTTCTCCAAAACAGCAGAGCTGTCTCAGGGCCTCCTGGGGGCTGTGTTTAATGTTCATTATAACACAAGGTAATGTAGTTGACTCCAAAACAGCACAGCTGTCTCAGGGCCTCCTGGGGGCTGTTGTTAAACTTTACCACTGCAATTAGGAAATAGTCTTTACCGCGACAAAAGTTTATCAGTCTGCAAAACTTTTTCTCCATACAGCTGTCTCAGGGCCTCCTGGGGGCTGTGTTTAATGTTAATTATAACACAAGCTAATGTAGTGGACTCCAAAACAGCACAGCTGTCTCAGGGCCTCCTGGGGGCTGTGTTTAATGTTAATTTCAACACAAGCTAATAAAATTGTCTCCAAAAAAGCACAGCTCTCTCAGGGCGTACTGGGGGCTGTGTTTAATGTTATTTTCAACACAAGCTGATGTAATTGACTCCAAAACAGCACAGCTGTCTCAGGGCCTCCTGGGGGATGTGTTTAATGTTAATTTCAACACAAGCTAATAAAATTGTCTCCAAAAAAGCACAGCTCTCTCAGGGCCTCCTGGGAGCTGTTGTTAAACTTAAATACTGCAATTAGGAAATCGTCTTTACCGCGACAAAAGTCTATCAGTGTGCAAAAACCTTTCTCCACACAGCTGTCTAAGGGTCCCCTGGGGGCTGTGTTTAATGTTAATTTCAACACAAGCTAATGTAGTTGACTCATAAACAGCACAGCTGTCTCAGGGCCTCCTCGGGGCTGTTGTTAAACTTAACAACTGCAATTAGGAAATTATCTGTACCGCGATAAAAATCGACCAGTCTGCAAAAATCTTTCTCCACACAGCTGTCTCGGGGCCTCCTGGGGGCTGTGTTTAATGTTAATTTCAACACAAGCTAATGTAGTTGACTCCAAAACAGCACAGCTGTCTCAGGGCCTCCTGGGGGCTGTGTTTAATGTTAATTTCAACACAAGCTAATGTAGTTTTCTCCAAAACAGCACAGCTGTCTCAGGGCCTCCTGGGGGCTGTGTTTAATGTTAATTTCAACACAAGCTAATGTAGTTTTCTCCAAAAAAGGACAGCTGTCTCAGGGCCTCCTGGGGGCTGTGTTTAATGTTAAGTATAACACAAGATAATGCAGTTGACTCCAAAACAGCACAGCTGTTTTTGACTCTATAACGGCACAGCTGTCTCAGGGCCTCCTGGGGGCTGTGTTTATTGTTAATTTCAACATAAGCTAATGTAGTTGACTCTAAAACAGCACAGTTGTCTCAGGGCCTCCTGGGGGCTGTGTTTAATGTTAATTTCAACATAAGCTAATGTAGTTGACTCCAAAACAGCACAGTTGTCTCAGGGCCTCCTGGGGACTGTTGTCAAACTTAACCACTGCAATTAGGAAATCGTCTTTCCTGCGACAAAAGTCTATCAGTCTGCAAAAGTCTTTCTCCATACAGCTGTGTCAGGGCCTCCTGGGGGCTGTGTTTAATGTTAATTACAACATAAGCTAAAGTAGTTGACTCCAAAACGGCACAGCTGTCTCAGGGCCTCCTGGGGGCTGTGTTTAATGTTAATTAGAACATAAGCTAATGTAGTTGACTCCAAAATGGCACAGCTGTCTCAGGGCCTCCTGGGGGCTGTGTTTAATGTTAATTTCAACACAAGCTGATGTAATTGACTCCAAAACAGCACAGCTGTCTCAGGGCCTCCTGGGGGCTGTTGTTAAACTTAACCACTGCAATTAAGAAATAGTCTTTACCGCAACAAAAGTTTATCAGTCTGCAACAATCTTTCTCCATACAGCTGTCTCGGGCCTCCTGGGGGCTGTGTTTAATGTTAATTTCAACACAAGCTAATGAAATTGTCTCCAAACAAGCACAGCTCTCTCTGGGCCTCCTGGGGGCTGTTGTTAAATTTAACAACTGCAATTAAGAAATCGTCTTTACCGCGACAAAGGTCTATCAGTGTGCAAAAACCTGTCTCCACACAGCTGTCTCAGGGGCTCCTGGGGGCTGTGTTTAATGTTAATTTCAACACAAGCTAATGTAGTTGACTCCAAAACAGCACAGCTGTCTCAGGGCCTCCTGGGGGCTGTGTTTAATGTTAATTTCAACACAAGCTAATGTAGTTTTCTCCAAAACAGCACAGCTGTCTCAGGGCCTCCTGGGGGCTGTGTTTAATGTTAATTATAACACAAGATAATGTAGTTGACACAAAACAGCACAGCTGTTTTTGACTCCATAACGGCACAGCTGTCTCAGGGCCTCCTGGGGGCTGTGTTTAATTTTAATTACAACACAAGCTAATGTAGTTGACTCCAAAACAGCACAGTTGTCTCAGGGCCTCCTGGGGACTGTTGTTAAACTTAACCACTGCAATTACGAAATCGTCTTTCCTGCGACAAAAGTCTATCAGTCTGCAAAAGTCTTTCTCCACACAGCTGTCTCAGGGCCTCCTGGGGGCTGTGTTTAATGTTAATTACAACATAAACTAATGTAGTTGACTCCAAAACGGCACAGCTGTCTCAGGGCCTCCTGGGGGCTGTGTTTAATGTTAATTAAAACATAAGCTAATGTAGTTGACTCCAAAATGGCACAGCTGTCTCAGGGCCTCCTGGGGGCTGTGTTTAATGTTAATTTCAACACAAGCTGATGTAATTGACTCCAAAACAGCACAGCTGTCTCAGGGCCTCCTGGGGGCTGTTGTTAAACTTATCCACTGCAATTAAAAGATAGTCTTTACCGCAACAAAAGTTTATCAGTCTGCAACAATCTTTCTCCATACAGCTGTCTCGGGCCTCCTGGGGGCTGTGTTTAATGTTAATTTCAACACAAGCTAATGAAATTGTCTCCAAACAAGCACAGCTCTCTCTGGGCCTCCTGGGGGCTGTTGTTAAATTTAACAACTGCAATTAAAAAATCGTCTTTACCACGACAAAGGTCTATCAGTGTGCAAAAACCTGTCTCCACACAGCTGTCTCAGGGCCTCCTGGGGGCTGTGTTTAATGTTAATTTCAACACAAGCTAATGTAGTTTACTCCAAAATGGCACAGCTATCTCAGGGCCTCTTGGGGGCTGTCTTTAATGTTAATTTCAACACAAGCTGATGTATTTGACTCCAAAACAGCACAGCTGTCTCAGGGCCTCCTGGGGGCTGTGTTTAATGTTAATTTCAACACAAGCTAATAAAATTGTCTCCAAAAAAGCAAAGCTCTCTCAGGGCGTACTGGGGGCTGTGTTTAATATTTTCAACACAAGCTGATGTAATTGAATCCAAAACAGCACAGCTGTCTCAGGGCCTCCTGGGGGCTGTGTTTAATGTTAATTTCAACACAACCTAATAAAATTGTCTCCAAAAAAGGACAGCTCTCTCAGGGCCTCATGGGAGCTGTTGTTAAACTTACTTAATACTGCAATTAGGAAATCGTCTTTACCGCGACAAAAGTCTATCAGTGTGCAAAAACCTTTCTCCACACAGCTGTCTAAGGGTTCCCTGGGGGCTGTGTTTAATGTTAATTTCAACACAAGCTAATGTAGTTGACTCCAAAACAGCACAGCTGTCTCAGGGCCTCCTGGGGGCTGTGTTTAATGTTAATCTCAACACAAGCTAATGTAGTTTTCTCCAAAACAGCACAGCTGTCTCAGGGCCACCTGGGGGCTGTGTTTAATGTTAATTTCAACAACAGCTAATGTAGTTTTCTCCAAAAAAGGACAGCTGTCTCAGGGCCTCCTGGGGGCTGTGTTTAATGTTAATTATAACACAAGCTAATGTAGTTGACTCCAAAACAGCACAGCTGTTTTTGACTGCATAACGGCACAGCTGTCTCAGGGCCTCCTGGGGACTGTTGTTAAACTTAACCACTGCAATTAGGAAATCGTCTTTCCTGCGACAAAAGTCTATCAGTCTGCAAAAGTCTTTCTCCACACAGCTGTCTCAGGGCCTCCTGGGGGCTGTTGGTAAACTTAACAACTGCAATTAGGAAATTGTCTTTACCGCGACAAAAGTTGACCAGTCTGAAAAAATCTTTCTCCACACAGCCTTCTCAGGGCCTTTTGGGGGCTGTGATCAATGTTAATTTTAACACAAGCTAATGTAGTTGACTCCAAAACGTCACAGCTATCTCAGGGCCTGTTGGGGGCTGTCTTTAATGTTAATTTCAACACAAGCTGATGTAATTGACTCCAAAACAGCACAGCTGTCTCAGGGCCTCCTGGGGGCTGTGTTTAATGGTAATTTCAACACAAGCTAATGTAGTTGACTCCAAAACAGCACAGCTGTCTCAGGGCCTCCTGGGGGCTGTGTTTAATGTTAATTTCAACACAAGCTAATGTAGTTTTCTCCAAAACAGCAGAGCTGTCTCAGGGCCTCCTGGGGGCTGTGTTTAATGTTAATTTCAACACAAGGTAATGTAGTTGATTCCAAAACAGAACAGCTGTCTCAGGGCCTCCTGGGGGCTGTTGTTAAACTTAACCACTGCAATTAGGAAATAGTCTTTACCGCGACAAAAGTTTATCAGTCTGCAAAAATTTTTCTCCATACAGCTGTCTCAGGGCCTCCTGGGGGCTGTGTTTAATGTTAATTATAACACAAGGTAATGTAGTTGACTCCAAAACAGCACAGCTGTCTCAGGGCCTCCTGGGAGCTGTTGTTAAACTTAACCACTGCAATTAGGAAATAGTCTTTACCGCTACAAAAGTTTATCAGTCTGCAAAACTTTTTCTCCATACAGCTGTCTCAGGGCCTCCTGGGGGCTGTGTTTAATGTTAATTATAACACAAGCTAATGTAGTGGACTCCAAAACAGCACAGCTGTCTCAGGGCCTCCTGGGGGCTGTGTTTAATGTTAATTTCAACACAAGCTAATAAAATTGTCTCCAAAAAAGCACAGCTCTCTCAGGGCGTACTGGGGGCTGTGTTTAATGTTATTTTCAACACAAGCTGATGTAATTGACTCCAAAACAGCACAGCTGTCTCAGGGCCTCCTGGGGGATGTGTTTAATGTTAATTTCAACACAAGCTAATAAAATTGTCTCCAAAAAAGCACAGCTCTCTCAGGGCCTCCTGGGAGCTGTTGTTAAACTTAAATACTGCAATTAGGAAATCGTCTTTACCGCGACAAAAGTCTATCAGTGTGCAAAAACCTTTCTCCACACAGCTGTCTAAGGGTCCCCTGGGGGCTGTGTTTAATGTTAATTTCAACACAAGCTAATGTAGTTGACTCATAAACAGCACAGCTGTCTCAGGGCCTCCTGGGGGCTGTGTTTAATGTTAATTTCAACACAAGGTAATGTAGTAGACTCCAAAACAGAACAGCTGTCTCAGGGCCTCCTGGGGGCTGTTTTTAAACGTAACCACTGCAATGAGGAAATAGTCTTTACCGCGACAAAAGTTTATCAGTCTGCAAAACTTTTTCTCCATACAGCTGTCTCAGGGCCTCCTGGGGGCTGTGTTTAATTTTAATTAAGACACAACTAATGTAGTTGACTCCAAAACAGCACAGTTGTCTCAGGGCCTCCTGGGGACTGTTGTTAAAGTTAACAACTGCAATTAGGAAATCGTCTTTCCTGCGACAAAAGTCTATCAGTCTGCAAAAGTCTTTCTCCACACAGCTGTCTCAGGGCCTCCTGGGGGCTGTTGGTAAACTTAACAACTGCAATTAGGAAATTGTCTTTACCGCGACAAAAGTCGACCAGTCTGAAAAAATCTTTCTCCACACAGCCTTCTCAGGGCCTTTTGGGGGCTGTGATCAATGTTAATTTCAACACAAGCTAATGTAGTTGACTCCAAAACGGCACAGCTATCTCAGGGCCTCTTGGGGGCTGTCTTTAATGTTAATTTCAACACAAGCTGATGTAATTGACTCCAAAACAGCAAAGCTGTCTCAGGGCCTCCTGGGGGCTGTGTTTAATGTTAATCTCAACACAAGCTAATGTAGTTTTTCTCCAAAACAGCACAGCTGTCTCAGGGCCACCTGGGGGCTGTGTTTAATGTTAATTTCAACAAAAGCTAATGTAGTTTTCTCCAAAAAAGGACAGCTGTCTCAGGGCCTCCTGGGGGCTGTGTTTAATATTAATTATAACACAAGATAATGTAGTTGACTCCAAAACAGCACAGCTGTTTTTGACTCCATAACGGCACAGCTGTCTCAGGGCCTCCTGGGGGCTGTGTTTAATGTTAATTTCAACACAAGCTAATGTAGTTGACTCCAAAACAGCACAGCTGTCTCAGGGCCTCCTGGGGGCTGTGTTTAATGTTAATCTCAACACAAGCTAATGTAGTTTTTCTCCAAAACAGCACAGCTGTCTCAGGGCCACCTGGGGGCTGTGTTTAATGTTAATTTCAACAAAAGCTAATGTAGTTTTCTCCAAAAAAGGACAGCTGTCTCAGGGCCTCCTGGGGGCTGTGTTTAATATTAATTATAACACAAGATAATGTAGTTGACTCCAAAACAGCACAGCTGTTTTTGACTCCATAACGGCACAGCTGTCTCAGGGCCTCCTGGGGGCTGTGTTTAATGTTAATTTCAACATAAGCTAATGTAGTTGACTCCAAAACAGCACAGTTTTCTCAGGGCCTCCTGGGGGCTGTGTTTAATGTTAATTTCAACATGAGCTAATGTAGTTGACTCCAAAACAGCACAGTTGTCTCAGGGCCTCCTGGGGACTGTTGTTAAACTTAACCACTGCAATTAGGAAATCGTCTTTCCTGCGACAAAAGTCTATCAGTCTGCAAAAGTCTTTCTCCATACAGCTGTCTCAGGGCCTCCTGGGGGGTGTGTTTAATGTTAATTATAACACAAGCTAATGTAGTTGAATCCAAAACAGCACAGCTGTCTCAGGGCCTCCTGGGGGCTGTGTTTAATGTTAATTTCAACACAAGGTAATGTAGTAGACTCCAAAACAGAACAGCTGTCTCAGGGCCTCCTGGGGGCTGTTTTTAAACGTAACCACTGCAATGAGGAAATAGTCTTTACCGCGACAAAAGTTTATCAGTCTGCAAAACTTTTTCTCCATACAGCTGTCTCAGGGCCTCCTGGGGGCTGTGTTTAATGTTAACAACTGCAATTAGGAAATCGTCTTTCCTGCGACAAAAGTCTATCAGTCTGCAAAAGTCTTTCTCCACACAGCTGTCTCAGGGCCTCCTGGGGGCTGTTGGTAAACTTAACAACTGCAATTAGGAAATTGTCTTTACCGCGACAAAAGTCGACCAGTCTGAAAAAATCTTTCTCCACACAGCCTTCTCAGGGCCTTTTGGGGGCTGTGATCAATGTTAATTTCAACACAAGCTGATGTAATTGACTCCAAAACAGCAAAGCTGTCTCAGGGCCTCCTGGGGGCTGTGTTTAATGGTAATTTCAACACAAGCTAATGTAGTTGACTCCAAAACAGCACAGCTGTCTCAGGGCCTCCTGGGGGCTGTGTTTAATGTTAATTTCAACACAAGCTAATGTAGTTTTCTCCAAAACAGCAGAGCTGTCTCAGGGCCTCCTGGGGGCTGTGTTTAATGTTCATTATAACACAAGGTAATGTAGTTGACTCCAAAACAGCACAGCTGTCTCAGGGCCTCCTGGGGGCTGTTGTTAAACTTAACCACTGCAATTAGGAAATAGTCTTTACCGCGACAAAAGTTTATCAGTCTGCAAAACTTTTTCTCCATACAGCTGTCTCAGGGCCTCCTGGGGGCTGTGTTTAATGTTAATTATAACACAAGCTAATGTAGTGGACTCCAAAACAGCACAGCTGTCTCAGGGCCTCCTGGGGGCTGTGTTTAATGTTAATTTCAACACAAGCTAATAAAATTGTCTCCAAAAAAGCACAGCTCTCTCAGGGCGTACTGGGGGCTGTGTTTAATGTTATTTTCAACACAAGCTGATGTAATTGACTCCAAAACAGCACAGCTGTCTCAGGGCCTCCTGGGGGATGTGTTTAATGTTAATTTCAACACAAGCTAATAAAATTGTCTCCAAAAAAGCACAGCTCTCTCAGGGCCTCCTGGGAGCTGTTGTTAAACTTAAATACTGCAATTAGGAAATCGTCTTTACCGCGACAAAAGTCTATCAGTGTGCAAAAACCTTTCTCCACACAGCTGTCTAAGGGTCCCCTGGGGGCTGTGTTTAATGTTAATTTCAACACAAGCTAATGTAGTTGACTCATAAACAGCACAGCTGTCTCAGGGCCTCCTCGGGGCTGTTGTTAAACTTAACAACTGCAATTAGGAAATTATCTGTACCGCGATAAAAATCGACCAGTCTGCAAAAATCTTTCTCCACACAGCTGTCTCGGGGCCTCCTGGGGGCTGTGTTTAATGTTAATTTCAACACAAGCTAATGTAGTTGACTCCAAAACAGCACAGCTGTCTCAGGG
Source organism: Channa argus (assembly GCF_033026475.1). Taxonomy (NCBI): domain Eukaryota; kingdom Metazoa; phylum Chordata; class Actinopteri; order Anabantiformes; family Channidae; genus Channa; species Channa argus. Next base: position 595,274 of record NW_027125223.1, read on the forward strand.
CCTCCTGGGGGCTGTGTTTAATGTTAATTTCAACACAAGCTAATGTAGTTTTCTCCAAAACAGCACAGCTGTCTCAGGGCCTCCTGGGGGCTGTGTTTAATGTTAATTTCAACACAAGCTAATGTAGTTTTCTCCAAAAAAGGACAGCTGTCTCAGGGCCTCCTGGGGGCTGTGTTTAATGTTCAGTATAACACAAGATAATGCAGTTGACTCCAAAACAGCACAGCTGTTTTTGACTCTATAACGGCACAGCTGTCTCAGGGCCTCCTGGGGGCTGTGTTTATTGTTAATTTCAACATAAGCTAATGTAGTTGACTCTAAAACAGCACAGTTGTCTCAGGGCCTCCTGGGGGCTGTGTTTAATGTTAATTTCAACATAAGCTAATGTAGTTGACTCCAAAACAGCACAGTTGTCTCAGGGCCTCCTGGGGACTGTTGTCAAACTTAACCACTGCAATTAGGAAATCGTCTTTCCTGCGACAAAAGTCTATCAGTCTGCAAAAGTCTTTCTCCATACAGCTGTGTCAGGGCCTCCTGGGGGCTGTGTTTAATGTTAATTACAACATAAGCTAAAGTAGTTGACTCCAAAACGGCACAGCTGTCTCAGGGCCTCCTGGGGGCTGTGTTTAATGTTAATTAGAACATAAGCTAATGTAGTTGACTCCAAAATGGCACAGCTGTCTCAGGGCCTCCTGGGGGCTGTGTTTAATGTTAATTTCAACACAAGCTGATGTAATTGACTCCAAAACAGCACAGCTGTCTCAGGGCCTCCTGGGGGCTGTTGTTAAACTTAACCACTGCAATTAGGAAATCGTCTTTCCTGCGACAAAAGTCTATCAGTCTGCAAAAGTCTTTCTCCACACAGCTGTCTCAGGGCCTCCTGGGGGCTGTTGGTAAACTTAACAACTGCAATTAGGAAATTGTCTTTACCGCGACAAAAGTTGACCAGTCTGAAAAAATCTTTCTCCACACAGCCTTCTCAGGGCCTTTTGGGGGCTGTGATCAATGTTAATTTTAACACAAGCTAATGTAGTTGACTCCAAAACGGCACAGCTATCTCAGGGCCTGTTGGGGGCTGTCTTTAATGTTAATTTCAACACAAGCTGATGTAATTGACTCCAAAACAGCACAGCTGTCTCAGGGCCTCCTGGGGGCTGTGTTTAATGGTAATTTCAACACAAGCTAATGTAGTTGACTCCAAAACAGCACAGCTGTCTCAGGGCCTCCTGGGGGCTGTGTTTAATGTTAATTTCAACACAAGCTAATGTAGTTTTCTCCAAAACAGCAGAGCTGTCTCAGGGCCTCCTGGGGGCTGTGTTTAATGTTAATTTCAACACAAGGTAATGTACTTGATTCCAAAACAGAACAGCTGTCTCAGGGCCTCCTGGGGGCTGTTGTTAAACTTAACCACTGCAATTAGGAAATAGTCTTTACCGCGACAAAAGTTTATCAGTCTGCAAAAATTTTTCTCCATACAGCTGTCTCAGGGCCTCCTGGGGGCTGTGTTTAATGTTAATTATAACACAAGGTAATGTAGTTGACTCCAAAACAGCACAGCTGTCTCAGGGCCTCCTGGGGGCTGTGTTTAATGTTAATCTCAACACAAGCTAATGTAGTTTTTCTCCAAAACAGCACAGCTGTCTCAGGGCCACCTGGGGGCTGTGTTTAATGTTAATTTCAACAAAAGCTAATGTAGTTTTCTCCAAAAAAGGACAGCTGTCTCAGGGCCTCCTGGGGGCTGTGTTTAATATTAATTATAACACAAGATAATGTAGTTGACTCCAAAACAGCACAGCTGTTTTTGACTCCATAACAGCACAGCTGTCTCAGGGCCTCCTGGGGGCTGTGTTTAATGTTAATTTCAACATAAGCTAATGTAGTTGACTCCAAAACAGCACAGTTGTCTCAGGGCCTCCTGGGGGCTGTGTTTAATGTTAATTTCAACATGAGCTAATGTAGTTGACTCCAAAACAGCACAGTTGTCTCAGGGCCTCCTGGGGACTGTTGTTAAACTTAACCACTGCAATTAGGAAATCGTCTTTCCTGCGACAAAAGTCTATCAGTCTGCAAAAGTCTTTCTCCATACAGCTGTCTCAGGGCCTCCTGGGGGGTGTGTTTAATGTTAATTATAACACAAGCTAATGTAGTTGAATCCAAAACAGCACAGCTGTCTCAGGGCCTCCTGGGGGCTGTGTTTAATGTTAATTTCAACACAAGGTAATGTAGTAGACTCCAAAACAGAACAGCTGTCTCAGGGCCTCCTGGGGGCTGTTTTTAAACGTAACCACTGCAATGAGGAAATAGTCTTTACCGCGACAAAAGTTTATCAGTCTGCAAAACTTTTTCTCCATACAGCTGTCTCAGGGCCTCCTGGGGGCTGTGTTTAATTTTAATTACAACACAACTAATGTAGTTGACTCCAAAACAGCACAGTTGTCTCAGGGCCTCCTGGGGACTGTTGTTAAAGTTAACAACTGCAATTAGGAAATCGTCTTTCCTGCGACAAAAGTCTATCAGTCTGCAAAAGTCTTTCTCCACACAGCTGTCTCAGGGCCTCCTGGGGGCTGTTGGTAAACTTAACAACTGCAATTAGGAAATTGTCTTTACCGCGACAAAAGTCGACCAGTCTGAAAAAATCTTTCTCCACACAGCCTTCTCAGGGCCTTTTGGGGGCTGCGATCAATGTTAATTTCAACACAAGCTAATGTAGTTGACTCCAAAACGGCACAGCTATCTCAGGGCCTCTTGGGGGCTGTGTTTAATGTTAATTTCAACACAAGCTGATGTAATTGACTCCAAAACAGCAAAGCTGTCTCAGGGCCTCCTGGGGGCTGTGTTTAATGTTAATTTCAACACAAGCTAATGTAGTTGACTCCAAAACAGCACAGCTGTCTCAGGGCCTCCTGGGGGCTGTGTTTAATGTTAATTTCAACACAAGCTAATGTAGTTTTCTCCAAAACAGCAGAGCTGTCTCAGGGCCTCCTGGGGGCTGTGTTTAATGTTAATTATAACACAAGCTAATGTAGTTGACTCCAAAACAGCACAGCTGTCTCAGGGCCTCCTGGGGGCTGTTGTTAAACTTAACCACTGCAATTAGGAAATAGTCTTTACCGCGACAAAAGTTTATCAGTCTGCAAAACTTTTTCTCCATACAGCTGTCTCAGGGCCTCCTGGGGGCTGTGTTTAATGTTAATTATAACACAAGCTAATGTAGTGGACTCCAAAACAGCACAGCTGTCTCAGGGCCTCCTGGGGGCTGTGTTTAATGTTAATTTCAACACAAGCTAATAAAATTGTCTCCAAAAAAGCACAGCTCTCTCAGGGCGTACTGGGGGCTGTGTTTAATGTTATTTTCAACACAAGCTGATGTAATTGACTCCAAAACAGCACAGCTGTCTCAGGGCCTCCTGGGGGATGTGTTTAATGTTAATTTCAACACAAGCTAATAAAATTGTCTCCAAAAAAGCACAGCTCTCTCAGGGCCTCCTGGGAGCTGTTGTTAAACTTAAATACTGCAATTAGGAAATCGTCTTTACCGCGACAAAAGTCTATCAGTGTGCAAAAACCTTTCTCCACACAGCTGTTTAAGGGTCCCCTGGGGGCTGTGTTTAATGTTAATTTCAACACAAGCTAATGTTGTTGACTCATAAACAGCACAGCTGTCTCAGGGCCTCCTCGGGGCTGTTGTTAAACTTAACAACTGCAATTAGGAAATTATCTGTACCGCGATAAAAATCGACCAGTCTGCAAAAATCTTTCTCCACACAGCTGTCTCGGGGCCTCCTGGGGGCTGTGTTTAATGTTAATTTCAACACAAGCTAATGTAGTTGACTCCAAAACAGCACAGCTGTCTCAGGGCCTCCTGGGGGCTGTGTTTAATGTTAATTTCAACACAAGCTAATGTAGTTTTCTCCAAAACAGCACAGCTGTCTCAGGGCCTCCTGGGGGCTGGGTTTAATGTTAATTTCAACACAAGCTAATGTAGTTTTCTCCAAAAAAGGACAGCTGTCTCAGGGCCTCCTGGGGGCTGTGTTTAATGTTAAGTATAACACAAGATAATGTAGTTGACTCCAAAACAGCACAGCTGTTTTTGACTCTATAACGGCACAGCTGTCTCAGGGCCTCCTGGGGGCTGTGTTTATTGTTAATTTCAACATAAGCTAATGTAGTTGACTCCAAAACAGCACAGTTGTCTCAGGGCCTCCTGGGGGCTGTGTTTAATGTTAATTTCAACATAAGCTAATGTAGTTGACTCCAAAACAGCACAGTTGTCTCAGGGCCTCCTGGGGACTGTTGTCAAACTTAACCACTGCAATTAGGAAATCGTCTTTCCTGCGACAAAAGTCTATCAGTCTGCAAAAGTCTTTCTCCATACAGCTGTGTCAGGGCCTCCTGGGGGCTGTGTTTAATGTTAATTACAACATAAGCTAATGTAGTTGACTCCAAAATGGCACAGCTGTCTCAGGGCCTCCTGGGGGCTGTGTTTAATGTTAATTAGAACATAAGCTAATGTAGTTGACTCCAAAATGGCACAGCTGTCTCAGGGCCTCCTGGGGGCTGTTGTTAAACTTAACCACTGCAATTAAGAAATAGTCTTTACCGCAACAAAAGTTTATCAGTCTGCAACAATCTTTCTCCATACAGCTGTCTCGGGCCTCCTGGGGGCTGTGTTTAATGTTAATTTCAACACAAGCTAATGAAATTGTCTCCAAACAAGCACAGCTCTCTCTGGGCCTCCTGGGGGCTGTTGTTAAATTTAACAACTGCAATTAAGAAATCGTCTTTACCGCGACAAAGGTCTATCAGTGTGCAAAAACCTGTCTCCACACAGCTGTCTCAGGGGCTCCTGGGGGCTGTGTTTAATGTTAATTTCAACACAAGCTAATGTAGTTTACTCCAAAACAGCACAGCTGTCTCAGGGCCTCCTGGGGGCTGTGTTTAATGTTAATTTCAACACAAGCTAATGTAGTTTTCTCCAAAACAGCACAGCTGTCTCAGGGCCTCCTGGGGGCTGTGTTTAATGTTAATTATAACACCAGATAATGTAGTTGACACAAAACAGCACAGCTGTTTTTGACTCCATAACGGCACAGCTGTCTCAGGGCCTCCTGGGGGCTGTGTTTAATTTTAATTACAACACAAGCTAATGTAGTTGACTCCAAAACAGCACAGTTGTCTCAGGGCCTCCTGGGGACTGTTGTTAAACTTAACCACTGCAATTACGAAATCGTCTTTCCTGCGACAAAAGTCTATCAGTCTGCAAAAGTCTTTCTCCACACAGCTGTCTCAGGGCCTCCTGGGGGCTGTGTTTAATGTTAATTACAACATAAACTAATGTAGTTGACTCCAAAACGGCACAGCTGTCTCAGGGCCTCCTGGGGGCTGTGTTTAATGTTAATTAAAACATAAGCTAATGTAGTTGACTCCAAAATGGCACAGCTGTCTCAGGGCCTCCTGGGGGCTGTGTTTAATGTTAATTTCAACACAAGCTAATGTAGTTTACTCCAAAATGGCACAGCTATCTCAGGGCCTCTTGGGGGCTGTCTTTAATGTTAATTTCAACACAAGCTGATGTATTTGACTCCAAAACAGCACAGCTGTCTCAGGGCCTCCTGGGGGCTGTGTTTAATGTTAATTTCAACACAAGCTAATAAAATTGTCTCCAAAAAAGCAAAGCTCTCTCAGGGCGTACTGGGGGCTGTGTTTAATATTTTCAACACAAGCTGATGTAATTGAATCCAAAACAGCACAGCTGTCTCAGGGCCTCCTGGGGGCTGTGTTTAATGTTAATTTCAACACAACCTAATAAAATTGTCTCCAAAAAAGGACAGCTCTCTCAGGGCCTCATGGGAGCTGTTGTTAAACTTACTTAATACTGCAATTAGGAAATCGTCTTTACCGCGACAAAAGTCTATCAGTGTGCAAAAACCTTTCTCCACACAGCTGTCTAAGGGTTCCCTGGGGGCTGTGTTTAATGTTAATCTCAACACAAGCTAATGTAGTTTTCTCCAAAACAGCACAGCTGTCTCAGGGCCACCTGGGGGCTGTGTTTAATGTTAATTTCAACAACAGCTAATGTAGTTTTCTCCAAAAAAGGACAGCTGTCTCAGGGCCTCCTGGGGGCTGTGTTTAATGTTAATTATAACACAAGCTAATGTAGTTGACTCCAAAACAGCACAGCTGTTTTTGACTGCATAACGGCACAGCTGTCTCAGGGCCTCCTGGGGGCTGTGTTTAATTTTAATTACAACACAACTAATGTAGTTGACTCCAAAACAGCACAGTTGTCTCAGGGCCTCCTGGGGACTGTTGTTAAACTTAACCACTGCAATTAGGAAATCGTCTTTCCTGCGACAAAAGTCTATCAGTCTGCAAAAATCTTTCTCCACACAGCTGTCTCAGGGCCTCCTGGGGGCTGTTGGTAAACTTAACAACTGCAATTAGGAAATTGTCTTTACCGCGACAAAAGTTGACCAGTCTGAAAAAATCTTTCTCCACACAGCCTTCTCAGGGCCTTTTGGGGGCTGTGATCAATGTTAATTTTAACACAAGCTAATGTAGTTGACTCCAAAACGGCACAGCAATCTCAGGGCCTGTTGGGGGCTGTCTTTAATGTTAATTTCAACACAAGCTAATAAAATTATCTCCAAAAAAGCAAAGCTCTCTCAGGGCCTCCTGGGGGCTGTGTTTAATGTTAATTTCAACACAACCTAATAAAATTGTCTCCAAAAAAGGACAGCTCTCTCAGGGCCTCATGGGAGCTGTTGTTAAACTTACTTAATACTGCAATTAGGAAATCGTCTTTACCGCGACAAAAGTCTATCAGTGTGCAAAAACCTTTCTCCACACAGCTGTCTAAGGGTTCCCTGGGGGCTGTGTTTAATGTTAATTTCAACACAAGCTAATGTAGTTGACTCCAAAACAGCACAGCTGTCTCAGGGCCTCGTCGGGGATGTTGTTAAACTTAACAACTGCAATTAGGAAATTATCTGTACCGCGATAAAAATCGACCAGTCTGCAAAAATCTTTCTCCACACAGCTGTTACAGGCCCTCCTGGGGGCTGTGTTTAATGTTAATTTCAACACAAGCTAATGTACTTGACTCCAAAACAGCACAGCTGTCTCAGGGCCTCCTGGGGGCTGTGTTTAATGTTAATCTCAACACAAGCTAATGTAGTTTTCTCCAAAACAGCACAGCTGTCTCAGGGCCACCTGGGGGCTGTGTTTAATGTTAATTTCAACAACAGCTAATGTAGTTTTCTCCAAAAAAGGACAGCTGTCTCAGGGCCTCCTGGGGGCTGTGTTTAATGTTAATTATAACACAAGCTAATGTAGTTGACTCCAAAACAGCACAGCTGTTTTTGACTGCATAACGGCACAGCTGTCTCAGGGCCTCCTGGGGGCTGTGTTTAATTTTAATTACAACACAACTAATGTAGTTGACTCCAAAACAGCACAGTTGTCTCAGGGCCTCCTGGGGACTGTTGTTAAACTTAACCACTGCAATTAGGAAATCGTCTTTCCTGCGACAAAAGTCTATCAGTCTGCAAAAGTCTTTCTCCACACAGCTGTCTCAGGGCCTCCTGGGGGCTGTTGGTAAACTTAACAACTGCAATTAGGAAATTGTCTTTACCGCGACAAAAGTTGACCAGTCTGAAAAAATCTTTCTCCACACAGCCTTCTCAGGGCCTTTTGGGGGCTGTGATCAATGTTAATTTTAACACAAGCTAATGTAGTTGACTCCAAAACGGCACAGCTATCTCAGGGCCTGTTGGGGGCTGTCTTTAATGTTAATTTCAACACAAGCTGATGTAATTGACTCCAAAACAGCACAGCTGTCTCAGGGCCTCCTGGGGGCTGTGTTTAATGGTAATTTCAACACAAGCTAATGTAGTTGACTCCAAAACAGCACAGCTGTCTCAGGGCCTCCTGGGGGCTGTGTTTAATGTTAATTTCAACACAAGCTAATAAAATTGTCTCCAAAAAAGCACAGCTCTCTCAGGGCGTACTGGGGGCTGTGTTTAATGTTATTTTCAACACAAGCTGATGTAATTGACTCCAAAACAGCACAGCTGTCTCAGGGCCTCCTGGGGGATGTGTTTAATGTTAATTTCAACACAAGCTAATAAAATTGTCTCCAAAAAAGCACAGCTCTCTCAGGGCCTCCTGGGAGCTGTTGTTAAACTTAAATACTGCAATTAGGAAATCGTCTTTACTGCGACAAAAGTCTATCAGTGTGCAAAAACCTTTCTCCACACAGCTGTCTAAGGGTCCCCTGGGGGCTGTGTTTAATGTTAATTTCAACACAAGCTAATGTAGTTGACTCATAAACAGCACAGCTGTCTCAGGGCCTCCTCGGGGCTGTTGTTAAACTTAACAACTGCAATTAGGAAATTATCTGTACCGCGATAAAAATCGACCAGTCTGCAAAAATCTTTCTCCACACAGCTGTCTCGGGGCCTCCTGGGGGCTGTGTTTAATGTTAATTTCAACACAAGCTAATGTAGTTGACTCCAAAACAGCACAGCTGTCTCAGGGCCTCCTGGGGGCTGTGTTTAATGTTAATTTCAACACAAGCTAATGTAGTTTTCTCCAAAACAGCACAGCTGTCTCAGGGCCTCCTCGGGGCTGTTGTTAAACTTAACAACTGCAATTAGGAAATTATCTGTACCGCGATAAAAATCGACCAGTCTGCAAAAATCTTTCTCCACACAGCTGTCTCGGGGCCTCCTGGGGGCTGTGTTTAATGTTAATTTCAACACAAGCTAATGTAGTTGACTCCAAAACAGCACAGCTGTCTCAGGGCCTCCTGGGGGCTGTGTTTAATGTTAATTTCAACACAAGCTAATAAAATTGTCTCCAAAAAAGCACAGCTCTCTCAGGGCGTAATGGGGGCTGTGTTTAATATTTTCAACACAAGCTGATGTAATTGACTCCAAAACAGCACAGCTGTCTCAGGGCCTCCTGGGGGCTGTGTTTAATGTTAATTTCAACACAAGCTAATAAAATTGTCTCCAAAAAAGGACAGCTCTCTCAGGGCCTCCTGGGAGCTGTTGTTAAACTTACTTAATACTGCAATTAGGAAATCGTCTTTACCGCGACAAAAGTCTATCAGTGTGCAAAAACCTTTCTCCACACAGCTGTCTAAGGGTTCCCTGGGGGCTGTGTTTAATGTTAATTTCAACACAAGCTAATGTAGTTGACTCCAAAACAGCACAGCTGTCTCAGGGCCTCGTCGGGGCTGTTGTTAAACTTAACAACTGCAATTAGGAAATTATCTGTACCGCGATAAAAATCGACCAGTCTGCAAAAATCTTTCTCCACACAGCTGTCTCAGGGCCTCCTGGGGGCTGTGTTTAATGTTAATCTCAACACAAGCTAATGTAGTTTTTCTCCAAAACAGCACAGCTGTCTCAGGGCCACCTGGGGGCTGTGTTTAATGTTAATTTCAACAAAAGCTAATGTAGTTTTCTCCAAAAAAGGACAGCTGTCTCAGGGCCTCCTGGGGGCTGTGTTTAATATTAATTATAACACAAGATAATGTAGTTGACTCCAAAACAGCACAGCTGTTTTTGACTCCATAACGGCACAGCTGTCTCAGGGCCTCCTGGGGGCTGTGTTTAATGTTAATTTCAACATAAGCTAATGTAGTTGACTCCAAAACAGCACAGTTGTCTCAGGGCCTCCTGGGGGCTGTGTTTAATGTTAATTTCAACATGAGCTAATGTAGTTGACTCCAAAACAGCACAGTTGTCTCAGGGCCTCCTGGGGACTGTTGTTAAACTTAACCACTGCAATTAGGAAATCGTCTTTCCTGCGACAAAAGTCTATCAGTCTGCAAAAGTCTTTCTCCATACAGCTGTCTCAGGGCCTCCTGGGGGGTGTGTTTAATGTTAATTATAACACAAGCTAATGTAGTTGAATCCAAAACAGCACAGCTGTCTCAGGGCCTCCTGGGGGCTGTTTTTAAACGTAACCACTGCAATGAGGAAATAGTCTTTACCGCGACAAAAGTTTATCAGTCTGCAAAACTTTTTCTCCATACAGCTGTCTCAGGGCCTCCTGGGGGCTGTGTTTAATTTTAATTACAACACAACTAATGCAGTTGACTCCAAAACAGCACAGTTGTCTCAGGGCCTCCTGGGGACTGTTGTTAAAGTTAACAACTGCAATTAGGAAATCGTCTTTCCTGCGACAAAAGTCTATCAGTCTGCAAAAGTCTTTCTCCACACAGCTGTCTCAGGGCCTCCTGGGGGCTGTTGGTAAACTTAACAACTGCAATTAGGAAATTGTCTTTACCGCGACAAAAGTCGACCAGTCTGAAAAAATCTTTCTCCACACAGCCTTCTCAGGGCCTTTTGGGGGCTGTGATCAATGTTAATTTCAACACAAGCTAATGTAGTTGACTCCAAAACGGCACAGCTATCTCAGGGCCTCTTGGGGGCTGTCTTTAATGTTAATTTCAACACAAGCTGATGTAATTGACTCCAAAACAGCAAAGCTGTCTCAGGGCCTCCTGGGGGCTGTGTTTAATGTTAATTTCAACACAAGCTAATGTAGTTGACTCCAAAACAGCACAGCTGTCTCAGGGCCTCCTGGGGGCTGTGTTTAATGTTAATTTCAACACAAGCTAATGTAGTTTTCTCCAAAACAGCAGAGCTGTCTCAGGGCCTCCTGGGGGCTGTGTTTAATGTTAATTATAACACAAGGTAATGTAGTTGACTCCAAAACAGCACAGCTGTCTCAGGGCCTCCTGGGGGCTGTTGTTAAACTTAACCACTGCAATTAGGAAATAGTCTTTACCGCGACAAAAGTTTATCAGTCTGCAAAACTTTTTCTCCATACAGCTGTCTCAGGGCCTCCTGGGGGCTGTGTTTAATGTTAAGTATAACACAAGCTAATGTAGTGGACTCCAAAACAGCACAGCTGTCTCAGGGCCTCCTGGGGGCTGTGTTTAATGTTAATTTCAACACAAGCTAATAAAATTGTCTCCAAAAAAGCACAGCTCTCTCAGGGCGTACTGGGGGCTGTGTTTAATGTTATTTTCAACACAAGCTGATGTAATTGACTCCAAAACAGCACAGCTGTCTCAGGGCCACCTGGGGGCTGTGTTTAATGTTAATTTCAACAACAGCTAATGTAGTTTTCTCCAAAAAAGGACAGCTGTCTCAGGGCCTCCTGGGGGCTGTGTTTAATGTTAATTATAACACAAGCTAATGTAGTTGACTCCAAAACAGCACAGCTGTTTTTGACTGCATAACGGCACAGCTGTCTCAGGGCCTCCTGGGGGCTGTGTTTAATTTTAATTACAACACAACTAATGTAGTTGACTCCAAAACAGCACAGTTGTCTCAGGGCCTCCTGGGGACTGTTGTTAAACTTAACCACTGCAATTAGGAAATCGTCTTTCCTGCGACAAAAGTCTATCAGTCTGCAAAAGTATTTCTCCACACAGCTGTCTCAGGGCCTCCTGGGGGCTGTTGGTAAACTTAACAACTGCAATTAGGAAATTGTCTTTACCGCGACAAAAGTTGACCAGTCTGAAAAAATCTTTCTCCACACAGCCTTCTCAGGGCCTTTTGGGGGCTGTGATCAATGTTAATTTTAACACAAGCTAATGTAGTTGACTCCAAAACGGCACAGCTATCTCAGGGCCTGTTGGGGGCTGTCTTTAATGTTAATTTCAACACAAGCTGATGTAATTGACTCCAAAACAGCACAGCTGTCTCAGGGCCTCCTGGGGGCTGTGTTTAATGGTAATTTCAACACAAGCTAATGTAGTTGACTCCAAAAAAGCACAGCTGTCTCAGGGCCTCCTGGGGGCTGTGTTTAATGTTAATTTCAACACAAGCTAATGTAGTTTTCTCCAAAACAGCAGAGCTGTCTCAGGGCCTCCTGGGGGCTGTGTTTAATGTTAATTTCAACACAAGGTAATGTAGTTGATTCCAAAACAGAACAGCTGTCTCAGGGCCTCCTGGGGGCTGTTGTTAAACTTAACCACTGCAATTAGGAAATAGTCTTTACCGCGACAAAAGTTTATCAGTCTGCAAAAATTTTTCTCCATACAACTGTCTCAGGGCCTCCTGGGGGCTGTGTTTAATGTTAATTATAACACAAGGTAATGTAGTTGACTCCAAAACAGCACAGCTGTCTCAGGGCCTCCTGGGGGCTGTGTTTAATGTTAATTTCAACACAAGCTAATAAAATTGTCTCCAAAAAAGCACAGCTCTCTCAGGGCCTCCTGGGGGCTGTTGTTAAACTTAATTACTGCAATTAGGAAATCGTCTTTACCGCGACAAAAGTCTATCAGTGTGCAAAAACCTTTCTCCACACAGCTGTCTAAGGGTCCCCTGGGGGCTGTGTTTAATGTTAATCTCAACACAAGCTAATGTAGTTTTCTCCAAAACAGCACAGCTGTCTCAGGGCCACCTGGGGGCTGTGTTTAATGTTAATTTCAACAAAAGCTAATGTAGTTTTCTCCAAAAAAGGACAGCTGTCTCAGGGCCTCCTGGGGGCTGTGTTTAATGTTAATTATAACACAAGCTAATATAGTTGACTCCAAAACAGCACAGCTGTTTTTGACTGCATAACGGCACAGCTGTCTCAGGGCCTCCTGGGGGCTGTGTTTAATTTTAATTACAACACAACTAATGTAGTTGACTCCAAAACAGCACAGTTGTCTCAGGGCCTCCTGGGGACTGTTGTTAAACTTAACCACTGCAATTAGGAAATCGTCTTTCCTGCGACAAAAGTCTATCAGTCTGCAAAAGTCTTTCTCCACACAGCTGTCTCAGGGCCTCCTGGGGGCTGTTGGTAAACTTAACAACTGCAATTAGGAAATTGTCTTTACCGCGACAAAAGTTGACCAGTCTGAAAAAATCTTTCTCCACACAGCCTTCTCAGGGCCTTTTGGGGGCTGTGATCAATGTTAATTTTAACACAAGCTAATGTAGTTGACTCCAAAACGGCACAGCTATCTCAGGGCCTGTTGGGGGCTGTCTTTAATGTTAATTTCAACACAAGCTAATAAAATTATCTCCAAAAAAGCAAAGCTCTCTCAGGGCCTCCTGGGGGCTGTGTTTAATGTTAATTTCAACACAACCTAATAAAATTGTCTCCAAAAAAGGACAGCTCTCTCAGGGCCTCATGGGAGCTGTTGTTAAACTTACTTAATACTGCAATTAGGAAATCGTCTTTACCGCGACAAAAGTCTATCAGTGTGCAAAAACCTTTCTCCACACAGCTGTCTAAGGGTTCCCTGGGGGCTGTGTTTAATGTTAATTTCAACACAAGCTAATGTAGTTGACTCCAAAACAGCACAGCTGTCTCAGGGCCTCGTCGGGGATGTTGTTAAACTTAACAACTGCAATTAGGAAATTATCTGTACCGCGATAAAAATCGACCAGTCTGCAAAAATCTTTCTCCACACAGCTGTTACAGGCCCTCCTGGGGGCTGTGTTTAATGTTAATTTCAACACAAGCTAATGTAGTTTTCTCCAAAACAGCACAGCTGTCTCAGGGCCTCCTGGGGGCTGTGTTTAATGTTAATTTCAACACAAGGTAATGTAGTTGATTCCAAAACAGAACAGCTGTCTCAGGGCCTCCTGGGGGCTGTTGTTAAACTTAACCACTGCAATTAGGAAATAGTCTTTACCGCGACAAAAGTTTATCAGTCTGCAAAAATTTTTCTCCATACAGCTGTCTCAGGGCCTCCTGGGGGCTGTGTTTAATGTTAATTATAACACAAGGTAATGTAGTTGACTCCAAAACAGCACAGCTGTCTCAGGGCCTCCTGGGAGCTGTTGTTAAACTTAACCACTGCAATTAGGAAATAGTCTTTACCGCTACAAAAGTTTATCAGTCTGCAAAACTTTTTCTCCATACAGCTGTCTCAGGGCCTCCTGGGGGCTGTGTTTAATGTTAATTATAACACAAGCTAATGTAGTGGACTCCAAAACAGCACAGCTGTCTCAGGGCCTCCTGGGGGCTGTGTTTAATGTTAATTTCAACACAAGCTAATAAAATTGTCTCCAAAAAAGCACAGCTCTCTCAGGGCGTACTGGGGGCTGTGTTTAATGTTATTTTCAACACAAGCTGATGTAATTGACTCCAAAACAGCACAGCTGTCTCAGGGCCTCCTGGGGGATGTGTTTAATGTTAATTTCAACACAAGCTAATAAAATTGTCTCCAAAAAAGCACAGCTCTCTCAGGGCCTCCTGGGAGCTGTTGTTAAACTTAAATACTGCAATTAGGAAATCGTCTTTACCGCGACAAAAGTCTATCAGTGTGCAAAAACGTTTCTCCACACAGCTGTCTAAGGGTCCCCTGGGGGCTGTGTTTAATGTTAATTTCAACACAAGCTAATGTAGTTGACTCATAAACAGCACAGCTGTCTCAGGGCCTCCTGGGGGCTGTGTTTAATGTTAATTTCAACACAAGGTAATGTAGTAGACTCCAAAACAGAACAGCTGTCTCAGGGCCTCCTGGGGGCTGTTTTTAAACGTAACCACTGCAATGAGGAAATAGTCTTTACCGCGACAAAAGTTTATCAGTCTGCAAAACTTTTTCTCCATACAGCTGTCTCAGGGCCTCCTGGGGGCTGTGTTTAATTTTAATTAAGACACAACTAATGTAGTTGACTCCAAAACAGCACAGTTGTCTCAGGGCCTCCTGGGGACTGTTGTTAAAGTTAACAACTGCAATTAGGAAATCGTCTTTCCTGCGACAAAAGTCTATCAGTCTGCAAAAGTCTTTCTCCACACAGCTGTCTCAGGGCCTCCTGGGGGCTGTTGGTAAACTTAACAACTGCAATTAGGAAATTGTCTTTACCGCGACAAAAGTCGACCAGTCTGAAAAAATCTTTCTCCACACAGCCTTCTCAGGGCCTTTTGGGGGCTGTGATCAATGTTAATTTCAACACAAGCTAATGTAGTTGACTCCAAAACGGCACAGCTATCTCAGGGCCTCTTGGGGGCTGTCTTTAATGTTAATTTCAACACAAGCTGATGTAATTGACTCCAAAACAGCAAAGCTGTCTCAGGGCCTCCTGGGGGCTGTGTTTAATGTTAATCTCAACACAAGCTAATGTAGTTTTTCTCCAAAACAGCACAGCTGTCTCAGGGCCACCTGGGGGCTGTGTTTAATGTTAATTTCAACAAAAGCTAATGTAGTTTTCTCCAAAAAAGGACAGCTGTCTCAGGGCCTCCTGGGGGCTGTGTTTAATATTAATTATAACACAAGATAATGTAGTTGACTCCAAAACAGCACAGCTGTTTTTGACTCCATAACGGCACAGCTGTCTCAGGGCCTCCTGGGGGCTGTGTTTAATGTTAATTTCAACACAAGCTAATGTAGTTGACTCCAAAACAGCACAGCTGTCTCAGGGCCTCCTG